>NC_071330.1:2673481-3381246 GCF_010183535.1 Caenorhabditis remanei
TTGAGTAGAATATCCACGCAGAACAAGCAAGTGGATACAATTGAGTAGAGTATACACGACGAACTAGCGAGTGGATGGAGGAGAGAACAAGAAGTTTATGCAGATCCGTTGAGCGAGAACACAATGTCAGATGATTGACGAAGATTCAGACGGACATCGTGGACAAGGACTCGAGATTCATATCATAATCTGTTAAAGTTATAAAGAGAGAATGTGCACCTGAAAGAGTAGTGAGAAGAATCTGAATGAGAAAGAAAGAACAGTTATACGATAAAGATTTTATTATCGTACGGGAGACAGGAGAAGATTAACTCCTGAACCAAGAGATAATAGGGGCCTAAAATGGTTACCGAGTCGCTGCCGGTGACAAGACGCTGATTGACAATGTAAAAAGGGAAATTTAGATGACATTCGGCTGAAGCGGTCATTCTAATAAGTTATACTAATAGGGGACTAAATTATAGCCAGTTTTTAGCAAGGAAGATTAGATCAAACCCATAGGAAAAAGCGAATATATCAAAAGTGCGCAATCTCCTCGCTCGTCGCCAACGCAGCGGGTCTCGCAGCGACCGATGAAGAGAACCGCCCGCCACTGGAGAGACGCAGGCAGTAGCGTGTAGATTTACGGAGAGCGAGACCAAGATGAGACGGCGAAGCGAAGGGAGGACCAAACGAGTGAATCTGAAAGGGAATTAATCTGAAAGGGGGAATTAAATTCTTATGACTGATTATCTTCACAATATAAACATCTCATTGTAATTTAAATGTCCTTTGACACGTTAGATTATCCCAGAGTGTATTATAATCTTTGTTCTCATCAAGAGTGCTAGTTCAACTTGTGGAAACGATAGTTTCCACAACATTATAAGCCGTCTATGTAAAAAACTCATAAATTTCTCCTTTTAGCAGGGCAATAATTGCGAGTAATTTATTTGACGATTGATAACTTCTTAGGATGTGCCCGTACAAAAAAGTTGTCAACTACAAAAATGGAGCTCTACTTTGATCTATACACTCCTTAAACAACCGATATTGTGACACTATCAGGGAGGCCGTGTCACAGTCCCGAAGTTGACAATTTTCAACTAAAAACTGCAAGTTTCGCATCCTTATGGCCAGTACTGTACCATGCATATTATGACACTTTCAGTTACCAGTTTTCACAACAATAGGATATTTTAACTTCTATCTACAAACTTTGCAAACAGTTAACATTAATCCATGACTATAGATTTTTCAATTTTTGAAAAAAAAACTCCAACTGAAACCTGCAAGTGTCAGAAAGACTAGAGTTAATACTGTAATAGGTTATTGAATATTTTAATCTGGTTCAAAAAAGTTTTAAAAGAACAAATGAAAAAAAAAGTAACTATTGAGACAAAAGTTTAAAAAGAAACTATGGAACGTTTTATTAAACTGGTTGTACAAAAAAGAAGTGTTGTTCAGAGAAATTGGACACAAACAGTGTTTTTCAACCATTTTTTGATCTGTACAACCTCCATAAGAAGGGAGATTTGAACAGATGTAAAATTAATCTGACACTTGATGGGCGTATAAAACAAACATTCCTGTTTTTAATGAGAAATTCGAACAAAGGTTGTAAATTTTCACATCTAAACGCAGTAATACTTGAACATGCTAGATAGTAAAGGAACTCAGTAGTGTACGCCTCTAATATCACACTTACAAAGATGTAGATTAACTCTACAGTACTTTTTTTAAAAGGTTGTTGAGGGATACAAATACTTGAGAAAACATATTGAAAATTTTCAGAAAACAAATATTTGCAAAGAAATTGTAGTGGAAGAAGTTAAAAAAATTAGACGCTGAGCGGGCTCACTGGGGAAGGTCATGGACTCGGTCTGGAGTTATGAGTCGTGACCTATATCATTGGAAAGCTGAGAAAACGCTAATTCCAAATATATATCCAGATTTTGCCCCCGAGGCCTGGTATTCGAGAAAAACAAGGTCAAAGTTAGAAAAAATGACAAATGATTGCCTTTCTAACACGTGAAAAACTTTTTGAAACTTTTTGCCATTTTCGCGTGTTAAAAAAGCAATAATTTGTCATTTTTTCTAATTTTGACCTTGTTTTTCTCGAATACCATGCCTCGAGAACAAAAACTGAATGTATATTGGGAATCAGCGTTTTCTCTGCTTTTCAATGATAAAGGTCACGCCCCATAACTCCAGACCGAGTCGAGAGCCTTCCCTAGTCAGCCTGAATTTTGCAATTCTGGAATATACTTCTTGACCTACTGTAACACTGATTTTCAGACAAGACCGAACACCATTCTCCCTTATCATGTTTATACTCGTTTGAAAGCTTAAAATCCCCCAAACCATATAATCACTCTAAACATGCACTGAATGGACATAATTTTCAGACAAAGGATCCAAACTTTCAATAAAAAAAATAACACTCACATCTCTCTATCGTTTTTCTCTCAAAGTGACCCCCGTCGTACTCTCGAGATAGCATGAGTCACTTTTTCTATCAGAAGCTAGGGTACGCACAGAAAACAAACATAACTTTCTGCCTATGTTACTTTAGTAAAACTATTTTTCATTCATTCTCTTCACTGAGCGGCCGATTGCTGTTCTACCCTCCATTTTTTGTATTTTCCCTTCTGGAAATTCTTGATTTTTATTGAATCATTGCATTTCGATCGAATATTATCCGGAGTTTTATCAAGGTGAGCCATTTTTTCTGAAAATTTTGGTAGCCAGAGATATTTCGTGACACTCCCTGTACAGAAAAAGTTTAATTATGGGAGTTTCTTCTTGCCGAGACTAGTAGGGGGGAACTTTTCTTCAACAACTAGTAAAAAACAGAATCGAGAGCTTATATTTTGTCTTTCAGAGTATTTCCCGAACCAACCATTTTCATGGTGCATCGTACGCACTAACTAGTAAGCGAAGTCAATCAAGACTATCAATTGAAGGTCAAACATACAGCGACATGCATTGCTACCAACAGTACATGTGTAGACCTCACAAAAATACAAAGATTCATACTTTGTGGGATTCATGACTGTTGGAATGAGCATGGATGGAATAATCGCAAACAGTAAGTCAGATGTGCAACCGTGTATACAATGTAAAGCTGTGAACGTCTGTCTCCACATGCGCACAATCAAACCTGTAGGACGACACTTCATCCTCAATTTGCCCATGTCGGACACGTTAGCAAAGCTCGGAAGCTTTTCTGCAAATGAGCCAGTTGAGATTTTCGGAGTTCGATGGATACTTATTGCTTTCGCGGCACTGGGACATCTGGGCAACCAAATTATTGCATTTGTAAAAAAAAACCTGAGGACAAATCTGCCAAGAAACGGATAGTCAGCTCAGTCCAAGTTTGCTCGATTGTACTTTGTACATCTCCCACTTTCTTTTACCCGCTCCCATCGGATATGATTCATAGGCTTTTAGTCTTGAATCATTCTTTCTATCTGTTTTAATTGAATTCTTTCACCCACACATTTTCTGTCTGGCTCCGCCTCTGCCCAGTATAAAAGCACCGGCGAAAGCTTATCATTTATCTTTTAATAAAGGTTTAATTACCCAAGTTTGAGGTTGTCCTGACTATAAAGAAGACGAGCACGTCCACCACTGAGCAGCGATTCAGCTCAGTCCAAGCACAACCTTCTTCAATCAAGGAAGAAGTCGATCAAGACAAAAACTACGTGGAATCAACCAAAAAATTGGACCAAGAAAAGGACAAAAAAGATAATCCATTCGGGCAGCAAGTCAAGAAAACATACAGAGTTGAAGTCGACAATATTCGAAGAAGTCGTTGGAAGGACGAACATCAAACTCTTTATGCAGTTTAAACACTCCAACTTTTGAATTGTAACTATTTTTCTTCTTTTTATTTATATGAATGGCTTAAGTCCTTCCAATAAATAAATCAATCCGATTTTGAAAAATGTATTATTGATGAAGGTGTACATACATGGAAGCTGTACTCGATGTACTTTGTGCATCTCCCACTTTCTTTTCCCCGCTCCCATCGGATATGATTCATAGGCTTTTAGTCTTGAATCATTCTTTCTATCTGTTTTAATTGAATTCTTTCACCCACACATTTCCTGTCTGGCTCCGCCTCTGCCCAGTATAAAAGCAGAGGCGAGAGCTTATCTTTTATCTTTCAATAAAGGTTTAATTACCCAAGTTTAAGGTTCTACCACTACAAAAGCATTCTACCACCACCGACGCATAAGATAATCCCAAGGACACCGAAGGAATATTTTTAATTTAGAAGCGATGTTTTTGACAATGTGAACAGAGATGTGTGGAACTGGAAACTTCGGATTCCGGAAATCTATCTATTAAAACTATTTACATTTCTTAAAACCACACCTAGTAATAAAAAGAATTTAGAAGACAACGATCAACCGTATACAGTAAAATAATTTTTAACATTGCTGTGACGTTTGGTACCAAAACTTCATGAAAAACTATTATTTTACATCAAAATAAGCATAGTTTCTTGTAATGCATTACAAGAAAAAATAAACGTTCTGCTAGACCTCAATATCCTTTCTTTCCAAATCGAGAAACAGGAGGGAAATGTTTCAGCCAAACTTCTGCAATCACGAATCCTAATAGTCCACCGGTGGCTCCACCAACATGTTCGTCTCCTGAAAAGCTTAAATAACAGTAGAACATAGTTCGATTCCAACTCACTTAATATCGTTTCAAACTGTCCAGTGTACGCTCCAAGAGATGATCCAAACAATGTGAATATCATTTTGAGGAGTAGACCAGTCGCCAGTGTTCCACCGGTAATTTCATCCATATCTTGTAATTCGGCCATGTGAAAAAAATATATCATGGAGCAGAAGATATATAAATTTCGATAAAAGTAAGAATACCACCAACATTTGATCCAACGTTTTTTATCTTCTTCTTCGTAAACTCTCTCCTCTGCTTGCCGAACTGCAGATAGCAACCCAAAAATCCCACTGTTGAAAAATTCTGGAAAAAAGATTTTATGCAAAGAATGTACGATTTTAAATTATTCACGTTGAGGCCCAGGCTACCGATGCGAACACGCTCTAACGAGAAACTACGTGGAAATGAAATATTTTCCAGACTTGTCACGGGCCGGGCCGGGCCGGGCCGGGCCCAAATCAGGAAAAATCTCGGCCCGTTTTGAAACATCTTTTGAAAACATTTCGAGTTTTTGAATTTTTTTTTTGAATTTTTTTGAAATTTTTTGAAAAAAGTATAGATTTCGAATAAAATTCAAAATTGAATCAAAATGTGAATTTGTATGATAATTTAAGCATTTTTACTCTATTTTTTCCAAAAATATTCAAAAAAAATTGGTAAAAAATGGGTACCCATTTTTGAATCTGGGCCGAGAGAAATTTCGGCCCGGCCCGATTTTTGACAAGTCTGATATTTTCACGTAAAATTTTCTTAAAATTTTCTGTAGGAAAATAGATTCTAATATTCACCGCCACGTAATGCGGACCATGTCTTTTTCAGAGCGCGTTTTCATAGGTAGCATGGGACTCAACGTGTATTATTACCAAGCTCGACAAATTTGGTTCTCCATATATAAAGCCTGACAATAACAAGGAATACATAAAATGCTCTCTTCTTCGTCTCCTTATACTTATCAATTTCTTCTTTCGATATTTCATATGGGTCTCGTCTTTCATTGGTTTTCGTTGCTTCACACATTGGGCTCTTGTTTTTTGTAGGTGACGAATTGACTTCATCTGTTTGTATTTGCTTGGTAATTTGTTGTTTTGGAATCCGTTGACGTCGTCGAGCCTGGAAATACTTGTGCTGAATTTTGCTGCTAGCTGGCAGCTGTTAGTCTGCTAAAAATAAGAAGTGCTCATAATTTTCGTAAATTCGAAGATTCGCTTTGAGGACCAAAACGGATTCAGCTCGAAAGGTCCGAAGACTGTAATGGCTAGTTTTATTTATTTTTATCCAAGAAAATCATAATCACTCGTTGTTACCGTTTCGAGTTTCAAATATTGAGCACAATATTAGCAGCCTTCCCTCAACTCTACCGCAGCAAACGTGGCAAATTTCGGCTTTGCATCAAGAAAAGGTATATATTTTTGACCGAATTTTTTGAATTTTTAAAAGATTTTAAATTTTAAAAATCCGATTTCTTGATGCTTTTAGTTGAATTCTGAAGTACGGTCTAAAATTCGTCATTTTTGGAAAAAAAATTTCAAAATTTCGTTCAAAAAAGTTTTCAAAAAAAATTGGCTCTTTTTTGAAGCCTTCGGACCTTCAAAAAGTTTCCCTAAGCCCGGCCCGAGGGGTTGATAAGTATGAAAAAAAAAACAAACATTTGGTCTGAATCTCTGTGCTCTCGGATGTTTGTTCTGTCCTTCAGCTTCACTGTTTTTCATTCCTCTCGGCATTTTTAGCAGTGACAATCAAACTGAAAAATTGGAGCAATGTACAAATTTTTCAAAAAACAGGATAGCAGATATGTACATGAAAATAAGCTAGAAATCCGATCAGTTACTTTCCGGAAATTAATACCCGTGGCATAAATCTATGGTTTCAGGAAATTGAACAAAAGTTGAAGAAAACCGAAAACAACTAAAGCCACGTCTCCTTACTAGAATTCAAAAATTGAAAGAGACGCAGATAGCAAGAGAAATAAATCTTCGAAAGAGAAGGCATCTGTTTTCCAAACATTTGTTGCCTCCTGGGGGTGACCAGCTGTCGTAAACTAAAATCACTCTTTTTTGTTGGTGAAATCCAATGAGAACTTTGAAACATTGAAAAATATTTATAGTGTTTTAGAAACCACCAAAAATATTTGAACATGTTAATAAAAATAAAGTTCTTTGAGAACAGAATGGGTATAATATCTACTATTTTCATAGAAGCTTAAACATTGAAAACGATGTCATCATTGAGAAGGACTCAAGTCGGTTATAGCATGCTTGTTGGGATTGCAGGAATTGATTCGATTGGATAGAAAGGCGATTGAGGGTAATTCTTCATTCGGATAGCCAACACAGCTCGGTTTACCATCCCGAAGACAACCATTCCGATGAGGGATCCTAGGACAGCACCGACCGTTGAATGCCATCCTGAAACAAGGGGAATCATGAAATCATAAAATTAAGTTATGAATTTTTGTGATTGAAGTGCTATCCAAGGCTTGGGAAAATCTCACGATCCAAAACTACATTCTCATTAAAAAACCTTACAGATGTCTATTAACTAGGCAGAGCTTTAACAACTGCGCTCTACCGAAATGTCCCTGAAAAATGTCTCTTTTTCTCTGAATCTCTCGATTTCGCACACTATTTTCTGTGGTTTCGGTAGAACGCGGTTGTAACCTGCCGTGTTAATAAATTGAGCTGACTCAGCGTGATTTCAGCTTTCCAATGATATAGGTCATGTCCCGTAACTCCACGGTCATCTGGAGGCCTTCCCTAGTAAGTATAGCTTTCGTTAAAATTTTTTTTTAATTTTTGAAGGAAAAGTTATTTTATAGAAATAATTTAGGACTATTTTAATCAAAATATATCTTCCTTTGAAAATGTTATTATCAGTTTGCAAACACTCACCGGGTGCAGTTCAAGGCGCATTGAATTTGTTGATGGGTCTTGCAGCGGAGAACACGTTTCACTGTATTTTCCGCTTTGCAGTTGGGAAATTCAACTGAAAACTACAGCAAAACTTATTCTAGCTGCGAGACCCATCCGAACCAATTCCATGCGGCTTTAACACCACCCGGTGAGTGTTTGCAAACCGATAATAAAGGCGTCTTCAGTACAGAATTTTTGAACCTTTTCCCGATTTCAGGTCACTAGGCATGGTTTTAATTGTTTCACATATTGTGAGAACAATTCTTTCCACCCTACTTTTATGAATTTTTCACTCAAACTCACTTTCTGCTGTTTTCTTGAAGTTGGCAGCAATGGCTCCTGCCATTGACAAGAAAATGATGACTGCTCTCCCAGAAAAGAACATCAATTGTCCGATCTCCATTGCCTCCATCCGGAATAATTCGTAGCCATCAATAAGAGCCATTATTCCGAACAACATGAGGTACTCCAGGATGTTGTTGGGTTGCTTCGAAGCGTAGAGCTTGGATTCAATGAAGAGAGATCCAATGAGGAAACTGAGAACCATTGTCCGAAGAGGATCTGAAATTGTTTGTTTAGAAATGCTGGTTGGTTGGTCATGCGACTAACTGGTATCTTCCACAGAGATGAACCAGACAATTATGGAAGTGAGAACTGCGAGAGTGTTGAAGATCAACCATCTGGAGGCATGGCTAGTCAAATTCCTTTCATTATTGCCGACTTGATCAGCTTTTTTCTGAAATAAAATTTTGTTTTCTATGTGCCTCCAAAAAGTTTCAATATGAGTTCAGAAACATAGTCATTTGGGAATTGCTTCTCTCATTTTTTAAATACTTCTTGTAATTAAGTTCATCGTCTCCCAAAAAATCCTAGTTTCAAAACGTATCAGTTAGAAAAGTGTACTCTGATTTATCCCTGGCCTGCTCAGCAGTGATGGACGATGTGTGACAATTATCCCGTGAAACTCAAAAAGAGCGGAGTGAACCTAACAGCTGTTCTAATTGCATTGGGTACTATAGTGCCAGCTGAAACAAAAAATATCTTCTTGGCATGCTAAAGTGTCAGTGGTGTCAGTGGCCCGAACCGAGATGTTCAAGCTCAAAGAGCTCTACAGTACTAAATTGGTCTTGAAAGTTAAAAGCTTGAACCCCTGGCAAGTCACACCGCGCTTCGGTCAATACTACATTTCCTACTTATTGGCGAGACATGGCTTATCTAGATGGAGTACACTAAAATATCATCACTAGAGCGAAATGTTCGAACTATATAGACTATATAGAGTGTCGTCTCGCGAGAATCAGTTACAGCACTTTGCGAAAATTCCAGCTGAATCCAGCATATTCTCGTCTCGTTTTGTCTCGTTTTGTCCAGCATAAAGTTCAGCATATTCTCGTTCAGCATAGTTCAGCAAAAGTTCAGTTCAACAGAGTTCAGTTACAGCATATTCCAGCACGTGTTAATTAATTCCCACTCCCGCATAATTAAATGCTGGACATTGCGAGAATCTCGCGAGACAAAAATGACCCTTCAACAAAACGAGACGATTGGGAGAATATGCTGGAATCAGCTGGAATCGTCTCGCGATAAGACACTCTATTAGACATGCACCACCCAACTAACCTCAAGTCCTGAATTGGCCAAATTGGCATTCTCCATGGGGATGAGGGCATCTTTTCCTTTTCCAACTTCGATTTTCTGAAATACTTATATTTATTCATAGATAGTTAAAAAATATATAAGTTACCGTCATGTTCTGCCTTTTTCTCTCTGGTGTCGTTGTCTAGAAACTGAAAAGAAATTAAAGAGGAACTAATGGTTAAGAGAGGTTAGAGAGGATCCGGGCTGCCCGTCCAGCCGGTGAGCCCTTGAAACAAAAAAAAATGAAAGAGCGAAAACAATCGAAGGAGTCCTCTTGGTGTAATGGAAGGGAACTAGCGAACAAAAAAATGAAGAAGAGAAAATAAAATGGAAGTAGGTGGAGAGGCAGCACTTTTTTGATAAATGACCTAATAATTGAGAGGAGTTTTGTGATGTGAAAAGAAGATAGCGTGTGACTCGTGGTAAAATGTTTTCGTATTATTTCATTGAAAGTGTCATGTCCCCGAAACGTTCTTTGAGACCAGTTCCCGATGCTAACTGATAAGACTTTCTATGTAACCCTTGCCACTGACCATCTTGGTCGGTTCTCTTGTATATGTTTCATAGACATAATGATGTCTCACTGAATTTGAATAAAGATGATACCGCTCACACTAAAGTCCGAAAAAACACTATATTACAAAAGAGACACTTCAAGAGACACGAAACTAGGATTTTTAACATTTGATAGGGTAAATTGATAATTTCAAGGGAAAGAGTGTTTGTTGTATGTTATTAGGAGAAAACAAAAAAAATTTAACATATCAGTCCCGGTGAACAAAACAAACGCTGTAAAATTGATATCAGTTGGCACGTTGAGGCCCAGGCTACCTATGCAAACGCGCTCTGAAAAAGACATGGTCCGCAATACGTGGCGGTGAACATTAGAATCTATTTTCCTACAGAAAATTTTAGGATAAGTGAAAATATTTCATTTTCCACGTAGTTTCTCGTTAGAGCGTGTTCGCATAGGTAGCCTGGGACTCAACGTGAGTTGGGTATCATTGCAGTTTATCAACAATCAAGGCACTCAAATTCTCAATTCAAAATGTATATCATTTTATATATAAAACGCGTGTGGACCATGTCTGTGGATTCACAATATTGCAAACGGAGCCTATGCAAACGCGCTCTAAAATTTTAGCTAAAAAACGCGTGGTCCGCGATACGTGGCAGTGAAAATTTGAACAATTTCCCTACAGGAATTTTTGGGACACGTGAAAATATTAAATTTCCACTATTTCTCATTAATGCGTGTTCGCATTGGTATCGCTTGCCATAGCGAGATGAATTTCTCTGTCTGTTTTTCAGGATGTTCGCATTTCATTTTCATTTCCAAAAATACAAATCATCATCACAAAAGTTTGCACGTGAACTCGAGTGGCGTTAACGCTAGAAAACGCGCCAAAGGCGCGTCAGCCTAAGCTGGTTAAAAATATAAAGAAAGAATGAGGAAGATAGATAAATAGAATCATGAGTGCATAAGATAACAAACGAAGGGAGATAATTACAAACACATTAAAAGTATCATTTTCTCCATCTCATCCACCTCTCCCAAATAATGTACATTCATATCCAAATATTTACGATTATCAAAAATCTTGAATTCAATCGAAGCCTTTGTCCCATCACATCTATTGAAGTCATATCCTCCTTTCACGGTACATTCTTTTTCTATGTCTGATTTAAACCATCTCGTATGTTCAGGAGGGAATTCGGTGCATTTGATTCCTTTGAAAATATCGGATTTCTTGAGAGGTTCTCGTGAGAAAAAATGAATTCGAAGCCTTTCCATGCGGGGATTAGACCCTTTTATCCAAAGTTTGAGAAATCTGTTGAGCTCTTTCTCCGTCCAGCCGATGTTACTGATATTTATAGTTCTACTATTTATGACTAGTAAATCATCCAACGTCAATGTACTCTGCCGAGTAACCTGACGGATCTCAAGATCATCATAATTTTGAATTAACACTTGATGCGGATTCTCCAGGTTCTTAAAAACATCATCCTCAAACAACATATGTCTTGACGGGAAATGTTTCAAAATTGATTTCACATCCGATCTATTATCACTTAAGATATCGACTTTGTCGTAGCTGCAGAACAAGGTCCGCAGCTCTTTGATATCAAAACGGGATGTATTCTCATCGAACTTAAGAAAGTGAAATTTGGAAAAATGGAAAATTTGTTTGAGATGAGAAATCCATTCCTTGATGTTGAGTCCTCCTTTCATTCTCCTTTTTACATTTCCTGGCGGATCAGTTAAAAGTCTCAATTCCACTTTTTTCGGCAATAGCGAGAGACCACCTGCTCGTCCTTTACGAAGTTTGAACGTCCAATCCATGCGTGTTGTATCAAGTGCAATATATAAACGAATCTCGCTGCTTATGTAAACTATAGAACATATATACTTCCAATTCATCGATCCCACGGATTTCTTTGCTCTTTTGGAAAGAAGAGAGAAACTGATGCTGAAATAATTTGATGCGTTTTATAGTCTAAAGTGAAGAGAAAACTCACAACTCTCCAAAATCCATTGACTTGATCACATGGAGAATCGCTTCGGAAGGGAGGTTGAGGAGAGGAAAAGATGTCGTCATCAGGGCAGAAGAGATGAAGACGAATGAATGAGAAAAAGGGTGATGGACGGTGTGAGGTAGAATGCGCGCGGTCTCTGAAATCAATAGCTGAAGGGTCTAGCCAAACAATAATGACATATGATTCTGGGAAACAAGGTAGGAGAAATATGACTGAGTAGGGGGGCGATGAACATGGAGAACAGCCTTGGGAGGTGTGCTAAGGAGAGGATAAGAGATCGTCATCACTGTAGAAGAGATGAGGACAAATAAAGGAGAAGGAGGAGAACGGCGAACTGGAGATCGATACAATGAGCAGACTAAGCAAACCGTAATTAAATAGGCTCCAAAAAATAACTGCAAGGAAATTCGTGGCTTACCCTCAAAAACCAAAAACTTTGAGAGAATTGCAGGTCTACAACTATATTACTTTAATTTTTAGCGTAAAAATCTGGGTTGGGAATAAGGAAATTCCAGTTTTAAAACAATTCCGATCCTGGTTTCAGATTTAATTCAGGTCGAATTGGCAAATCTTCATTTCGAATTCGTAAATAAGTTGTAGACCTGTAATTCTCTCGAAAAGTTTCCTTGCAGTTCTTTTTTAAGACTGGGGGACCGTGCAGTGGACAACATAGGCGGTGGACGAGCAGCAGTGTCGGGATAACCAAAATGAGATATCTACAGAAGATGATCTGGACCGTGGATAGGATAACGTGCTAAAGCCAAACTGACTTATCGACTGAGAGATGGACTTACCAAACTATATTTGCATGAGCCTGTGGGAAACTAACTAGGGAAGACCTCCGAGTGACCGTGGAGTTATAGGACGTGACCTATATCATTGGAAAGCGGAGATAACGCTGATTCCAAATATATTCAGTTTTTGCCCTCGAGGCATGGTATTCGAGAAAATCATGGTTAAAGTCCGGAAAAACAGTGAATTATTGCCTTTCTGACATGCGAAAAATTGTTCTGCATTTTTTTGCAATTTTTGCGTGTTAAAAAGGCGATATTTTGTCATTTTTCCAAACTTTGACCTTGATTTTCTCGAATACCAGACCTCGAGGGCAAAAACTGAATGTATATTTGGAATCAGCGTTTTCTCAGCTTTCCAATGATATAAGCCACGTTCCATAACTCTACGGTCACCTGGAGGCCTTCCCTAGTAAGCGAGGATACTGTGTGAGAGGACACAATGAAATGTACGAACGATGCGCACGGAGCAGATGAACAGGTGCACACCAACTTCCAACTTCTATCCAAAGCCTACCCGGGTTGCACTTGAAATTATTCTGATGAAGGGCAAACGCACAGGGCATACTTGCGAAATATCGTTCCGGCCCGGCCCGGTCGGCCCGGAGTCTAAAAATGAGCACAATTTTTTCACAAAATTTTTCGAAATTTTTTGAAATTTTCGTCAAAAATAGTCAAAAATCCTATGTACACTTGAGTTTTATCGAAATGTAAAAAAATTTTCAAAAAAATTCAAAATTTCAAATTTTTGCACAGTGACCCGGGCCGACCGGGCGGGCTGGGCCGGACTGATGAAAACTCTCAAATCGGTCCGTTGCAAGTATGGCACAGGGTCATTTTTCTTCATATGATTTCAAACTATTTTCCCGAGAAACCGGAAGTTTATTGAAGCGCGTTTGCATACGGTTGCCAATTGAGTCGCCGCTCACTAGGGAATGGTCAGGACTGACTTTGGAGTTCAGCAGCGAGACCTAGTAGAATTGATAGAGAATCGAATTCTGATGGGAAATCAGTTTTCAAAAACTGCTGACGACCCTCCAGAATCCAGATATCCTTGTCTGAAAATTCAAATTTAATACATGTGATTTACTCGATTTTCCACCTAAATGTAGCTGTGTTTCGCCCCGAATATCACAGCACCCGAAGATATCCTTCGGCCAGCGATCGGTGGTCGAGGGGTGAGCGCGTCTGTCTGTGAAGCACGCTATGCTGGTTCGACCCCCGCTTTTTCAAACTTTTTTTTAGTTTTTTTTATTTCGCCTTTTTGTACTTTTTGAGCAGTTTTTCAATTAAATCTAATCAAGACTGCGATCCATTCTGAATGAAACAAATTACTTTGAAAGTTATGCTAACTAGAAGTGACGGCTGGTGAGATCAACTTTCGGAATATTGCCTATAGGATGGCGGCTATAAAATATGTCCGATTCGCAGTCTTGATTAGATTTAATTGAAAAACGGCTCAAAAAGTACAAAAAGGCGAAATAAAAAAAACTAAAAAAAAGTTTGAAAAAGCGGGGGTCGAACCAGCATAGCGTGCTTCACAGACAGACGCGCTCACCCCTCGACCACCGATCGCTGGCCGAAGGATATCTTCGGGTGCTGTGATATTCGGGGCGAAACACAGCTACATTTAGGTGGAAAATCGAGTAAATCACATGTATTAAATTTGAATTTTCAGACAAGGATATCTGGATTCTGGAGGGTCGTCAGCAGTTTTTGAAAACTGATTTCCTATCAGAATTCGATTCTCTATCAATTCTACTAGGTCTCGCTGCTGAACTCCAAAGTCAGTCCTGACCATTCCCTAGTCAGTAATAACTTATAACGGAGGGTATCCGTGACAAACGAAGCAAGCAATATATTTATTTAACGAGAATGATTTGTAATGTACCCCACGAGGTAAAAGTATGTATAAAACTCATGGGAACCAATCAATTCATAAAAGGTAACAACAACAAGTCTTCTCATTTTTTGGCCTATCCCACACAATGTGGATACCAGACATACATTTCAAGCATGTAACTATGAAATTCGTCATCCGAAAAATTGATTGTTGCTTTGATCCCATCTTTTCGATAAAAATCAAAACCTCCTTCTATTAATCTAACTTTGCCGACGCTTGTCTTGAACCTTCTTGTATGTTCGACAGGCATTTCCATGCACTTGATTCCTTTTAAAATATTGGATTTGTTGAGAGTTTCTGGTGTGAAAAAATATATGCAGAGCATTTCCATTCGGGGATTAGACCCTCTCATCCAAAGTTTGAGAAATCTGTTAAGTTCTTTCTCGGTCCAGTCTAAATTATTGATATCTATTATTTTACTATTTGTGATCAATAGATCATCCAGCTTCAATGCACTTGCTAAGTAAATTCCCGGACGAGTCACAAGTTGGTCATAATTTTGAATTAACACTGGATAAGGATCCTCCAGGAGATCAAAAATATCATTCATGATCTCCAGGCGTCTTGTCGGAAAATTTTTCAAAATTGATTTCACATTCGATTCACTATTACTTGAAATAGAGAGGTTTTCGTAGGTATTGAACATGATTCGCAGCTCTTCGATATCAAACAGATTAGCATTTTTCATGAATCGAAGACAGAGAAATGAGGAAAAATGGAAAACTTCTTTGAGATGAGAGATCCATTTTTTGATGCAGAGTCCTTTCATACTCCATTCTAACTTTAATACTGGCGCAAAAATTCTCAATTCCATGTTATCCGGCAAAGAACCATTCGTTCGTTCTTCCGGGGTGTCATCCATTGTGAACCTCCATTCCAAGATGGATTTGTCAGTTAACATATATAAACTAATGTGATTGGTTATGACAACAGATGAAGTTTTATGGTTTAAATTCATTAATTTCACTGCTTGCGTTGCTCTTTCGGAAAGTAATGAGAGACTGATGCTGAAATTAAATAACGTTTTAGGAGAATGAACAAAACGAAAACTCACAATTCTCCATAATTCATTGATTTGAGCACATGGAGGATACCATCAAGGGGGAGGTTTAGGAGAGGGAAAGAGGATGTCATTATTGTAGATGGGATGAGAGTGAATGGATGAGAAGAAGGGAGGATGGATGGTGTGATGTGGAATGCGCGCGGTCTCTGAAATCGATAAATGAATATATGACTGTGGGAAACAAGGTAAGGGAAATATGACTGCGTTGGAAGACGGCAGACTGCTCTTCGACTGACAGATAGGGTAAACAAATGAGAAGTAGGAAACTGGGGAAGATTGCTGTCAGACTATCGAACGGGATACAGAAGAGCGGCCTCTGACTAGGGAAGGTCACCGACTCGGTCTGGAGATATGGGTTGGACGTTGGACACGTTTGCTCCTTTTCGAGCCAGAGAGTCAAACAGAAATAATGGAAACGATGGTTACACGGCACGATGACGATCGATTCACGGAATGTCGCCTCGTCGGTTCTCAGCTCCGCTTTGAGCACGAAATCTTGAGCAATGTCAACCGGATTGCACACATTGTCGAGGCAGATAGCACAGACATCTGGAATTATAGTATTTTCACATAGAGTCCAGGACAACCTATGCAGACGCGCTCTATTGACAACAGTTGTACATTTTTGTGTCACGGTGAATTATCGAACTTAGTGAGATGACCTAAACAAATAAAAATGCATCAAGTCATAGGATACAGACCTGTCTCGGATGGATCAGTTGTATGCTGTGGTTACGGACACAGTGTTCTTAAAATACAACTGCGTTCTACTGAAACTGGGTGAAATAAGGAGGGAAGTTGAGAGACGCAATGAAATAAAAAAGGTATTAGAAGACCAGTCCAGAATTGGAGTATTTGGCAATTAATCTAGAGTTTGAGTGTATTTCAAAAACGAACATCGGGAAAAATGAGTCAGAGATTTTATGCTCTCAACGATGTAGAGATGTAAAAGTACCATTTTTCAAATAATTAAAGTAATTTTCAACATTGAGACGCGATTGGTCCTATGCCGGCCGTAAAATCTTTTTTGGGTTTTCCGATGTCTACCTGATTCTTTATTCTAACGTTTACTTAATTTTCTAAGTTCTCTTCAGATCATATTAGTTCCCTTTAGGTCCTCAAAACTAGGAAAGAACCAAAAAATCTGTAAAAATGCGTATTGGTCAAGCAAAAGTACCAAAACGAGGTTATGGAGGCCATTTCTCACCTGACAGTGATGATGAATCTGAGGATCGGAAGCATAGTTGTACGGAATGAGATTTTGGAATACGGAATCCGGAACCGGAATCAAATGTTCGAAATCCGGAATCCGGAGTTCGGAACCGGAATGACGAAAAAAACCAGGAATTCCGGAATTTCGGAATCCGGAATTCGGAATAATTCAATAAATTTGCAAGGACAACTATTTTTTCGAGTGTTTTTAATGATATATAAAGGTTAAAACTACTTTTTTCGGATCAAAACCAAAAAAGAACTACTGCAGTTGTCTTTAAAACTCAAAAAATTTTTTGAAATTTAAACTTCAGGGTTCCGGAAATAAATTCAAAAAACCAGAATCCGGAATGAAAATTTTCATTTTCAGGATTCCGGAAAAAGAAAATTCAAAAAACCGGAACACGGAATCCGGAACCGGAATGAAATTTTTCATTTTCCGGAATCCGGAATTGGAACCGGAATGTCAAAAAAACCTGGAATTCCGGAATCAGGATTCCGGACAACTATGATCGGAAGGTAAATGATATCCAATGATTAGTTCAGCGGTAGGTCAGGTTCCGGAGCTCCGGGATGCACCGGGAGATTTTTCTATCGTAGTGCCTTGTTTCTTTAAGTGGTGGTGTAATGACAATGACTCTCCAAACAAAACAATAATAAATCTGATAACCTTCTGAAAAATCAGGACAAAAAAACTACTCGAAAGAAAATTATTTATTATACAGATCATATACAAAACAAACTGAACTGTGTTCTTAAATTCAACTTACAACAGAAAAAAACCCAAAAATTATTAGCACCACAGTGAATAAGTTGGGAAATTGAGAGACGTAGAGAAATAGAGGTAGGCATACTTGCAATCCGGGCCGATCCGGGTCGACGGTTTCTATTGAATAACTTTCTTTTAAAAAAGCGTATCGGGTTGGTCAATAGCTCAAAAGATGAGAATTTCGACTTGTCATCAGACAAAAGCAAAACAAACTTCCACGAAGATCCACAGAGGTCCCGGGCCGGGCCGTGCCGACACGACAACAGTTTTAGCCGGCCCGGGGCCTCTGTGGGTGTTCTGCGAAATTTGGTTTGATTTTGTCTGATGGCAGGTCAAAATACCTATCTTTTGAGCTATTAACCAACCCGATATGAGTTTTTTGAAGAAAGTTATTCAATAAAAACCGTCGGCCCGGATCGGCCCGGATTGCAAGTATGGAGGTAGGGATTTCCGTAGGGCGCAGTTGTAAGAACTGTGCTGCGCTAGTAATCAGGATCTCCGATACAGTGCGGATGCCAAACGAGTAAATGGAAGGAAGTGAGCGGTTCATTTTGTCTGATTTTGATTGTCGCTCTAGTACCATCTCTTCTGTATATATCAATACCTCCTTCGACTTGTTGAGTTTTTCGTCCTTCCCTTTTAAACCATCTGAGTTGTGTTTCCGGCAGTTCCATATATTTGATACCTTTGAGAATATCAAGTTGGTTCACGGTAAAGAATGGCATAAATCCTATAAATATATCTTCCATTCGAGGGTTCGAACCTCTCATCCAATGTTTGATGAATCTATTGACTTGCTTCCCAGTCCACTCAAGTCCAATAAGGCTTACACGTTTACTATTCGTCATCAAAAGGCCATCTAAAGTCAACGCAATTCCGACATGCTTATAAGTTAGGCAAAGTTCATCAAAATTTTGAATCAATACTTTCTGAGGATGCTTCAGGGTATTAGAGGCACCCTGGTCGAAATATAGTCCCCTTGTTGGGAAATGCTTAAGTATGGACTCAACATCAGTGCCATCAGAATTTCCAAAACTGAGTGTGTCGACACTTTTGAATGTGTCCCGGATCTCTTCGGTATCAAATGTATTTGCGTTTTTCTCGAACGTTATGCTACAAACTGTTGGTAAATGGAATATATTCGTGAAATGATTGATCCATTCTTTAACACTGAGTCCTCTCATACTCCATATTTTTCTGTAAGGTCCGTATTCGAACAATTCTAAATCAACTTTATCAGGTAGTGGCAACGGATCATTTGGTTGCTCCTCACTAAGATTGTCTATTGAGAAATTCCATCGCATGTGATTATCGCCAATAGATGTTATGATATGAACAGAATCAGATATACTGACAGAGAAAAACTGAATTTTCAGGTTCATCGACTCCACCGATTGCTTAGCTCTCTTGGAGAGAAATGATAGAGTTATGCTGAAATCAAAAAATCATTTTTGAGATTATGGTATTTACAAAGCAACTTACAATTCGGTAATCTTCATTGACTTGAGGACATGGGTTATTGCCTTGGGAGGTAGGTTGAGGAGAGGAAAAGATGTCGTCATCACTGTAGAAAGGATAAGGACTAATAAACGAGAAGATGGGTGATGGACTGTATGCTGTGGAACAAATATCAAGCAGACTCAACAAACCTTATTGGGTTAGTCCTGTGTGGAGACTAGTAGGAGGGTAACTAATTGTAAGAAAATAAGTGACTAACGGTGTGAGGTAGAATGAGCGCGGTCTCTGAAATCGATAAATGAAGATATGACTGTGGGAAACAAGCTAATGGGAATATGAATGAGTGGGAGAACGACGGACTGCTCTTCGGCTGACAGATGGACTAAGCAAATGAGAGGTGGGAAGCTGAAGGAGGTAAAACTGTCTGACTAGGGAAGGATCACGGGTTAAGTTGGAGTTACAAATCGAGACATGAATCGTTTTGCAAAAACAGAATACAAATTGGAAATCACCGCAAAATTTCCGTTCTAGTGATATATGTCTCGAGCTGTTCCTCCAACTCGACCCGGGATCCTTCCCTAGAGGAAAGAAGTCGTCATCGCTGGAGAAGGGGTGAGGATAAATGAATTAGAAGTAGGGTGATGGATGGTGTGGTGTAGAACAGACAGACTCAACAAACATTAATGATATTGGTCTGTGGGAAACTAGTCCAGGGAAACATCTGGAGCAGGTCTTTCGGAACAGGTGCATGTTGTAAGGAAGATTAAGGAATGGTGCCATCTCTCCTCGTTTACGGTTCATGCCGTTTTCCACAGCTTGTATAACCCATTCACTGGTGGCTGACCGCTCACTCAAAATTCGATCGGGACGAGGAGTGGGTCTCGTTGCAAAATTTCGATTTACGGCGGCTTTCTACTCTACTTTACCCATAAGAAGTTTTGAAAGTACAGTAGTCGCAACGAGACCCAAATCTCGTCCCCGGGTCGAATTTGGAGCGAGCGGTCAGCCACCGGCGAATGTGTAATAAACCGGCTAATTATTCTGAAAACAATTTACCAAAGGAACTATTGACTGACATGATCACCGAAGATGCTAATTTGATTTCATAAGATTCAGATAAAACCTATTCACAGGGAAAACCCATGGAGCTATTCCGCATTTATCTTATCACGAATAAAAAATTCCAATCAAAAACAGAATGTTTATTACATTAACTGAAAAAAGCATACAGAAACAAAAAAAAAGACAAAACGAAACGATGTTCAATTAAGAATCTCCTACACAATGTGGATGCCATACATGCATTTTCAATGAATCAGTATCAAATCCCTCATCATAATCGAATGTGACTGTTGCGGTGGTTCCATCATGTCTTATGATATCGTAGCCACCTTCAACGTCCAAGCTCTCCTGGTGCAATGTTTTGAACTTTCTAACATGATTGGCTGGTATTTCCTTATATCTAATACCTTTTAGAGCAATTGTTCTATTAAACGCTTCTCCTCTTGAAAAGATATCCAAAGTTTCCAATCGAGGGTTAGACCCTTTTATCCAATGCTTTATGAATTGATTAACTTCTTTCCCAGTCCAGTTGACATCCTCGAGCATTGCAATCTTGCTGTTAATCATGAGTAGATCATCCAATATTATGGACATGTCACCTTCTGAAATTATCCTTAACTCATCATAGTTTTGAATCAAAACTTCTTTTGGATGCTCCAAACATTCGAAGACACCACCGCCCAATACAAGGCATCTCGATACAAAATGCTTCACTAGAAGGTCATAGCCTTTGTTTTTGATTCCATTTCTTGAGAGCAAGAGCATATCAAAATTTCCGACTGTTGCTTTAATTTCATCAATGTCGTACAGAAGAAAATCAGTAAAGAGCTGAAGAACACAGATTTCATGAAAATGAAAGATAGTCTTAAAATGGCTGATCCATCTTTTGACGCTGAGATCTTTCATGCTCCATTCTATTTGCTCATCATGAATGCATAACTCTATTGATTTATTTGGCAATGCGCGATTCATTGTTCCGTTTTCTGTTTCGTCACCGTGAAAACTCCATCTCCAATAATTTTCTCCGACAGGCGTAATGATATCAACCAAATCGCCTACTTGGACAATGACATTCGGAATCTTTAATTCCATAGCCTCCACTAATAGCTTCGCTCTTTTTGAAAGAAATGAGAGAGTTATGCTGAAATTGATTAATCATTTTTGAGATTAAGATATTTAGAAAGCAACTTACAATTCATTGATGTTCATTGACTTGAGCACATGCGAAATAGTCTCGGGAGGTAGGTTGAGGAGAGGAAAACAAGTTGTCATCACTGTAGAAGAGATGAGGATGAATGAATGAGAAGAGGGGTGATGGACGGTGTGAGGCAGAATTAGCGCGGTCTCTGAAATCGATAGATGAAGGTCAAACAAAAATGACATATGACTGTGGGAAGCAAGCTACAAGAAGGGTGATGACGGGTGTGATGTAGAACGATCGACGGACAGACTCAACAAACATGAATGAAATAGTTCTCTGGAAAACTAGTCCAGGGAAACATCTGAAGCAGGACAGGCAAAAAAATTCAATAACAGCATACTTGCAACGGGCCGGGCCGGGCCGGGCTGAGCCGTTTTGAGAATATTCACCGGCCCGGCTCGGGTCACAGTACAAATATTTGAAAATTTGAATTTTTTTGAAAATGTTTTCGATTTTTTTGCAAAAAAGTCGACTTTTCGACTATGTTTTTACATTTCGATAAAACACAAGTTTACATAGGATTTTTGACTATTTTTGATGAAAATTTTTAAAAATTTCGAAAAATTTTGTGTAAAAATCGTGCACATTTTTTGGCTCCGGGCCGACAGAGCCGGGCCGGGCCGATATTTTGCAAGTATGAATAACAGTGCGCGACAGGTTTTTGGAACAGGTGGGTGTTGTAATGCAGACTAGTAAGAAAGGGTGTCAACCTTGATCTTACTGTTCATGCCGTTTTCCACAGATTGTATTACCTATTCGCCGGTGGCTGACCGCTCGCTTGGGTCTCGTTGTCAGGTTTTAACAGTTTTCCTTGTTGTATTTGTATTTATTCTATCGAAAATCATCAGTAAATGGGGCGAGAGGCTGAGAATGAGTCCCTCACGAGACCATTCAAAGGGTGGGTTAAAGTGAGAGATGTGGGGCAACAAATAAAAGAATGACCGGTATGAGGGGTATAAATAGAAAGATGGTAGTGCGGGGAAAGGTGGTTTGGGAGTAAAGAATAAGCTCTAATAGCGTGTAATACTGGATCAGATTAGGGTATAGAGCTCGGAAGGAGAGAGAAAATATGAAGTTTGGGAGGTAATGGCATTCCAGATGGGGATAGTGTGAGAAAAAAAAGTCAGAGCACTTGGGTTTAATACAAATAAGATTCATAGGGCGACGGGTGGAGGAGGAAAACCGGATGTACGAATCTAAGCGAGGGAAGTATGAGGTACCGCTTAGAAATTTATAAAGAAGGAGAAGTTGGGCTAGACGATCGGAATAGGGGTCTGTGATGAGACCGAGATCCTGGACAGATTTGGAAGTTTCGATAGGTTGACCAGCAATGCAGTAGGGGAAATATATGTTTTTGATCCGAGTCGAAGGAGAGATGTTTTGGTATGGGCAAGAGGAAGAGAGTTAGTGGATGCCCAGGTTTCAATATGGTCGATGCCTTTTTGAACCGCAGCAGGGTTGGAGGAATAAATTTTTATGTCATCGGCAAAGGCGGAGACCTGTAGGGAAGGGATGTGAGCGAGATCAAGAAGTAAATCGTTTATAAATATGAGGAAGAGGAGAGGGCCAGAGACTGAGCCTTGAGGCTTGTTCTTACAACCCTATGCCATTTTCATAGTTTATATCTCAAAAGGTTATCGAAACTAAAACAAAATAACAGAAGCACTAATGCATGATTGATTCACCAGAATATTCTAAAATTGACTGGGAAATTCATACCCAAATTCATCAACTAGTTGAGTGTCGGCTGAAAACAGCGGTTTTGGACGCTCAACAGCCTGATCTGGTTTCACAACGATTTGTGTTCTATGGGAGCAGTTTCCTAACCCTCGAAATAGGATTTTCAGTACATTTAAAAAAATGACTTCAGGAAACAGGTCGTAACTTATTTGCAAGCTGATAGTGAGCATTTGGTCTCAAATTTCGGGAGAACATGAGAAATGAATCGGGAAAACTGTGATAAAAATTGTATGTTGAAAAAACGCCATAGGAACCCGCCACACTGTGTCTAAAACTGGTTTTTAACCATTTTGCCATAGTTGTCAAGGCCCGGGCCGGCCCGGGCCGGCCCGAAGGCCCGGCTTCAAAATATGACCCTTTTTTTCTAATTTTTTTTCGAAATTTTTTCACTTTTTTATCCAAAATGTGACCATTTTTTACTATTTTTCAGATTTTCTTCTAATTCTGAATCATAGCCGGCCCGGGCCGGGCCGGGCCTTGACAACTATGCATTTTGCCGAATCCTGTAAATAAGCCTACTACCCTTTGGTCTTATCGAAAATTCGGCTCTGTTTTGGAATCGGGTGCCGGCCATCAAAAATCGGGTGCCCAAAAAAAATCGGGTGCCGGTCAAAAAAATCGGGTGCCCAAAAAATCGGGTGCCCGACTTTTTAATCAAAGATTTTCTATTTTTTTTTGTTTTTTTGTATGTTTTCCATCGTTAATGTTTTTATATTGGAAATTATCATTGTAATTATTCATCAATGCGTTGATAAGATTGCATTCTCGAGAAAGACTTTGTTATGCCCAGAAGCCGACAGAAAGCTTCAAGGTAGATTTTTTCAGTAAACAATTCGGTATCACTGACGAGGAAAAGATGTGAGCATAAAAGGAATCACGAAAGCACTGGAGCCATCTTCATATTCGGTTAGCACTGTTGCAATTGTTCAACATGATTGACGATGGAACCCAAACCAGAGGAGAGCTTTTCGAACTGATAAGAAATTTAGAATGGGAGATGAGCGTGAGTTTATTCCGGCTAGAAGATAAACCAATTTTTGGATTTAGAAACGTTCTGGAGTGCTGGATGAAGCTAAATCAAGAATTAGCCATTTGAGGGGAACTGTGGATGATTTCGGCAAAAAATGAACTGTCAATTTTCTCTTGTGAATTTATTGTCGAAATAAAAAAAGTGATACCCGGTGTTTGCGGACTTAGTGCTAATTTTAATAATTTTTCCACTAAGTCCGCAAACACCGGGTATCACTTTTTTATTTCGACAATAGTGTTGTAAATAAAATTGGTTAACTCTTATCTTCCTTCCGGCTCGTTCGACTATGAAGAACGAAGATACTTATTTCTGGAGAAGAATGTTGCTTTCAAAATGTCTATTACCATTCGCGAGAACTTCTACGAGGTAACATCTGCTTTTTTTCCCGTTCCAATTTTGTATTTTAGATTACAATTAATGACTATTACACCAAGCTGTTTGAGCATCATATTCCTTATCTGCTCGCAGAATATCTTGTTATCTCTGGTGACATCACTGTCAATGACGTCGTCGTTTCCGAGCCGCCCACAGAAGAAGAAGAACAGTAAAAATCCGTTTGATGTTGACTTGTTATTCTGATTTTTCTCAATAAACACGTATATTAATATAACTTCATCTCAGAGAACAAAAACCAAAAAAAAAAACAAAAAAATAGAAAATCTTTGATAAAAAAGTCGGGCACCCGATTTCTGGGCACCCGATTTTTTGGGCACCCGATTTTTGGGCACCCTATGTTTCGGGCACCCGATTTTTGGGCACCCGATTTTTTGGGCACCCGATTTTTTTTGGGCACCCGATTTTTGATGGCCGGCACCCGATTCCAAAACAGAGCCGAAAATTCTAATCAATGTTTCAAAATTGCTTCATTCGTAACATTAACTGAAAAAAGAATAGAAAAACAGAATAAAACAGAACAACAAAATGAACAATTAAGAATCTTCTACACAATGTGGATGCCATACAAACATGAAAAATGAATCAGTATCAAACTCATCATCATAATCGAATTTGACTGTTGCGGTGGTTCCATCATGTCTTATGATATCGTAGCCGCCTTCAACATCAAATTTCTCATGGTCCAATGTTTTGAACTTCCTAACATGATTGGCTGGCATTTCCATGTATCTAATACCTTTTAGAGCAATTGTTCTATTAAACGCTTCTCCTCTTGAAAAAATCTCCAAAGTTTCCAATCGAGGGTTAGACCCTTTCATCCAATGCTTTATGAATTGATTAACTTCTTTCCCAGTCCAGTTGACATCCCCAAACAATACAGTTTTGCTATTCATCATAAGTAGATCATCCAACATTATGGATAAGCCTGCGCCTACATCTTCGTCTAAAGTGATCTCTAACTCATCATAGTTTTGAATCAAAATTTCTTTTGGATGCTCTAAACATTCGAAAACACCACCGTCGAATAAAAGGGATCTCGATGGAAAATGCTTTACTAGAAGGTCATACGCTTCGCTTGTGCTATTATCTATAGAGATCAAGAGCTTATCAAAGTTTCCGAATGTAGCTTTAATTTCTTCAATGTCGTACATAAGAGAATCAGTATAGAACTGAAGAGAATAGAATTTAGAAAAATGAAAGATAGTCTTAAAATGGCTGATCCATTTCTTGACGCTGAGATCTTTCATGCTCCATTCTATCTGCCCATCATGAATGCTTAACTTTGTGAATTTATCTGGCAATGCGCGATTCATTGTTCCGTTGTCTGTTTCGTCACCGTAAAACCTCCAGCTCCAAAAACGTTTCTCGACACGCACAACTATATCAACGAAATTGCCTATTTGAACAAGGACATTCGGACTCGTCAATTCCATAGCCTCCACTGATTGCTTTGCTCTTTTTGAAAGAAATGATAAGGTTATGCTGAAATTGTGAGTTTAGTTTTGGATTGAAAAAAAAGTGTAATAACCTACATTTCTCCATAACCCATTGATTTTAGCACATGGAGAATAGCTTTGGGAGGTAGGTTGAGGAGAGGAAAAGATGTCGTCATTACTGTAGAAGAGATGAGGATGAATAAACGAGAAGAAGGGTGATGGACGGTGTAACGTAGAATTCGTGCAGTCTCTGAAATCAATAGATGAAGGGTCTAGTTAAACAATGATGACATACAATGACTCTGGGAAACAAGGTAAGGGAAATATGATTGGGGGGACGACGGATTGCTCTTCGACTGACAGATTGACTAAATAAATGGGAAGTGGAAAACTGGAGGATGTTACTGTATGAGAAGACATACAGCTATATGAAGAAGACGTAAGGCCCCCGAGATGGGCTAAACAAATAGAAAATTCATCAGGTCGTGAAATATAGACTTGTCTCGTCAGGGATGAATTGCACCAACGGTGCGCAAAGAAAGGAAGTCTTCATTATTGTAGAAGAGATTGAGGATGAATGAATGAGAAGAAAGGTGATAAAGGGTGTGATGTGGAGCAATCGACGGGCAGACTCAACAAACATGAATGAAATAGGCCTGTGGGAAAGTAGTCCAGCAAAACAGAGCAGGACAGGCAAAAAATACAATAACAGCGCGCGACATTTTTTTGGAAGAAGTGCGTGTTGTAATGAAGACTAACCGTCTAGAATGATGACAGTTTTCCTAGTTCTTACAGCCCAGTGCCGTTTTCATAGTTTATATCTCAAAAGGTTATCGAAACTAAAACAAAATAACAGAAGCACTAATGTTTGCTTGAATAACCAGAATATTCTAAAATTGGCTGGAAAAATCATTCCCAAATTCATCAAATAATCGCGTGTCGGCTGAAAACAGATGTTTTTGACGCTCAACAGTTTGATCTGGGTTCACAACGATTTGTTCTATGGGAGCAGTTTCCTAACCCTCGAAATTGGAATTTCAGTACATTTTAAAGAATGACTTTAGAAAACTGGTCGTGACTTATTTGCAAGCTGATAGTGAGCATTTGGTCTCAAATTTCGGGAGAACATGAGAAATGAATCGGGAAAACTGTGATAAAAATTGTATGTTGCAAAAACGCCATAGGAACCCGCCACACTGTGTCTAAAACTGGTTTTAATGATTTTGCCGAATCCTGTAAATAAGCCTACTACCCTTGGGTCTTATCGAAAATTCTAATCAATGTTTCAAAATTGCTTCATTCGTAACATTAACTGAAAAAAAGAATACAGAAACAGAAGAAAACAAAACAAAAAGATGTAGAATTAAGAATCTCCTACACAATGTGGATGCCATACAAACATGAAAAATGAATCAGTATCAAACTCCTCATCATAATCGAATGTGACTGTTGCGGTGGTTCCATCATGTCTTATGATATCGTAGCCACCTTCAACGTCCAAGCTCTCCTGGTGCAATGTTTTAAACTTCCTAACAAGATTGGCTGGTATTTCCTTATATCTAATACCTTTTAGAGCAACTGTTCTATCAGACGCTTCTCCTCTTGACGTAGAAAAAATCTCCAAAGTTTCCAATCGAGGGTTAGACCCTTTTATCCAATGTTTTATGAATCGATTAACTTCTTTCCCAGTCCAGTTGACATCCCCAAGCACTACAGTTTTGCTATTCACCATAAGTATATCATCCAATATTAAAACGCCTTCGTCTGAATCTATGTCTAAAGTTATTTCTAACTCATCATAGTTTTGAATCAAAACTTTTTTTGGATGCTCTAAACATTCGAAGACACCACCGTCGAATAAAAGGGATCTCGATGGAAAATGCTTTACTAGAAGGTCATACGCTTCGCTTGTGCTATTATCTATAGAGATCAAGAGCTTATCAAAGTTTCCGAATGTAGCTTTAATTTCTTCAATGTCGTACATAAGAGAATCAGTATAGAACTGAAGAGAATAGAATTTAGAAAAATGAAAGATAGTCTTAAAATGGCTGATCCATTTCTTGACGCTGAGATCTTCCATGCTCCATTCTATCGGTCCATGATGAATGCTTAACTCGGTGAATTTATCTGGTAATGCGCGATTCAATGTTCCGTTTTCTGTTTCGTCACCGTGAAAACTCCATCTCCAATAACTTTCCCCGACAGGCACAACGATATTAACCAAATCGCCTATTTGGACAAGGACACCCCGACTCTTCAATTCCATAGCTTCTACTGATAGCTTCGCTCGTTTTGAAAGAAATGATATAGTTATGCTGAAATTGATGAATCATTTTTGAGATTAAGGTATTTACAAATTAACTTACAATTCATTAATGTTCATTGATTTGAGGACATGGGATATAGCTTTGGTAGGTAGATTGAGGAGAGGAAAAGATGTCGTCAACACTGTAGAAGGGATGAGAACTAATAAACAAGAAGAGGGGGATGGACGGTGTGAGGTAGAATGAGCATGGTCTCTGAAATCAATAGATGAAGGATCTAGTTAAACAAAAAATGACATATGACTCTGGGAAACAAGCTATAGAAATATGAATGACGACAGACTGCTCTTCGACCGACAGATGGAGTAAATAAATGGGAAGTACTGGAGGAAGTTACTGTCTGAGAAGACACACATCTTTATAAAGTAGACGTGAGGTCCCCGAGATGGGCTAAACAAATAAAAAATGCATCAGGTAGTGAGATATAAACTTGTCTCGGCGGGGATGAATTGCACCAACGGTGCGCAACGAAAGGAGGTCTTCATCACTGTAGAAGAGATGAGGATGAATGAATGAGAAGAAGGGGGTGGACGATGTGGTGTGGAACAATTAACAGGCAGACTCAACAAACCTTATTAGCTTAGACCTGTGGGAAAATAGTCCAGGGAAACGTCTGAAGTAAGACAGGCAAAGAAATTCAATAACAGTGCGCGACAAGTTTTTGGAAAAGGTGCGTGTTGTAGTGGAGAGTAACCGTCTAGAATGATGACAGTTTTCTTTGTTCTTACAGCTCTATGCCATTTTCATGGTTTATATCTCAAAAAGGACATGTTATCGAAACTAAAGCACAGCCACAGAAGCTAAAATGCATGCTTGATCTATCAGAATATACAAAAACTGCTTCAACACATGATTTATTTTGACAGCTTCCTCTCCTTTCCTTCGGTCTAGTAACGTCATCTTCCCAGGGGGATGCGTCTTATAGGAAAAGCTCAAATATTGTCTTTTCCGTCTCTAGGAATAACACACTATCTCTCAACGGTATTTCTGCAAGGTAGCTAGATACATACAAGTCCATTAGAGACTGTCCCACATACTATCTCCTAGGAACGATGTTGGTGTTATGTTTATTACATTAACTGAAAAAAAGCATACAGAAACAAAAACAGACAAAACAAAAAGATGTAGAATTAAGAATCTCCTACACAGTGTGGGTGCCATACATACATTTGCAATAAAACGCTCTCCTCATCGTAATAGAATGTGATTGTTGCTGTGGTTCCATCGCTTCTTTGAAAGTCGTAGCCACCCTCAATGTCCAAGTTCACTAGGTCAAATGTTTTGAAGTTTCTAACATGATCGGTTGGTATTTCCATGTATCTAATACCGTTTAGAGCATCAGTTCTATTAAACACTCTTGACGCCAAAAAGATCTCCAATGTTTCCAATCGAGGGTTAGATCCTTTCATCCAATGCTTTATGAATCGATTGATTTCTTTCCCAGTCCAGTTGATATACCCAAGCATTACAGTTTTGCTATTCATCATAAGTAGATCATCCAATATTATGTATACACCACTGACCGAAGTGATCTCTAACTCATCATAGTTTTGAATCAAAACTTCTTTTGGGCGCTCCAAACATTCGAAGACACCACTGTCCAATATAAGGCATCTCGATACAAAATACTTCACTAGAAGGTCATAACCTTCGTTATTAGTTCCAGTTATTGAGAGGTTAAGCGTCTCAAAGTTTCCGATTGTTGCTTTAATTTCTTCAATGTCGTACAGAAAAGAAGCAGTTGAGAGCTGAAGAGAATTGAATTTAGAAAAATGAAAGATAGTCTGAAAGTGGCTGATCCATTTCTTGACGCTGAGATCTTCCATGCTCCATTCTATCGGTCCATGATGAATGCATAACTCTGTTAATTTATTTGGCAATGCGCGATTCATTGTTCCGTTTTCTGTTTCGTCACCATGAAAACTCCATCTCCAGATATTTTCCCCGAGAGGCATAAAGATATTAACAAACTCGTCTATTTGGACAATGACATTCGGACTCTTCAATTCCATAGCCTCTACTGATAGCTTAGCTCTCTTGGAGAGAAATGATAGAGTTATGCTGAAATTGATGAATCATTTTTAAGATTAAGATATTTAGAAAACAGCTTACAATTCATTAATGTTCATTGATTTGAGGACATCGGATATAGCTTTGGTAGGTAGGTTGAGGAGAGGAAAAGATGCCGTCATCACTGTAGAAAGGATAAGGACGAATAAACGAGAAGATGAGGGACGGACGGTGTAAAATAGAATGCGTGCGTTCTCTGAAATCAATAAATTGAAGGGTGTAGTTAAACAATAATGACATATGATTCTGGGAAACAAGCTAAAGGAAATATGAATGAGTGAGAGGACGACGGATTGCTCTTCGACTGACAGATAGGGTAAACAAATGAGAAGTGGTAAACTGGAGGAGGTTACTGTCGGAGAAAACATACAGCTTTATTTAGAAGACGTGAGGTCCTCGAGATTGGCTAAACGAATAAACAATTCATCAGGTCGTGGGATATAGAACACTCTCGGCTGGGATGAATTGCACCAACGGTGCGCAAGGAAATGAGGTCGTCATCACTTAAGAAAGGACGAGAATGAAATAATGAAAAGAAGGGTGATGGACGGTGTGGGGCAGAAAAATGCAGACTCGACCAATCTTTCTGTTGGCAATGGTCTTAGGGTCCAGTCGAGGACCAGGTCAAAGTCATAACTCAGGAAGACCCCTGTATGCGCCCTAGAGACTCGTTTCAGCAGAATAATCAAATGAGCTGTGCAGACGGCAAAACAGTACACAAATTTTCACTGACCCGTTTATTGTTTTTAGTGTTGAGTGATGCATAGTGGTGCATTGGTCTCTTGTCACTTTAGAATTTTGAGTTTTCTGAAAATGTTCTCCTGGTCAGGCTTCACCGGTCGGAAATGTATCATAATGGCATAGTAGCTCGCCTGGCCCAAAAAAATCTTAGAGAAATTATTAAAGTTATCAAAATCTAAATTTTTTGACTTGGAAAACAAGAAGAAATTGAAGAAATGGGTTTTATAACGGATTCCTGTCAAACTTGAGCCATTATTATTAAGTTAATCGAATTTTTATGAATTCTCATAAGTTATTCTGTAGATCAAACAAAAGCCTGAGTCGTTATGGTAAGCTACTGTTTAACAACTCCACAAGAATATGTGGTGTAATTCAAAAAATCTCACAGACAAATTCCAATTTCAGCAAATTAATTAAAATTCTTTTTTCTCTCCGCCGTCGCATTTTTGTTTTCGTTTGTTTTTCGGAAAATGTGAATTCGTCAGACCTAAGTTGTACACGGCTACCTTTTTGTCGCTTGGAAGTATTTTTGCATTCTTTCCTTCCTGTTTACTCCATAACCATTTGGTATAAAAATCGAACAAAGGTGTTATTTTATTTCAGCTTCTGTAACAATGAACAATGTTATCAAGTACGGCTCAGTTCAAGCGAATCCCCTTTATAACTGCAGGTAGGTTGGATTAGACCACTTTGAACATACTTTTCAAGGCCCGTCCCGAATATTTTGGCGCCAAAGTTAAAATTTCGAATGTTTCATATGTTCGACTACCATTCAGAATTAGAAGAAATTCAAAAAAGAATCAGAAATGTTCACTTTGAAAAACTGAAAAAGTTTCAAAAAAAAGTTGAAAAAAATTGGTTCATTTTTTGAAACCGGGCATCCAAAAATTTTCCACAGCCCGGTCAAGCCTTCGGGTCTTCCCGGGCCTTGTCGGACTGGACCGGGTATTGACAAGTATGACTTTGAATGTTATATGGATGTGTAGATCAAAACTAGGTCTACATTTTTGTAGTAGTAGATTTCATCACAGGTTGTGAAGCTTTTCATATACGCGCCTTTATTGACGAAGAGAGCGCAGAGAAGCTAGTGCGTCTCGCTTCTTTGCACTCTCCATATCGTTCCAGCGCCCATACCCCAGAAGAATGGTCCAAAAGAGACGGTGTCTCTCGTCCAATCTTCGGAATCACCGAAGGAGTGGCTGGACTCCTCGTGGACATTGCCTATATCCCAGTGTTCTTTGTAATGATCGAAAAAGAAAACTTCAAAATGTCTTGCTACAAAATCATGACAGCCTTGGCGGTGGTTGACTTCTTATCCATAATTGTGAACTGTATGATAACAGGATGGCTTACTTACGAAGGTGCCGTTTTTTGTACCCATCCAGAAGTGATCCAGTTTTCCGGAATGACTGGAGAATCGCTTTGGTGTGTTTCAAATGTGCTTGCAGTGACGTTGATAACCAATCGATTACTCGATCTAACCAGTCCAAGAGCCATAGCCTTCTTTTTTGAGGGCAACCGTACATACCTCTTTATTCTGGTAGCTATCATCTATGGTTTATACTTTTTCTTCTGCAATACACCTACCGCTTTCACTTCTAAATTTCATACTTGGTTCTTCGATCCAATGATTTTCGAGGGAAAAGCTATGGAATACGAGAATTTTCCTATTTTTATTAACAACTTTTTGGTAGTCTTCCTCACCTGCTCTCTTTATATTCTCTTCTGCATTGTACTGAGATCAAAGCTGAAGAATACAGCTGGGTCAGAGTCAAGGAAAGCGGTAAGCTGGGATACTGTAGCTGGCTTCAAAGTGTCCGACACGGGCTGGAGCTGAAAAATATACCAAAATGTAGATCTCGGCAAGTTCTATGTCTGTTACATACCACGGGTCGAATAGCCATTCGTTATTGTGCCCGTTTTTGGCGTTTTTTCCCGGTCCGCGGCACATTAAATAGGACACCGACACAGATCTCGACGAGATCTACATTTTGATATATTTTTCAGCTCACAAAATCACCGTTCGAAGCTAGTCGGCACGTGTTGATAAGTATGCTAATATTTGTTTTACAGAGCATTAATGTATTTTTGCAATCCGTCATGATTTGTGCTGTCAATCTCAATGTTTCTATCATCTACGTCACCATGAACTATATTGAGGTCCCCCCTTGGCTTATCATTATTGGGCAGTTGAGCTGGCAACTTGGGCATGCTGCCCCGGTTGTTATATACTTAAAGTTTAATAAGACGATCAGGAGTGGAGTTTTGAGGAAACTTGGGATAAGGGTATGTTATGTGGAGTCCAAAAGTATCTCCAAAACTTTGAGAGCTCTGAAAAAAGGTGTCAATTATAAGAATGTAGCTCAACGCGTTCTTTAGAACAACACACAACAGTGCGAGGTATCAGGTCGCGGAAACGCGCTCCATCGCACAACTGTTGACATGGTGCCAAATTCAAATTATCACGTTGAATCCAGGACAACCTCTGCAGACGCGCTCTATTGGCAAGCATGGTACATTATTTACGTCGAAAGTTCACCGTGACGCAAATAATGCAGACTTGCAACGGGCCGGGCCGGGCCGGGCCGGAATGAAAATTTCTAGGGCCCGGCCCGGCCCGGCCCGGTCGGCCCGGAAGTTCAGTACTGAAAAAAAATCTTTTTTTTTTTCGAAAATTTCCCGATTTTTTTTTTGAAAACTATTTCTTAAAAACAATTTTTGTAGGTTTCGAAGGTTTTTGAAAAATATACTTGAGGAAAAATATGAAAAATTTTCAGAAAATAAATTTTTGGAGACAAAAAATTGTAGTGAAAAAAGTTCAAAAATTCAAATCCGGGCCGACCGGGCCGGCCCGGAATTTTGCAAGTCTGAAATAATATACCATGCTTGCCAATAGAGCGCGTCTGCATTGGTTGTCCTTGACTGATTATATTAGCACGACACGCGTCTTACAACCTCGCTCTACCGAAAACCCTTTGAGAAATTTCTCGTTTTTTTCCGAATCTCTCAATTTCTCACGCAATTTTCTTCAGTTTCGGTAGAGCGTGGTTGTAAAACGCGTGTCGTGCTAATACATTTATTTGCCGCATTTTTCAATATAAACCGCGACGCGCACGCAACGCGACTCAAAAAAATAAAATATTTTCTTTGCGGACCTTACGCTTCTCACCCCTGTGAACACATACTAGCGCAACACGGGTATCACATCTGCGCTCTACCGAAACCCTCTTGAGAAATGTCTTTTTTTCACTGCGTCTCTCCATTTCTCACGCGACTTTTCTCAGTTTCGGTAGAGCGCGCTTGTAAAAAAGTGTGCCGCCTTAATAACAATGTATGATTTCAGAGAGATAAAAAAGTTAGTGTCTACCGGAAAAGTACACTGACAAAGTCAACTATCAGCACTGGACATATAATTGCTGCTTGAGAAATGTCAATTATTTTGTATTCTCGTTTTCTCAAGAAAATAAACATGAAATAAATAAAATTGCCGTATTTTCATTGTTTATTTTTATGCTCCGTCAGTAGCCATGTATCGAAAAACGTTCTGGCGAATTTCGATCAAATTCAATTATGCAAAAGTCACACGAATGAATTGCAAACATTTTTATTTGGCTACTTTGTGTTTTTGTCTGGTTTTTAGAAAAAACAATCAGGATTTGTGTTTTGCGCCAAAAACCATCATCGCTGGTGGGAAAAACATGGCTCACAATCAGAACCAGAATAATCGGCCTTCACCACGAATTTTTGTAATTTTATCGGGAGCGTCAAAATTTAAAATCAAAATTTGAGTTCTCAGGGAATTTTCCGCAATCGGTATAACCGTATCGGAATAGATTTCCAAGTCATCATAGTTTTGAATCAATATCTGTTGAGGCTGGTTTGAGTGTTCAATAGATCCATTGTAAAAAATATATTTTTTGGTTGTAAATTTCTCAGTATAGACTTCAAATAGCTGTCCAAACCGGGATTTCTTGAAAAAATAAGTTTGTCAAAAGGTTCAAATGTGGATCGAATTTCTCCAATCTCATACATTGATGGGTTTTCTTGAAAATGAAGAATTGTATATCTTGAAAACCCAAAGATTGTCTTGAAATGAGTATACCAGTTTTTGATGCAAAGCCCTTCCATACTCCATTCTGTTATTCGTGAAGTATATGTTACCAAATCGACTTTGTCCAGTAATGACAACGAAATATTTGTTTGCTCCACAGGGATGTTTTTCAGTGAAAACTTCCAAACCATTTGTTTGTTACCAACGAGCATAGTGATATTAACCGGATTACCTATCGTGACAGCTTGAGTTCTGTGTTTCAAGTTCATGGACTCCGCGGAGCATTTTGCTCTTTTCGAGAGAAAAGAGAGGGTAATGCTGAAATTACAAGTTAATGTACCGGTGCTTAAATGAGACTTTTTTAACTTACAAATCTCTATAATCCATCGATTGGATGACATGAAGAATAGCCTCACAAGGGAAGTCTTTGGAGACGCCACTTTCAAACGACCTATAAATTAGGTTATAGGTATTTTCGACCACGAGGAGTCCATTTCTGCAGTCAAAACCTGCTAAATGTCTCTGTGAGCCGAGTTATGAGCTCTTAAACTTTTCAAATGGGCAAGCTTTTTCACATGGAATTCCAAATCGGACGTATATACGCCACTGCTCAGTTGAATTTGTGTTCCCCAGCGGTTTACCTGTGTTTGTAAGTTGCAAAAAAGAGAAAATCTAGCGTATACTACTTGTCGATTTAGAATTTCATGTGAAAAAGCTTATCTATACAAAAAGTTCAAAAGCTCATAACTCGGCTCACAGAGACATTTAGCAGGTTTTGACTCCAGAAATGGAATCCCCGTGGTCGAAAATACCTATGACCAAATTTATAGCTCGTTTGAAAGTGGCGTCTCCAAAGACTTCCCTTGTCAGGAGGAAGATTGAGGAGAGAAAAGCACTGAAAAATTAATAATTACGTGAATGGAACTCGCCCTTTCTTGTGATAAGATCTACCCTAGTTACGTGTTCGTGTCGATGTGGGAATAAAAGTTTAGAAAAAATTCAGTCTCGAAATTCGAACAGCTTCAACTAACAAATAATAGCCTTCCTCTACTACTAATATTTTCGCTGCCTTTTCATAAATAAAGTGAGTTTGAATAACAGTGGCGAGCACAAAAATCTTGTATTCCCTTAATTTTTTGATTAGGGCTTCCATCCGGACAGAGGGGAAGTCGGGAACCCGCTATCCGGCCCAAAAATAATGACAGAAGTCACTATGAGCTTTTGTTTGCTTCAACTCTCCTAGATATCTTCATTTTCAGTCTATTCACCAAAAATGACAGACAATAGAGTTCCACGTGTCAAAATGCTCGAGAGACATTTCAATTCTTCGAATTGGAAAAACGGGCGAAGCGTAAGGTTGATTGCCACACTCATATAACTACAAAAATAAAAATTTTCAGATCGAATACACCGTGGCAGAATTGAAAACTCTTACGGACGATGCCACTGAAATGTTGCGACGAGGGCCATCTCTTATTGAAATCGAAGCACCAGTTACTGTTGTCGGAGATCTTCATGGACAATATGAGGATCTGATGCGAATTTTGATGATCCACGAAAAGACAAAAAAGGAAGAAGGCTCCAGACTTCACTGGAAGAAAGTTAGTTTAACATTCCATCACCTTTACAATTTCTTATGATTCAGATACATCTTCCTTGGTGATTATGTGGATCGGAAAGTATTCGCTCGAGTACATGGTTCTACTCTGGGTGTTGAGCACCTAAGAGGCAACCATGAGATGCCCAAAATAAACAAAGGAAGAAGATAGAACACGTCTATGTTGTGAATAAATTTGATGAAACATCGTTAAAATTGAAATATTTATGAAAATCTCAATTTCATAACGAAAATTCGTGGCAAATCATGGGAATTTGCAGCTGAGACTGCGAGGAGCAATGAAAAAAAGTCCAAAAATCAGGAAAAATAAACAGAATATCTAGCGAAAATCATGCTTCAAACATTCAGCACCGGAGATCACAGATAAAAGTCAGGATTTTATTGCGGGAATTTTTTTAGAGAAATAATTTAAATATTGCGATAAATGACGATTCCCCACCAATGCGCGCCTTTCTCTGCGTCTCTCTTGTTTTAGCACACAAATCTCTGCTCTCTCGCTCCTTTTTCAAACTCGAGTTTACAATTTCGAGGAAGAGCTTTATACATTAAAGAAGATGAAAACGAGTTTATTCAATGAAATTCAGTGAAGAAAAAGCGAAAGAACTACAGACAAACAAACTTCACAGCTGTTAATTTAATGAAAAACAGAAAAGCATATTTCACGTAAACTTATTTTCCTTACCGTATGCTCCGGTGACGTGTTTCTCGTGGCTTCTCAATACGTGGCATTCGGTGAAAATTCAGTTTTACCAAGAGCATGAGGAGCTTCTGTTTTTACATATTCTTGAAATTTCTGACGAGTTTTGTGGTTACCAAAAGAAAACGAATCGCAAAACGGAAAAATGACAGGTATGTATTCTGATTAAGAGACAATGTCTCGCTCAAGCCACCAGGCCATGTTACACATGCACCAAGTTGATCCGTTTCGGCTAATTTTTTTATATGTTGGTACCCTAGGAATTCTAAAAATTTTATACCATACCCTTTTAAGCTCCGCCCCCTTTGACCTACCAAAACGATCAATTAAAGTTGAAAAATGAAAATTTTTCTTTCGAAAGATAGGATCAAAATCGCTTCAGAAATAAATTGCCAGCCTCATTTTGTGCATTTTATAAGATAAACTATTTTTTCTAGCTACCCTGCATCATATAGAAAAAATCACTTTTTTGGATTTTTCGGTTGGTCGAAGTACTGCGGTCCGAAATAAATTTATGATTTTAAGATACACATTTGTGTTGGCTATCTGAAAATATAGAGAATTTTTCCAGATTTGGGTGTCTAGCCGAGTTATGATCAAAAAAGTGACAAAATTTGAGACATTTTAACGTACCCCCCTCCATGGTAAAAAATGACTGGGTGACAAAAATCAAAAATGTTTCGGATTTGAGTTATTTAAAGTTGAAATAATACTCACAAAAATTTGCAGACACTTCTGACAACATTTCAGTGAGTTACAGACACCTCCTCCATTTTTTCAACTCAAAAAGTTTGAGCTCTCGTAACTTTCCAGATTATGACTCAAAGTTTTTGAAACTTTGAGAGAATAGTAGAACATACTTCAAAAACACAAATAAATTGTTGAAAGTAGATTATAAACAAAAATTCTGGTTTTTCATGCGCCAGAATATCTTGCTCTCGTAGACCCATGAAGTTCTCAGATATGAAATGAGAACAAAGTTGAACAAAATGATAGAAACTGACTTTTAGTTATTTTTTTGTGTTTTTAAAGTATATTTCACTATTTTCCTGAAGTTTCTAAAATTTTGAGTCATAATCTGGAAAGTTACGAGAGCTCAAACTTTTTGAGTTGAAAAAATGGAGGAGGTGTCTGTAACTCACTGAAATGTTGTCAGAAGTGTCTGCAAATTTTTGTGAGTATTATTTCAACTTTAAATAACTCAAATCCGAAACATTTTTGATTTTTGTCACCCAGTCATTTTTTACCATGGAGGGGGGTACGTTAAAATGTCTCAAATTTTGTCACTTTTTTGATCATAACTCGGCTAGACACCCAAATCTGGAAAAATTCTCTATATTTTCAGATAGCCAACACAAATGTGTATCTTAAAATCATAAATTTATTTCGGACCGCAGTACTTCGACCAACCGAAAAATCCAAAAAACATGAAAAAATTGACAAATTTTTCAAAAAAGTGATTTTTTCTATATGATGCAGGGTAGCTAGAAAAAATAGTTTATCTTATAAAATGCACAAAATGAGGCTGGCAATTCATTTCTGAAAGAATTTTGATCCTATCTTTCGAAAGAAAAATTTTCATTTTTCAACTTTAATTGATCGTTTTGGTAGGTCAAAGGGGGCGGAGCTTAATAGGGTATGGTATAAAATTCTTAGAATTCCTAGGGTACCAACATATAAAAAAAATTAGCCGAAACGGATCAACTTGGTGCATGTGTAACATGGCCTGTAGGCCTATGCTCGAGCCAGTCAGAGATTGTCTCTTAAGAGCTACAGTTCTCGCAATTCCCTACAATTCACTTAAATCTTTTTGAAACGAGTTCTTTTTCAGAGGGTGGCTAAAAGTACTATTCAGCCTTTAAATCTTTTTTTTTAAATCCTGATTTTCAGCACTTTCAACATACAGAAATTACTTTTTATGTTAACTTTTTTCCAGACTATAAATCTGACGTTCGATCGCTACTTAAACGTCATCTTCGGGCGAATGTATATGCGAATCACCGGTATGTGGAAAAAACTAGAATTTGAGATCAATAATAAAACAAAATTCCAGATCCCTTACCAAGCACAAGAACTGAAAGATCTGGCATTAGATATGATAGAGAGACTGAAATCTGAACCAACTTTAGCTGTTGTAAAGGCAACGGTTGTTGTTGTGGCGGATACACACGGTCAATTCATCGACTTGGTCCGAAACTTGCATGTTGATCCAGAGAATTTCCCCGCTAGTTTTGACTGCACGCCGTTCGCAACAAATAAGTATGTTCTTGATTTCAGATAATTCGTTTCTGTGATTATAGTTGAATTTCGAGCAATGAAATGCCAAAAATCTCGAAAAACTGCTGAAATTAAATTAAATTATCAGAAACTAATAGATTTTTGTGTGGAATTCTTCCCATAATTTTGCTTTTCTTCCAGATATCTATTCCTCGGAGACTACGTTGGCAGAGGAGTGAATTCGATTCAAATCATGGTTCTCCTCTTTTCGCTCAAACTCTACTACAATAATGTCACTATGATTAGAGTGAATCATGAAACTCCAAGTGTGAATGCGAATTATGGATTTCGAGATGAACTGATTGATAAATTCGAGAAGGGACCCGAACTTTGGAATCTGTACAATGAGGTGTTTTCTTATATGCCAATTGCTGCGGTTATCAGCGAACGTATTTTGTGCATGCATGGCGGAATCTTGCCGCATTTGAGAACTCTTAAGGATATCGAAAACGTGAGTTTTGATATTTCCACAAATTCCACATTAATTTTTGATTTATAGGTCAAACGACCAATTACCGATATCTCTAATATTGTTTTAGACTTACTTTGGAGTGATCCTATGCCGGTTGGTCGTAAGGGTTACAACTCAAAGTGAGTTGATAGAAGCCTCTCTCTAAATGTATCATCAATTTCTTTCAGGTACCCCCGTTTCATCAAGAATGCAGTGCGAGGGCTTGGGATAGAGTTCAACAAGAGAGCGGTGGGATCGATCTGTGAGAATTTGGATATTGAGTTGATCATCACAGGACATCAAGTAAGTACACAGTTATGAATTGTTGTCCAATCTAGAAATTCTTCAGTCGAAGCATCAGGGGTTCGAGTGGTACTCAACCCAGCTTGTTACCATATTCTCCGCTTCGAACTATGCCGACGACACAGAGGTTTGTGCTTTTCAAATTGTTTCAATGTAGAAATCGATTTAAATTACAGAATTTCGGAACAATCTGCTACATATCAGCTGATGGGGGAGTTTCGATCATCCAAATGAGAAACCTCGAGAAGGTGAAATGCCCACAAAGTGATGAATAAACCAAAGCTGAATGATGGTGCTGGAAATGATTATAAATATGAAAATAAAGAGTGTTTTGGAATAAATTAGTTAAAGACTTTCAGACATTGTTTTTTTGTTTCTAATATTCCAGATTTTTTAGAGAACTCGAGCATTTTAGAAGAATTCATGGACATTTTATTCAATTTTGGGCTTTAAAAAAGGTACTTGTTTGACTCGAAAAGAAAAACTTTGTAATCGTTTTGATGTTTTTCTTTCTCCTTTACCCCCTCTCTTCCCCGCATTCAATTCTTATCCTGTAAAGATTGGAAAGACAAGAAATTTAGCTGAGTGGCCTTGCGCCAATGTTCATTGGATGACATGAAGAATAACTTCCGGAGGGAGGTTGAGGAGAGGGAAGGAGGACGACTTTATTGTCAGACGAGAATGAAACAGAAGGTCTACGGACTGTTCAGAAGACGGGCGATAGTCGTTGAAAATGAAGAGGGCCAACCTACGTCCCGGACTCGGACTCACAAAATGAGATCTTATCTAATAGTAAGATCCACAAGTGGTGCTAGTGCATCCAACACACAAATGACGTCGGTTATGAAGGCCTCTACTGTTGATCTTATTTTCCCACGGGCATCTTGTGCAACAGGCATACTACTCCTCTCACATCGATCTTAAAGGCGCATTCAATTTCTTGTGCGGTCTGGTCTCGCAACGAAAACGCGGGGTCGCAGATTATCCGCCTGTTTCGTCAGAGTCATCTAGTTTCATTATCCCCCAGACTGTCTACTGGTATGACGGTCACTCTTCTTCTCCTGATTTTTTGTGAATCCTAACCCCCCACCCCCCCCCCCCCTTTCCTTGTCCCTACTTCTTATTATGAGCAAAATGGCTAAGGTCTCCAAAGTTATCCTCAAAACTGCACCAAAGGTAAGTAGCATAACAATTACTAATTTACAAGTCTCTCACAATTCAGGAAACTTTCGGGAAGTTCCACTCCCATTTCAAGTGCTACTTTCATCGTTCCTGCGATTTCACAGGATGGAAAATTGAAAGAGTTCCTTTGTAAGTTAATAAAAAGCTATTCATGATTTAAATTTTGAGTTTTAGATGCGAAAAATTAGAATGTCGCTGCAACGACGACACTTGCGAAAATTTCGCTGCCAAAATCGAATGCAACGCAAGCTGCAGCGAGTTTTGTGAAAAACAAAGAATTCGTCAGAAGGTGTGCGCGAATATTGAAGTGAAACCCGGACTATTCGCAAAGGAAAATATCTATGAAGGCGATTAAGTTTGCATTTATGCCGGGCCAATCATCCCAAAAAAAGGACACGAGAAAAGAGTTCTGAAGTATAAGAAGAAAAACATTACTGATTTCTATGCGTATAAAGTTGAAGACTTGTTCGTTGACCCAACGGAGAGCGGCAATCTGACAAGATTTGCCAATCACTCATGCTCTCCTAACATGGTGGCAGAAAGATGGCAAATCGATAGAAGATTCAAAGGACAATCGTCTTCATTGCGAAACGTCTCATTCGTGAAGGAGATGAGCTAACTGTTCACTATGGCGAGAAGCTGTAAGAACATCTTCAAAAGTTTTCGTATGACATTTTCAAATTTCAGAGAAGTTTCTCAAGTGCGATGTGGAGAGACCAACTGCTCCGGATGGATTGGGCAGAAAAAAGAAGAACCGGCTGATCCTGAGAAACCACGAGCAAGAAGAGCACCAAAAAGGCGTGGTCCGGGCACCAACACTTACTGCGGAGCAAGAAGCATATGAGTTTTGTATGATTTTTGTCTAACTTATGATTTTTTGTAAAATATTTGGATAATAAACTATAAAATATCACCAAAATTTTCAATCAAGAACATATTTCACAAAACACACCAAAAAAAACTGTCTCAACCTTATGTTAGACACGTGAATGTCTGTCAAAACTTGTAAATTGTGACAGACCATGTTGTCGAGGTGACATTAAGAGCTGCTGGCTCTCATACTATCAAAAACTTTTATAAATTTTCAGAACTTCATTCTTCCATAAATACAGTAGTCCTCATTGGCACAATGACCAGTACCAAGTATTCGTCCGTTCCATCGAATCCAGAGAGTCGCAGAATCATCATTGCGTCGTCTCTCGAAGGAATACTGATACGAATCACGATTGTGTGGGGGTTCGTAAAAGTTGATTCGTAAATCTACACAGAATCCCGTAAATCTACACCTCAAACTTACATTATTGAATCCCTGAACATGGCCATAAAATCTTCCATTGTTCTGTGTTTACAAGTTTGCAACAGACATTTTGTTCCAACCGCCCTCCCTTCTTCTATAAGTTTCCGTGCAACAATCGATGCGCCATCCAAACATTCCAACAGGAACAGAGGTATGTTTTTCTGGAAAACGCAGGAATCTTTAAGTCGGGGTCACTGGGTTTTACACTGTCAAACTCACTGAAGGAGAAGAAATTTCGTGAGAAAACACATGTTCTTAAGTGTGCTCCCTTCATTATCCGACAGCCGGCTTCCTCACGAAATCCCATTGAAATCTCTTCCCGGACACTTGTTTTTAATGGCTCGCCGGCAGTCCCTTGCACACTCGTTCCCTCTCTTTTTCTGCTCGACGGAGCCCACGACAACACTATTCCCAATGTTTAGTCCACCTTGAGCGGCCGGTTGCTGTTCTACCCACTCGTTTTATTTGATTTTTTAATGAATTCTAATGTTTCGAGCCGAGTTTTGACAAGGTAAACCTAATTTTTTTCAGAGTTTTCAAAACCATCAATACGTAGTTAAACCTACAAACTTAGAACCAGCTGTCGCACCTTCGGCGCGCTTTCTTGTCACTTTGTGATTCGAAATCTTCCCGATCCATGTATCTGTGTCGTTACAATATCCGCATTTTTGATTTATTTCTGAATACAGTCTCCACTTTAACTCGAGTACCGTAGCTTCAAGAAAAGATGCCAGAGGCGCGACAGCCTAAATTGCAAATATTTCCAGACTTGCAACGGGCCGGGCCGATTTGAGAATTTTCACCGGCCCGGGTCAGAGTACAAAAATTTGAATTTTTTGAAAACTTTTTCGATTTTTTGACTAGGTTTTTACATTTCGATAAAATACAAGTTTACATACAACGATTTTTGACTGTTTATGATTGAAATTTTAAAAAATTGCGAAAAATCATACTTGCAAAATATCGGCCCGGTCGGCCGGAGTCAAAAAATGAGCACAATTTTTTCAAAAATTTTTTCGAAATTTTTTGAAATTTTCATCAAAAATAGTCAAAAATCCTATGTACACTTGAGTTTTATCGATATGTAAAAACATTGAAAAATCGACTTTTTTGCGAAAAAATCTAAAAAGTTTCTAAAAAATTCAAATTTTCAAATTTTTGTACTGTGACCCGGGCCGACCGGGCCGGGCCGGTGAAAATTCTCAAATCGGCCCGGCCCGGCCCGTTGCAAGTATGCGAAAAATGTTGTGTAAAAATCATGCACATTTTTAGGGCCGACCGGGCCGATATTTTGCAAGTCTCAATATTTCTATTTTCAGATTGCCTACCGGAATGGCGATCCCCCTCTTCTATTGATTTTTTGTGAATCCTAATCTCTGGAAAGTGAAATAATGATAAAAAGTGAGTTGAATTCCATGGGGGACTTTTCTAATCGTTACTGAAATTACAGAAGTCATTCTGTTGAAACTCAACGACAAAGTTGCTGAATATGGAGTGACAAGTATGGGTGAAGAAAGTTTCGAATATGTTTATAAGGATTCCAAGATGGAGATGGGTTCGAAAATGTAAGCTTATTTTATTCTAATACAAAGTTTTTGTTTCCCCTCAAAATTTCCAGATTTGTGGAAGACTCTCAGAGAACAGCCATCAAAAATGAATGGAAGTTTGATTATGTGATAGTATTTCTTGCCTAATAAATGTTTTGAAAGTAAAAATGTTTTTTGTTATGTCATGAAAAAAAAAACTTTGATGGAAGCCAAGTATCTATAGAAAAAAAGTAACAGCCATTTAATATTTTATACCGGGAGCCCCTAATCATAAGAATAAAGACTTCAAAAATAAATCACAGTTACGGTTTGGTTAAAAATTTCAACATTTGAAAGAAAATTGTTTCTGTCAAACGTCCATAATAATTATTTTTACGTATTTGACCTTTGACTTTCAAAACAAGTTTCACTACCTTTTGTAACAAAGGTCGGCCTCTTATTAACCTTTCAAAAGAATCTATAAGCTTCACATTTCACTTGAATATTCATTATTTTTGTTCTGCGAAAACTCGTTGAAACATCACTGACGTTTACCGTTAAAGAAGCAGTAAAAAAGACGCGCATGTATCTACACACGAGGGGGCATTTTTTTTGAAGGGGCATTTTAGGGGACATTGCGGTGGACTGGAAGACTCCCACCTTGAATACAAAACACATTTGCACTCGGTGGGAATCGATCCAAGAACCTTTCGATTCAAATCCATCCACGCTAACCACTTCTCCAAGCGGCCACATTTAGAAAGAATATTTTTGCTCAACATAACTTCACGTCAATTTTGTTTTTAACACTCAAACTTGAATAGCGCATTTTTGTGTATTTCACGCGATGAAAACGAGAGTTGCTCTTGTTTTGCTTTTTCTATTGTCGAATTAAGAAATAGACACTTGCCTGTTGCGAACTCGGAATATCAAGTTAATCACTACTTCCAGGGCGCTGAGCATAAGGGCGGGGCGAGAGCAAGCTCCTGGGTGTCCTGTTTTAAGGTAATCACTGCTTCCAGGGCGCTGAGCTTATGGGCGGGGCGAGAGCAAGCTCCTGGGTGTCCTGTTTTAAGGTAATCACTACTTCCAGGGCGCTGAGCATAGGGGCGGGGCGAGAGCAAGCTCCTGGGTGTCCTGTTTTAAGGTAATCACTACTTCCAGGGCGCTGAGCATAGGGGCGGGGCGAGAGCAAGCTCCTGGGTGTCCTGTTTTAAGGTAATCACTACTTCCAGGGCGCTGAGCATAAGGGCGGGGCGAGAGCAAGCTCCTGGGTGTCCTGTTTTAAGGTAATCACTGCTTCCAGGGCGCTGAGCTTATGGGCGGGGCGAGAGCAAGCTCCTGGGTGTCCTGTTTTAAGGTAATCACTACTTCCAGGGCGCTGAGCATAGGGGCGGGGCGAGAGCAAGCTCCTGGGTGTCCTGTTTTAAGGTAATCACTACTTCCAGGGCGCTGAGCATAGGGGCGGGGCGAGAGCAAGCTCCTGGGTGTCCTGTTTTAAGGTAATCACTACTTCCAGGGCGCTGAGCATAGGGGCGGGGCGAGAGCAAGCTCCTGGGTGTCCTGTTTTAAGGTAATCACTACTTCCAGGGCGCTGAGCATAGGGGCGGGGGCTCTCTGTACCCAAAGAGGCTAAGCCTTAGAATTGAGAAAGAGCCTAAGCCTAAGAATTGCGAAGAGTTCTTCCAAGGTTATTTTTTGCTTTCAGGTGGGTATCCTTATGGACCTACTAACAAAGAAAGCATGTACTGTTTAATACATTTTTTGCGATTTAATTCTATTCACGAGAAGCTTGATACAATTGCAATCGTGAATAGAAAAATTTTCTTAGCGAGTAAGTCCATTAGGAACATTCAAGGCTTCAAGAAATTAAACAAGTTTATTCATGATACATTTATGCGGATATGATGAACCGTATCAATTTTGGATGCTTATAAAATTGATGAGGGCTACAACATACAGTGTCGAGCAGTAAAGAGTAACTGTTTATTCTCCTCTTCAAACAAGCTAATAAATTTATTCGTCTTCTAAAGAGCTACTCAAGAGCTATCAATTCGGTGATTTCCCTTTCGAAAAAGTACTAAAGAAATAAAGAAATGAAAAATGTCATATTTGTTCATAATTCAACAAAAGAAAAATGACATTAGCCAAAAAGACGTGAGGTTCGCCGCGTGAAAAATAACATCCACGGAAAATCAGTCTAAAAATTCGATGCCCCCTCGTGTGTAGATACAAGTAGATGTAAAAAAGACTCTGATGCGTATAAAAGAAGTGATCCTGTTGATGGTCGGAGTAACCACGGCTAGTATAGGTATGTTTTAGAAAAAAGTAAATGACTAGCTTTTAATGAAGGATCAATTTTAAAACCTGGACCACCTGCTGTCTCAACGGCCGTCATCGACCAGTACAAAGAGTTCAAGAGAAATTCTTCGAGTGAGTTATTAAAGGCGTATTGTGGTCTGTTGTGACGTTTTCATATCATAATGTATGAGTTTCCGCGAGTTCATTTTCATAGTTCAAGAATTTTTAAATTCGGTCCACTCCCGCTGAGAACGAGCGCCGGAAAGTTTGGTCATTGAGAAGGCCGAAGAAAATTGGTGGCCGTGGCCTAGAAATTCGACTTCGAAAAAGTTGATTTTTTCAATGTTGACGGTATTTTTGTTTATTTTTGCTGTATTTCTTCAATAAATTCGATAGAATACGTCAAATATTGATAGAAAAACACCAAAAACTATCGAAAATAACAGCAGAAATAGCAGAATACTGAAAAAACCAACGGAAAGTTTGGTCAGCAAGAATTTTCTAGAAATTTCACTTCGTTAAAGTAGTTTTTTCAGCATTCTGCTATTTCTGGCGTTACTTTCGATAGTTTTTGGTGTTTTTCTATCAATATTCGATGAAAACATCACAACAGACCACAATACGCCTTTAAATGGAACACATTTTCAATCGACAATTTTTTCATCATTTTCAGGTACTCATGATCAAGTACCCAGCCATCCACCACTTCTGATTTCTGACAATCACAAGTCCAGATTCAAAAGATCTTCTGGAGGTAAGTTTATAATCTCTCCGAACTTCTAAAGGATTGTATTCTTGCAGACACCAACTCCTTTGATCCAGCCGACTTTGGAAATATCTCGTCCCGAAGAAAGAGATCATCCAATGGTGAGTATTCAATAAGTTCTAGTTATTAGCACGGCGCGCTTGTAACAACCGTGCTCTACCGGAATTGAAGTAGTTTGTGTGCGAAATTAGGAGACTCAGAGAGAAAGAGAGATTTTTCAAGAGGGTTTCGATAGGGCGCAGTTGTAAGAACCGTGCCGAGCAAACACTAAAACGAATTCTTCCTATCAAAACCTCCCTTCCAATATCTCTTTTTCCAGATACTGCCTTCTCCACTCTCCAATCACATATCTCCGCTCTCGCTCGTGTTGTGACTGGAATCTCTCTGTATAACGGACTCGTCGATAATTCTATTTCTTCTGATCAAGCCATCACTGAACTCATGAATCTCGGATTAGTCTGAAAGATTTGGAGACGTTTGACAAGAAGAAAGTCGATGATTTTGCAAAGAAGTTGAAGGAAACTAGCTCGAAAATGGCATCGGAATCAGCTGTGACTGAAAAAAATCTTGTTGATTTTCACACGATGAAAAATATGTGGAATGATGCTGGTGATTTGACAAAGATTCCAGATGTACTCAAATTCAAAAGTTTGAACTCTTTGACAAGTCTGGATTTGAGTGTCTTGGAAGATTTCAAGGAGGGAAAGGACGCGTCAAGTTCGTTGGAGTCACTCAAAACAGCATCCAAGAATTCTGTGGAAAAAATGAACAAAGACAATGTTCTTAACATTTTGAAAGAGATGTCGCCGTTTCATAAGTTTGCTCAGTTGATGGAGTATTACGACAATGCAAAAGTTAATGCAATCCAAAACACAGATGTTTCAATCACTGCTCTTTTGAAACAAGACTTGCTGGAGCTTCAAAGTTTGGTTGGTGGAACAGGGTCTGTCATCTCTACATTGAGTGAAATCGTGTCTTCTCGTTCGGGTAGCAACGATATCAATCGGCAACACACAGCTGGTCTCGTCAATGGATACCTTGATCTTAAGGAAATTATAAAAGATTCTGAAGAGGCCTGGCTACAGAAAGCTATGAAACAGTTCAATGGAAAAGGAGGATTGTCGGTGTTCAATGGATTGGCAGAAACGATGAACTTACTGCATGAGAAATGGAAGGTAGCAAAACAGGAAAACACTAAAAGATCTTTACAATATGGCAAGAAGTTAGAAACCAACTTGCAAACACTCAATTATGACAAGGACTCTATCGACACATTGATCACCACATTCCAAGGATGCCCATTTGGGGCAGTTAACGATGGATACACAAGTAATGTTGTAAATTTGAGCAAAAACATGAAAAGGTTAGAGAAAAAACTTGAAACGATCCATTCAATCTCTCGGTTGACACAAGCGAGTTCTGATGACGCACAAAAAGTTCTCGGTCACTTGAAAACACACCTGCAAATCTTGAACGGAGGAGAAAAAGTTGGAAAGATAACGGGTGAACTTATGGGCAAATCAGATTTTTATGAAAAGTTAAGTCAGCCTACCAATAAACTAAGTCAGACTTCTCGGCTACTTCCCGCAACAGTTACGCAGCATTCACAGCTTTTGCAACAGTTACGCGACAAGATTGCAACAGTTCCACAGCAATTAGGAAAAATCAGAACATATGCAACAGTTACACAGCTTTCACAAAAACTTTTCTAGTGAATCCCGAATGCAACTGTTGTGCAACAGTTCTGCAGTCCCGAATGCAACTGTTGTGCAACAGTTCTGCAGCAGGCCGGCATCAACTGCACATGGTTCCTAGCGAGATAGTCTTTTTAACTGCGTTTTAATTGGTCGAAACTTTGATTTTATTCTGTTTTCTTTTATTACAAAGTTTCCAAATTTCAGAAGTTATTTGTCGTAAAGTCTATTTATGAAATTTCAGAAATGGACAAAGAATGTTGGAAGAGAAGAATTTTTCGTGAGCATGGCTATGTATCCAAAAGAACAATTCGTGAGTTATCAATCTGTTTCAATGAGATAATGTAGAGTTACCTATTGCAGATCAAAACTGGAGAATCAAAAGAAAGAGAGTTGCGACTGTTCAAGATGATAACGATGATATTGATGCAAGAGAAAATGAAGAAGACCTCGGTACAGAGGTTGACGACGAGCCAATCTACGATTACTTCATGGAACAACAAGATGTTTCAATTAAGGAGAAATTTGGTTTGTCAGAATATCATAATTATGAAGATCGAAGACAATTTTTTAGACCGGGAAGATGCGCTGAACATTGTGTCTTCCGTTTTCGTGTACAACAACATCTTTGTCCCGCTCGGTCATGATATTTTCAGCGTTTCCAGATTGCTGAAAGAGTTTCCATCGATTACGGTTAGTTATCTGCCGGAAAGGGTTATTTCAATTGAAATAGTTTTCAGTTAACAGATGTGATGAAAAAAGTGGATAAATGGTCGGAGCATGAGAATAGAAGTTACACTAAGTGCAGTTCATGTGGTCATTTGCTCTCACAACAGAACAATTGTAGAAACGAAGAGTGTCTTCGTGTTGGGAAGTCACAGACGAATTTAGCGGGAGGAACAAGAATTTTGACATTTTCACTCAAGAACCAATTGAAAGAGATCTTGGAGTCTGGTGATTTTGGATTTGAGGTTATTATAGAAATTCATGGTATTGCATGGCGGCATATTACTTTCAGAACCGAGAGTTTCATTCATCTTCACTATGGAAAAAGCTTTCTACAACCCCGAAGTATTTGTCAAGGCTTCGTCAAGCCCAGGATAATCATCCCAATGTTACCACCATGTTTCTAACAATTAATATGGATGGTTTTCGTAAACGAGGATTGGCCCGGTGAGTTGCACTACCAAAAAAAATAATTAAATGGAACTTCAGTGGTGAATATTGGCCTCTTTATGTAGCTGCCAACGATTTGAACAGAAGCGAGTGGGGATATGCGGAATACAGGCCGGAAGTCGTGATGCTCTCTTCTATGATTCACAGTGGGAAAACAATTGAAAGTGATGACTTCTGCTCTGCATTCGAGCGTCTCAGGCTAGAAGTGGAAGAAACACAAAAGTATCCATTTGATGTAGTTATCAAAGGGATTCAGTATAAGATTCGTTTGGAAATCTATCAGACCGTTTTAGACATGGATGTAAGAAATGAAATTAACGTTTATTCTCCATCCATTCATTCTTTTTTGTAGGCATCGAAAAAGATTCATGGAGTTCCGGTCTGGCAATCGTATGGTTCCTGCTCGAGATGGGACGCTGTCGGTACACGGATTAAAACAAAGAAAGGATCTAAAGTTGCCTGGTTGTTAGAACAGAACACCAAGGAGTACGATAATTCTTATTTTCCAAAAAGTTAGTAGTTTTTATCCAAAACTTTAAAATAATACACGTTTTGGTTCAGAATTAAAGCAATCTTGTCTTCCTGCTCCATGGACAGAAGGATATGATTGCCTACACCTCATTAACGAAGGCACGTCGAGAGATGTAATGAGAAACCTTCTAGCAGGCGGAAGCAAATATAATGTGAAAATTCATAGTACAGTCAATGCGGAATGGGCGGTAAGTTTTGATTTCCGGTCTTCCAAGATGAATGGACCTAGTTCAGAAATCACTGAACAGTGCGAAAAGTCCGAAAGGAATGAGCAGTACCATGCTCATGGATCCAATTCAACTTTCAACAAGGACTGGAGTCGAAGTGCAGAACCTGTTCAATGTTTCTGTTCCAGCACTCATCGTGTTGCACGATGAAGGAGAACAGTGGTTATTCTTTCTTTATCTTCAATGGTTGATAACTCGTTTGATTGTGGATCCCCGATTATCAGCTTCTCAATGTCGAATCATCAAAGAAGTAGCTCCCGTAGTGAAAAAAATGATGTCTTCTCATTATCCACAATTTGGGACTATGAAACAACATGTAAGACAACGTATCCGTCTCTCTATCATGATGGTTTCTTTTCAGTTTGTATTGGACCACATGGTGGAAAGTTTGGAAAAAGACGGAAGTCCTCTTCTCTCAAGCGCTGCTTCATTCGAAAGAATAAATCAAGTACTTGGACGGGGATCGTCGGTTTATACCACAAGAACAGTCGTCAACATGGCAAACAGATTCATTGCTTTACAAAGAGCTGTATCGCAATGTTGTTTGGCAATAAAAAAAAATTGATTGTCCTATTCAATTTCCGAGATCGATGAAAGCTGTTGATGATGATGACTCACCACATTCTGCTAAAATAGACAATGAACAGTTTGGACGAGATGAGCGAGTGTTTTTGGAGGACAATAATTTGATAAATGAGACTTTTCTGTAGGTGAAAACATTTTAAGAGCTTTAAAAGAAAGATCGTTCTTTCCAGATTGACTGTTAGCCGGAAATCTCATATATACTCAACCCGAAGGTACTGCGAAAAATCTTTTCAACAAAGCTGTTTTGTATACTACAAAGATGAAGGACGAAATACATGTTTCGGATCAATTGAACGTTTGATAACTGTCCATGGAAAAGAAATGTCTCTTATTCAAAAGTTCAAAACAACATCCGCGTTTTCACATCTTACAAAGTTCACGAATACTTCCTGTGAATTAAACAGCTTGTATCGAAATTGTGAGCCATTTAATGACTACTTTCGAGAAATTGTAGGATTCGCTTATGAATTAGTGGACGTTGACCAATTCATAGGCTTCTGTGTCATCCTCGAGTTTAAGTCCAGGTCATTTGTATCAAGGTGTTAAATGAAGATGTTTTCTAATTTTGCTTGATTATTATTCTTAATCCAATTCGTCTCTTCAATATTATTTTACATTCAAATACGCTACCACATGTCGGAAGCAGTACTCCAGCAGTTATGCAACACTTGTGCAACACTTGTGCAACACTTGTAAGTTCGCTCTAATGACACACCAATTGTTTTCTTAATTTTTTCCAGTAGCCTCCCTCTTTTTGCCTATTTTCCTTCTATTTTTCCAATAATTGTAACATTGCCGATTGAATTTATTTGAAGATAGATTCCTCCAATTGATTCAATCACTATGAACACTCGTGCCAAGCAGAAACAAGGATACAAAAGTGTTAAGGAGGTTTTTCCGAAGGTAAGCTTCACAAACACCATTTTCGTATTGTTTCCAAAACGAGGTTTACAGGAGAATTCAAGACACGAATTGAAAAGTGTAAAAAGTGAACAGCAAACGACTAATAATGCTCAGACTCCTAAAAGAAAACCGTTGAGAGGGTATCCAGATAATAATTTTTCGTCGAATTTGCGAAATGATGGCTTCTATCCTCCAATTGAGCATCCAAGATTCGAAGACGAAAGTGACAAATACGAGGATATGGGAAAGACGTTTACTGATCTAAAACCGGTTTCGTACAATGAGACGGTTGAAAATTACAACGAGAACATCGAAGAAGAAGATCCTTTGAACAACTCACTTCCAGGTCACTCAAACTCATTGAATTCGTCATTCAGTGTTACCAGAAGTCTCCAAGAAACGAGTAATATACCTGTTCCTTTTTCAGGCAAGTATTTCCAGATTTCCTTCTCCTAGTTATAAATGTTCGTTTTACAGTGTCTCTTTCGAATGCTATGAAAGAAGGAAATCTGTTGAAGGTCGGTCAATTACTGCGACGTGCTCTACAACAAAACTCTCTGAGCGAAGTACAACTTAAAGAATTGGCTTGCTCACTCGAACGTCCTAATATCCCACTGATGTCAATGCTTATGGCTAATGAAAGAAGCGATTTGGAAGACATAAAATCCTTTAACGCTGCCTCTCTCTTTCTTGTTAGTTTTGATTGGTTGCAGCTGTCATGATTACAAACTTGAATATTTTACAGCTCACTTTGCCTCCGAACTTTGAGAAACCTCTTAAACGTCTGGAGTGCTCAGTCAATTCACTGTCACACACGATTAAAGAATCGAACCCATTGGAAGTTCTGGAACACAGGGAAACTGGATAAATCACACAGAATCTCTTCGATCGAATGCTTCTTCGATCAGGATTTGAATAAATTTTACGCCAACTATGTATTCGTCGGAGAGAGTGTCATTTATCAATTGACTAATATGCTAGTGCAGCTATTCCGAAAGGTATCATACCTTTCTTTCGAAGGCCTTCCGAACAATAATGTTCCAGATTACACACCCGTCATTCAATATCTGGAAATACTCATTCCATCCAAGAAGTTGTAAAGCCGTGGATTGGAATTTCTTGCCCATTCCTGAGCCTGTTCTTCGATCCTTACAAGGTAAGTTACAGTATTAAAGCAGGGAACATAAACCAATCAATTCAGAATTCTGCTTCGACATCTGCGAAGCTTACCTTCCTGACGAGCTTCTGACTGGAAACATCGATTCTACAATCAGGTGACTGATTTCGAAGATATTCAACTAACTTACTAATTACTTTTCAGTTTTATGGAAAAACTTCCTCTCATTGCTCCAGAACAAGAAGTGCTTCGAAGAAGATCTATCCGACAAACTGTCTTAAAAATGACAAACAACAGCATCTGGCAAGCAATGTTCGTAATGAAAACATGAAACATTTTTAAAAAACTTTCTTTTTCTCAGGCGAACAATTCGGAATTATCACTTCAACAAGGTCACGGAAACTCTCGTCTCGTGTTCCGTGAGTTTCTATGTTTTCTTTATCTTCAATGTTTTCCTGCTTACAGGTACGAAGTGATTGCGCCACACATTTGAGATGGGAGCATTTGAAGGCTTTCCGTGAGAAATCCCGCTCACAAGATATGCCAGTCGATAGTTACACACCAGAAGATGTCTACCAATTGTAAGTTTCTCTTGCTTTTGACCTCACTTTTATTGTTCTTTCAGCTCTGAAAATATGCCAACAACACCACGACGTGACAATCGAAAACGCCTCCATGCAAATTCTTCTTTGTGAAATTCCAACATTTCAACTTCACTCCCTTTGGAATCTACTTCATCAATTGTCAATCATTTTCATTTTCCTGTTTCTTTCTGCTAGTTGAATTCATTATTTAATAAAACTGATAAAATATTTTTGTTAATTAGGCTGCAATTACAGTAATCAGCTGGAGGGGGAGGGGGAGGGGTGGAAAAGGGGAAAACTGGAACAGTTGCGCAACAGTTCTGCTGCACACATATGACAGCTACACCGCTTTTATGCAACACTTGCGCGCCTCTGACGCAGCAGGAGTAAACTCTACGAATAACTGCTGCGTTAGTGCTGCGCAACTGTAGCGGAAAGTAGCCGAGTTATCTGACATTTTTCAACTATCTGAAGGACATCAAAGAAGATTCACGTGGTATTTCTGCAGCTGCTCAATTGGTCATTGATTTTAGTAACCTTCAAACTGTAACTAGTTTTGAAACTGACATTGCGACAGCTGCATCTGCTATTGCTGGTTCCACTGCTTTGATTGCAACGATACGATCAAAGATAGATCAGATCAAAAGTTCGGAAACCGGAAAGAAGCTCATCGAGTTTAAGGAGTTCGCTAAGTACTCGAAGCCAATTGGAGATTCTTCCGAAGTTTTGTCGAGGATCCAGAAGGTGTTGGAACGGAAGAAGGAATTGTTGGATTTTGTTGAAAAGGGGAATGTGGTTGAGGAAGCTGTTGAACAACTGCCAGTGCCTTCACAACAGTTTGAAGTCAGGAAAGATTGGGCTGGATTCGATGAGTTGGGTTCACAAATCTTAAAACAGCTGGGTAAGATTCAAAAATGGATTGATGGTTTGGTGAAGTCTGAAGAACTTGAGTCATATGGGTCAGCTCTCGAGAAGTTAGTTGGATTGGGAGATGTTGAACTGGCGATGGATCGGAAATTCATTGCTTTGGATTCTCTTATAGCATTTTTGAAACTGACGTCGTTCACTGGTCAAACCGATAAAGTTGTGAAATTCAAGACGATGATAACTCCATTAGAATCTCTCAACCTTCATTTCTCAAAGTTCGATTCTTCTCTCTCAACGATGTCTTCTACTGTTGCTGGACTTCAAACATCTGGTGGAACCAGTGCGGTGAAGAACACAACGATAGCTACTGGAAAAACTGGAGGTGACACCGAAACAGAGTGAGTTCTTGTATCATATTAGCTCGACACAGTTCTTACAACTGCGCTCCACCGAAATTCCCTTCAAAAATGCCTTTTTTTTCTCTGAATCTCTCAATTTCGCACACAATTTTCTTCGATTTCGATAGAGCGCTGTTGTTGGAAGTGCAGTGTTAATAAATCAGAATAGAAAATGAGAAATTGTAAATAACATTGAAAATTTTCAGCTACACCATGTTATTTGTTATTGTGGGTGTCGCCTTGGCTGCAATTATTATTGGCGGTGTTTGTGAAGCATACTTCAAATGCATCAGATCTCGTTGTGGCAAGGGGAAACAAAAGACTCCACAGGGCAACAACAAGAAACCTCCAAAACCGGGTAAGACGATCGTTCTCTAACAAATAGTTATCCATTCACTTTTGCAGATCCGATCCCACCCAAACCAGATGTTAAGAAACCAGTAAATCGGGGACAAGGAGCAAATAATCAACGTCCAGTAGCTCAAAACCAAGTGGTTGCAGTTCAACCAGCTGCAGGTCAACCTAGAGACCCCGCTGATAATGGTCAAAGAGTACGAAGAGCCCGAGGACAACAACAAGGAGCTGATCAAGCAGCAGCGAACGTGCAACTAGCTGGGCAACAAGCGCCTGTCGTGGACCAACAACCGGTTGTGAATCAACAACAACAAGGGAATCAACAGCCGGTTGTGAACCAGCAGCAACAAGGAGGGAATGCGCGGCCACAACGACCACCACTGGTAGAAGAGTATATGGAGGACCAAGACGAGGATGATACAATGGTTGGAGTTGCAGAAATTGTGAACTGATCTACTTGGATATTAAATATTGAATAAATGTATTGGTTTCTTAGCCTGCTTTTCCTTTGTTTGATCGATATTCAACTCTTTATGGAGAGCCAGTTCGTTAAACGGTTATGGCCATAATTCTAACAACTTTGATCGGTTTCAGTTGAAAATGTCCAACTTCCGAGAGGGTGTCATGGTAATTCTGATTTTTGTAGTTGACAACTTTTCTGTACGAAAACTCCTTAAAGAGTTATGGTCATTTTATGGGGACAACTCAAAAATTGTACTACTTTGCACTGAAATTGGTTGATCCGAGAGAGAAATTACTTTGCCAATATGTAACTTGGTAGGGAGTGTCCGTGCAAAAAAGTTGTCAACTACAAAAATGGAGCTCTACCCTTGATCTGTATGACCCATAAAAATTTTACTTGTTGGGACAATCAGGGATACCGTAACACACTCTCAAAGTTGGGCATTTTTAACTTAAACCGGTATGAGGTGTTAGAATTACGGTTAATACGGTATGACAATCTGTGGCTCCGGTATACACTTTTAAAGTCCGTCATTTTTTAAAGAAAATCGGAAATCTGCACTCCACCGTAATGCCTTGAAAAATGTCTCTCTTTCTCTGCGTCTCTCAATTTCGCACACAATTTTTTTTCGGTTTCGGTAGAACGCGGTTGTAAGACGCGTGCCGTACTGGAATTTTTAATCGAATTTCCCTCTCATAGGTCCATAATCATGATAAACAAGACAAAAATGTTTCATGGAAAAAAAAACAAAAAAAAAGTTAAATCAGAGCTTTTTCACTTGTCGAATAGAAGCAGTCATAATAGAGGAAGAGCCACCTCTTGAACTCGGTGTTGGTATCTGAATGAAATCTCTTCCTTTTTCAGAGAAATGAATCTGGGAAATATGTACCTCAACTTGATCCACACCCACTCCAGTTTCATGATATCCAATCGGATTCTCATCCCATTTCACTTTTTTAATCGATATCTTCTTCTCTTCCTTCTCTTCTAAAGTATTGATTATCTGGAAATAGGAATTTAGGAATATTCAGAATCAGAATCTCATTATTACATCCCAACTAGCAACAGTTTGTGTCGTGAATATGATGGGTCCTCGATTAGTGAATTTGAATTCTTCCTCCTTTTTAGGAATTTTCTGAAATTATCTTTCCAGGTCTGTCTGTCCAGATGTCCACCTACCTTTTTCTTCTCAGGCACTTTCGGAACCTCCTTTTTCTTCTTCGATGGTTCTTTTAATGCCACTGATTTCTGTTTTGTCGACGGAGGATTCTTTTTCTTCTCCTCCTCATCTGCCTCTCTCCTTCTCATCTCGTCCATATCCTTCTTCTTTTCTTTATCTCTCTCATAATCCCAAATCTGATTCTTCATTTCCATATTATAATGGTCCTCCATTTCTTCCCTTATTTTCATCACATCTTTCCTATACTCTTCATACATCTGCAATTTGGTCAACGAATCTCGAATACAGCATGCCAGAATTATGATGCCAATGAAGACTACAACGCAACTCGAAAGCAAAGTTGAATAAGAAATGACGAATTTTCTGGAAAATAGATAATATTAAGCAGTTGGTTTCTTTTCGTATGAAACAAACTTCTCCTCCTTTTCCGAGTATTCCAAAACCCAAGGTTTTTGGGGTGGTTCCGTGGCGTTATTCGTTGCAGAATCGTCACATTTCAAACAATTGATAATTAGGAGAATGAAGAATTGATATAGAACAGTTTTCACTGAAAAAAGAAGAATTTAAAATTTCGTGTCATATGGCGTCCCTAATCAGAACCGCCCGTATTAAAACTGGTACGAGTTTGAACCACCTGATCTTGAACCAACTTTGCCTATTAGCCATAGCTCAGTTGGCTTTAAAGCAGTTCTAATTAAGGGAAGCACGACACAGAGGACTATAATTAACGAAATTATTTTATTTGACCTTCACCCCACCTAGGGGTCAAAAAGAAGGCTCCGCGACATTTCGCAACTGTGACGTTTCGCAACCACACCGCATTTGCATATATGGGTCAGTTGAAAATGTTGAGTGGGAACATATTTGAAAACAATTAAATAGAAGAAAAAGTTATCTGACCCGTTTTTTGACAAAACTAGGTTGAACTATTGCTAGTTGTATGGTTGCGAAACGTTGCAATTTTGATATGTTGCGGAGGCCATGAATTCCGGTAATCGCGCTTGTCATTTCAAAAATCTTAAGATTTCAAACTTTCGAGAAGAAACTTCACTCTCCCTGTGATTCGAAACCCGAATATCCACAAAAAGAACTCACTCCGAATGTTAAGAAAATCACTTTGCAAATCCAAATCGAAATAAGTTAAAACTCATTGAACACGTCCCTCTTATGTTTTTCTGAGAGATAAAATGTCACGGAAATCAAAATAAATCAATACAAGACTTATTTGCAACCCACCAATTATTTCATTTCTCTGATTCCCCTCCTCCTAATGGTTTCTTATATTATTATCGACGGGTGATGGTAAAAAATAGTTTTTCTCTCAACTAATATATTTAAATTTCAGCGAAATGCCATTGTTTGCATTAGTCTCACTTTTATGTGTCGAAGTGCTTATTTTCATTGGATTAGCTATTTGGATGTGCTATTTGGAAAAGAAAAAGGACGAAATTATAGTTCCCCGTATTACAAGATACTATGCATAAATATTTGTTTCTGATTTCAATTACCTTACTTTCCTCAAAATTCGTCGCCTCAAGAAAAGATAGGAACTCAGATTTATATGATCTCGGGATATTCAGACGGTTGTGGCTGAATAAAAATCAAGAATTCAGAATGCATATTGTGAGTAATTTTTAAGGTTTGTTCAAGCACTGTAAAAATGGTAGCTCCAAAAAAGCTTCATTGAACAAAAACGCAAAAAAAAACACCAAAAAAGATGAATTAAAGCTTCTTAACTTGTCGAATAGAAGCAGTCATAATCGAGGAAGAGCCACCTCTTGAACTCGGTGTTGGTATCTGAATGAAATCTCTCTTCTTTTCTCAGAGAAATAAATCTGAAAAATATGTACCTCAACTTGATCCACACCCACTCCAGTTTCATGATATCCAATCGGATTCTCATCCCATTTCACTTTTTTAATCGATATCTTCTTCTCTTCCTTCTCATCCAAAGTATTGATTATCTGGAAATTGGAATTTAGGAAATTTAAAAATTCAATCCGAAATCTTTATTACATCCCAACTAGCAACAGTTTGTGTCGTGAATATGATGGGTCCTCGATTAGTGAACTTGAATTCTTCCTCCTTTTTAGGAACTTTCTGAAATTATCTTTCCAGGTCTATCTGTCCAGATGTCCACCTACCTTTTTCTTCTCCATGACTTTCGGAGCCTCCTTTTTTTTCTTCGATGATTCTTCAAAAGTCGGAATTTTTAGTTGTGATGAATCATCCTTCTCCTCTTCTTTCTGTTTCCTTCCTCCCAGTACTTTCAACTCCTCCACCGTCTTCTGAGTCTCATCCGTCTTTTCCGTATTCATCTCATACCGATTCAACTTCCCCCGTAACACTTCAATCTCACGTCTCAAGTTCATCAACTCATTCTCTTTCGCTTCCAGCTCTCGTTCCCATTTACTTGAAAAACAGATTACTGTAATGACGTAAACCGAGAGAGCGATGAGAATCCATATGGCGAAACGGAGATACGAGAAGAGAATGAGATAGTGATTTGAAGTGCTGAAAAGTTACAAAAGTGGGACATTTTGAAACCGTTGCGAAGTGTCCCGATTCCCAAAGAGACAATTACAAACCTCACATCCTGACTAGTGTACAAAATAGTATATGTCTCGTTTACCGTCGATGAATTCTCACATTTCAAGCAATCGATAATTGAGAGAATGATGAGTGGATATAGAACAGTTTTCACTGAAAATTACTGTTAGAGGTAAGTTACAGTGTGAAGATTCCGATAATTGCACTTTTCAGTGGAAAATGATCAAATTTGAGGACGTGTCAAAGTATCACGGAATGCGCTATAACCCAGAATACTACAAGGGCAAGGCTGTCGTACGGCCAGCCCGTTTTCTTGAAAATGTCAAATAGTCGCGGTCGACCCAAAAAAGATTTGGCACCAGGGGGGGTCGAACCCTGGTGGTCAGACTGGTACTAAAAAGTCAAACGAATATCAAGTCATGTTTTCCCTTGAAACTCTAGAAAGCCGCAATTCCTGATAGCAAGGGTTTGTAGATCAAAATTAGAGCTTTATTTTTATAGTTGACAACTTTTTTCTACGGAGCCAGTTATTCAGTAAGGGTCATAATTCTAACAACTTTGGCCGTTGTCAGTTGACATTTTCCAACTTTGAGAGGGTGTTACGGGGTTATTGATTGCCCCACCAAGAAAAATTTTAATAGATCATAGAGATCAAAAGTAGAGCTCCATTTTTGTAGTTGACAACTTTTTTGTACGGACACTCCCTAGAGAGTTATAATTATTATGATATGACAGCTCTAAAATCGCATCTTTTTGCACTGAAATTGGTCATTTGAGATTTATGTAACTTGATAGAGAGTGCCCATACAAAAAAGTTGTCAACTACGAAATTGGAGCCCTGGTTTTCATCTACAAACTTCAAAAATTATTTATGTTATAGGACAATCCTTGACTGTGAGGGGACGCTCTCAAACTCCGTCAATAAGATATAAAAGTTTGATATTTTTAGTTGAAAATGTTCAACTTTGAGAGTGTGTCTTAGTGAAACGAACTGTCCCACAAAATAACTTTTTATATTATCAAGCAGATCAAAAGTAGAGCTCCATTTTTGTAGTTGACAACATTTTTGTACGGGCACTCCCTAGAGAGTTATGGTCATTTAAAGATGACAGCTTAAAAATCGCACCTTTTTGCAAATTTATGTAACTTGCTAGGGAGTGCCCATACAAAAAAGTTGTCAACTACGAAATTGGAGCCCTATTTTTGATCTACACAGCTCGCAAATTATTAATGTTATATGACGACCAGGGACAGTGGGGTCACGCTCTCAAAGTTCTTCATTTACCACTGCGCACCTGCGCTCTAATGAGAAATTGCATTTTTCTGAAATGTTTCATTACAAAATGATAGTTTTCATGATTTGGCCCTGCCACTGTACGCAAAAATTCTAATGTTCACCGTAACGACAAGTTGTAACCCCCGTTATCAATAGAGTGCGCCTGCGGAGGCTTATCGTGCTGAAAACTTACTTGTTATCCTTGCGAATAACTTATCAAACTAAACTTCCAAAATATCTGAAATCATCTCTTTATTTCTTTTTATTTGCTGTATAGAATGTCACGGCAAACATGACCAAAATCAAAATTTCATAATTTCATTTCCATTTTCTTCCAATATCATTCAAGTTATCAATATGACTCCTGCAGTTTATGATTCGTACGTTTTCTTTTTCACAACTGCGCTCTACAGAAGTTTCTATTTTTCTATGCGTTTCGGTAGAGCGCGGTTGTGAAATCCGTCTTGTATTATACTTATTAAATGTTTTTTCAGTGATCTCGTTTTTCAAACGATTTATGGTCTATTTGGCGCCGAACTTGTAATATTGGCTGTGTTGCTTGTGACATTGTGTGTTATGACGAGATATTTTTGATTGATTGAATAAACTGATTTTTTAAATGTATTTTGTAGTTTGTAATAAAGCATTTGCGCTCTATTGAATTGCGCTCCACCGTATTTAACCCTCCTGACGATTCGCTCTTTTTCTTTGCGTCTCTCATTGCCAGTTTCGTTAGAGCGCGATTGCAAAAACCGTGAAAAACGAATAGCTGCCGAATCACGTAGTTGCGAAATGTCGTAGCTGTCATGAAAATTTCGGAAACTGAAAATGCGGCATTTTCATGGTTTCGAGGGCTCCGCGACAATTCACAACTACGACACTTCGCATCTGCGACATTCCGCAACTAGTCATTTCGCAACTACGACGTTTCGCAACTGCGACGTTTCGAAACCATTCAACTAGCAATATGCAAATGCCCAGTGGTTGCGAAACGTCGTGGTTGCGAAACTTCGCAGTTGCGAAATGACTAGTTGCGAAATGTCGCAGTTGTGAATTGTCGCGGAGCCGTTTCGAGATGTCCAAGTTGCGGAACGTCCCATAATCATTTTCTCCTTCTCCAAAATTTTTCTCCGTGACCTCTCCACGTTTTTTCGTGGAATTCCACGTGTCATTTTTCTCTCCGACGATAACAAAAAATCCAGCTTTCTATCCTTTTTTCGCCTTTCCCCAATGTCCTCATATCCAGAATACACTCAACTCTCCAGATATGAGGTATGCTTCTGAATCCCAACACCTTCAGAATCCCATTTTCAGAATTTCCACGAAACCACCGATGCTCTTGAAACATTGCGAAACATCCAAATGCTCTTCCCGATCAATGAGTTGACAAAAGAGCAATGGAGCATTCTGGAGTGTGTAGCCGATGGTAGAAGACGTGAGTGTCTGTCTGTGTGTCCGAGTCCAGATGTCGCCGATTTCCAGCTCTTCCAATCCACCGAGTCACCACATTTCAATTCAATCAACGTGTCGAGTACTGTGCCGACAACGGTGTCCATCTCCTGGTGACTCGTTATCTCGAAGTCAATCCACATCTCCGTCAAATCCATCCGAAGAAGACGGTTCAAGTGCTCCCATCAATGTATCCCGTTGAAATGTACTTGAAAAATTATAGCTCCGTGCTGAAACTCTAAATTATTTTTGAAAATCTATTTGATTTATCTATTATTAAATAATTTTTGCCTACATTTTGAACCACTAACAAAGGGGGAGAAGTCTAAGGGGAAATCGGGATTGATGAAGTACAAATAAGTGAGAATGATGTCATTATGACATAGCAAGAGCTCTCTGAAAATACAATTTCAGAGAAGCAAGCAGTGAAGAACAAGAAGAAAAAAAGAATCAATACACATAATAATAATGATAAGATGGGAATGAGACTACAGTATATTAGAGCATTGAACTATATCCTGTGGCAATTTTTTCAATTTGATCGCTCCGGCGACTCCGCCCCCTTTTCCTGACAGAAGTGATCCCGCCTTCTCGACTTCTTTTTGGAAATTCGTTGGTTTTCCCGACTCGTTGGTGTACAAATGAAGTTTTGATCTGAAAAAAAGATTGGGTATGTCTGTGTGTCGAGCAGTCTGGATAAGTATCTCTAGTTTAAGCCAGAAAAATTTTGGCACGAAATTCAAAAATTTTAATTTTCAAACTTTTTTTCAGTAAAAATTATCTTAAAAACACGAGGGAAACTGAATTTTATCGGATTAAAGAAAAACTGTGTATCGTATGTCCACAACGCTTTGCCACAAATAAAGTTCAAAAAGAAGTGGAAATTTCGGAAAAATTGAAGCCAAAAGCTAATAATATCTGACCGGATCTGGCGTACCTTTGACGCGTGTTTTCGGGGATTTTCGACAAAAAGGGTGAAAAATGCGCCAAAGGCACGCCAGATTCTGACCAGACAATATCAAAATCAAGGAAAACCGGTGAATTTTGACATGAATATTTGGGAAAAGCGCGTCAGAGGCGCGCCAGGCGTTGACAAATTGGAAAAACCACGCGTTTTGAGTTATTTTCACTCAAAAAAAGCCAAAACTGTTGTCTGGCGCCCCTTGGACGCGTTTTGCGATTCCAGATTCTCCTTCTGCTCACCTATTCAACTTCATATGACTCGACACCAAATCATTCGTGGTCAGTGCAGCCATCAGAGACAACTCTCCAGCCAACACCGTCGCCGCAATAATCTCAGCCAGTCTCTCGGCATTCTGTCCCGGATTCTCTTGATTCGGTCCAGCACACTCGAGTGATTCGAGACATGCTCTCTGCGGTGCGAGAATAGTTCCTCCGCCTACTGTACCCACTTCAACACACGGGAGCGTACAGGACACATATAAATCCAGCTCTTCTGTAACTTCCATTCGTGTCGAGCACATTGACGACGAGACAACTTGCGCGGCGTCTTGTCCGGTGGCTATGAATATTGCGGCCACAATATTCGCAGCGTGTGCATTCGAACCACCGATGGTTCCAGCTCTCGCAGAGCCTATATGCAACTTTGTAGTCGTCAAATAGGCCAAAGCTTCTGGCGTCGTGCGGAGTGTCTTCAGAACGATGTCTCGTTTGATAACACATTCAGCGACTACCGAACGGCCACGCCCCTCGGTGAAATTCTTCGCGGCCGCTTTTTTATCGACACAGAGATTTCCACTGAGTGCAAGGACTCGCATATCGGGGAACTTTTCCAGAAGGAATCTCATTGTGATGTCACAGCTTCTGGAAATTTCAAAATTTTAAATTTATATGAAATTTCGTTTCGGTAGAGCGCAGTTGCCACACTCACTTCGATATCATATTCATTCCCATCGCATCTCCAGTGTGTGCATCGAAACGAAGATACGCCAAGTTTCCATCAATTGTGACATCTATCGATTTCAGCTTAGCAAATCGACTGCATGACTGGAATTCTTGACGAGCGAGCTTCTGATTCACCGGATCTTCGAGCCATCGTTTCATTGATCTGAAATCATTTTAGTTAGTTTTTTCCAGTAGCTTTTTCAAACTCACACAGCCTCTCTAGCGGTCGGAAATTTCACAACGGGAGCTCTCGTCATTCCTGAATTGAAAATGGAAGTTTGAACACCGCCAGCAGATCGAATCACATTCATTCCTCGATTCGTCGATGCGATTAGAGCACCTTCTGTCGTCGCCATCGGCACATAAATGTCAGATGTTCCATTTAAAGTGAGGGGTCCGGCGACACCGACAGGCACCGGGGTGTAGCCGATCACATTCTCACAACAGCATTCGGAAGCCTGGAAGAACAAAAATAGTCTAAAAATCGCTTCAAAATCAAAGTTTTTGAATGAAAAATACCTGGCTATTGCGATTTCTGGCTATTGCGCATATCCCATTGATTTTAAGACGGATTTAGGAACATTATTAGACCTCGGTTTAGCTTAATTTCGGCCCGAAATAGATCACAGACATATTAGCTCGGCACAGTTCTTACAACTGCGCTCCACCGAAATGCCTTTGAGAAACGTCTCTTTTTCTCTGAGTCTCTCAATTTCGCACACTATTTTCTTTGGTTTCGGTGGAGCGCGGTTATAATAAACGTACCTAGCTTGTAGAACTCGCTGGAATCTATATTTTGATATATTTTTGCTGAAAAATTTAGTTTTGGAGCTCGCTCGGTTTAAAAATATGTAGAGAACAGTGGGCGGAGTCTTAGAGAGATAGCCACGCCCATTTCTGGTAATTTGCAAAAAAAATCATCGAATTATTGCAAATTTTCAACCTTCTACAAGCTAAACAGTGAAAATATTCCGAGAAAATCTTGAAACTCGTCTGAAAAATATAAAAATAACCTATTTTAAAAAATTCAGTTCAAAATGTTTTTATTTTGAGTTTTTGATTAAAATCTACGCGAAAATTTCACTTTTTCGGGAAAAAATGCAGAAATTCTCCGAAACCTGGTGCAAAAATATAAGTTTCCATGTTTTTCCACCGAAATGATTTTCCTGCTGCTTAGAAAAATTTTATTTTTTGGAAAATCTATTTTTTGACTCAAAATCCAGAGCCTGAAGAGCTTTTGTGGAAAATTACCCAATTTGTCTCTCAAAAACAACTAATTTATGTCATTTTCGCTCGAAAATTTAATTTTCCACGCTTTTCAACACGTACCAATGTGTAATCATAGCCAAGATACGGCAAATTATCGAATTTCTTGTTGATAAAAGTTCTACGAATCGGAATTGCTTGATCCGCCGGGAACCTTGACTCGAGCTCTCTCGACTTTGCAGTTCCCCGTCGTAATAAACGAACAGCCTCCCCAGGAGACACTGTTTTACCTGAAAATCTCTAAATTTTGAACATTTCAGATGCCCCGCCCATACATTCTTTCCAATCCCTGTTAATTTCATCCAAACTGCGAGTTCCCGCGTCGATTTCCAGCAGTTCTGTTTCTCGTTTACACTGAATTCCCGTCTCACACGTCTCTACGATTGGCGACGTGTATTCTTCTGATTCGTCGTCTTCACCCACAGAGAATAACGGTTTTCGTTTCGGTTTTTCCAGAATTTCAGTGTAATTTTCGCTGATGAAACTGAACGAAAATTGTTAACTAATTTAAAATATTTTTCTAGAATAAAAACTCTTACTTCTCAATTTTCCGGGAATTTTCATCCGATAAATTGCATGTCTGCAGAAAATCTATCAGCTTCCGCCGGTTTGCTACCATTCTTTATTCGGTTTGTCACCTGAAAACTATATTTTTTAATTTGTGAAAAATTCTAGCTAAAATGACGCAAATTCAAGATGATTCTCCCTTTTAAAATGTTGAAATCGGATTACTCAACGTGTCACAAGCCAACAATTCTCAAAACTCAAATTATGATGAAATTTCTTTAAGTAAATAGATATTGTTTCGTATTCATTTTGTTCAGAAAAAAATTCTCTATCGATTCGCTCAACAATTGTCAGAAAAATTCAGCGAAAAATCAGTGAAAAAGCTGAAACTCTCCAAATCCAATAAAACGTGCATTAAAAAAGTGGGCGGAGTCCTCATTTCGCAACTCGGCGCACGAGGTTTTCGCAAACTGCGGCAGGGTTTTACAGGCGGAGCGCGGAAGTTTTGAAAAAGAAAATGTCAGCTTTCTCTTGTTTTTTCAGCAATTTTATGACTTTTTAAAGCTCAAAACTCGGAAAATACGCTGATTTTTTAATGATTTTCAGCAATGGCAGACGATGAGAAGAAAAAGAAAGAGCCTGAAAGAAGAAGTATAAGAATTGATGAGTACTTTATAAAAGCAGCGAAATCGGATTCAGTGGAACGAGAAATTGCTGAAAAAAAGAAAGAAGAAGAAGAAGAAGGGGAGAATAATCGTAAGTTTCTCGATTTTCAACGAGAAATCATCGATTTTTTCATTTTTCAGAACAGAAAGAAGTGGCCTTGCAAGACCTGAAATGCCCGAAGAGAAAACTGGTATTCGAGACGGACGACACAGATGATATTGCGAAAAGTTTGAGAGAAAATAATAGAGATATTAAACACCGTTTTTGTTTACAGAAAAACAGGCGGTTCGGAATCGGAAAAGTGGCGGCGCGATGAAGAAACTGGAGAAAGGACAGAGAATATTGGATTGTGGTCAGAAGTTGATCGGAAGTACTACGTGTAAAGATGTACGGATGATTGGGAATAAGGAGTTTTCAGATAGATCTGCGTGGAATGTAGATTCATTCAAAAAGATAACAATTTTACTTTCTGCCGAAAAATTTGGAGTTTCCGCTCGAATTTACAGTTCTTAAAACTGTTTTGATGAATTTGAAGCTGCAAAATGGTAGAAAATACACAATTTTTCTTTCTTTTTGCCAGTTTTTCTCGAGATTTTTTATTTTTTCAGTCAAAAAGGGCATCAGTTCGGAAATCCCGACATCATCGCACTCACAGAAAACTCTGACAACCGATTTTCTCAAAAATTTTATATTTTCACTTTTTCAGAGAGAAATGAGGTTTCTCTACTAAAATAACCAGTTTCTGAGACTGTTTTTGTTAGGTTTGAGTCGACAATTGGCGAAAAACATAGTTTTTCAGCGTGTTTGACATTTTTTCGCGAAAAATTCAAATTTTCAAAAGAAAAGTACGCCGATTCGGAAACCTGAACATCTGGAACGAAAACAAATGAAAATAAGACCGAAAATTGAGAATTTTCTATAGTTCGCAGTTTTTCTGGACAGTCAGAGAGTTAATTTTAGCGGAAAACTGGCAACTGGTGATGAAAATGCGAAAAATTTCAACAAAATTTCAACATTTTTGACAATTTCTCTCAAAAAAGCTGTTATAGAGACACACAGATCTATCTAAAACCACCTCCACCCGCTAAAAACCCCAAAATCAACAATTTTTCGCTTCTTTCAGTGCGAAATGGTATACTGTGTGGACGATGCGGCGGATGTGAAAGCACACGAGAAGTTTCATAGAGAATGGAAGTTTCGTTTCGAGATTCCCAAAACTTTTGTGATGCAAATGTTGTAAGTTTTCCATAGAGACCAGAAACCGCCATACGGGGGGGCGTGGCTTATCTCGCTAGACTATCGTTATTGTCTGGCGTCTCTATTGCCACGTAATGGGGGTTATTCATCATCTGGGAAAATGGTTTTTAACCATTTTTTTTCCACTATTCGAACGACCCCATTATGGGGGTTTTATAGCTCATAAAAACGGCGAACTAATTCCATTTTCTAGAAAATTCTACAATCGAGACATGAATGACTACAAAGTGTACTATCTGCATACGTCTGGCGAGGAGGCGTTCAAGAAATTGATGTCAAAACACATCGGAGTCATCAATACGTATCTCGGATATACTGGAACAGACGACGTTTGGTCAACGGATAAACGCATTTTCATGATTCTCTTGTTACGAGAGGAGCGAATGATGATTGGAGGGATTCTGATTATTGAGAAAGTTACGAAAGCGTATACTAATGTTACTAGAAAGGTAAATACATTGGAAAACTTAACTCTAATAGACCGGATATTCAGAAGATGGGGCAGCGCTTTAATGGAAATTAGTAGAGAAGCAGCAAATTCTTGAGCAGACCAAATTTATTTAAAAATCTGAAAAGTGAAATATTTTACAGCGAGTCTGAATAATCAGCGTTTAAATTGAATCTAAAAACAGTTTGGTGCACTTTTGACGAGTTTTGACTGGTTTTTCGACCCATGATGAAAGTTTTGAATCTGTGACATACCGGGTAACTTTTCCCGAAATTTCTAGTAAAATTACCAAACAATCCAACTTCAGTCATTTCTCCTGATCGGAACACTCTAGATTCTAGCACTGATAATTAATAATCAAAAACTATTTTATTCGTAGTGTCCCATCAATTTTTTCGTTTCACTATCTTCTGCTCCATAAATCACTTCACATGGCTCGTAGTCCGCCTCAATTTTGCTCATTTTCCAGAGAATGAATGTAGAAAATAAGCATGTAACCGAGAATATTAGTGCAGAGCAAGTGTAGACGAAGGTAGTATCTGAAGAATATGAATGTAGTTAACTGGCATTTTATGGCAATCAGTGAAACCATGGCATGCTCTAGAAGTTGGTCATTGTCCACTGAAAAGAGTGAAAGCCAATAATCTTTTGACCGGTACTGTATAACAGATAGCATAGTCTATCTGTTATACAATATCTGAGATGGGCGATTCTCTCTTACACACTTACATTTGTAAACGTCATACAATCCAACAGCTTCAACTTGGTATTGAACAATCCATGGATTGTACAAATATATGACTGTGAAAGCAGTGAATGACGCCTGAGTTCAATATGAAATGACAAATTCGATAATCAAATTAGATCACCATATTTCTGAATGCCGATTTGTGAGATTTCCATTCCATCCCATTTGCGTGGAAAGAGAGGATGGCGATGATCAGCGTCACCAAGAATCCCGCGAAATGGAAGGTAGTGATACAAGTTAAAAAAACGTCGGTTTTTGTGGAAGTGGAAGACGGTATTAATTTAAAGATCAGCAAAATACTGAAATCAAAACTTTTTTACCAGCCTTTTTAACAGCACGAATTCTTACAACTCGATTAACAACGAGAGTCCTTGCGCAATTAAAATAGTGAAGCTAACAGCAAAGCTGATTCCCAACCATTCCTGAAAACATGAACATACTTCTGTCCTAGTAGTGACTAGCATACATCGTTTACGATTCCAAACGTTGTTTTTAGAAGAGCTTGGTGAGACATTTCGAAGTTTAGAATTGAAGTAGATAGAAATAATTAGAAAATTGCGTAGAAAAGAAAAAAAACAACTTTTTGAGAATAAATGAAGGGCCACGTGAAATTGTCAGGATTTCAGTTTTTTCATTACTACGCATAAATTCTTGGCAAATACTCTTTTACTACCTACTCATTTGCTACCACTTGCCCATTTAGTACCTTACTCATTTACTACTTTTACTCTTTTACTACCGTTTGCTCATTTACTACTTTTACTCTTTTACTACCGTACTGCTTATTTACTACTTCACTTTTCACCATTCTCTTAGGCTTAGGCTTCTTAGAAATTCGGAAAATAATTGACAAATACGATGAATAACCGTTTTCGTCAATTTTTTCCGAATTTCTAAGAAGCCTAGTGAATCCTAGCATATCGCTCTAAAGTAGTAAATGAGTAAAAAGTAGTAAAAGAGCAAACGGTAGTAAATGGTAGTAAAAGAGTAATGGTAGTAAATTAGTAAGGTAGTAAATGAGCAAGGGGTAGTAAAAGAGTATTTGCCTAAATTCTTTCCCTATTGACAACTCCACGTAATAGAACTGGTACGGATCAGAACTACCAAACTGTGCACCCTGCTGAAGCGCTTTTGATATTTTTTCGTCTAGTTTTCGCCGTTTTCCACCGGCTTTTGGCTGGTTACTCAGTTTTAAATCCGAAAAATTGATTTCTCTTTTTACTGTGATAGACATGCACCTCTTTTTCCGTTTGGAATATTTTCTCATAGTTCTACCCGTTCTTTCTTAGAAGAATATGTATGGCCTGGGGAGGTTTGGAACATCTACAGCTGGCAAAAGTGAGTGCAACTAGCTTGGGAATTTCACGATTTTCGCGCTTTCTTCCTCCCTTCAGCATTAGTATTCAAAATTTTTGAATCAAAAAACTATTTTATTCGTAGTATTCCATCAATTTCTTCGTTTCACTATCTTCTGCTCCATAAATCACTTCACATGGCTCGTAATCCGCCTCGATTCTGCTCATTCTCCACATAAAGAATGTATAAAATGACCATGCAACCAGTATTATTGGCGCTGACAAAGTGAAGACGAGGGCAGTACCTGAAAAATATTAATGCAACTAATTGGCATTGTATGGCAATTAGTGAAACCATGAAACGCTCTAGAAGTTGGCCATTTTCCACTGAAACGAGTTAAAGTCAATAACCTATACACATACTTGTCACGGGCCGGGCCGGGCCGGACCCGCTAAAAAATCTTCCGGCCCGGCCCGTCAAAATATTGAAAAAAAAAATTTTCGTCGTTTTCCCATTGTTTTTTCGTTTACTACTTCATGGCAAACATATTATTGATTAGAAATTATAAAAAGACAACAAGTGAAAACGGAAATTGTCAGAATAAATTATTTTGTCACTATAAACTTTGAGCCTCTCAAAGTCTCTGTGATGATCAGCCGATGATCAGAATCAGGATCAAGAACTTGCTGGAGGCTTCTGAAAGTAGTCTTATCGAATCCCCCGACCTCGATTTAGTATAAACCGATTCTCTCTACACTGACTTACATTTAAAATCATTATAGAATCCAACAGCTTCAACTTGATATGCAACAATCCAAGGATTGTACAAATATATGACTGTGAAAACAGTGAATGACACCTGAGTTCAATATGAAATGACTTATTTGAGAATCAAACTAGATTACCATTTTTCTGAATGCCGATTTGTGAGATTTCCATTCCGCATGATTCACAATTAAAAAAATTCCCATGACAAATTGCGACAGAAAGAATCCCAAAAAGTGGCCGAAAGTGACATAAGTCACGAAAGCGTTTTTGCTTGTGAAATACGGTATTAATTTTAGGAACACCAAAAACCTGAAATCAAAACTTCTTCATTAGATGAGCAAATAACATGAATTCTCACCATTCAATTAAAAACGATAGCCCTTGCCCAACTAAAACAATGAAGCTAAGAACAATGAAGTATTCCAACCATTCCTGAAAACATGAACATACTTCTGTCCAAGTAGTGACTAGCTTACTTCGTTTTCGAATCCAAATGTTCTTTTTTGAAGAGCTTGATAAGACATTTTGAAGTTTCGAACTGGAAATTATAGAAATAATCTGAGATTCACGTGGAATAGGAAAAAACTACGTAATGAGAATAAGTGAAAAGGCTACGTTAAAAATGTTTTTTTTTCTTAAAATTGCAATTTTCAGAATATATTTTTTTCAATGTCCACACATAATTTGATGCTGCATCTAACCATAACTTCTCGAATTAGAAAATATACGAATCAGAACAGCGCCCAATCATAACTGATACTATTCACAACCGGCTAAAAATGGTTAAACGTTAAAGAACCCCCGTTAGATCTATAATTTCTATTCTGGTTCGTATCAGTTCTAATACAAGCGGTTCTGATTCAGATACAGTTCTTATTAGGGTCTTCTAGGAACTTCAAATTCGATAATAAACTCTCAAATCTTTGCAAAAATCGGCTGAAATTCAATGAAACTGTGTTAGAATGTTGACTTTTTTTCACGATTTTCCTTTGAAAATCGACTTTTTGGCTGATAAAAAGTGAAATGTCAAGCAAATGAGCTGAGAAATGTACCACCATGTCGGTCTATTAGAGTCAATTTAGGAGGAAACTTTTTTTTTTAATTACAAAAACATTTCCAGGAAATCACGGCCACCGAAGACGTCAACGACTGGATAGTTGGTGTCGATCGTCTATGGGTTGATCCGTATTGTCGTCGAAAGAACGTTGCCACGTGTCTTCTGGACGCCGCAACGACACAAGATCGTCAGATGGAATTCCGTTCGAGACGTCTTCGAGTCGCCTTCTCGGATCCGACGGATGACGGAGCGAAGGTCGCCGCGAAATATATGGAAACCAGATATCTACCAGAACATCGATATGATGGAGAGATTCTAGTCTATTAATTCACCCATTTTACCTTTTTTTCTCGTTTTTACCCTGTCTATCCGAAATTCATGTCGCTAATCACCTCATTCTCCTGATCTATTTAATTATTTTCCCGGGTTCTCTTAAAATTGCAACGGTTATTATGTAATTCCTTTTATTCCCCTCATTACTCATTTCATTTGTAAACTCGGTTTCTGTAGTGATTTCCATTTTATGTGAAAATCATACCAATGGTTCATTAATTATTTTTTTTAAGCGCAAATCTGGGGGTAAAACGGATCATAATGAGTACTCGAGTATACAATTCGACTATAATACAGGTAAGATCATGCAATATAAAGCTATAAATAATACATATTAGGATCTCTCAACGGGAGAAATCATCCGCATCTTCTCAATGGGATTCGCGAATCGGACCATTTTTGGAGTAGGCGGAGAGGCTGCATTCGAGATGGTGTCATCGCCAACTAGTGCTCGTTTTCTGGCTTTTCGATGATGGAGTTCAACGAAATTATCGATTGATTCTCGTTCGGCGGCATCAAGCTTCTGAAAATTTTGCAGATTTTAAGGTTTTTCGAGGCTACGATTTACCTTCACCGCCTCTCTGAAAACATCCCAATGCTCATCAATCACATTTTCAATCGATAACGTCTCCAGATTCCCTTTTTCATAGAATATCTGAATCACTTGCTTCCCAAAAGTGATCTTGAATCCATCTCTCTCCGGAAAAGTCTCCTCTTCCAGAATTCTCTTCACACTTCTCAACGTCTTCTGAATCGCCTCGAACTGCACTCCCCGATAGATTCTCATTCTCGTATGCTTCTCTTTCCGTTCGTTTCCCCATTTCAATTCATTCATTTTCTGAATCTCCTTCATCAATCCACGTCGATTCCCGTGAATCGTGTCGGCTGTCGGTGGATCGACGATAAATGTCACCCAGTATCTTTCATCTTTATCTGACTCTTCGTCAGGCATATATCCGTGTTCTTGGATCGAAATGAGTGGGTTGGATGACTCGAGAGGAGAGCTAAAAATTTCAGCACATCTAATAAATTTTTCATTCAAAAAACGATGATTAAAAAATAGAAAAAAACGAGATTTTTCGTCCAGATTCTGCTGGAAATAGTAATTTTTTACTTAAATACTTGACAAGTCTATTCTTGTCATATTCCAAAATTTGGCATCGAAAAACGCAAATTTTCTAAAAATTTCGAAGTTCTGGCGTTCCGTTGACGCCTTTCTTCCGTCCAAAAACTTCCAAAAAGCACCAGTCAAGGTGGTATCAATGGGAGGGGTTTCGACAGATAACCCATTGACTCCGGACCGCTATGATGAAGTGACTGAATAGACGGTGTTTATATACCAGACACCCTCCAAGCGGCCGACATTTCACCGGGAAATGTTTCATCACAGTACGTCTCTTTCTCCCGTTGAATTGTGAAATCGCCGGCAAGATGTCGGCCGCTTGGAGGGTGACTAGTATATAAACAACCTCGATGAAGACATTCTCAATATCGGTCCGATGTCTCTGGGTTATCCCTTAACGACCTTCCCATTGACACCAACTTGACCGTTGTTTTTGGGAAATTTCGGGAAACGCGTCAAAGATACGCCAGTCAAGGTGATTTTTCATAATTGTCTGGAAGTAAATAAAGAATTGAGTATCATTCAAAATCTGCCTGTTTGCCTGTTTATCCATCAAATACAGCAGCTTTCCCTCCCTCATTTCCAGTGCAAAATTTCCCAAAAATAACGGTCAAGTTGGTGTCAATGGGAAGGTTGAGAAATGATAACCCAGAAACGCCGGACCGATATTGAGAATGACTGCATACGGTGGTGTTTATATACTAGTCGCCCTCCAAGCGGCCGACATCTCGCGGGAGATTTCACAATTCAACGGGAGAGAGAGAAGTACTGTGATGAAACATTTCCCAGTGAAATGTCGGCCGCTTGGAGTGTGACTAGTATATAAACACCCCGTTCACAGTCATTTCATCAGAGCGGTCCGGAGTCAATGGGTTATCTTGTCGAAACCCTCCCATTGATACCAACTTGACCGGTGCTTTTTTGGAAATTTTGGGACAGAAAAAAGGCGTCAACGGAACGCCAGAACGAAAATTCGTAGAAACTTGTGTTTTTCATGCAAAATTTTGAACTTCGACAAAAACGGACCTTTTAAGTAATTCAAAATAACTATTTCCAGCAGAATCCGGATAAAAAATCTCGCTTTTTCCTATTTTTCAATCGTTTTTTTGTTTGGAAATCTCATTTCTCTTGTATTTTCCGCACTCCAAAGCCGCCAATGTTCCGTACCAAATCTTCTTTAAAATCTCAATCAACGCCTCCTCCGCCTGCTCCTCCGTCGCTCTTTCATCTGGATTTCCACTGATGATGTGGAGGTTACAAATCATGAATCGGCGTTCAGGCATCTGAAATTTTCCTAAAATTCTGTAAAGCTTGGTCTGAAACTCACATTTTAGCGACAATTTTTGAGAAATGTCAAAAAATGTGATGAAAAAATAACAAAACCAGAGTAATATTGCACTGGGGTCAAATTTCAAGAAAAAAAGAACAATTTGTATATTTTCTACAATTACATATTCAAAAACGGCAATCTTTTTTATTTTTTTTATGATAATACAACCAATGTTAGAAAAATGATATACATAGAAGGTCTAGAATGAGTTTTTGAATCTGAAAATTTCCATTTTCGAAATTCAAAAATTCAAACAAAAAGCGAAAATCTAGCTGCCAAAATAGTACAAAAATAATACAATTTAGCCGAGAAAAATACATCGAAAAAAGCTGAATCTTTTGCAAATAATAGTGGACCGTAACATTTTTTTTGTGTTTTTCACATGTTTTGAGGGTGAGGAGGGGGTGTTAAAGAAAAGAGAAAAATGATAAATGAAGACCTGATTAATGAATGTTTTCTTTTTTGTAAGGCAATTTTTACGGGGGGATTTGAAAGAAAGGGAAGACAAAAGTGAGAAGATTCTACCAACCAGTGGTCAAAAAATGAATCAATTTACGTAAAAATCGAGGAGAAAATTGGAAAAAAGGTGAATTATATACAAAATTACATAAAGAACATCTTAAATATCATCCATATCAAACGTGCCAAAATCGTCGGAATCATTCAATCTGGGACGCCCGTTCGACGCCTTCTTCTTCTCCTTCTCCGGTTTCACAGGAGTCATCATAGAAGACGTCGCCGGCATTGGAGCAGACGCTGGTGGAGTCTTCTTCTTTTTCAGAGATTTTCCATTGGCAGATCCATTCGTCGCAGAGGATCCAGATCCATTTCTAGCGAAAGGTGTAGAGGATTCCGTATCGAAGAACTCTTCGAGAAGATCATCTGGCTTCTGTCGACTCTTCCGATCCTCATCGTCACTGGCAATGTCACGGATCGCGTCGGCGATGGTGGCGACGAACTGAAAAAGCGGAAATAGAAATTTATTTTCAGCGATATCTACTCACATCTCCATTAGCCGTGCTACTGTATCCACCAATAATCGTAGCATCACTTCCAGTTTCCGTGTTGTACGAGTTGGCAGATGTGTAGCTGCCGCATTCGATTCGTGTCGCGTCGGCTGGGATCGCTTTTTTGGCTGAAAATGGTGAATAGTGGGCGGGTCTTGTTGAAAAAAACTGGAAAGGAGGACACTAGTATTCCGAAAATTCGGTTTTTTAATACTAATCGATACAGAATTTTGGCGAACAGAGGACATTCTCTGCAATCTGGGCTGAAAAATCTGTCTGAAACGAGTTTTGGAGTCCCGAAATTACCTAAAATGGGTATTTTGGAGATTTTGAACTCTAATGACTCATTGATTTTAAAACCGATTTTAAAGCCGAACTCCAAGATAATGTTCTTTTTTTCGCAAAATCTGCATTGATTAAGATCAGAACAGCTTGATTTTCAGATTACCGGTATTCCTTTTAAAGAGATGTGGCTTATATCGATTTTCGAAAATTAAAATATCTGTTCAAGCCTGAAAAAGGGGCGTGGCTCATCAAAACAGACATATTTCAAGATTTCCACTTCAAAAACCATACAAATTTGCCTGTTTTTGATGACTTTGGCTTAAAATTCGTGATCGAAACTCACTAATATTCATGGCCTCTGATCCAACAAGAACTGGAATCGACTTGAACGAAGCATTCGATCCCTTATTCCCAGGAGACATCAGACTCGGCTGATCATCCTCTCGATACTCGAACAACTCGAATTGCGGTCCCTGCCAAATCCATCGATGGGGGTGAAGATAAGTGCGTGTCTCGACGTGAGGAGTCCACACATCCTCATCACCAGTCTTCTTCGGAATATCCGTTTCCACCGTCGCAAATGCCATCAGTGGTGAGGCCTGTGGCATCGGAGCATGCATATCCGCGTTGTTCTTTGTCCTCTGAAGAATCCATCCACCAACTGGAGTGATGCTGATAAGGGGCGGAGCCTCCATATTCGGTTCACCCTCTTTTCGAATCGACTTGATATCATGTTGCATCACAATCACTCCTTGCGCCGGATCAACCTTCGCAATCACCAGCGACATCGACATTAACATTTTCGTCGTTTTCGCATTTTTCGTGCTCGTCGTCGAGTTGCAGCTTCTCGTCCGGAACATCACAGACATTCTGGAGACTTCTAGTCGTCGACGTGCAGTGACAGCGGATGAAGACGATGCAGGAGCTCCCGAATAGGAGAAATTCGTCATATCAGCAGCCCAGGCAGTCAGATCCTCCTTTGTATACCGTGAATCTTTGATCTTTTCGGTTGCAACAAGCAAAAGAGGAGGTGGGAATGGTCCGACTCTCGAATTTCCGTTGGTTTTCGCCAAAGTTGGAGCATTCGCGGCGATCGGATGCTCTTTTGTGTAGGAGCACGAGTCAGACATGGCTTTATGACGACTTGGACCAATCGATGCGGTGACATCAGCAGCGTCGGTTAACCCGGCGGATCTATGGAATCTCGACTCCTTATTCACAAAAGTGTCTCCATGAGTTCTCTGATTCGGTTTTCCACCGAAAGGACACACCGCGAAGACGTGAGTTGTCGCGTGATTCGTAGTGATTGCCAACCAACGACAGTCCTCTGAAAACGCGGTGGACACCACTTTAGCCGGTGTGCTTCCACGATTCAGTTTGTATAAATGTTGTACGGAAGCTAGGGAAGACATAGTGGCGTGGGGCATCAGAAGGAAGATATTGAAGACGTTCGCGTTGGCGTCAGCGGAGAGAACCAGCCGTTGATCCGGTGAGAAAGTGATATAAGAGATGGGATCCACGTGAGCCACATAGTGACACATCACTCCGTTGGATTCGTCTTCTTTCGTGGCAGCCAAGTTGAGAACAGTGATCACTCCTTGTGGTTGATTGTTTTTCGTAGAGTTTCCAGATCCACCGCCAACTGATTCACTGATCGATTTGACACCTCGACTGAAGTACTGAAAGAATAGTGGTTTGATGAGTATATGGATGAAACGGTGGTGCTTACGCTCATGGCACTGAAAATATGATCGGTGTACTTGTCGTTGTTGGTTGCCTCAACTTCTGCGGCAAGTCCTCCACTGGATTGGAGATTCGCGTCAAGCTGAAAATATGAATATTAGAGATCGAGGGGAGCTGGACATCTAGACACACAGATGGAACATTGGGTATCTGAAAATAAACTCGCTTCAATCTCAACGTTATGAGCTGAAAAATATATCAAAATGTAGATCTTGACGATATCTATCTCTCTGACCTACATCTACTCGGTTTTTTGATCATTTCAAACCGAGCCGCTGCACATTAGGATCCGTAATCGGAGCAGGAGTAGATAGAACTCGCCGAGATCTACATTTTCGTATATTTCCCAGTTAACAACTTTGAGTTTGAAGCTACAAGCCGGTTTCAGAACCATTTTGCCAAAAATACTGTTATTTTTTCCAGCGAACCAGGCAATTTTCAGGAGAGTATGCTCAAAATTTCACAGAAATTGCTATTTTCAAAACTTACATGAGTATCCGCAAACGCCAAAAGTTGACACGACAACGACAACGCTGGCGGATTATTCTCACACGACGGCGCGGTTCGAATCAATCGAACCTCGTCAAAAGTGAGAATATTGTATGCATATGCCATATTCGACAAGGATACAACCATGAATTGATCCGACACATTCACCGCGCACACCGGTTCCTCGAACTTGATTTTGTGCACCTCTTTTCCAGTCAATAGAGAGATAATAGTGACTGAACAGTACTGTCGATCTGGGTGATGGGAGGAGGCGTCGACGACGGCGATGAGTGGTCGGGAGTCTGCGAATGGGTCCGTTCGATTGCGAAGTTTCAAATTGTTCGGAAGCACTTTCAACGCACGAACAGGTCCCTGCCGTTCGGAAAGCACTTCTTCGAACTCGCCGGTATGCTGTAAATCCATCTAATTTCGGTTAGAGATTCTGAATTTCGAATCTTCCAAAAACTTACGTTCATCGTCCAAATCTGATAACCCCGACACAGCCCGACAATCAACACTTCCAACCGTTCATTCGGTTCTCCAGCCTTCTCCACCGACGTCAACTGAACCCATTCCGCCTTCTCCGCAGTGATTTGAGTCCCTTGTTGCTGTCCTTTCGACATTCCCATCGCCACCAAATCCACGACTTGATTCGCCAGCGTCTGTTGCTCCACTGCCGACTGCCGCACGACTTGTCCCTTGATATAGGAGACCGAGTTGGTGCGTGGCTTCGAGATGATCGTGTTCATCGATGGAATCGGTGGTGGAGCCGAACGCTGTTGAGTTTTACGTGGTGGTGGAGATGGATCGTCCAGCGACATGTCGACAAGCATCTCGTCTAGTGGTGCTGGTTGTGTCGATGTGGTTGGAGGTGGAGGTGCGGTAGTCCTAGTGACAACACGAACGTCTTCCTCGTCGTCTTCCGGCGAATCCTGAAGCTTTTTGGGGATTAGTTATGGGGAATTTGAGAATTTTTAACACAATTTTCAGGTTTTTGACTATTTTTCTTTAAAAAAACGTGTAACTCGCTTCAAACTCAACCTTATCCGCTGAAAACTATACCAAAATGTAGATCTCGGCGCCGAACCGAATGATGGTTTGTTATTGTGGCGCGGGACAGGTTAAAATAGTTTTTCGACCAATTTACTTCCAACATCGATTCGTAATTCTACCCTGAGTAGGTCCCAGAAATATAATTCGCAGAGATCTTTATTTCGGTATATGTTTCAGCTCAAAATGTTAAGATTCAGGAAATTACAGCTTTCAAATATGGAAAAGAGAGTAAAATCGCATTTCTAGCCAAAAATCGAGGAAAAGGCTGATTTTACGTAAAATCTTCACGAAAATACCTCGAAAAACCGAAAAAAAAATACTGAAAATGGTGATGATAACCTAGTTTCAGACAAAAAAAAACAAAAATATGACGAAATTGTTTGCATGTTAGCACACTGATTTCGTCACCCCAAACTGATTTCTTGATAAAAAAGTCAATTTGAAAATCTGATTTCTGCTGAATAATAAGCTAAAAATCCACAATTTTGAGTGTCTACAGTCCAAAAACTACCAAAATTGACGAAAAATCAGAAAAACTTGAATCGATATGTAGCTGAAATTGATGCATAAAAGGTGAAGACGAAATTTTTTTCGTTATTTTTCAGAATCAGAAAAATTTACAGAAAAATTTAAAAGTTAGCCAAAAACCGAGAAGCTGACGTTAAAAACGCACATTTCGACTCAAAAATTGGCTGTAAACACGAATTTTTCAGCTTTTTCACTCCAAAACCCCCGAATAACTCACCGGTCTACTACTCAAACTACTCTTATCGGAAGAGCTAAAATCGAGCAGATCCCCGCTAATTTTTCCGTCCTTTTCGATGGTCGGTGCCACCGTATTCTCTACGTTTTGTTCTGTCGGTTCCTCCTCCTCCACTACAATTTCTTCTCGAATTTCCTCTTTTGGTTCCTCCTGGAAACCAGATTTTCAGATGATTAGAATGCTAGAATTCCAGCAATAAAACAGTGAGAATTAGTGTCTCAAACGTTAAGAGAAAGACAAAATACATCTCGTTTTGTGAAAGAATTAGATAGAGTTCACCCGAATTATTACGATTATTTTCAGTAAAAAATAGGAAAATAAATGATAGAATCACCATAAAAAAGAAAGAAAAAGAGGGAAAATATAAGTGATGTGGTTGGGAAAGTTAGAAGGGTCATTGGTCACCTGATGAGTGAAAGTGTGTTGTGTGTGTGTGTGTGAGGGTGCCAATCAAAGAGAGGGAAAAGAAAGAAAATAGACGAAAAAAGAACACGAAATGTGGAAATTTTATGAAAAGAGACACAGAGACATCTACACTGCTCGTTTGGATCATGATCTTGAACTGAAATATTTATCGATTTTGAGAAAAAAAGACTATTTTTTTTGAGCAAACATGTCATTTTTGAGGGCAATACCGTCAAAACTAGTTTTTAAAAAAATCTATGGTTTTCTAGATGAAAAACGCTGAAAATCTCAATTTTCTCGCTAAAAATATCGAAAATACGAAGGTTTTGACTGATTTTAATATCAATCTTGAACTGAAATTTAATGGTTTTTGAGGAAAAATCCTAAATTTTTTGAACGAAAACTTTGATTTTTGAGTGCCAAATTATCAAAATTTGTCAAAATTCTATGACTTTCTAAACGAAAAACGCTGTAAATCTCAATTTTCTCACTGAAAATATAGGAAATTCAGTATTTTACACGATTTTTCTAGTTTTTTTAAAGCGAAACCATCCTCCGTCATTCAAAAAAGTGAGACGATACCATCCTCATCACACAGAAAGAGACACAAGACACGACGAGCAATTATGTCACAACGCTGCTCGTCGAAGGTTGTCCAAAAGAGCACATTTACATTATTATGATGACGATGAAGATGATGTCGTTGATAGGATCGAGGGGTTGTTTTTTAAAGTGAATTTTGACAAAAACTGGAAACATCGGTGGCTAATCAATGAAAAGACACAATTTCTACGACTAGGATCCCATTTTTAAAGTTAAAATCAGCTGGATCCTGCTAGCGATCGTGTTATGAATCGGTGAAGTTAGATTTTTTCAGTCTATCCGTTCCCCGAGACACATCTCAGTTCCTGGCAGGATTTAGCTGATTCTCATCGGATAAATGCATTCCTTGTGGTCAGAACTGAGTTCTCTCCAAATTAAGCAGAATCCGAATCATGCCGGAGCGCCCTTGGGAGAATGTAGAGAAAAACAAGACTTTAGGCTAATTTTAACCAAAAATTCGAATTCGATCTCGTTTTTTCAGGTTAGTCAAAGTTTTCCAAGACAAAACCAGCTGGAAATTGACAAAAACGTATCAAACCAGTTTTAAACGACTAGAATTGAAACAGTAGCAGTTGTTGAAATAAAGTAGACTAAACAGTTCAACCACGACAAAATGATGGGGCTCTGTTGGTTTTCAGTTCAGCCAGAACTATTTACTAGAACTGTTCAACTTTTGTGACAATCCTGGAGCTTTAACGGTTCATTTTTAGCTGTCTCGATGTCGAGAATCAGATTTCACAGGATTGACACTGCGGTCAAAAATCTGGAATCAAATCTCATGATTCTCATCTGATTTCCGGGGAAAAAATCAATTTTCTCGTTCAATTCTCGAATCATGATCCAAACAAGTTCTACCCACACTATCACTATCACTATACTTCAACTTTCTTTCTTTCTTTTCCTCCATTTCAAAAAGAAAGTTCGACTATACCGGTTGTTGGTGTTGAGGTTCTGGCTGTTGCTGTTGCTGGTTCGAAGGCGTCGTTGACTGAAGATGTTGGCCCCCGTTCGTTGACGACGCCGACGACTTCTTATTCTTCTTTTTCGAAGACCCACCAGAATTCGCGTTTGGTGGCATATTTCTTGTTGTAGTTTGCTTGGTTGTGGTGGGCCAACTGTGTGGATATTATCGATTTTTTGAGAAAAGGGGAAATAACACAAAAAAAATAACAGAAAAATGGTAGAGAAGAGAGAGAGATAGAGAGAAAAAAGAACGGAAATTTTTGTGCGATAATAAAAAACAAAAAGAAGAAAGATAGGCGGCGGGGGGACCCGAGGATAACGAAACGAACAGTTGGTGTGCAATAAAATATTCTGAATCCACGAAAAGAACGCTTACAGAATTTTTATTTTTCAGATAATTATAACTTTAAAAAATCGAATTCAAGATAAGTCACAAATTGCGGGGGATGACGAAATCCCGTTTTTTAATAGTTTTGGAAATTCATGAAGACGTTTTGGAGATACGATATGTATCATATATCACCAGAAAGCTGAAAACTCGCTGATTTCAAATATATGAAAACTTTTTGTCTTGGAACTCTGAGATTCTAGAAAAGTGGATTCAAAGTTTTACAAAAAGTGAATACAGAAATCAGTGTGTTCTCAGCTTTCTAATGGAATATGACACATCTAGTATATCCAAACTGGCATGATAAGCAAATATTGCGACTTTTGAGGAACGAAAGAGTAATAAGCGTCAAATATGGATTCAAAATACTCAAAAACCAAGTAATTCCCAAGAAGAAAAAGCGAAAAACACCGAAAACCCCACGTAGATATTTTCCAAAATGCCTTCAATTGTTTTATCAGTACATCATTAGAAGATCATCGATCTCTATGCTGCCTGACAAACGAGTGCATTGTTACCAGAAGGTTGGAAGGGCGCCGAGGAGAAACACAGACAGAATCTCACTTCTCACGTGTGCCTAGACACATGAGAGACGAAGAATACTGCGCTCTCTGTGTTCATATACACTCTCTTGCTTGTTCGTTGGGGCGGCTTGGTCACGAGGGACAAGAGAGTTGAAGAGACGCCAGAGTTGGAGAGAACAAGGACCCTCTCATGGAGGAAAGGAAGACATCCATGCTTCTTCTTGCTTTTCGCTGCTCCACACTTTTTCTCTCTCTTCAACTCTCTCATCAGTAGTCCCTTGACTAAACACCAATCGATTCGGACCCCCCATCAGTGCCTTCTTCCCAATACGATTTCATATATGTATTGACAGTTCTGTTCGCCTCAAAGTGTTGTTTACACATTTTCGCATCCTTTTCCCCCAACAGAGATTCACCACTATTTTCTGTCTCCATCTTTGGCAAAAACAAAAAGACAAATCGTCGCATGATTTGATCATCTTTGTCTTCCCCGTTTTTTGGCGGCTTCGGCTAGATGCGAACGATTCTCGCGCGAAAAATCGAGAAATTTTTTATTTCGCAACTAGAATGGAAATTGTTACATCTTACTTCTAATTTTCGGTTGTTCGACCTTGAAAACGGGCAAAAAAGTTGGATTGATAGGTTCTCGATACTGATCTTGTTTCAAAAAAGTGTTTTTTGAACAAAAAATTAGGCGAAAATAGGCACCATAGTCGGATTTTTCCGAAAAGAGCTCACTTTTTTAAAAACATTTCTCGAAATTTCTGAAAGTTTCGATTGAAATCGTCTGTTTTCCGGGCAAGAACGACTGAAAAAGGCCGGAAACTGAAAAAATTTCGAAAAAAACCTTTTTCTGCCGTTTTCAAGCTGAGAAATGACTGAAATGCTCATTTTTTTTCCGAAAATTTATTTGAATTTTGGCAGAAATTGTCGGTTTCAGAGAAAAACTATAATTTTCGCAGCAAAATTGACTCCAAAGTTCGTGCTATCGCGACCGAAAGATAAGAAATCGAAAAAAGGTTTTTCTCCGAAAAATCGAAGTTTTTGTCATCAAAAACCTCCCATAAACATTCTAACCAGCAAAAATTCAACGTTTCCCGCTGAAAATTTGAGCGAAAATTGTTCTCCCAAGTTTGCCTTCATTTTTCTTATTTTTTCTGTCAAAATCGCGCGAATTTCCGATTTTCCATGATTTTCCCTCACTTTTTCTTTCAAAATTCCCATTATTCATGTGAATATTCACCCCAAAACCAGCTTTTTTATGCTCAAAATTTGGATTTACCGCGAAAAAATAAAATTGTGGCTCCCGAAGATAAGGCAAATGCGCTCCACGTGCCACCGTACCCCACCCCTCGACCGCATTTTCGTTGCGAGACCCGCCACTCACTGCATTCGTTTCGACCCTGTTGCCTCCAAATATCTTTCGATTTTTGATATGTTTGCTGCTGTTTTTATCAAAATTTTCAAGTAATCACGTGATAAAATGATGAAATTTTCTTATTTTCCGGTCTAATTTTCAAATTTTAATCTCTTAATTATTGATTTTTGGTCCAAAAACTTGTAAAAATTAATTTTCAGATCTTATTGGGTTGTTCGAGCGATTTCTCGCAACAAATGGAAGGAGAAAAGCTGAATCTGGACAACATCATCTCCAGATTATTGGAAGGTATGTCAAATTTAAAATTAATTATTGGTTCTAATAAAATATTTTTCCGCTTCAGTCAGAGGATCCAAACCGGGGAAAAATGTGCAACTCACGGAGAGCGAAATTAAAGGATTGTGTCAGAAATCGCGGGAAATTTTTCTGAGCCAGCCGATTTTGCTCGAGTTGGAAGCTCCATTGAAGATATGCGGTGAGTCATCCGTCCCGTGTCAGGAAGAGAAAAACCACTTCCTTACACAGGAAATTGGAAAAAAAATATTTTGAATTTTTTATTTTCAGGTGACGTGCACGGCCAATACTACGATCTGTTGAGATTGTTTGAGTATGGAGGATTCCCGCCAGAGTCCAACTATCTCTTCCTCGGAGATTACGTGGACAGAGGAAAGCAATCATTGGAAACCATCTGTCTTCTACTTGCCTATAAAATCAAGTATCCAGAGAACTTTTTCCTTTTGAGAGGAAATCACGAGTGCGCGTCGATCAACAGAATTTATGGCTTCTATGACGAATGTACGCGCTTTTTTTCTCATTTCGGATATTGACGACTAATCCATACAGATTTTCCCTTACAAATCCACTCCTTATTTTCAGGCAAACGGAGATACAACATCAAGCTGTGGAAGACATTCACAGACTGCTTCAACTGTCTCCCAGTTGCTGCCATAATCGATGAGAAGATCTTCTGCTGTCACGGAGGTCTTTCGCCAGATCTTCAATCCATGGAACAGATTCGTCGTATTATGAGACCGACAGATGTGCCTGATCAAGGATTGCTGTGTGATCTTTTGTGGTCGGATCCAGATAAGGTTTGTTTGTCGGGAAAAACTTGTGAACTTGCTCTTTTTTTTGCAAAATCAAAAACCAATATTTGCTTTTTTAGGATGTCACTGGATGGGGAGAGAACGATCGAGGAGTTTCGTTCACGTTCGGACCAGAAGTTGTTGCCAAGTTCCTGCACAAACACGATTTGGATTTGATTTGCAGAGCTCACCAGGTAAGGCATTTCAGAAAAAAAATTAAACTAAAAGCAGAACTCCCCAAAAATAAGATTTCCAAGACAAAAAATGCAGTTTTTAGGATATTTTCTAAATCTGCATTGAGAAAAACTCATAAATACTCAAATTTTGCAGGTCGTGGAAGATGGCTACGAATTCTTCGCAAAACGGCAATTGGTCACACTGTTCAGCGCTCCAAACTATTGCGGAGAGTTCGATAACGCTGGATCGATGATGACAGTCGACGAAACATTGATGTGCTCATTCCAGGTAAATAATGGCTCGAACGAAACAAAAAAATCTTGTCTTTTGTAACTAAACCTGATATGGTTCACCTATGATGCAATGGTTAAGTCAGACGAGTCTATTGGCGATCTATTCGAGTTCTTCGAAGAAATTGCCGCCTAAAACGGGGTGATATTGAGGCATTTGTCTGAGGTGATTCTAGGATTTAGACAAATAGATGATTGAATTAAAAAAAAATTCACTAAAACTTAAACATAAACTAATTTCCAGATTCTGAAACCAGCTGACAAGAAGAAGTACCCGTACGGAGCTGGAGGAGTTGGCTCAAACCGCCCCGTCACACCACCACGGAACGCGCCGGCCGCGCAACCAAAGAAGGGCGCCAAGAAGTGATAAAAATATATAAATTCTTCGTTTGTCATATTCCTCTCTTTTTTGCTCTATCCATCTGTAAATACCTATTTCTCTAACCGTTTCATTTGTTGTGCACACCATGAGGTCCTCGGTCATCAACTCATTCTTCGGCTTCTAGAACTAAAAAGTTGTGTGTGTAAACATTTTTTAATTTTTTGATTCTAACGAGAGAAATTTTCAAAATGATCTAAAAGGCTGACACGAGAAGATGATGTGGTCCTCCAGCCACACACACCCTCCTGACTCTCAAATTCAAGCTTTCGTTGTCACCTTCCCACCCACTCCCTCCATTTTATCTCTGTGGACCATTTGTTTTGTCTCCCCTTCCTAGAGCTAATTAAGTACTCCATAAACTCCCCGTCCATTCTCTCTCTCCCTTGCTGGCTCAATCAATCAAATTTTCATCAAAAATCCTCTCTCCTTTTAATTTTATTTAAGCAGAAAAGAATGTGTTTTGTTTTGTTTTTATCCAAATCCCCACACTTTCATTATTCCATTTCTCTAATTCTCTAAATCGTCTAATTATTCAAAAAAACTACAAATTTTTTATGATTATGATATGATGTCATCTCCCCCCAACCCCATTCATTCTAAACTCCAATTTTATATTGTAAAGTCGTATTGTCGAATGTTCGAACAAAAATAAAATAGAACACTGGTGAAGTGTCTACTCGATTTCTCCCTCCCCCAAAAATTTTTGATAATTGTCCCCTTTCTCTAGTTTCCAAGGAGCGCGCAGACATTAGACGAACAGAGGGCCCCCCCTTCCCCCCTCCCAACCAGCCACAGCTCCTTCACCGAGTTGTATCGATTTTCGTCCCGGGAGAAAATTTCTCCTCTCTTTTCCCCTTTACCTCAAATGCTCCGCCCCGGCTCATCAGTTAGTTATAATAGGTAAATCCGAGAAAAAAGTCGATTTTTTTCTATTTTTCTGTTTTTTCCTTTTCCAGTGCAATGCATCATGTTTCCATTGATGCTCATCCGACGGAGCAGGCGATTATTGTGAGATTTGATCAATTTGGTGAGATTTTCTAACGATAAAAATTTAGAAATTTGGTGTTTCGGCAAAAAAAATTCGGCAGAAAATAATTTTTAAAGGCGCATTGTGTTTTCTGAAAAACGGTCTCGCCACGATCTTACTGTTACTGTATATGTGGCGCATGCGCCTTTAAACGAAAGTACTGTAATTTTTAAGTTTAAAGCTGAAAATAAAAACGAACAAATGGAGAATTTTCAAGAAAAATGAATGTTTAGAAGTGAAGAAGAGAGAAATAATTAAAATTTCAAAAAAATTTCAAAGTTTGATATTTAAAAATCAACAAAAACAGGACTGCACACAAAACTACTGTAATCATTGTATTTTTCGTGGCGAGACCCATCTTATTTTATGCCACGTTTTTTACAACCACGCTCTATCGAAACTTTGAAAATAGCGCTAGAAATGGAGAGACGCAGAGAAAAATACAGTTTTTAAGAGTTTATCGATGGAGCGCATCTGAAAACAGAAAAAACCGAAAAATCCGAATTTCAGGTTCCCCATCAAATACTCTCAAGAAACGGGCTTCTTCAGCAAATGTGGAATCTTTGGGTCATCAGAAAATGTAAGAAAGTGCGCTCTATTGATATTTCAATGGGTTTTGCGTGCGATTTACTCATTTCCACCGCTTTCCAAATGCGCTCTACTGACAATTCCGTTCAGAATTCACTTGAAAGAAATGAGTGCGGAAGTTGACATTCACGCTCTATCGAACGTTGTCCTTCAAAAGTGTCTATTCATTCCTGCCACGTCGAGAAGTCAGCTGGAGCAGGTTTTATATTTCCTTCAAAAACGGGGCACCCCCAGGAATAGTGCAAGATCCAGAAGCTCGTCAGCAGTCTCTTTCGACCGACGTCCCCTACCAACACCGTTGAATGTCGACCTGGAAAAAGTTGATGTAAGTGGAATGCGCTCTACCGAAATCTTTCAGTGCGGCAGAGCGCGGTTGTAAAGCCATTAAACTTGCAGGAATACATAGAATGTTTCTACGGGGAGACATCGGCGGAGAAGAATAAAGGAGCACTGGCACTACACGAGTTGTCGAAAAACCCGCAGAATCTGACGCCTCTTGTGAATAATGGTGAGTAATTGCGCTCCACTGAAATCTTCCAAAAATAGTTTCGGTAGAGCGCATTTGTCACAACTATGTCCCCCTTGAATTTCTCAGAAACCCTAATGATGGCTCTGGCACGTGTATTCCGGGAGGACTGGAAGAAACACTTCGAAGTGGGCACGAATATTATGAATCTCTTTGTGAATATGTCGAAATTTTCAATGTTTCACGGAATTCTACTTCATCACAAGGTAAGTGCGCTCTATTGATAAGAAATCTCGTAAATCGACATAAAGCTCTCGTAAATCGACACAGAAATCTCGTAAATCGACATAAAGTTCTCGTAATTCGACACAAAAATCTCGTAAATCGACACAAAATTCTCGTAAACCGACACATAATTCACATAAATCGACACAAAACTCTCGTAAATCAACACGAAATTCTCGTAATTCGACCCAAAAATCTATCTCGTAAATCAACACAAATTCCTCGTAAATCGACACATAATTCTCGTAAATCGACACATAACTCTCGTAAATCGACACATAATTCCCGTAAATCTACTTTGAGCTCTCCTAAATCGACACAAAGTTTTCGTAAATCGATACAAAATTACTGTAAATCGACACGGAAATTTGTAAATCGAGACAAATTCCTCGTAAATCGACACGAGCCACCGTAGATACAATATGAGTTTCTCGTAAAACGACCCGAACTGCGTAAACCTACACTGCTTCACGTTATTATTATCTGCGCTTCCGTAAATCGACACCATGATCCCGTAAATCTACACAAACACTGGCCAGTCTTAAAATTAGCATTGGAGCGCATTTTCTTCATCAAAAAATTCCAATTTTTCCAGATCGGTTCCCTTTGCGTAAGTGCGATAGAGCACGAAACGAAACGCTATGATTTGTGGATTGCTGACATGAAAAAAGCCGATTCGGAGACTCAAAAGAAACTGAAAATCGCTATTCGAAAGCAGTCAATGTTGCTGGCAGGTTGGTGTGGCCTAGATTTTTCTAGGCCACTCAAAATTCAATATTCAAAATTTCAGCTTGCATCACTCTTCTAACAAATCTCGCCACCGATATCAGTGTTGAGCTGAAAATGGTTCGCAGGAATCTGGTATCGTATCTAGTGAAGTGAGTTTTCTAGGCCACCAAAATAATTTCTAGGCCATCAATTAAAATTTTTGTTCAGATGCCTCCAAATGTCATCTGAATCGCCGAATGCTCTGACCACTGCCACCGTCAGATTCCTTCTGAAATTGAGCATTTTCGATGAGAATCGACAAGTGATGGAACAAAATGGGACCGTTGAAAAACTCCTGAAACTGTTCCCAATTCAAGATCCAGAACTCCGAAAAGCCGTCATAATGCTCCTTTTCAATTTCTCGTTTGACCCGAAAAATATGCCGAAAATGGTGAATGGAGGACTGGTCCCACATATGGCTTCACTGATTGAGAGTGACAATAAGGCATTGAATTTGATGTATTTACTGAGTTGTAATGATGACGCAAAGGCTATGCTCGCTTATACGGATGCGATACAGTTGGTGAGTGCATGGATAAGTCGGTAATAGGAGAGATTGGTAGAACTAATTTTATTATGTATTTTCGGGTCCCTGTCGAGACCCTTTTTCCAAAATTTAGACGAAACGGGGCAGTGGGGCGCGACTTCACGCCTGAACAGGCGCTGCACCGCGGTAGAGGCCGGTACCGCCAGCCTGTACCGCAGAAATGCCATCCGTCTCATAGGATCCTAAGGAAAGAAAATCTGAGGCGTTATCACTAAAAGTTGCAGCCGACATCTACCGGGTTCCGCGCGCCGCTATGTTTTGTGTGGAGTGGGCGGGGTTTCAATTTCCACGAGATCGCATGCGTAGCGCAGTCGGTAAAGCGGCTGAGTGGTAGTAAAACGACACGGGTTAGATTCTCCTACTCCATAGTTGTCAAGGCCCGGTCCGAAGGCCCGGGCAAATTGGCGCGAAAGTCAAATTTTTTCAAATTTTTTGAATTTTTTCGCGAAAAAGTCAAATTTTCGACTATCAGTCAGAATTAGAAGAAATTCTGGAAAAATAGTCAAAAATGGTCACATTTTCGATGAAAAATTGGAAAAATTTCGAAAAAAAAGGTCATTTTTTGAAGCCGGGCTTTGAAAATTTTCTACCGGCCCGGGCCTTGACCAGGGTTGGGAAATTCCGGGCTGGCCCGGCCCGGCCCGGCCCGGTCGGCCCGGATTCAAAAAATGTACACCATTTTTTCACATATTTCTGCAAAATTTTCATTTAAAAAAAGTCAAAATTCTCAAAATTTCTCATACGCTAATGTTTTTACCGATATTCTAAAACACAGTCGAAAAATCCACTTTTTTGCAGAAAAAAAATCAAAAAAAATTCAAGATTTTTTCAAAAAATTTCAAATTTCTACAGGAGCCGGGCCGGGCCGAGGAAAATTTCTCAGTCGGGCCGGCCCGGCCCGGAATTTTCCAACCCTGGCCTTGACAACTATGTCCTACTATACCAAATCTTTTTTGCTCGTTGTATAGTTACTGTCGGGCCTCCTTCGAGACCCTTTTTCCAAAATTTATTCGAGACGGGGTGGCCGCGGTTACTGTCTCTTAAAATGACGAGGGCACTCTACGAGGTTTGCTTTGGTCATAAGAGATTCAGAGAGATTTCATTTCAAAACCACCGTCCGTCTCTGAATGAAATCTAACCGAAAGAAAACCTTTGGCTTTAAACTTTAAAGTTGCAGCCGACATCTCCCGGGTTCCGCGTGCCGCTATGTTTTGTGTGCGAAGTGGGCGGAGCCAAGGGTTCCGGTGTGCTTGGCGCCGGCATTATCAAGGGCGTACCGTGTCTGAGCGGGTTTGCGTGCATAGCGCAGTCGGTAGTGTGCTCGGCTAGAAAACTAACGACGGTGGTTCGATTCCATGTACCCTCATGTCTTTTTTGTTATCTTGAATTGGTCAAATACCGTAAAAACTGTATTAGAGCGACACCTTTAATAGAACGACACCCATCTATACTCAGGATTCATGAATATGATTATCCCAGTGTATTTTCTTGGTTCTGATTAGAAGCAGCGTGAATAGTAACCTCTAGATCAACAAATAGAACCTTCAAAAAAGGTTTTTTTTCCGTTTAACCTTAATGAGTTTCTGAAACCACAAAATTTTACTGAGAGGCGGTTGAAAAATAGAGCGACATGTCGCTCCAATACAGTTTTTACGGTAACTGATTTTCGGGTCTCTTTCGAGACCCTTTTCCAAAAATTATTCGAGACGGGGTGCCGAGCGGACAGTAGCGGGCTGCAAAACGGCGGGAATTGTCACTTGGAATTTCCGGCGGGAGTGGGATGCTCAGTAGACCAGTTTGGTTTCAAACCGTTAGTCACACCATCCGTCTCCGAGTGAAACCAATTGAAATGAAAATCTGAGGCGTTAACTCTAAAAGTTGCAGCCGACATCTCCCGGGTTCCGCGCGTCGCTATGTTTTGTGTGGGAAGTGGGCGGGGTTTCAATTTCCACGAGATCGCATGCGTAGCGCAGTGGGTAAAGAGACTGACTGGTAATGAAACGACCCGAGTTCGATTTCCATCCTCTCCAAATCATTTTTTGCTTGTTTTATAGACACCAGTCGGTTCACGTCGCCTGACGGCGACTAAACCTCTTTCTCAACACCACCCTTCTAGGTGTTATAGTGGATCGTGATTGACCCTGAAAGGAATCCTCTCTTTTTTCTGAATCCGATAATATGAAAAAATCTTTCACGTCGTCACTTTTTAGAAAACTTAATGACGTGAATCAATTCGAAAACGGACGACACGTTCGGAATCCTATATTTTTTTCTGAATCTGATCATATCAAAAAATCTTTTACATCGTCACTTTTTAAAAATTTGAAAAAAAAAACTACGTGGGTTCGAACCAACTAACTGTAATCAATGTTGCCTGCGGCGACACACCGACCATTTGATCCAATGGAGCTAGGGGAACGCCGGCCGAGGCGAGGAAAGAAGAGCCGACGCTTTGCAGACCGTCTCTCCCCCCTTTTTCCGCTGGCGATTCTCCTATGCTCTATCAGTTTTTCTGTCTCAGAAGACGTCGTTTTGAGAAAAGAAAAAAAACGGGCATCGAACGGTGAAAATTTCTGATAATTTGATCCAACTTTGAAGAAACTCGGTTTAGTAGGAAGGGCGGTAGGATCGGCGACAGACAGACAAACATACAGAATCTGGTGTTTGTTAATAGTAAAGAAAAGATTGTCGGGCCTCTTTCGAGACCCTTTTTCCAAAATTTATTCGAGACGGGGTGGGCAATTCCGGCTGGGTCGATCCCCAGACCGAAACTGCATCGTCAACCAGGGAGGTTTCACACCTATAAGCCCACCTTCCGACCTTGAGTGAAACCAAATGGATTGAAAATCCGAGGCTTTACCACTAAAAGGTGCAGCCGACATCTCCCGGGTTCCGCGCGCCGCTATGTTTTGTGTGCGAAGTGGGCGGGGCGTGCAGATTTTCCGGTATAAATTGAATATTCCAGCTAATGCGAGATGTCCTCAGTGGGAAAGGAAGTGAAGTGACAAAAGCAGTCCTTCTGAATATCTGTCTAGAAAAAAGGAATGCTCAATTAGTATGTGGACCCGGTGGACAGGGACTGGATCTCCTAATGGAAATGTCACTGGAATCCAGAGATTTGATGTTGATTAAAGTGATTCGAGCGATTTCTAGTCATGACGGACCGACTCAGAATATGTTTTTGGTGAGTTGGATACTATAGATATGGGAATAACAGTATTATTGTAGAAATGGATCGAACGTCTTCTGGAAATTGCGAAGAAGGAGGGAATCGATAGCAGTTCCGAATCAAGATCCTCATTTGGATTGGAATGTATGGGAGCTGTGGCGGAAATCAAAGTTGCTCCATGGGCGAGGTAAGGTGTATAACAGTAGCAACCGCGCTCCGCTAGACTTGGCGGCAAATTCAAATCACTGCGAAAACATTACCAATTCGATTCGACCAATTCACTCAAGAGATAGTAGCAAGCTCGCTCTATTGCACTGTTTCCAGAATAATCCAATCGCAAGCCTTGGTCCCTTGGATGACAACCCAGCTACACGAAGGAATCGATGAATCTGAAGAAGTTACAGTACTCCGAGACATCAAACCACTTCAACTTCAAATTGTGATAGTCTGTGGGACAATGGCTAGACAATTGGATGCAGCGAGGCTCCTAGTCCCTCTTATAGACACTTTTGTGCAGTTGTTGCAGTGTAAGTGCGCTCTACTGACAATAAATTAAATTCTTTAAAAAAAAACTTCCAGCCTCCCAAATCGACGACGAGTTTGTTGTTCAGCTACTCTACGTGTTTCTGCAACTTCTGAAGCACAAGGAGCTCTCGGCTCGTCTGATGACTCAAGATTCGGCTCTCGGAGCCCATATGATTGATTTGATGCATGATGCGAATGCGGCAGTCCGTGAGGTATGCGACAACGCTCTATTGATAATGGGAGAGCACTCGGAGGATTGGGCGAAGAGGATTGCTGGAGAGAGGTTCAAATGGCACAATGCGCAGTGGTTGGAGATGGTTGAGGTGAGTAATGGTACCATTACCATAATGGTATTCATAGTCCCCATAATTTCCATTATTGCTCATATGGTACTGATACCATGGTCGTAATCCCCATAGTGTCTGTTCAGATCATAATGGAACCCATACTTTTCAAAGTTTCCAGTAACCATATTAGTACCATAATGGCTCATAATTTACATGGTACTATATGGTACCGCGCACATTTCTGTAGTATCCATAGTTTCACCATAATGATACCATAATGGTACCAATGTTCTTCATAGTTTCCATTGTCTTAGAGCAAGCATATGGTACTGGTAGGTCCCATAGTCCCCATGATTTCTAGAGTGTTCATTATGGTACCCATTATCCCCATAATGGTGCCGCTAGCTCTTTGTATGCCTACCTATGACACAGGGGCCATATGGTACCCATAGTCCACATAATATCTATTACCGAACATTTATACTATGGAACCGGTACCATAAAGGTACCCCATAGTCCCCATAATTGACATGGTACTATGACAATGTAGTACCGTACGAATTTCTGTAGTCCCCATGGTCCCCATAATTCCCAAAGTATCCATTATATGTATGGTACCCAACATCCCCCGGTACTTATAGCGCCTCATAGTTCTCGGTACAGCAACCACTTGGCACCGGTACCATTATGGGTTCGCTAGTTCCTTTTATGACCATTCATGACACAGTGACCATATGGTACCCATAGTCCCCATTGTCCCCATTTTACCACGGCATCTGTGTGGTGCCGGTACCATTATGCTGTTCATAGTCCGTCCCCATAATGTCTAGTACTAAACATTGATCATATGGTACCGGTACCATAATAGGCCCCGTGGTCTCTCTGATGGCACAGCGAGTACTATGGGTAATCGTTTTGAGGGGGTTTCAAACTTTAACCAAAAACTGCCAACGTAGCTAGCATTAAAATTAGGTTTTCAAAAAATTTCCAAATATGGCTCAACTTAGACATGTCCCCTTGGTGTCACGTTGTGTCCCAGATATTCCAATTTTCATTTAAAAGGTAGAACAAAACACGGGCTACATTTTTGTAGTTGACAACTTTTTGATAGCTCCGCCCACTTTTGAGATATGCGCCTAGGAAGCAAGTGGGGGAAAGCTCATCGTGCGCTATCTTTAAAGGCGCATATCTCAAAAGTGGGCGGAGCCATCAAAAAGTTGTCAACTACAAAAATGTAGATCATGTCTAAATCTACCAGATGAATATAATTTTGAGACAAACGGAGTAGAATTAGGCTCCGAGAGATTATCTCAAGCATTTCACCCCATTGTCCCCATAACAAAATGTGTGTTTCCAGCGTGACGACCATGAATTCGCCCCATACGACGACGAGGATTTTGGAGCGGATTTCAACTTTGACACGTTCGATAATGACTTTGATATCAATGAGAAATTGTTTTAATTTTATCTTTTTTTGTTAATAAATTTAATTAAAAACGTGAACTTTTTTTCAATTTTTGAAATTAGAAAAAAAAACCAAAAATAAAAATTGAATTTCAATTCCGCTCAGTTTCTCTCGAGATGAATCCAACTCTTTCATCTACAATCATCTTTTCGGTAAGTGCGCTCTAGCGCACAGGCGGGAATTCAAATTTTCAGTCAAAATTTTGCAGACAACAACTGTACAGAATCTATACAGACAACACGAATGCGAACATTTTCAATATAATCGATTGGCTCTGATTCTGTGGATCACCGCCTCGACGTGCTGCTTTCTGGCGTTGATCTCGACTATTTATACCGTATTCAATGCCTATCAACTATGGAGTACTATTCAAGATTTGGAAAATGCGATTATTGATTTAATTGATGAGGTGAGCTAGGTTTACTGGCTATATCTCTAGAAAGGGCGGAGCTAGAAAAAAGTGGTCAACTACAAAAATGATCTACATAAAATTTTGAACAATTTACTAATTGACAACTTTTCTTTAGCTCCGCCCCTTTTTGAGATATAACAGTTAGAATTGATTGGAGAGACGCAAATAGAGAAACGCTTATATCTCGAAAAGGGGCGGAGCTAGGAAAAAGTTGCCAACTACAAAAATGATCTACTTAAAACTTTAAAAAATTTACAAATTGAAAACGTTTTTTTAGCTCCGCCCCTTTTTGAGATATAACAGTTTGAAATTAGAGCACAGACTCTCTCGGCTTCATGTATCACCGCTTTTTACTTTGTTCGTTCATATCTCAAAAAGGGGTGAAGCTATCAAAAAGTGGTCAACAACAAAAATGATCTACTTAAAATTTTGTACAATTTACTAATTGACAACTTTTTGTTAGCTCCGCCCCTTTTTGAGATATAGCGGTTTGAAATTAGAGCACAGACTCTCTTGTCTTCATGTGTCACCTCTTTTAACTTCTTTCGTTCATATCTCAAAAAGGGGCGGAGTTAGCAAAAAGTTGTCAACTGCAAAAATGATATTAATCAAATTTGGCAAATTTAAGTAGTTGACAACTTTCTACTAGCTCCGCCCCTTTTTGAGATATAACAGTCACAATTCATCAGAAAGACGCAGAAAGAGAAACGCTTATATCTCAACAAGGGGCGGAGCTATGAAAATGGTGTCAACTGCAAAAATGATCTGCTCAAAATTTTACATAACTTACTAATTAAAAACTTTCTTTTAGCTCCGCCCCTTTTCAAGATATAGCGGTTTGAAATTAGAGCACAGACTTTCTGCGTCTCCTTTTTTTGCTTCGTTTGTTTATATCTCAAAAAGAGGCGGAGCTATCAAAAGGTGGTCAACAACAAAAATGATCTACTAAAAATTTTGAACAATTTACTAATTGACATCTTTTCTCTAGCTCCACCCCTTTTTGAGATATAACAGTTAGACTTGATTGCAAAGAGACCAAGATAGAGAAACGCTCATTTCTCAAAAAGGGGCGGAGCTATGAAAATGGTGTCAATTGCAAAAATGATCTACATAAAATTTTACACAACTTACTAATTGACAACATGTTTCTAGCTCCGCCCCTTCCCGAGATATAAAAGCGAAAAGTTTAGAAAAAAGAAACGAGTCTCTTAATTCAACTTCTAGCCGTTATATCTCAAAAAGAGGTGGAGCTAGAAAAGAGTTGTCAACTACCAAAATGATCTACATAAAGTTTTACACATTTTATCAATTGACATCTAATTTCTAGCTCCGCCCCTTTTTGAGTGATGACGGTTAGAAGGTGAAAAAGAGATATTCTTGCCTCTCTGCTTGCCTCTTCTCCAAACTTTATACACTTATATCTCAAAAAGGGGCAGAGCTAGAAAAAGTGAATTATCTAGTGAAACGTGTAAAATGTTATATAGACTATTTTCTAGTTGACAACTTTTTTCTAGCTCCGCCCCTTTTTGAGATACGACTGACTTTTGGGAATTGCTCGTCTTCAAAACGTAACACTCTTGAATTTCTGAAACTTTAAAATTCAAGTGTCCATCTGTACGTCTGTACATCCGGATGTCCATTTTCTCTCTTCCAGGCGTGCCAAATCCTTCTACCCATCGGAATTTGCAAACAAATCTGCCATCCCCACCATATCGGAACCGTCAATGCGAACTACGCACAGAAGGGACAGAAACGTGAGTATTCGAGATGGGTGGCCTAGCTTTTTCTAGCTTTTTCTAGGTCACCAACTTTCTTGTTTTTCATAAACCGATCAATATATTTCAGAAGACGTCAAACCGGGAACCAAGGACAATCGATATCCGGAAGACGTGACGTTTCCACCGTCGGATATCGAGAAAGTTTATGATATTATGGGAGGTAGGAGGGACTTTAGAAGACGTCACGTCTTCTGAAAATCTGAATTCCAGATGAGGACGCCCGGAAATCGAAGACACTGACACTAGTATCACTTGAAGAGGGAAGTATTGAGGAGAAGGCGCCGCCGGTGAAGGAAAACGAAAATGAGAAGGTGAGGGTGGACATCTGGATGGACAGATGGACAGACAGACACACGGACAGACATTCAAAAAAAGTGGACATCTGGACAAACAGACAGACAGATACCGCCTCCAAGAATCTCAAAAACGAGCTAAAGGTGCGCCAGACATCTGGAAACCCGGGTATATAGACAGACAAACGTAGAGATTTTGAATCGGACAACCGGACACACAGACATACAGACAGAAATCCGGACATCCAGATTAAAACAGACGAAGTTTTTTGTCTCTTACAAAGCATGTAGACATCCGGACATCTAGACACACAGACAGACAGTGGAAGTTGGACATTCGGACATCTGGACGGGACTGACAGACATTCGGACAACGATTGAAAAAACCGACCACAAGTTTAGACTTTGAGATGACAATATACGTGGACATCCGGACATACAGATACACCGACAGACAGATGGACATCCGGACAAACAGTTTGACAGATAGACATGTTCAACGGGAAATGAGATGAGTGCGTCCAAGGTGCGCCAGACAACTTTGGAAATCAAGACAGACTTATTAGGAGATGGCCTTTTTTCAAATCGGACATCCGGACAGACGTACAGACAGACAGATATGAAAATCGGACATTCAGATAAATCGATAGACAGGCAGACCTGTTAAACGAGACATGAACACGTCCAAGGCGCGCCTGCCATCTTTTGAAATCGTGCCAGATTCTAATTTAGAATTATCCGTTTTTTTCAAATCGGACATCCGGACATTCAGATGTACAGACTGAGCTCAATCCTTGTTCCAGTGCGAAACAATTGTTTTCATGCAACTATTAGCAAGGCACGTTTCTTACAACCGCGCTCTACCGAAGCCGAAGAAAATTGAGAGACTCAGAGAAAAAGAGTCATTGCGCAAGGGCATTTCGGTGGAGGTGTAAGAACTGTCCCGAGCTAATAGACTAGGCGGCAAATTAAACTTTTTTAAATGACAAATTTCAACTTTCGCGCCTAAATTTTCGTTGAGTGCGTCGGGGCGCGTTTCCTCCTCCTCCAATCTCTTTTTCCAGAAAAAGCCTACCGTAACCCCCACTGTTCCGGCTCCACGTACACCACCAAACCACGCGAGACTACCCTCTCGAGAGATCCTACTCACACCGAAACAATCGCTGAAAACTGCGAATGAGGGAACACGAAAGACGCCAAGTATGGAGACGATTGGACCATCGGCGACGAAAGGAACGCCGAGTCGAGAACAGTTGACACCGACTAATAATGGATCGGGAGGGGCGAGAAGAGGAAGAAGTCGAGAAATGATTGGACCTCCTGGAGATGACGTCATCAGAAGACCAAATGGGACACCGAGTAGAGAGCAGACGTCGGGAAGTGTGGAGAGAAGAACGCCGAGCAAAGAGACGAATAGTAAGAAGGTAAGTGCGCTCTGTTGGACTCCGAAATCTGAATTTTTGCAGGCAAATCCTCCAAAAATGGGAACAGCGGAGCCGATTTGATCTACTATTCACAGTTTTCCCATATAAAAAAAATTCTCCATGTTTTTCTGAACAATTCTATTTCACAACCTCTGAAAAAAGTGAGGGAAAAAAGAAAATGGAAAAATTAATTCGACAAAAATTTCAATGTTTTCCAATAACGGCTTCAACTGCATTTTTGATTGTCGAAATGGCGACTGATTGATCGGGAGCCTTGATGATTCCAGTGCCACTGACGATTGCATTTGCACCGGCTTTTGCAGAGATATCAATGTTTTCTGGTGTCACTCCACCGTCCACTTGAATCGTCAACTCGGGATGGGCGGAGCGAATTGTGCGGACCTGAAGGATTGGAATTCTCGATTTTTATTTTAACATCTGGATCAGGGCTGTGCGGAAAAATTTTCGGATAATTTTCGAAAAAACTGTTCGAAAAAATGTTGAAAATTTCAATTGAAATTTTCAAAAATCAAGTAACAAAACTAGTGATTTTTCGTTTTTTTCCTGAAATTTTGTTCTCAAAAACATGTTTTCGGATTCTTTCCTAGAAATATTTACAGTTTTCATAGAATTTCAAGATTTTTGTCTTCGAAAAACTCATATTTTCAGACAGTTATCCTGAAACTTTTCTTCGAATTTTTCGGTTTTTTTCGGTAAAAATTTTCGAAAAAAATGTAGTTTTTCGATTTTTCGATACGAAAATTACGAAAAAAAAGTTTTTCTCACAGCCCTGATCGGGATACACAGACAAACAGACGGACAGTAAGAAAACGCTTATTAAACAAAGTTTCTTGACCGAACTTCAGTTAATTCTAGTTGAACTTATTTTCACACAGACAGCGAAAAAGAACTGCAAAAAACGTGAATCCGATTTTTTCACGTTTTAATTCAATTCTTTTATTTTTTGAACTGAAAATGCAGTATTTTCCAGATTTTCAGACGTCGCAATGGATGAAAAAAGTGGACCATCCATCAGAATTGTGTAAAATTAAATTTTCTATCGAATGAGACAAAAAGCGGGAATTTCGGTCAGAAATTGACTTTTTTGCTACAGAAAACCCGATTTTCAGAAAAATCTGTATAACTTTTTTGGCAGAAAACTGAAGTTTTCATTGAAAAAGTATATTGGCTGAAATTGCTGAAAATCGGTTTTTCTGTCTGTATCAAAAAAATCAATTTCTTACCGAAATTCCCGTTTTTTGTCTCGATAGAGAATTTAATTTTACACAATTCTGATGTATGGGCCACTTTTTTCATCCATTGCGACGTCTGTAAACCTGGAAAATACTGCATTTTCAGTTCAAAAATTGTAAAAGAATTGAATTAAAACGTGAAAATCAGCTTCACGTTTCTTGCAGTTCTTTTTCGCTGTGTGGGAGACCGTGTAATATCTGTCTGTCTGTGTGTCTGTACATCCCGATGTCCTCTCTCCACCTACCTTTTCCATCATATTCTCCATGAATTTCTGTCCTCCAAATCCCGGCTCAACCGTCATAATCAACGCATTGTCGAGGTGTTCGGCGTGTCTGAAATTCCACAATGAAGCAAATGCGCTCTAATCCAACACCAACTTCAAAATATGCTCCACCGAAGTACCCGGTTTCACCGACAATCCCACTTTCATTCCGCTTTTTCTGATCTTCTCAATCAACTCTCCGACTGCCACGTCACCTCCGTCGATGGCTTCGTAGTGAAATGTGAATTGACTGGCGCCGGCTTTTGCCATAGGCTCCACCCATTGTCCCGGGTTGGAAACCATCAAATGAACATCGAAAAACGGTTCGGAGCCGAGAGATTTACGGAGGGATTCGACGACTGGATGACCGAATGTCAAGTTGGGAACGAAGTGACCGTCCATCACGTCCAAATGGAGCCTGCAAATGCGCTTTATTGGACTTTGATGAGAACGCAATCACTTTCTAATTAAGAGGCGTTGTCTGTAAGATGAGGATTCCTCTTGGCACAGTTGCAAAAAGTTGTTTCAATTCAAACTCTTTTCACAGCATATGTACCCCTATGGTAGCAATTTACAAAAAATATGTCACCAGTCCCCTATGACGTCATCGTAGGAAAGTATGCCCAATAATCGACTTTTCACCCAAAAATTCATAAAAATTTCAATTTTTTAGATAACATCGGGAAACTTTTGCAACATGTTAGGAATGTTTTTGACTACCCCTACACAAATTTCCAGCTCCACAGACACCCCAGAAACTGTTCAATTAAATTTCATTTTCATGTTTTTTCAACTTTTCTCGAAAATTCCCTCTAGAAATCCTCAAAGTTCAAATCGTATTTGTATTCCCCGCTAAAAGTTCTATTAGGACCAATTAAAAACATCAAAAAGTAGGGGGACCATTTTGAGATATTTCGATTTTTTCAAAAATCACATAAGGGTACCCCCTTATGAAAATTTCATTTTTGAAAAAAATTTCAAAAAAAAATTTACTCCGAAAATAATTGGAATGTTGATAAAACCCTTGAAATAAGTCACTCACAAAATATAAGATCTCAGAAATGTGTTTGAACGGATTGCGTTTTTTTTGTTCATCCAATTTTTTCAAGTTTTTTCCCGTTTTTAACAATAATTTGTCCAGAAGTCCTCAAATTTTATAAGATATTCTAATTTCTTGCAAAATTTAACATATATTTCAATTGACATCATTAAAAAACAGGGGGACCATTTTGAGATTTTTCCATTTATTTCGAAATTCAGATAAGGGTCCCCCCTTATGAAAGAAAATTTTTATCAAAAAAATAATTCAACTTTTTTTTGATGCAAAAACGTTGAGAACATCGATGAAATATCGAAAACATTTTTTTATAGTTTGAACGTTTTTTGCATCAAAAAAAAGTTGAATTATTTTTTTGATAAAAATTTTCTATCATAAGGGGGGACCCTTATCTGAATTTCGAAATAAATGGAAAAATCTCAAAATGGTCCCCCTGTTTTTCAATGATGTTAATTGAAATATATGTTAAATTTTGCAAGGAATTAGAATATCTTATAAAATTTGAGGACTTCTGTACAAATTATTGTTAAAAACGGGAAAAAACTTGAAAAAATTGGATGAACAAAAAAAACGCAATCCGTTCAAACACATTTCTGAGATCTTATATTTTGTGAGTGACTTATTTCAAGGGTTTTATCAACATTCCAATTATTTTCGGAGTAAATTTTTTTTTGAAATTTTTTTCAAAAATGAAATTTTCATAAGGGGGTACCCTTATGTGATTTTTGAAAAAATCGAAATATCTCAAAATGGTCCCCCTACTTTTTGATGTTTTTAATTGGTCCTAATAGAACTTTTAGCGGGGAATACAAATACGATTTGAACTTTGAGGATTTCTAGAGGGAATTTTCGAGAAAAGTTGAAAAAACATGAAAATGAAATTTAATTGAACGGTTTCTGGGGTGTCTGTGGAGCTGGAAATTTGTGTAGGGGTAGTCAAAAACACTCCTAACATGTTGCGAAAGTTTCCTGATGTTATCTGGAAGATTGGAATTTTTATGAATTTTTGGGTGAAAAGTCGATTATTGGGCATATTTTCCTAGGATGACGTCATAGGGGACTGGTGACATATTTTTTGTAAATCACTACCATAGGGGTACATATGCTGTAAAAAGAGTTCGGATTGAAACAACTTTTTGCAACTGTGCCAAGGCCCAACACAAACATTCTCACTCTTACAGATAATGCCTCTTAAAGCAAGTGCGCTCTACTGTACGTTGTTATTTGCCAATGAATGAGTATTGTCAAAACAAACTTTCTTGACATTCGGTGTTTGCGGACCTAAGCTCGGGAACTTAGGTCCGCAAACACCGAATGTCAAGAAAGTTTGTTTTGACAATATGTGCGCTCTACTGCACAGAAAGTTCTTCCAAATTTCAAGTGCGCTCCATTGAACATCGTTTTATGTCTGACTGGTGAACTTGATTCAAATCCGCTCCACCGGTCTGAACTGTTGTTCATTAGAGCGCACTTGCATTTCAGTAAGTGCGCTCCACCGAAAAAGTCTAACAGAGCGCATTTGCATTCCCTTACCAATCCGCTCCGGCAGCCAGCAACTTCTTGCATTCAGAAGCCAACGACGCCAGATCGGCGTTGAGAATCGATGGGCACACGTAGGCGCGGAGTGGCATCTGGAAATGAGAATTCTGGTTTTGGTGGCCTAAATATGGATTTCTAGGCCACGATTCTGAAAAATCAGAAATAGTTATGGCATATTTCAACCTTTTTCTAAATTTCCCGACAGAAATAATACTTTTTTCATACAAAAATAAAATGAGTATACCCAATTGTTTCACATTGAGAAAATAGAGACATCGTTACACTATCATCAGAGAATTACAATAATATTTACATTTTTCGACAAAAAAAGAAAAGAAAAACGACAAGTGAATATCACAGAGAAGGCAATAGGGGATGGATACAAATGAAAATGGACAAAAATCGATAATTCTTTTGTTATCAATCTTTATCAGTGGCTGGTGGCGGGAATGGAGTGACCTTGTCGTGATAACAAGTGATTTCTCTGAAATTTTCAGACAAGGATCACTATTATTCAAAATCGAAAAAAAAAAACGGGAAAGAAATCAGTTAATAATCCAAAAGATTGTAAAAATGAGGCATGCAGAGATGACACCGGCCAAAATCATCGTATTCTTCTGCTTTTTCGTCTTGATTTTTTGCATCAAATTGTTGATTGCCGGGTATTTTTCTGGAAAAGGAGAAAGTTAGTGTAGAAAGAATAATTATTAGCACGACACGCTTCTTACAACCGCGCTCTACCGAAACCGAAGAAAATAGTGGGCGAAATTGAGAGACTCAGAGAAAAAGAGAGATTTTTTAAGAGCATTTCGGTGGAGCGCAGTTGTAAGAACTGTGCCGAGCTAATAGGCAGAAGTGAAAAAATACATTAAAAATACCCAAATTTCAGTCTAAATTATGAAAAAGAGACCAGTGCTGACTGGCCGAACTTTTCCGTTGAAATTCTAGGCCACGGAAAGTAATTCGCCTTTAATTTCTCATCGTTTTACGGTAAGAATCGCGGAACAGACAAGGAAAAATGACCTAGAAACTCAAAATGAGAACTTCGGCCAGCACTGACCATTTGGAGCATTTTTCCGGCTGAAAACTCGCGTCTTTGGTACTTTTCAGGATTTTTAAAACTATTATTATAGGAATTTCTATAATTTTCTACACATTATGAACTTTCGTATTTCTATCGCGATTGATTGAATGAAGATGATAAAACGCTTGATCGTACAAGCTAAAACACATAATTTTCGATCTAAAACTGGATTTTTTGATTCAAGAAAACTTTCTTTTTTTTTTTAGAAAATCTCATTTTTTGGTATTAGGTCCGCACAGTTTTTACAACTGCGTTCCACCGAAATCCCCTTGAGAAATGTCTCTTTTTCTCTGAGTCTCTCAATTTCACACACAATTTTCTTAAAGGTTCGGTAGAGCGCGATTGTGAGAAGCGTGTCGTGCTAATAGAAAAATTCTGAAAATTTCTCATTTTTTCAAAAAAATATTTTCCATATTTCAAAAAACTGGTTTTTGACTGAAAATCATGTTTTTCAGCTCGTAAGATCGTGAAGTTTAGTATATCATACACATTTCTATCTACTATGAGGGCTGAAAATCTGAAAACTACAAGATTTTCAGAACAGAAAAAGAAAAAAACCGTAATTTTTCCTTCCTTACTTGCAATATAATGAAGACGATTCGAGATTCCACGCAAATTGATTCCCTGTCTCGCCACGTTCTCTTTCGTCGACATCGCCATTTCGATTTGTTCATCAAGTAATCGATCGCAAGCGTTTATGTGGTCATTTTCCTGAAAACTCTCTTATAATTTATTTAAAGCTCCGCCCACTTTCCCTTACCTTCAAATACATATCATATCCTCTTGCTCTATTATTCACCGCCGGATTTCTCGAGGATTCATTCGAACTGCTCAATAGGAGCTCTCTGAAATAACTCATTTCTGAAATTTCAGCCAAACACTATTCATTTCACAAACCTCTGCAAAACCTGATCGACATTATCTCTGGCACGACGGTACTCACTACCGTAATCCCGAAGAATTTCTCGGTGACGACGGAGAGTGTGCTGGATTGCCGGGTTGTTCGCCCATGAGGCAGAGGATTGAGCACCCGCCACGTCATTCATCTGGAACTTTTTTTTCATAATGAGTTTCAGAATAGGCCACGCCCACTCACATCATCATTAATATTAGTCAATTGCTCGATGAGTCCCTCGATTTCAGTGGTAACGGTTCGGAAGCTGGTCTGTCTTGAGGATACTGTCTTCTCGTCAATATCGAATCCACCTGGAAGCATTTAAAATGGAAAAAATTACACAAAATCTAGCCGAAAACACAATTTTCAGCACGAAATTCGCAAAAAATCAGAAAAAATCCAGGCAACGTCCACTATTACAGAATTTAACTGAAATTTTCGAGCGTTTACGATGAAAAAGTGAAATTTTCGGGCAAAAAGTGTGGAAAATCTCGTATTTAGGCAATAAATACGAAAAACTGCTAAATTTTATGTGCCGCCCACTTTTATTTGAATATACTGTAATTTGTCTATATTTTTTCGAGTTTTCTTTTGAGAAAGTTCATTTTTTCATAAAATCGGTTATTCTTTGAAAATTTTTCACCGAAATTTCTCATTTTGAACGAAAAAAATTGAAATAAAAACGTCAAATTTTCCAAGAATCATCCAAAAAGTAGGCGGAGCCTAATTTCAGCTATTAAACGAACCATGTGAGCTTGCAGTGAGTTTATTGAGTGAAACCAATTTCACATCAATCGAATTCTCTGTGCTTCGCGCCTTTTTTCGGAGTGCTTCCCATGTTTCTGACATCTGGAATTCTAGAAGACAGTCTAGATTTTTCTGATCTGAAAATCTTGAAACAAAAAGTATAAAAATCGAATTTTTGAACGATTTCAATCGACAAAAAAGACGAAAAAATTGACGAGAACGTGCTTTATTTTTAATCAAAACTGTGTTTGGCGCTCCTGGAGCGCGTTACTAGGAAAGAAATGCATAAAAAACATATGAATAGAAGCACAATAACTAACAAGGCGTTTTAAGTTTCGGCGGGAGTGGACGAAGTGGGCGGAGTCTAGATATCAGCCTCATCATCACTAATTGGTCTGTAATCGAAATTGTGTGTTCCAGCCTCGTCGTCACTTATCGCCTGCATATCGAGCTTTGCGTGAGGGACCTTTGGGTGTCGAACTCGTTGCTTCTTGGCTGAAAAATCACAATGATTTTATAAAATATAATTATTTAGGCCACGCCCATTTCTTGTATGTACCTGGTTGAATTCGTCCAGCTATGTTGTTTCCTATGTCATCGTGACTACCCGATTCAGCCGAACGCTTCAATGAGGTATTTCCTGAAAGAGGAAAATTTATGATTTTTTCAAAACTTAAGTTATAAACTTTTTTCCTAAAAACGAGAAATCCGAAAATTGGGCGAATGAGGAAGATTTGATCGAATAAAGGAAAATTTATATAAGAGGCTTTACAATCGCGCTCTATCGTAAAACGGAGAAACAACATGGACAATGAGAGACGCAGAGAAAAGAAGCAGAGGATTTCGGTGGAGCGCAGTTGTAAAACCTTTAAAACTTCGCATCATCGAAATCCTCTCCGAAAAATGTTTTCTTTCTCAGCGTCTCTCAATTTCTCTCACTATTTTCTCTAGTTTCGATGAAGCGCGGTAGTAAACAAAATTTCTAAACACCGGAGCTCCGCCCATTTTACTGCCAATCAAGAATTAGAAACTTGGCGCTCGGTATTCTTGTAATTTGAATTTGAATATTCAGCTCCGCCTATAAATGATATGAAAGAGTCACCTCTTAAACCAAGGGCGGAGCATAGCCTTCAATTCGAAATTCCAAGTCACGAGCACTCGAAAGGAAGCTCTTTGAGGTAACGGAGGTAACTTTTGGTATAAATTTGAAGAATACTATTTCGACCACAAGGATTCCACGTCTGCAATCAGAATATTTTCGATTGCATAATTGGAATCATCAGTCATCATAGTCTTCTCTCCATTTAATAACCAAGATTTCACCGTGCCCTCTGTGAGTTCTCTTTAGTTCCACTTCTTCTAGTCCGACAGTGGAAAAGCAAGAGAATATAGAATTTTCTGCATTCCAAAAACACACGGATCTTCGGATATTTGAAAATTTGCTTTCTAAATATATAAATTCAAAAAAAGATCTCCCCAAAAAAGCGGAAGAATCAAAAGAATAAAAGAGAATAGAGTAGACGAAAATCGGAGGGAAAAGAAAGGAAGAATAGAAAACGTGTCCATCTCTTTTCTCTATACCTTCTTCTCCTCCTCCATTTCGTTTCATCATCTTTCTTGGCAACGACTTCTTCTCATTTCGTTTTTGTTGCTGCTGCTGCTGCTGTTGAGAAGGTTGTCCATGACGGCGCGCGGCGGCGGCGTCTTCAGGATCGCGTTCGATCTTTATCTGGCGAGGATTTGAATGAGAATTAGACTTCGAAGAAGACGATGAATGACGAGGTTCGGACGAACGATAGTAGCCATCGTCACGTTCGTCTTGATAGTAGGATCCACGATCGTCGTAACGGTGACGGCTGGAAATGTCGGGGGTTAAAAAGGGGAAGGAGTAAATAGTAGTGGGTGGTTGGAGAGTCTCAAATTGAGACTATCTGGCAGATCGACACGATTTTAACCAGTAGTATCCGGAAAGGCTATCAAACGGAAAACCGCAACCTTTTGGAATCCAGAGATAGTGTTGACAAGAAGATAAAGTTTCAAAAAACATCCATCTCCTAATCAAAATTGTCAATTGAGCAGTGATAAGACATTGGAAAACACGTTTGTTTTGTAGTCTTAAAACTGTCAAAATGACGTCTCACGGTCAGTTGATCACATTCCCAGAAATAATGTCCCTTGAAAAAGCTTATTAGCTCAGGAAAAGTTTTTGCTGGAGACGTCCGTAGGAACAACTCTCCAGTGAAACTAATACGATTTTTGAGATCGCAAAGCCGTCAGGCCGGTGCCTAGCAACGTTTTTTTCCCGAGTTTAGCATGAGAATTCAGGAAAACACTTTTGTTTAAAAGTTTTTCAAAGTGAACTGTGCATGGTAGTAAGACTACACTTGCAACAAGCTGCTATGACTCTGTCTGCTTCCGGAAAGCACTGTGTAATCGATTTTCACAGAACTTGAAATCGCATATGAGGTCACGATATTCAACGTTTCTTGGAAATCGGCGGTGTATTTCTGACCGTTTTGTGACTATTCTGGATGCAAGGGAGATCCCTCTGCAGCCGAATAGTTACAGTAGTCATGCTTTCAAGTTAATGAAACCAAACCACTCTGTCCTTTCTGGGACACAATATTCAGCGATTCGAGATAGTTCAGATTGAGCCATGAGTATGGTCTAGGACCCATTCACATCCCCAAATATGCAGGTGAACCAGCTTGAGAAACTCTCAGCAGCAAATCTGCTTAGGTCTGCTTCTGATTCATAACTTTTAAATAAATTATAAAACAAAAAATTAAATTTCCCAATAAGTCTACCTACCGATCTCTGCCTCTGCCCTCCTGCATAAACATCTCTCTATCACGAATCTGTCTCTCCCTCTCTTGTATTTGCTGTTCTTGAAGAGCAAGCTCATACTCTCTCTGTCTCATCTCATCCTCCATCTGCATTCGAAGCTTTTTCGCGTTGATCTCACGAAGTTCCTCCTCAATTTCTAGAAGACGCTTCTGACGCGCCAACTCTTCCTCAGAAACTTCCAGAGCAGTTTCAAGTGGCAATCCAGCGGTTGAGAATGGTAAATATGATTGAGTTGGTGGAAAAGAGTTCTGAATCGATTGAGGTTGTTCTGGAAATTGTTGACGATATTCACTGACGTATCCTTGTGGAATGTTGAATTCAGATATAGACGGGATGAAGTTTGGCGGTGCTTGAGTAAAATCAGGTGGCGGTTGACTGAACGACGGTGGCATTGGATTCGAGGCAAGTTGAGATGGGAAAGATGAGTATGATGGTGGTGGTTGGTGGGTGGCGAAGTTGAGCGGAGCTGCATAGCTAGAAGTCATTTGAGGGTAGGCCGAGTAATCGATAGTGGATGAAGTAGACAATGGGTAGGACTGCATTGGTTCATTCATTGAAGTCGAGTGATTCGGATATTGAGAATAGTCAGATGATGTGGGATATGAAGACGAGGACGTTTGGAAGGATCTCCACGGCTTGTCAGCGTTGATCCTGGAAAATTATTTTAAAACATTTGAATTGAAAGTTCCAATTTGGAAAAAAAAACTTACAGAATCATTGAACAGGTAGACTAACAAGTGGTCAAAATGAGAGTGACCCAGACTAAACTTAATGAACATGGCGTTCCGACGGAGTTAAGACGAAAATTGTAGGGAGGAAGGATTAGGAGTGTCTACAGTTTCCAGGCCACCGAAACAAAGATCAGAGGGAATACAAGGGGGAGGAGGACATTGTTCCGGATCTTTTTACAAATGGAAACTTATTGGTCAGGGAAAAGAATAGATTTCTAGAAAGTGAGTTGAATACTATTTTGACTATACAATGGGAACAATGTTTGGTTCGCCTATCGCGCACCAGGTGGAGTCCAGATCTTGGCCAGGGTTGGGAAATTCCGGGCCCGGCTACTGTATAAATTTGAAATTTTTTGAAAAATTTCATTAAAATTGCGCGATTTCTGTGAAGTTTTTGGAAAAAATGTTAAAATTTCGACTATGTTTTGGAATATCGATAAAAACTGAAGCGTACGAAAGAGTTTTTACTAATTTTAATGAAAATTTCGAAAAGATTTGTGAAAAATTGTGCACATTTTTCGAATCCTGGCCGGGCCAGTCCGGAATTTCCAAACGCTGATTTCTGCCTTTCCTCATCGCAGAGTAACGCGCTCTAGGCACGCCAGACATCTAGTAATTAAGCGCTTTGTAGTTGAATTATGCATGTGTTTTGTGTTCGTTCAAATTGTTTTAAAAATATTTGTGTTTTGAAGATTTTCAGAAAAATGAAATAATTTTTGAATTCCAGATGTCAGATCAATGGGAAACACATCGAAAAATGCGCCCTTTTCTCTGGAATGAATAAAGCAAAACTCACATCTTAGGAGCTCAGTTTCAGAGGATTTTGAAAACTTTCGAGTGGAAATTCCATGTTTTCCGGTTATTCTCAGAAAGAAAGCATTAACCTAATACTAAAAATGCGCTCAAGACACCTCAGCCTTAGTTTTTGGAATGATTTTTGCTTCAAAACCTTTTTTTCAAACCCGGTAGACCTATTTAATCCTCCTTTCGCAATTATCGGATTAACTATCTCAGAACACTCACTTAGTGGTCAAAATGATAGAAAATGACCTATAAAAACTCACCAATTCTCCTCCAAATACTGATAACCCCTTGAAGAATCACTCGAACTCTGATAATCTGTTGTCGCTGACTGATTGTGGTAATACATATCGTCCGATTGTGGAAGCTGTACATCCATCAATGACGTCACTTTCTGTCGATTATCCAATTTATATTTACTTTGTTTCGGTTGTCTCATAGATGGAAGCTTTTGTTGTTGCGGAACTTTCAGAGTCTTTGGAATCTTCTCTTTCGGTGGCGCTGGAGCCTTCTGAACGTCTTCTTTGGGGAGGGCATTTTCAGCCTTTTCAGCCGCTTCTTTAGCCATTTCCTTTGCAAGTTCTCCCTTATTCACGTAATTCATCATTACAGCTTTATTGAGAAGCCATTTCAGCTGTAGTTGGAACCGATGTCGACGCTTTGCTTTTTTAGTCATATTGTCGGCCGCTTTGCTCTGAAAATGGTGAAATTAAAGTTTTTGAAAAATTACAAAAGTATGGTAAAAGATGCTATTAACATAATTTTCGCTTGAAAATTGCAACAAATATTTAAAATTTCACTTTGATTCGTTGAAACATATATCAGAGAATTGGGCGTTTACCCTGATTCCAATGGTAATATTTAAGTGAAAAATTCAATTTTTCATGAATTTTTTCGGTTTTTTCAAGCAAAAATGTTGTTATCTTCCATTAATTTACTTATTTCTCCCAATTCTTACCATATGCGCATCCAAGTAAAGACTGTACGCCTTCTGTTCCATCGCTGTCAATTTCTGCTCATTCGTCTTCACAAATGCTCCATTCTCACTCTTCGGCAATCCGGTTTCCGTGATACTGAAATTCAAAAACACTTGAATGTCTACAAAAAAACATATAAAAACTTACAGTCCCGATTCATTTTTCGGTCCGATCATTTTTCGGTTTGATCTTCTTGTCTTTTTGACACCTGGATTTTTTGGCGGATTTTGATTTTGAGGTTGCGGTGCTTTTTTCGGAATTCTTTTTGTCGGATTCTGAAGAGTTTTCGGCTTATTAGGAATAAGAGGTGGTATATCCGAAAGTTTTGGCACTGGAGGTGGGTGCGGCGGTGGAGGAACTCCGATGACTGGTATTGCCTGAAAATTGGATTTTTAACATCATTTTATTGATGAAAATCGATATTTTGACACTTTAATGCCCATTTTTTACTGAAATATAACTGAAAATTAAACAAAAATTACCAAAACTCTTGATCTTCCGGCATTTTTCTTTTCCATCAGTAAACTCAGATTTTCACTTATTTCTCTCATTTCACCACAATAATTCTCAATTTTCAGCCTAAATCTTCAAAATATACCTTTTCCTGAATCACGACCGACATCTTTCGCTGGAAAAATTCAGCAAACTATGACGAAACAATAGAGAATTCCAGCCGAAATTCCAGTGAATTTTAAAGTTGGCAATGCGCCAGACTTGACGACAATTCTGCAAACACCGTCACGTCAGAATGCACACTTTTCGACGTGGCTTTTTTTGGTGAATTTGATGAACTAAGTTTCGGATATTCTGAAGAAAATTGAGGTAAAAAACTATAAAATTCTATGAAACTGATTAAAAATTAAGGAAGAATGTCGTTTTCTCATAAAAATCAAGTTTCATTCATAAAAAACCAAAGAAAAAAACCAAGAAAATCAAAAAGAGATAGAGACCCCATTAACAGTGACAGTTTCTCCTTCAAATCCCTTCACAGTAGTTCTTCCCAGATTCCCAAAATGCTCACGGAGCTCATTTTGTTTCGGAAGCAGCTCGGCGACAGTAGGGTCGTTCAGAAAATTCAACAGGTCGTGCTCTTTTTCGGCCTCGTCGCACTGAAAACAGTTCAAATTTTCTTGAAAATTTTAGTTTTCACACCAACCAACTCGAGCATTTTCTCCACATATTTAGCTTTCGCCTCGTCTTTCTCCATATTTCCCAACTCGTTCCACGCATTCCACTTCAGTCGTTCTTCGATTCTGAAGAAATACGGTTGCTCCGTATTGCATTGACCGATTGTCGCCTGTTTGTACAGACTGTACATCAAAAGTTGATCGGTTACAGTTGTTTTTATGGGGCCTTCAATAAAGTGGTTTTTTCTGAAGTTTGAATTTCAGAAACTCACCATCTTTTGGCAGTGCCTGGATAATCCAAGCAGCAGATTTGAATTTTTCATCTAGTGAAACAACCATTTCACAAAAAGTGGCGATTTCTGTACTCAAAACTACACTAGAGCTCCGCCGAAGTGGCGAAAACAAGTTACGTGGAAGGAAGGTTACTGTGTAGTTTGACGTTCAAAAACAAACGGATTTCGAATAAAAATCTTAATTGAGAAAACATCAATGAGCACTGAATATCTATAGCGAGTTAATAAAACACTCAAAACAAATAAAAACAAAACGTAGTTTACAACAGAAATCTCTAGTTAGTAAACTACGAAGGAAGCATGAGATGGGGATGCGGGTGAGCTGTTTTGATCAGAATCGTCGTATTGGTGCCTCTGTTTGTCGAACCGTTTTTCTGAAAAGAAGACAGTTGAAAAAAGAAAAAATCTATAAACTCACTCAATTCTCTGTGCAATTCTCTCTTCTTGTGTGGCTCCATATAGTTCGATCTGGTAGTAGTTATGATTGAGATGTCTTGGTACAGATGGTTGCGCTGGAAAAATCGATATAAAATTCACACAAAACCTAAAACTAACGAGGATTATTATCAGGTCTCTTCGGATATCGTTGTCCAAGACGAATCGGTGTCACACTGGCAGCAGAAGTGACAACCAGTGGCTTCACGAGTGGAACGACTCCAGGATAGACGACGTTCACTGGTGCGACCACGTGTGGGAATGGGATAGCTGCCGTAGCTTGAGGATTGTAATTGAAGCGGAAATCTGGTGTTATCTGGAATAAAACTTTTTTTTTAAACTAGGAAATTTCCGAGAACTCATTACTTTTCCCTTGTATGCAGTATCCGGATTGAAGTGATGTCTAGGCTGTGATGACTGATCGTCAGTTTCAGCGAATGGAGAGGTAAAACGGCGCGGGGGTTGGTAGCTGAAACTTCTTTCAACGTCGATTGTTTCGTTACGAGAGTCGTCGTTCCAGTGGTTTGGCTGTCTCCATTGGCGGAATTTCAAGCAGTTCGGCTGAAAAATCGGATGTTTCAACTCTCAACCTTGTTTTTGAAGCGAATTACGCGCTGGACCTGATCATCAGTAAGATTCTGAGAACTCCGCCCGCAACCTTTATAATGGGCGGAGGTTCTCGAATAAAAATGATGCAATTTTCGAACAAAAATGAACGGAAATATAAAAATGTGTACAAACTAGAAGGAAATCGACATTTAAAAAATTATTAACCGTTTTCTTGAAGGTATTGTTGTAGAAGTTGGCAGTGTTGTTGTTGTTGTTCGAAAAGTCTGTCGATGATGGCGTTAGTGTTGCTGACGAGGTATTCTCTCCAGAATCCTGAAATATCCAAATTTCTACAAAATCCTTCATTGAAATCGAAGCTCCAAACGCAAATTTCCGCGGTTTTCTAGCAAAACCACCGCAACTCACAGCTTCACTGACTCCAGCACTGCGCATTTTTCCAAAGTAATCTCCACGTCCTCGTTTCGGTATATTCTGGCAAGAAGTTGCGAGATCATCCGATTCCTCTGTTCTTCCGCACTTCAACTGTTCTTCTTCTGCAGAAAATGTTCATTTTACTCCAAAAATTCTTTCCAATCTCACCAAAAGCGATTCTCGCATCAGTCATCACTCTTCGATCTATCGTCTGATTGTAGTGTTGGGAGCGCTCGACGAGTCCCTTCAAACTGAACGTGTTTGAGAGTCGCGGGCGGTTGTGGCACTGCAATTGAGTACGTCCCATTGATAGGATTCACCCAAGCAAGGCCAGGGTTTTAGCGCAGTGAAAAATGTGTCAAAAACTAATTTCAGCCGCGAAAATCGATTTTCTACTCACCTGATCGGAATTCGGGTTTCCACAAGCACTCCGAGTATAGACGGGAATCCTATCTTCATGGCGTCGTCGTTGAGAGCTGAATCGATCACTTTGATCTGAAAATTCTAGAATTTTCGGACGAAACGGGCGGTTTCTCACTCACTACCGCTATCGGCTAAATCGGCGGCCAACTCTCGGAGAAACGCTTCACTGTTGAATTGCAAATAATCCTGAAAAATGAGAAATTTCGTAGTTTTTTTGGGAATTTTGAAGCAAATTTCTAGATTTTTCAGATTTATCCAACTACCTCATCCGTCATTGAACCTTTCATGTGATTGCTTCGTCCTGGATTTTCCTGAAGTAATGATTTTCAGTTTTTGTCTAGAAAAAACTATTTTTAGCATACGTTTGTCATTTTTATATTCCTTCGGAGGTGACGATGGGCCTCAGAAGTCGTCGTTTTTTTCTGAAATTATTGAAAAAATTACTGAAAAATTAACGTATAACGCGAGCTGAAATGAGCTCTCGAAAGATGAATTTTTCTTTTAAATTAGAAATTTTCCCGCTTAGTACAGTACTTTTTGTCAAGTCGTGTTGAGACCCAGGGTCTACCGTGTAGCATGTTCCTTTAAGTTGCATGCGCCTTTAAATTCCAATAATTGTTTTATTTCTTCTGCTTCAAATTTTCTGTGTTTTTACACCAATTTTCTCATTTTTTCTTCAATAAAAGTAATCCGATACATCAAACCGACAAAGGGTTGTAAAAGTAATGTGCGAAAACCGCTATAAATCACCGGGGAGGGCTCGCGCATGTCACAAACAACTCTTGTGTGTTTCACACTTTGTTTCGAGTATATTTTAAGGTTTTCAGGTGTAAAAACTTCAATTCTTCCAAATTTTTAGACGAAATCTGACCAGAATCTTCATCTTTGTCGATTTTTCCGTACTGCTTCTCAAAAACTCAACTTTGTCTGTCCAATTGCAAATATACAATGTTTCTTGCCATTTTTCCCTTTTAAAACCTAAAAATAGACTTTCCATCAAAAAATCAATCAAAGTCGGCGGGGTCTAACCAACTTCTGTCTGGTAACCTTTAAGCTCCGCCCCCTTTCTCGTCTCGCTCTCATTCAAATCCCTCCCATTTCATTCGAGATGTTCTCTCGCTTCTCCTCAATATTTCTTCATTCAGGCGTCTATCGGATTCCGAGAATGTCGGATTCCGGCCGGTTAGAGGATCCGAATCCTGATGCAAGGTGAGAGAATTTGAATTTTTACTATGGATTGAATTTAAAATGATTTCAGTGCAAGCAGCTCGAACACAACTACCACTACGACTTCGGAAGAGGAGAGACTCGTGAAAAATGTTAGAAATTTTATTTTTTTTCATGAGAATAATGAATATTTCGGCCAAAATGATTCTATTCTGTAAATTTATCTCCGAAATTTTGGTTTTTTCAAAAAAACATACCGAAAACCGACTAAAATAAGTCAAATTTATCGAAAAACACGGCTGAACTGGTTAAAAGCTCACGATTTCTGTATATTTACCTATTTTTGTCCAAAAATGCCCAAAATTTTAATTATTTTTGCATCCAAAAATTTTGGACAAAAAATTTTCAATTTTCAGGCTCAATGTGCGAAAAAGGAGTTGGAAGCGTACTACAAAAAACAAAACGAAATACTGGATCACTACAAACAAGACAGCGAACAGATAGAAGCGACACGGCGGACACGTATACGTCTTCGTAGTTCCACTGCCGTTTCCGGTGATTCATCAGCAGAATCTGACGTCGAGAATCAGCAAGAAGCATTACGGAGAGCCTCCACAATCTCCATGAAATCATCGAAAGATTCTCTGCTTCTTCGTCACGAAGACGCTCAGAACGAGGAGTTGAAATTGGCGAAAGCGGCCGCCCGTCTCGCGAATATCACTCTTTTCGTGAATTTAGTTCTGATGATTGCCAAGATTGTGGCCTCTTATCTCTCCGGATCCATGTCAATCATCTCTTCTATGGTGGATTCCGTCGTTGATTTGACATCTGGAGCCGTGTTATCGATTAGTTCCAGAATGATTCGGAAACGTGATCCGTATCAATATCCTCGTGGAAGGACTCGTGTTGAGCCACTTTCTTTGATTCTGATCAGTGTTATTATGGGAATGGCTAGTGTTCAATTGATCATCTCCTCGGTTACACGGATTCATGATGCTGGTAGGTGTCGTGGACATCCGGATAGACAGACATAAGGAGAGTAGAGAATTTGTGAAAAAACCGAAAATCTATCAAATGTTAGGCGAAAATTTAGTTTTCTAGAACTAAAACACTATTTTCATGTGGTTTTTCCCTCATTTTCGGTTTTTTTAATCGAAAAAATTTCTATACGAAATTAGAGATTTACTTTTGAAAATCGCGATTTTCAGCCAGTATATTTTTGCACGAAAACTCATTTTGCGGCGTCTTGGACATCCGGATAGACAGACAGACATACATGGAAATCAGAGAATTTGTGATAGGAAAAATCGAAAATCTATCAAATGTTAGGCGAAAATTTAGTTTTCTAGAACTAAAACACTATTTTCATGTGGTTTTTCCCTCATTTTCGGTTTTTTTGAGTTACAAACTTCATTTTCACGCTAGCTATTATCATGGCACGGTTCTTACAACTGCGCTCTACCGAAATCCCCTTAAGAAATCACTCTTTTTCACTCAGTCTCTCAATTTCGCACACAATTTTTTTTGTTTTCGGTAGAGCGCGGTTGTGAGAAGCGTGCTTATACTTTAGCTTGACAAAATTAGAGATATGCTTTCGAAAATCCCGTTTTTCAGCCTATTTTTGTTGAAAGCTCTAATTTTTCACCTTTTTTTTCGTTTTTTTCTATCAAAATTTCTTTAAAATATTCAGAATTTCCTGAAAAAAAACTCAGATATTGCAAACTCATAGAAACTCACATCCAATCACCTGAAAATCTTAATTTTTCCAGCCGCCGATGGCCAAAAAGACGAGATCAACGTGAGCTGGCCAACGATTGGAATTATGGGATCGACGATCGCCGTGAAACTCACTCTCTTCTTCGTCTGTCAGAAGTATGTTCGCTCTAATCGCAATGTCTCTGTGAAGTTCTCGTGGACAATTCACATTATCCGAATTTTAAAATTTAAATTAAGAAATGACGCGTTAAATGCGCGACAGCCTCGTATTGTCCGCTAGGACTACACTCACAGGTGCACTAACACTTTGGAAATGCTACGGCTTGGAACTGCTATGCTTGCATTTTTTTTAACTCAATTTAAGATTTTAAACCATTAAAAAATGGTTTAAAAAATTAAACTCTGTAAAAATGCAAGCGCGCTCTAATGCTGAAGCAGTTCCAAAGCGATAGTGCATCCACTCACATTCCATCAATAGAGCATACTTTCTACTCTCCAATACTAATGGATACTTCCAGATACAAATCCAACTCATCCATCAAAGTGCTCTCTTTGGACCACCGCAACGACTGTATCTCCATCACAATGGCGTTGGCGTGTGCCTGGCTCGCCTACTACTACGGTGCCAAACCGGGTGAATCCAACACGGGCGTCTCACTCCTCGGACTGTGCCCATCCACCGGATGTGACCTATACTATCTCGATCCAACCGGCGCCATCATCGTCTCATTCTACATCCTCTACACGTGGATCCGAACCGGTTACGCCCATTTCGTGATGCTCAGTGGAAAGTCCGCACGACCGGAACTCATCAATCGAATCATTCATCAATGCATAGAGCACGATCCGAGAATCACCCATATCGATACGGTTTATGTGTATCATTATGGTACCAAGTTCCTTGTTGAGGTAATAAGGTTTGGGTGGTTTTTTTTTGGTGAGCTGCTAGGAAAACGCGAGAAATACCAATTTTTCAAGAAAAAAGACTGGCAATACTGAAATCGCTCAGGCTCCGCCCACTTTTTCGAGGTTTCTTTCCAAGTTTTGGGGAGTTTCGTAATAAAACAAGCTCAAATTCCTATTTTAAGTAACTTTTATTCAAATGTTGTGCCGTTTTAAAATTAAAAAAATGATCGAAATCATTCTTATCCCTGGAAATATATGTGCCGCTGTTCTAAGATTTTCCTGGAGATGTTTGGCCGCTCAGTTTATTCATAATTTATCGAACAGTTGAAATAACATAAGAGCATAAAAAAGGGAGAGAATTAGACAGAGAAAAGCTTGAAATTCAAATGTACAGAACAACAAAATAAAGATCGCTTAACAAATATCCCAATTTCGGAACACAAAGCCAATGTTTTTATTACAAAACATTAAAACGAATATGATTAGAAGCCACCCCGTACTTAGTCGTAATCACTGCAGTTGTTCCGTCGTTCCTTCTGATCTCAACTTTATAAGCACTGTTAAATTGGTGAAATGGATAGAATACATTTTTCGACCATTCACTCATTTCCTTGCAGTTAATTCCTCCCAGAAACACTTCTCCGTTGACTAAAATATCAGTTTCATCGAATGATAGAAACATGCATTGTAGTCTTGGATTAGAGCCACGAATCCAATGTTTGAGAAATTGATTGAACTGTTTTTGAGGTATTGGACGGGTGAATTGGACTCTCTCACTGTTAATCAATAACATATCATCTAGTGAGACACCATAAGCAAATTCGATACTTTTGAAGTTTTGAATGAAGATCTCTTGAATCTGACAACGCTCTTCAAATGGATTCCTTCCTAGAGTTAGTTCGTTGGCATTTTTGAAATGTTCAAAAATTTCCCTGTTCCGAAATTCAGAATTTTCTCCATTTACATCAAGTTCATTGACACTTTTGATCACATTTTTCAACGATTCCATCTCAAATCGCTCATTTCCCTGCGAGAAAACCACATTTGGTGGTTTACTATAACAGAAGACTGTCATAATGTGATCTAACCAGTTGTTAAAACTGAATGGAATTGATGATGGAACTGTTCTCCTTTCATAGAGAAAATAAGCAGAAACAGGTCGATTTGAGTCCAAATGAATCAATGGATCTTGAAGACCTTCATAAAAAGTGAGACTCATAAAAGAGTTTCTCCAGGACACAGTTACTTCAACAATACTAGAAATCCTGATACGAACATGATTTGCTTCGATTCCTAATGATGTCACGATTTTCCTAGTTTTCGTTGAGATTAGGGAGAATTCGAACCTGAAAATAAAGAAGTTAATCACCGAAACCTAAATTAGTTATTTAAGGAGAAGTTATTTCAGAAATAATCTTTCACCCAAAAATGTTGTAAACTCACAATCTATTTATCCACAAATTCTTGATCACCTGTAAGATAACATTCTCGGGTAGTCGAAATAGCGGAAAAGTAGGCTCCATTTGAAACGAATTATCGATTCTTGTGGCTGACAGGGGAGTGTGTTGGAGAGAATAGTCAACGGTGTAGGCCAGGAGGAAGGTATGTTAGGGAGAAATAATAGGGGTGTCTCTCTATTTGATTTGCCAGACGGTTCTCAAGAATCATCCGTCTTGGGAATGTTAATAGACCAAATGAATAGAAGGGTAATTTGTATCATTCGTTTATGTGTAAATATATAGAACGCTTACAAAAATTTCCGGAGGTTACAGTAGAAAAGATAAAGTGCAAGTAACAAAATAAAGAGAAATAGAAAAAGATTAAAAGCTGTTTTAAATTCGATTAGGTTTTAGTGCAGCACCCGGAAACGGACATAGAGGGTATTCACTGATTTGTGGGTACCAATCACTGCAGTTGTACTATCCTCCCGTCTGATCTTCATTATTTCAACATTATTTGGCACAATGCGGTTTCGACAGATGTCTCTTTTTGCATCTTCACTCATTTCAATGCAGTTGATTCCTTTCAAATAGATTTCTCCGTTCACAGAATCAATTTTATCGATTTGTAGAGACATGCGTTGTAGTCTTGGATTAGATCCACGAATCCAATGCTTGAGAAATTGATTGAACTGTTTCTGAGATATTGGACGGGTGAATTGGACTTGTTTAATGTTAACCGATAACATATCATCAAGTGAGACATCGTCTAGAAAGATGATGCTTTCGAAGTTTTGAATGAAGATCTCTTGAATCTGACAACGCTCTTCAAATGGGTTCCTAAGACTCAGGTGGTTGGGAGTTTTGAAATTTTCCAAAAGTTCCCTCATCCGAAGTTTAGTATTTTCTTCGGTTAAAACAAGCTGATCGACACTTTTAATCGCATTTTTCATCGATTCCATCTCAAATCGCTCATTTCCCGGCAAGAAAATCATATCTTGTGGTTTACTATAACAGAATATAGTCTTAATGTGATCCAACCAGTTTTTGAAACTGAATAATGGAGTGGATGATCGAACTGTTCTACTTCCAGAGATAGAATAGGCAGAAATAATTTGATTTGAGTCCAAATGAATCAATGAATCTTCTACAGGATATTTATAGAAAGTGAGACTCATAAAGCCAATTCCATAGTAAATAGTCACTCGAACATCATGAGAAATGATGATGCGAACATCACTTGCTTCGATTCCTAATGATGCCACGATATTCTTAGTTTTCGTTGAGATTAGGGAGAATTCGAACCTGAAAACAAATAAGATTTTTACAGAAAACCAAAAAGTTAAATAATTTTTGGAAAATTGATATTAGGAAATAACGCATCTCCCAAAACTTCAGTAAACTCACAGTTGTCCCAAATCCAGGTTTTCGAGAACTTCTAATACGACGTTCTCGGGTAGTCGAAGCAGGGGAAAAGTAGGCTCCATTCGAAACGAATTATCGATTTTTGTGGTTGGTTGTGGGCAGAGGGTCAGGGAGAATAGTCGACGGTGTAGGCTAGGGGGCAATGAATGGACGACGTCGTACTGTTTGGTTTCTCAGAGGATCCTGCAGACCTCTGCAGACATAGTGTGAAGTAAATGTGGACATACAGTGCGCGTCATAATGATAGCCCCCCTTGCGATTATGTCAGATCTGGCTCAGCCGTAAGTTTTCATGAAAAATGGGTAACAGCATTCGATTCCTCGTGCGAAATAACCCCTGTGCGCAAAGTTTCATGAATCTCCTACAAAAACTACGGGTACACCATCGAAAACTTGAAAAATAGGCCGCGTCATAAAGATACCCCCCCCTTGAGACTTTTCAATTTTTCCATGATTTTTTTTCCGTTTTTCACTTAAAAACGTTTTCAATCAATAAAATTCGCATTTTATCAGCGTTATCTTATTTTTTTCCACTCTTTTACAGCAAAAATTCTACTTTGAAGAGCCAGTTTATGCTAAAAAGTCCAAAAATCGAAATTTTTGAGGAAAACTATCGTAATTCGCATTTCAAATAGAGGGAGCAATATTTTTGTACGGTATTTTACTTTTTTCGGTACTTGTCTGATAATTTTATCTTACTTTTGGCTGAAAAAAGCGGCTCTGAATGCTCAGAGGCCATCCCAATGTGAAGGAAATTCACTTAGGAAGATGGTTTTGAGCTTCTTCAAGATGAAGAACGTCTGAGAATCTGTTTTTGAAGTGGAATCTTTTTGAGAATGGTTTAAATAAACTTTTGTTATGTCACTAAGACATTTCTAAGAGACCTTACCAGGTTACAGATAAGTACTAGCAGTAGAAATCTTGGTCAAGTTATTTTCACAAAGGAATATTGTGTTCTCGAATCAATAGTAAGTTTAAGAGATTTAAAATTATTCGAAATGAGTGAAAAATTTTCAAACAAATACAATGTTTGTAGTTTCTTTTCAAAAAGTTGTCTACTCATCGTTAAACTCACGATATCCAGTGTTTTACTAGTGAACAAAGATTTGGGACACTGGATCATGATTTGACAGACTAGTACTTGTTACTAATTGGTCGAAGTAGTTCAGCTATGTCTTGGCAATAACATGAGACTTGATTCTACTATTTCTTTCAAAAACTATACCATAAAAACAGATTCTCAAACGTTTTTCATCTTGAAGAAGCTCAAAACCATCTTCCTAAGTGAATTTCCTTCACAATGGGGTGACCTCTGAGCATTCAGAGCCGCTTTTTTCAGCCAAAAGTAAGATAAAATTATCAGACAAGTACCGAAAAAAGTAAAATACCGTACAAAAATATTGCTCCCTCTATTTGAAATGCGAATTACGATCGTTTTCCTCAAAAATCCCGATTTTTGGACTTTTTAGCATAAACTGGCTCTTCAAAGTAGAATTTTTGCTGTAAAAGTATGGAGAAAAATAAGATAACGCTGATAAAAATGCGAGTTTTATTGATTGAAAACGTTTTTTAGTGAAAAAACGGAAAAAAATCATGGAGAAATTGAAAATTCTCAAGGGGGGGTATCTTTATGACGCGGCCTATTTTTCAAGTTTTCGATGGTGTACCCGTAGTTTTTGTAGGAGATTCATGAAACTTTGCGCCCAGGGGTTATTTCGCACGAGGAATCGAATGCTGTTACCCATTTTTCATGAAAACTTACGGCTGAGCCAGATCTGACATAATCGCAAGGGGGGCTATCTTTATGACGCGCACTGTAGTAGATAGATAGATGAGACATTGCATTCCTCTGTTTAAATAATTTGTTTCAACTTGTAAACGCTAATGGGGCTATTCACGTCCGGAATCCCCATTTTTGCACAATATCGCGAGGTGTAAAGTCTGAAGTACACCGAGTTAAAACTTTTTTTTCAAACGATACGACAAATGAACGTAAAAACCGTAATTAGAAAAAAATGCATTCTGTAATCAGATGTTCTGGAAAATGTTCTACCGTATAGTTTCATCTTTATTTATTAGCCAACCTCTACTTAAAGGTTATCAAACAGTAAAACAAAACAAATAACATGGAAAAAAGACAATTAGATAGAGACAAGACTTAAAACAGATATAATTCGAAAGTACACAGCATCGCGAGGCGTTAAGTCGACGCACCTCGCGATGCTGTGAAAGTACAGAACAACATGATAAACAGAACTTTACAAATATTATGGATTCAATTTTTCTGTGCAACTCCCATTTCGAAGCTGCGTTCAATTTTTGAACACTGCCGCAAGAAATGTTAACAAGGGGGCAAGGCGAGCGTTCCTTGCACAGAAAAATTTAGATTCAGAGTATCGCCATTATTACCAGGCATAAAAACGGAGATAAAGAGGAGTCCCAAAGTCCTCTGTCGCAATCACTGCAGTTGTCCCGTCGTTCCGTCTGATCTGAACCATTTCAACATTATTTGGCACGCTGCGGTTTCGACAGATATCTCTTTTTGCTTCTTCACTCATTTCCATGCAGTTGATTCCTTTTAAATACACTTTTCCGTTGACTAAATCCGCTATATCGATTGGTAGAAACATGCGTTGTAGTCTAGGATTAGATCCACGGATCCAATGTTTGAGAAATTGATTGAACTGTTTTTGAGATATTGAACGGGTGAATTGGACGTGCTCACTGTTTATCAATAACATATCATCAAGTGAGACATCATCATGAAATACGATACTTTTGAAGTTTTGAATGAAGTATTTTTGAACTTCACAAGCTTCTTCAAATGGGTTCGTTGTTAGACTTAGTTCGTTGACATTTTTGAAATGTTCCAGAAGTTCCCTGTTCCGAGATTGAGTATTGTTTCCAGATACATAAAGCTGATTGACACTTTTGATCGTATTTTTCAACGATTTCATTTCAAATTGCACATTTCCCGGCATAAAATCCACTTTTGGTGGTTTACTATAACAGAAAACAGTCTTAATCTGATCCAACCAGTTTTTGAAACTGAATGGAGTCGATGATCGAACTATTCTCCTTTCATAGAGCAAATAAGCAGAAATAGGTTGATTTGAGTCCAAATGAATCAATGCAGCTTGATCAACCGAATTGTTATAAAACAGGAAACTCATAATATAGGGTGCATAGTACACAGTTACGTCAACAACACGAGAAATCCCGATACGAACATAATTTGCTTCTATTCCTAATGATGCCACGAGATTCTTAGTTTTCGTTGAGATTAGGGAGAACTCGAACCTGAAAAAATTAAGTAATTCACAGAAAACCAACAATTATATAATTTGAGGAAAATTGATATTAAGAAATAATCCATCTCCTAAAAATGTTGTAAACTCACAATTTATTCATCCACAAATTCTTGATCACTTCGATGATGACATTCTCGGGTAGTCGAAATAGCGGAAAAGTAGGTTCCATTCGAAACGAATTATCGATTCTTGTGGTTGGTTGTGGGCAGAGGGTTAGGGAGAACAGTCGACGGTGTAGACTGGGAGGGCAATGAATGGAAGATGTCGTATTGTTTGGTTTCCCAGAGGATTCTGTAGACCTCTGCAGACAAAATGTGGAGTGAATGTGGACATTGTGTTCCTATATTTAAACAGTTTTCTTAACTTGTAAAACTCTAATGGGGCAATGTACGCCTAGAAGAACCGGTTTTCCTTCTATTCATTCACTTGAAAAACTGTTTCTTCTGAAAAACCAGTCTGAAAAACGCGACAAAAGTGTCCCAGTCTCATTATCACTAAAAACAAGCTCCGCCCACTTTTCCTTCATAATATTTTCATTGAAAGCCATTAAAATTTGATAGAAAACAACATTTTACAGAAGCGCCTAAGGATCTCCAGATTTTAGATTTTATTGCGAAATTCCCGCCAAAATTCATTCAATAATACAGTTTCTTGCAGGTTCACATAGTGTTGGATCAGAACATGTCGCTGAAAGTGACTCATGACATTGCTGAAAGTCTCCAAACCGGCATCGAATCACTTCCGGAAATCGAACGAGCCTTCGTCCACTGTGACTATGAATTCGAGCATCATCCACAAGACGAGCACAAAGCTGTTTGATTCTCATTTTAAATACTCTTTTATTTTTAAGTTTCCCCGATTTTATTGCTCCCCTCTCAACTCATCGATTCTCATTTTTCCGCTGAAAATTTCTCAGATTTCCCTTTTTTTCTATTTTTCTGCCCCCAGAATCTCATTTGCTCATCTATCATCTTCCACCCTCATAATGACACCAACACATAGATAATCATTCATTATTTCAAAGAATTTTTCCAAAAAAATGTAATTTTATGTATCTGATTTTAACACGAAAGTCCATAGCAATCATAGGCGAATCCGATTCTCTCCAACTCGCATTGCATCCATCCGACGTATCCATTGCATTCGGTGGTGAAGAAGTCCTTGATGCATCCGATGAATGACTCGGCGGCTCCGCAATAGCAAGAAAATATTGGAAATCTAGAAAAATTTGGAATTAAGAATGTTTGAGTGAAAAAAATTTGAAGAATTATTTTTTTCTAAAATTTTAATTTTTTGAAGAAGAATTAAAAATACGTCTTTTGGTACATGTTTCGACTAATTTGGAGCATTTTTTGATGAGTTATAATGATTTTCCTGAGGACGCCACTTTTGACTTCTGGAGCTCTAGCACGATGCTTATGGTTCAAGAAACCACTTCAACATTATTTTCTGTTTATGTAAGCTTTTCTCCAGACTTGTCACGGGCCGGTCCGGGCCAAAATCAGCAAAAATCTCGGCCCGGTCCGGCCCGCTCGGCCCGTTTTGAAACATTTTGTGTTTTTGAACTTTTTTTGGAAATTTTTGGAAATTTTTTGAAATTTTTTGAACTTTTTTGAAAAATGTATAGTTTTCGAATAAACATTTAAAATTGAATCAAAATGTGAATATGTATGATAATTTAAGCATTTTTACTCTTTTTTTCGAAAAATTTCAACAAAAAAATTGGTAAAAATGGGTACCCATTTTTGAATCCGGGCCGACCGGGCCGGGCCAAGAGAAATTTCGGCCCGGCCCGATTTTTGACAAGTCTGCTTTTCTCATCATTTTGACATCAAAAACTGAATAACTCCAAGAGGAAAATAAAAAGTTTTTTTTTCGAATTTTCAAATCAAGGTCAGGAAAAATCGATTATCGATAAAATTAAAAATGACAATTTTTACAAAAAACTTATTTTCTTACAGCTGAATGTTTCAGCTATTTGCCAAAAAAAAGTTTATGCAAAACGAACACGATTCAGCAGAGTTACGCATGAGAGTGTGAATCTACCCTCACTTATGGACCTATTCTGGGGTAGCGAAAAATAGTTTTTTGCTTATTTTTTGCTATTCAGAAAGTAGCAAAAAAAGCAAAAAACTCCTGGTTTGGAGGTATTTTTTGCTTGACCTTTTCTAGGCCAGCCGGCGGTTTTCTAGGCCATTCGCTGCAAGACATGTGTTTGGTGTAGATTTACGGGAGATTTTTTTGGGATTTTTTCAGCAAAGTTCGGAAAAAAATGATTAAACGATTACAAAGTATGGAATAAATCAATAAAATTACGAATTCAGTTCAAAAGTAGCGATAAAGTACATGGATGCTGAAAAAATCGCAAAATATTCTCCCGTAAATCTACACATGGCCTAGGAAACCGCGGGCTGGCCTAGAAAAGGTCAAGCAAAAAATGCCTCCAAACCAGGAGTTTTTTGCTTTTTTTGCTACTTTCTGAATAGCAAAAAATAAGCAAAAAACTATTTTTCGCTACCCCAGAATAGGTCCATTATGCTCGCTGCTGTGAAAAAAGCTAAAGTTTGGCCAGCTAGTGGTCGAGGTAGAAAAAACGCCTTCGATTTATTTCAGCTTTAGAACGATTTGGTTTTCTGAAGGATGTTTTGCTGTCCAGTTTATACATCGTGTATCGAAACAGTAAAAATACATGAAACATAGAAAAAAAGAATTAGATAGAGAAAAAGCTTGAAAAAAAACTCTATCTATAATTTGAATGTACAGAACAACAAAATAAACATAGCTTAACAAATATCCCAATTGCGGAACAAAGGCTATTTGTTTTTAGTACAAAACATAAAAACGAATGAAAAGAAAAGTTCCATAGTCCTTCGTCGCAATCACTGCAGTTGTCCCTTCTTTCCGTCTGATCTTAACCATTTTGATATCAGAAATTCCGTGTTTTTGACGGATTTCTTTCTTCGACTCTTCACTCATTTCCATGCATTCGATTCCTTTCAAGTACATTTCTCTGCTGACTAAATCAGTTGTATCGATGAATAATTTCATGTACTGAAGTCTTGGATTAGATCCACGAATCCAATGTTTGAGAAATTGATTGAACTGTTTTTGAGACATTAAACGGGAGAATTCGACTTTCTCACTGTTAACCAATAACATATCATCAAGTGAGACAAAATCACGAAATACGAGATTATCGAAGTTTTGAATGAAGTATTTTTGAACTTCACAAGCTTCTTCAAATGGATTCCTTCCTAGAATTAGTTCGTTGGCATTTTTGAAATGTTCCAAAATTTCCCTGCTCCGAAATTCAGTATTGCCTCCAGCTAAGACAAGCTGATTGAGGCTTTTAATCGCATTTTTCAACGATTCCATCTCAAATTGCCTACTTCCCGCCGAGAAAACCACATTTGGTGGTTTATTATAACAGAATACAGTCTTAATGTGATCCAACCAGTTGTTGAAACTGAATTGAGTCGATGATTGAACTGTTCTCCTTTCATATACAGAATAAGCAGAAATAGGTTGATTTGAGTCTAAATGAATCAATGCATCTTGATCAACCGAATCGTTATAAAAAGTGAGCCTCGTATTGAAGTATCTACAATACACAGTTATGTCAACATCAAGAGAAATGTGAATACGAACATAATCTGCTTCGATTCCTAATGATGCCACGATATTCTTAGTTTTTGTTGAGATTAGGGAGAATTCGAGCCTGAAAATAAAGCAGTTTTCACAGAAAACTAACAATTTATTATTAACTTGAGAAATATTTATCTTGAGAAATATTAGCGCGACACGCGTCTTACAACCGCTCTCTACCGAAATCAAAGAAAGTTGCGTGAGAAATTGAGAGATTCAGAGGAAATGAGAAATTTCTCAAGGCATTTCGGTAGAGCGCGGTTGTAAGACGCGTGTCGCACTAATATTCTATCTCCCAAAAATATGTAGTAAACTCACAATCGACTTGCACATAAATTCTTGATCACCTCTAAGATGACATTCTCGGGTAGTCGAAATAGCGGAAAAGTAGGTTCCATTCGAAACGAATTATCGATTCTTGTGGTCAAATGGGCAGAGGGTTAGGGAGAATAGTCGACGGTGTAGGCTAGGAGGCAATGAATGGAAAATGTCGTATTGTTTGGTTTCCCAGAGGATTCACCAGACATAGTGTGAAGTGAATGTGGACATAACAGATGGATAGATGAGACATTGCATTCCTCTGTTTAAATAATTTGTTTCAACTTGTAAAACTCTAATGGGGCTATTCACGTCCAGAAAAAGCCGTTTTTGTGAACGGGAGGGTGCCAGACTACCGTAAAAACTGTAATAGAAGCGCATGGGCCTCTATTTTTCAAACCCCTTTCGCAGATGCGCCTCTATTACAGGGGCGCTTCTAATAGAAGGTGCGCCTCTATTTTTCAACCTGTTCGTCCGATTATTTTTTCAACTTTAAAGTGATCAATTTTCAACCAAACTAACACTTTCTCAGACATAATTACACGAAAATCCCCAAATTTGCAGTACTTTTAACGAAAAAATTGGGTTTTAGTTATGCTTTTTCACGAACTTTGAAAAAGAATGACTGAAAACCAGAAAAAATATTCGAAACGTATTAAGGGGGCGCCTCTATTAGAGGGTGCGCCACTATTATTCAAACCGCTTTTTAAGGTGTGCCTCTATTAGAGGGCGCCTCAAAAAAAGGGGTGCTTCTATTACAGTTTTTACGGTATGTCTGGCTCTCCCTCTTCTTCATGTCCTCTCCTCTCGGCGCCGCACCACCGAGAGAGAGAGAGAGACGGAGGAGACAGGCCCCGCCCCTTCTCTTACTAGAAGGCTCGGCACCTTTAGTCTGGACGGGGAGCCGTTGCAGGAGGGTCTCTAGCCTCCAGGACCGACTCTCCCCTATACTCTTATATACTCTCCATCACTCTATTATCTATTATATCTATTCTACTATATAATCCATGTCCTATAATAAACCCTATATATACATATATATATATATATATATATAATCTCTTCATACCTTATCTAGTATAACTATAGGTCCTCGGAATAGGATAAAGGTTGAGTCAAGGAAGGGCTCTAGGAGCGACCCCTTTACATTTTCCTTCGATTCATTTTCCGGAAAACGGCGAAAAACTGTTTCTTCCGGTAAATACAACAAAAATAGGGGAATCCTACTTTAAATTTGGCCAGCTAGGTGGTCTAGTTGGAAAACAAAACAAAAAATCCGCCCACTTTTCCTCTATAAGTGTTTCCATTGAAAATCATCAAAATCCGTTGGAAAACAGCATTTTACAGACGCGCCGAAGGCGCCCCAGATTTTAGATTTTATTGCGATTTTCCCGCCCAAATTCAATCAAATAATACAGTAATTTTCTTGCAGGTTCACATAGTGTTGGATCAGAACATGTCGCTGAAAGTGACTCATGACATTGCTGAAAGTCTCCAAACCGGCATCGAATCACTTCCGGAAATCGAACGAGCCTTCGTCCACTGTGACTACGAATTCGAGCATCATCCACAAGACGAGCACAAAGCTGTTTGATTCTCATTTTTAATACTCTTTTATTTTCAAGTTTCCCCGATTTTATTGCTCCCCTCTCAACTCATCGATTCTCATTTTTTCGGCTGAAAATTTCTCAGATTTCCCTTTTTTTCTATTTTTCTGCCCCCAGAATCTCATTTGCTCATCTATCTTCCACCCTCATAATGACACCAACACATAGATAATCATTCATTATTTCAAAGAATTTTTCCCAAAAAATGGAATTTTATGTATCTGATTTTAACACGAAAGTCCATAGCAATCATAGGCGAATCCGATTCTCTCCAACTCGCATTGCATCCATCCGACGTATCCATTACATTCGGTAGTGAAGAAGTCCTTTATGCATCCGATGAATGACTCGGTGGCTCCGCAGAAATTGTTTGGATTCGCGTTGACGGTCGCGTTGAATTTGTAGAAACACGCGCGGTATTGGTTTCCATCAGTGGTTTCTCCTTTACGGATACAGTCGATGTTGTTTTGGTAAACTGGAAAAAATATGAAGAAAATGCGCTCTATTGAGAATTTGTGGGATGAGAGTTCGATTGTACAGTTTTGTTACTTTTCCTTTAAGCTCCGCCCATTTTTCAAAATCTTCAATTTTTTTTTCAAAAGATTTGAATTTGAAGCGAAATCATTTTTTCAATGGAGCGGATTTGCTGCACCAAGGTTCCGCCTTGCAGTTTCGTACAAACGCGCTCTATTGATAATTTTGAAAATTCGAGTTATTAAGCTCCGCCCACTATTTGCATTTTTGGGGCGCAGTTTTTATCAAAAAAAACCAAAATTTTCAAACATTTTAAGGAAAAATGACAATTTCAACGGAGCGCATTCACCAAAATGGGCGAAGCCAAAATTACTAAGCTCCGCCCACTTTCTGCAGTTTTGACGCACAACGCCACTGTCTAGTGAAAACACGCCCCATTGATAATCTGGGTCAAATTTTTCAGAAATCCGAAAGTTTTAACATTTATGTGCGGTTTCTAAAGGCGCGCAGTTTCTATAGCAAATTTTTATAAAGCGCATTTGCATCGTTAGTAAGCCAACATACTTAAAATAAAACGTGCGACGCCGTTGCAAAAATGGGCGGAGTCTAAATAACAAGTGGAATACTTTCAAGAAAGTGCGCTCCATTGAACTCAGTGAGAGTTTTGGCGCGAAGTTCGAAAACTAACTTAAAACGGCTATATGATTAGAATCCGTATCGAAAGTTCACGGCGACGAGTCTAGTAGAGCGCTGTTGCTACTTAGAAATTACATCTTTGAATTCGTGTGTCTAGCTTGGTAGAGGCCGTTCCGAAACCGACATCTGGCGGTTGTAGATCATAACTTAGATTAGGAGAAAAGAGAGGAACTTTTGTTTTCAAGGACTTCTCCGTGGCTAACACAAGTGTAATTGGTAGATCACTACTTTCAAAAAGTTTGATCTACGGTGGGATTTCAAGGGACTAACTCCTACAGTAACCCTTTTCGCTCGATTTCTCAGTAGAGCGCACTTACCATCGAATCCAGTACTGCAGATGAATTCGAGATGTTTCATGAGATGAGTGTATTGCATTACATTCCACCAATCCGTGTTTCCAAGAGAGATCAAATAAAATCGATCGATACACGTGTCATAGGTGAAGCCAAGCGTTTGGACGAAGAGTTGACGGGCTCTGCAAATGCGCTCTATTGATAATGGAAGAAAACGCGCTCCACTGATAAAAGATAGGCTTACCCGCAAACAGCAGCAAGTTGATCGATTCCTTGATCAATCATTGTGATTGTTGCATTGGTGAGAATATTGGCATCACGCCAAGTGGTGGTTACTGGCAGACCAACTGCAGATGCGAAACCAGCCTGGAAATATAAATTAGGATTTTGTATGAAAAATGTTTGTGGATTATGCAAGGACGCTCCACCGAACTTCTCTGGATTCAGTTTTCTCTGCGTCTCTCACATTTCCACACTATTTTTTCTAAGTTTTGGTAGAGCGCGGTTGGAAGCACCGTAAGAACCGTATCTGTAATCTCGCTCTAATGGTATACACAGGCAAAAACAAATTTTGTCAATAGAGCACATTTGCTCATGCCTTATTCCTACTGCGCCAAAAAACTTCCCATTGCAATTACGCTCCACCGAACAGTGACTAATTTTATAGTGTGCAACCGCGCCCTACTAGACTTGGCGGCAACTTTGAGTCCAGCAGGGCGCGATTGCTCTAGAGAGAACTAACCGTGATTTAGGCTCCGCCCACTTTTTGCAAAGTTCCCCGCATGTTAATTTAGTACCGTTTTAAACGCGCTCTGTTGGACATTCCTTTTTTAAATGAAGTGTGGAATTGTTAGATGTCAATGGAGCGCGTTTTCATTAGTCATTGTAACTGTGCGACAGAATTGCAATAAATGGGCGGAGCTCTGTCATTTTGAATTCCCAATATTATCAATGAAGCGGGTTTGCCTCGGCTTCAGTGCCTATGCGACATGTTTGCTAAAAGTGGGCGGTGCTTAAAATCGCTTCAGAATCATATGCACCTTTAAGGTCCCTCTATCCACCTATTATCCTCGATGTTGCAAGTGCGCTCTACTGATAACAACATAATTCTTGTAGCGTCGATCAAATCTCCAGCTTACAATTTTAAACCCCCATATAATCCCACTTAGTGGGCGGAGCCTTCTAATTCCCTATAAATAAAAGACGTACCTGAGCAGAAGCAAATGGGACACTATTACAAGTTCCCAGTGCCAAATCTTTGGATCCAGTTGAGAAGAAGGTCTTCACTTGCTTCTCATTCAACAAATAATCTCCGAGAGACGGCAATAACGGGTTGAATAATCCAGCGACCAGAGCAACGGACGATAGTCCAATCACGGTTTTTAGAAGCATCGTTTTGCTGGAATTATCCTTATTTTTCAAACTAACAAAAACTTTAACAAATTTTGTCTGAAAAAGGGGAAACGGGTGACGTGGAAAGGGAGAAAAGAGGTGCGGCAGCGAGTGATAAGACATGCAATTCGACGACGGTCGGCAGTAAAAAAGCTACGTTGGCATTTATTAGTTCACTTTATTGGGCACAAGATGGTCATGATGCATGTATGCTCTGTTGATGATAGGGCAAGTTTTTGAGTGAACAAAGAAGAAGAGAATCTGATGTTGAGGTCTTCAGAGAAGGATGAGTGTCAATGTTCTGAATGAGGTTTACGGTAATCTGGGAAAATATTTGTTTGAAATCTGTATTAGTTCGACGTCTATATAAAAACAGCGCCCCACCGCAAATGAGAGAGTTGCGGTGAGAGACGCAGAGGTTTGTTGGGGTTTTTCGTCAATTTTTGCATAACTTAAAATTTGATTGTTTTTATTGAGGAATAATTATAGTTATTCACCCAAATCTTCAAAATCATGGAATGGTCCCATTTTCTGGAAGATCTGTAGTTTGTCAAGTATTTTTAGGTGCATTCCTTACTGAAAAGAATCAAACTTTAAATTATGACAAAAAAATGTTCCGCCTAACTGTATTCCAAACTGGTTCAGTTCTTCCAAATTTAGTAAGTTATCTTGGGGCTGTTCATGATATGGGGTGTGCCGTATAACCTGTAATTGAGGCGCACCCACTTGCAATAGTTTGGATCATCCTATCTCGGCTGTCTTTAAAGATTTAAAAAATTTTTAACTGAAAAAATACTCTATGAATATTAAGCTACCAGCCTGTCTGCCCCGCCTTCGGCGGTTCAGTCGGCTGGCCTCTTCTCATTTACGTGGCAACCCTTTTTCAAATGTGTCCGCATGGCCGAGTGGTCTAAAGCGGCGGTCGTGTCCAAAGCACGCTAGTTCGGTTTTGCCCGCTGGCTTAGTTTCTCTTCTCTTTCCAAAATCGTTGCGGACAGCGCCTCAGACAGACAGACAACGCCCAATTGTCTTTTATATATAAGAATGATATTTTGTCAGTTAACAGCTTTTAGATATTTACTCTGTGAACCAAGATATACCGCTGCGAACAGACACCTCTAGGTGCTGCTCTATGAATGGTTTTACGGTATCTCCAAAAAATACTGAATAAAAATTCGACAACTGTATGAACGACATTCAAAGTTTTATAGAATTCAATAACACAAACACAGAATCATTCGAAAAATTGAAAAAGAAGAGTTTGCAGAGAAGTGAAAAATCATTATTTGGAAATTCTTTTTAGACAACCAAAATTTCCAAAACCTAACACCCTTACCAAGTGGAAACTCTCTGGTTCCTTCAAGTCTGAAATTCCGTTTACAGTATACCAAATTGATGTAATGGATGTAGTTCGATGCGATGAACGGTTTATATTTTCCAGATGAGTACCTATTTTTCTGTGTTAAATAACATAATCACTAGTTCACTTCCAGTTCGTGTTATTTTGCTTTCAAGATTTTTTCTTGAGTTGGAAGCTTCGATTGCTACTCAGCACTCACTCCTCGTGACTTAATTCTTGTGTCTAGATTGGTCAAGGTCATCTCGTGACCGACATCTGGCATTCACAGATCATCATAACTTAGATTGGGAGAAAAGAGAAAGACTTTTGTTTTCAAGGACTTTCGTAGCTAACACAAGTGTAATTAGTTTTCTGTTGATCACTTTCAATAAAATTTGATCTACAAAGGATTTCAAAGGATTGGCGGAAGCTTTCAAGGGACTTTACTCATAAGCGTACCGTTGTGTGCATTACGTCTACCGTAACCATGCTTGTCATTAGAGCGTACATACATACCATATCCAGCGATGAATTCGAGATGTTTCATGAGATGTGTGTATTGCATCACGTTCCACCAATCCGTGGTGATGGTAACGGTTTCTGCTGAGAAAATGCGCTCGAATAAGAGTTATCAATAGAGCGCACTTGATATACTCACGCTACGGGGTGATACACGTGTCATAGGTGAAGTCGAGTGTCTTTCAGGACACGGGAATGCTAAGTTAAGATCTTACTGGATTGAGCAGAGACGCGTCGCGTGCTACCTGACCCTGTGCCAACCTGCTACAGTAACCCTTCAGGTTGCATTTCTCAGTAGAGCGCACAGACTCGGGATCTGAAAGAGGCGCTGCGGTTGCGTCGCGTGCGTCTCTGATTTTTTTGTCACACGGTGCCGTCCTTTTACAGTAACCCTATCTATTCTCTTTTTTCAATAGAGCGCACTAGATTTCATTGACATAATTCTACCAATATATATGAATCTTTATTAAAGAAAACAGTTGTTTGTATATAAGTACATGAGATTTGTATCAGGGATAAATGAGTGAATTGATAATTGCAAAGTGAGCACAGTATATCACAAAAAAAGAAGAAGAAGAATGAAATAAATTATGCGTAGAATTTTTTGTTGTTCAGTTGGGAGCCCTTTTTCAAGTTTCAAAATAGAAATTTTTGGGGTGTTGACCCCCCAAATATTTCATTTTGAAACAGAGAAAAAAGTGTTTGTTTCACATGAAAGAGGTTTTCGAAAAGATAGTGTCGATGCATAAACAAATAGTAAAAAGATAATAAAAAAGGAGTCGAGAAAGAGGAAAAGGTGTGAATTTGATGGCTTAATGATAAGGAGACTCTTTGAGAGTGAAAGAAGAGAAACATTTGAAAATGACCTAATAGTGTTATGATGCAAGTGTGCTCGAATGCAATTGCAATGGAGCGCACTTGCGTCATTCGAACAAACTAGTAAACTTAAACAGAAGACTGAACAAAGTTCGCTCCAGGAGACTGACGCTGAATACTGTACTCCACTGGTTGTTGTTGAACGTATCCAGTTGGTCCCTGAGTGTAGATCACGTCTGGAGCGTACTGTGGAATCGCCTGGCTCTGAACGTATTGTTGGGTGGTGGGCGTGGCCAGTGGGACGTTCGAGTATTGTTGGGGAGCGACGTTGTATGGAGTCACCGAGGGAACTGGCGTGTAGGAGGTCGCGTTGACTGGGGTACGGATTTGGGCGTTGTAGCTGAAAGGAGAAAAGTTGTTTTGTAGGAGAATGTGTACACATCACTCGCTTAAAACTCAACGGGATGAGCTGAAAAATAGACCGAAATGTAGATTTCGGCGAGTCCTATAACTGTGACCTTATACGGGAGGGATGAATATTTGTTAATGAGCCTCGGGCCGGGCCAGAATGATTTTTTCGATCATTTTTGCGTTTGTCCTGGCTCGACGTACATTAACGACTAGCCATCCGGTCCCTACTAGGTCACAGACATAGAACTCCCGGAGATCTACATTTTGGTATATTTTTCAGCTCATAAAACTCTATTTGGAGCGAGTTAGGCGTCGGGCCATGTCGGCCAGTTTTGTCCATTTTTTTTTGAAGAACAGCAAGTATCGATATTTAAGAAATTTTCGAAATACAAAACTTACTCAAAGTTCTGAGTTGGTGCTGGATTGTAGGCGAAGTCAGAAGCTGGTTGCTCTCTGAAAAATGGATAATTGGGATTCGGTTTATAGGGGAAATTCAGGAAATGAGGATTGCGTAGAGGTTTTTTTTTACAAAATATGGTTCTCAAAAATGAATTTCTATCGAACATTTTCTGCATACATGACCGCTCAAAAGGTGATCAACTTTGCCTGTTTTCAGTGGAAAATGACCAACTTTGACAGTGTATTTCGGTGTCACCTGATTGTCCGACAAGCTCATATTTTTATAGGTTGGACAGAACAAAAACAGCATATCATTTTTGTGATTGACCATTTCTTTGTATGGACACCATCTTGAAACTAACTTTTTTGTAGGTTCAAAGTAATTTATTCCTGAAATCGACTGTTTCAGTGCATACCAGCTCAATTTGGGAGCATTTTACTTTGGCAACCTGTAACTTTCAATATAGTGTCTCTTTGAGAAATAGTCAATTACAAAAAAATAATGTTATTTTCGCTCTGTTTAGCCCATATGTTTATCGGTCAATCAGATGACACCGAAATACAATGTCAAAGTTGACAGTTGAAAAGTTGAAAACCTTTTGAGCGGTACTGTACATGCGTTCATTTTATTCAGGCTTGCTAACCGGGCCGAAACGGGCCGACACGGGCCGGCTCGTAACTCGCTTCAAACTCAATATTATGAGCAGAAAGTTATACCAAAATTTAGCATTCGGCAAGTTCTTTGTCGGTGGCCTACTACGGGACGGATGGCTATTTGTTAATGTGCCGCGGGTCGGGCTAGTAAGGCTTTTTGGGCCATTTTCGCGTTTTTAGCACTTTACCCTGGCTTGAGGTACATTCACGACTAGCCATCCGGCCCCCACTGGGTTACTGTTATAGAACTCGCTGAGATCTACATTTTCGTATATTTTTCAGTAAGGCTTTTTTGGCCATTTTCGAGTTTTTAGCACTTTTTCCCGGCCTGCGACGTATTAACAAAATGCCATCCTGTCCGTAGTAGGTCAGTGACATAGAACTCGTCGATTTCTACATTTTGGTATATTTTTCAGCTCATAATATTGAGCTTGAAGCGAGTTACGCGCCGGCCCGGTTTGCAAGTATGATTTTATTACTAGTCTACAAAAGATTGTCTCTCTTTTGGAGATACTACACTGCTCGACATAAGTATACAGCCACTTCGTTTTTCAAATTTTTTTCATAAATGAGAAAGTCTTCCATGGAATCTCAAATGCGGAAAAATACTGCTCTGGAGGCATAAAATTATGCGATAGAACAAATTAGATCCCTCTCTATACTTTTCGAAAAAAATTGATTTTTTGTGAAAAACAGCTTTTTTCGACGCGACATAAGTATACAGCCAGTACCTGAAAAATGGCGTAGAAGTTCAAAGCTGTTTCAAATTACCAATAATCATATTTACAGTCCAATAGTGACTGTTTTGATGCACTTTTTGACACTTCAAGTTAAGAAATTAAAAAAATTTTGAGCACAACATGGAGAAAAATGCAAAAAAGCTTGTAACGCATTTATGAATCTATTATCACAATGATATTTTTTGTTAGCAATAAGAAAGCTACAGGATTTATCTGGAATTATGTTTTGAGCCTGTTATAAGAACTTCTATCACTCAATGAAATAGGGATTTGTGTCCTTTTATTGCTAATTCTTTGTTTTTCATGTATGTTTTCTCACTTTCGTTAAAAAATAACAATCGGAGGTGAGATCCCGGTTGGTCCAGTATAATTTTACAATTTTAGGGTTCTTCATGAACATTTATTACACATCTTATCGGGATAAAACTTGCTTACTTGAGACCAGGGATGACATTTTTGTTAAGAAAGTTGGGATGTAAATTTGAAAACGGAGTCACTGGGTTAAACAACCGAATAACAAAATTTTTATGGGTCTTTAGGTTTAAAGCACCTACTACGCCATAGCTTTCTTGAATTACAGTAATGTTTTAACCTTTCAAGACTCTTTTTTTGCTCATACTTATCTTGTCGTTTATCTGTATTTGTTGGCAGCTAGTTTCTTTCACTGACGCTTCTCCAGACATCAAGTAAGCAAGTTTTATCCCGATAAGATGTGTAATAAATGTTCATGAAGAACCCTAAAATTGTAAAATTATACTGGACCAACCGGGATCTCACCTCCGATTGTTATTTTTTAACGAAAGTGAGAAAACATACATGAAAAACAAAGAATTAGCAATAAAAGGACACAAATCCCTATTTCATTGAGTGATAGAAGTTCTTATAACAGGCTCAAAACATAATTCCAGATAAATCCTGTAGCTTTCTTATTGCTAACAAAAAATATCATTGTGATAATAGATTCATAAATGCGTTACAAGCTTTTTTGCATTTTTCTCCATGTTGTGCTCAAAATTTTTTTAATTTCTTAACTTGAAGTGTCAAAAAGTGCATCAAAACAGTCACTATTGGACTGTAAATATGATTATTGGTAATTTGAAACAGCTTTGAACTTCTACGCCATTTTTCAGGTACTGGCTGTATACTTATGTCGCGTCGAAAAAAGCTGTTTTTCACAAAAAATCAATTTTTTTCGAAAAGTATAGAGAGGGATCTAATTTGTTCTATCGCATAATTTTATGCCTCCAGAGCAGTATTTTTCCGCATTTGAGATTCCATGGAAGACTTTCTCATTTATGAAAAAAATTTGAAAAATGAAGTGGCTGTATACTTATGTCGAGCAGTGTATACAATCTGATAACATACAGTACACGAAGACATCTGTATGACCCTATTTCCAAAATAAAAAGTCTCACTGATCCCCAAAATCTTACCTGTATTGCTGTTGTGGTTGTGCCCATTGCGCAGAATTCCTTCCAGAGTGTAGCCGCTGTTTGTCATCTCCTCTCATCTGGAATTTCAATTTTCTTATTACCCAAGTCTATGGAATCTTTCGATCTTTAGAAGGCCATCCATCCCTCCCTCCCCACCAAGTTTCCATTTCCCAAAAGTTCTGCACCTCCGATTGAATGTCCACATGAGCTTGACCTTCTCCCCCCTCTCTAAAGTCTGGCTTATTTGTCAAATGCTTCTGTTTCTTTCTCTCGCTCTCTGCGTCTCTCACTATCCCTTACTCTCTCCAATTTCTGTTCCGTTCACATGCAAATACAAACATTACATGTACAATATGGATGATTCCTTCTTCTTCTTCTTTTCCCCGTAGTCGCAACCCAAAAGCACATATGAAATTCTTTGCGAGCCGCCCATCTTTTTCTACCGCACGGAAAGGAAGGAGACTTAGAGAATACACAAACAGACTGACTGAGGAAAGGGAAAGAAAAATAAGAAGAAGAAGACAAAAATCGTATAGTTTCTGGGCATGAATGAAACAAAGTATTATCTCAGAAATTACAGATTTTCAGTTTTCCGACAGGGCCTCAAGACTTTGCTACAACCTTGTTCTACCGAAACTCAGAGAAAATAGTGTAGGAGATTGAGATCCGCAGGGAAAACGGGATTTCGGTAGGGCGCGGTTGTGAAAACTGTGCAGCTTCTGTATCCCTTAGATCTTCAAAGATACCGCTGATTGAAAATTGGGCCAAAAACATATCGGAGATGATGGGAACGAAATTTTCAGACTTTCGAATTCAAGACTCTTTTTTTGTTTAAATGATATAAATGACGTTTTTCTGAAATTCCGATTTCTGAGGGTCTTATGGAATGTATTTGATTGGGTAATTTGAACTCCCGAAAAACGCGCCAAAGGCACCCCAGTCACCTGGAAAACATCTAATATCTCAGAGAACCCATAAATTCAACCAACTCTTATGAGCCCTTTTTCTCCATGCTTATTTTTCAAATTCGCTGAGCAGCGACTCCCGCTAAGTCTACGATGATACGCAGCTCTTCAAAAACATTGTTTTACACCAAATGAGCCCGTGTACAACCACAAAATCTTATTTTAATAATTTTTTTTTTAACTCACTCCTTTAACGACAACCATATAAATCGCAACGACAACTGCAGCCAACAGAACGACACCTCCAATTACAATGGCGAAGACCACAGCGATCTGAAATTATATGATTTTAGAGATTATAAGGAAGTTTTCAGCTTGAAAAACAATTTAGAACATTCTAGAGTTTTTAGACCATCGAGAAAGTTCCCAGTAATAAGCTCCGCCCCTTCCCTCTAAAAACCGTAACCTGTGGTCCATTTCCAGCGAATGGCTCATCAAATGTGTATGCCGGGCGATAAGTCATTAGGTAATATGAAAGACTCATGATGAAAGTCCAGGAGGGAGTGAGGGAGGGTTCCAATATTTGGACACCTTGAGTAAGAGTCCCCCCAAGAATTTCGGATAGGGTTACCCCCAGTCATGGGGGGGGGGACGTGAGAATATGCTCAAGTCCGAACAAGGTAAGCTATTATTATAAATTGCTCGAAAAACGGATGTCTACCCCTAACTTGTGACCTCTTTTCCCGCTCGTCTAGGTAGTTGACAGGCAGAAAACTTCTGGGAAACATCACTGATAGAGAGAGAATGATAAAAATACTTAGAAGAGGCCAAAAGTCAAAGTTCATTGGGGTCTTACATGAAATGCTTATGATATAGTCGTGATGTATTGATTATAGTTTGAATTTGACCTACTTGTTAGTTTCACTTATTGTGTTTGCTAGGTATTTAGTTCAAAGTTCTGACCGTGTCAGATTTGCTTGATCTTTTAAGTTTGTGGGCGGAGTCTTCCTATTTAGAAATCCGAGATTTCAAAACTTAGGTACTTTTTCAAGCTGCATAATGTGGTCAAATATTTTTTTAAAAATTCACTGGGTTTCCAACGACATCAGCTAAATCGTCTTTCGTGACGAGGTTTCAGAAAAGTTCTTAATTGTGTTTGCAAAAATTGCATTTGTGTTGCAAAAATTGCATTTTATGCATTCGATAATTATAATAAGTTAAAATTAGGTTAATTGAATTTGATTTATTGGAAATGAACAAGTAGAGTTTTACATCATAAAATATGATACTTGAACAAATTTATATAAAGACAGCTACAGTTGGAACTAGAGGAAACTATCAAACTAAAAATTCAAAAAAGGATTTGCTACTTTAGACAATTTTCAGATTATTGTACAAAATCTTGTTAACACCTTGCTTATGTCAAAGTATTTGAAGAATAAGCCCATTTAGAAAAGTATGGGTGGGCTTGATGGGAGTAAGGAGAACGGACTTGGCAAGGTGTTTCAATGAACATGGACTGTCTGTCTGTGTGTCGGTTTGTCTGAATGTCCTCGTTATCCCGGTCTAAAGTAAAAATGGGATAGAAGATTGTAAGGTTTGCTCTCTTATAGTTTCAGAGTTTTCTAATCATTTCGATGCTCACAGATCAATTTAAGATAAGTTGTTTTTCATAACGAAATTTTTTAATGACTGGTTTTCCTGAAGCTTAAAACATCTCGATCCTCCTTATATCTAATCGAAAATCATACCTGATAGTTATACTGATTGTGATTGTACGACATGGTTGTTGATGACGAATAGAGCAAAATGAGTCAGTCGAAATGGTCGTTGTCGTCTTCTCTCTCTCTTCAAAATGATAATAATTAAAACTCCGTCAAGCGCGGTGCGGGAGCGGAAAAAGAGAAGAAGGCAAAAAGATGGAAAATGGTATGATGAGAAATAGAGAAAAAGAAGGGAAAGAAGAAGAAGAAGAGAGGATTGACTGAGTCAACATTGGAAAAGTTTAGAAAGACAGGGGAGGTGGGAGTGAACAAAACATGCGGGAAGAAGAAGAAGAAGACTCATGAGTGAATAAGAACAACACATCAGGTGCAACTATATCTTTTGTAACAGATGGAATGGAGAAAGGTGTCTGTGGGTCTGGATGTCTGGATGTCCAAGCGGGGGATCTCTACGGTATGAAACAACAAATAAGCACTAGAAAAACGCTGCGATAATAATAAAGTACTATCAAGAGATCAAATACTCAATCTCAAAAACAAAAAATAAAGCACCGGCGTGAATAGTAACTTTTACATCAGCGAATAGAACGCCAAAAAATTTCCGTTTTATTTTAACGAGTTTCTGAAACTACAAAATGTCTCTGAGACAGTTGAAAATATAACGGCATGCAGTTATACTACAGTTTTTACGTAATACTTGTCAAAAATCCCAATGAATCTTATGTGAAATGATTTATTTTTTGGGTTTCTGAAAATTTTGAGTCTGGGATTTGGTATTTGAATTACCTGGCTTCAACATATTGAAAATGTTTACTAAAAAGTTCTTAATCTAGTGGTAGTTGTACTAAAAAATTTCGTCATCATAGGAGAACTAATTGTTTTAAACTAAATGAGAACCTACAAAGCATTCATTAATCTCTCTACTGAAACCATGAAACATGGACCAGTTGGTTTTGAAACAAACCAGTTCTACCTGGTACTAGATTAGATTTAGGTAGTTTCTCGAAAATTTCTGTATTTCTAGACTTCTAACAATATTTTTCAGAAAGTGTTTCAAGATATTTACAAAATTCTGAAGTAAAATCTCCCCACTAGGACTTGTTCACACAATCCGGTGGGCAACCAGACAAACCGACGGACCGACAGAAAGGAAATATGACTGAGAAGATTACTTCAGAGTTTACTAGTAGATTAACGTCTGGCCGCCAATTTTCAGAGTTTAACACCGTCAGGTACGGTCCATGTTCATTGAAACACCATGTCAAGCCCGTTCCCGTAATTCCCATCGAGCCCACCAATGCTCCTCGAAAATTTCCGGTCCGCTTATGCTTCAAGTATTTTAAAAGGAGAGATGTGTTCTCTCTCTCTCTCCGTAAAGGAATCGATTGAACGAAAAATGTTTACTTCGGCGAAAAAATATAAAGGGGGAAACTCACATGGGTGGTATATATTTGTTAGTCTACACAATACACAAAGTCATGTGTTTTTTCCGTTGGCATTCGGTTACAACACCTTGGTTTTTGAGGTGCTTTTATTGATAGAATAACAAGAAAGTTTGAAAATTTGTTGGAATGGACTGAGAGGAGTTGAATAACAATAACATTGTGGAGTGATAAGAGGAGAAGGAAATGAGACGGGTGGCTTGTTGGTAATTAGTGAAGAACAGGGAACATATATAATAGAGGAAACAAAAAATTTGAGTTCGAAAAGTTTAGATGTTTTTATTTATGGGAACAGAAATTTTCAAATTTAAACCTGATTGTGAGTCATCAAAACGTTTCAGTAGATGAGTATTTTGGAATGTGCCAATTTTGGTCATTTTTGATTAAAATCTGTCTAAAGGGAATCAAAAACCGACCGGAGCAATTTTGAGTAGAAATAAGAATCAGGGAAACGGATTTGAGCACAGTGTTTCAATGAGCACGTACTGTCTCTCTGTTTATTGCTGAACACTAACAAGCTCTGAGAGTAGAAACGTTGTTGAGGATTTCTAATTCTACTGTTTTTGGGTATTATTATGAAGACGCGAAAAGAGGACACTATGCCTAGATTACTACAGTCACCTAATTTAAAAACACACACTAGATGCTAACAAACCAATCAAACATAAACCAGCTTTCATCTCCGAATAGGCTCTACTAAATTTGGAAAACATTTCAGCACTATCACAGACCGTGTTTCTTGATTTTTGTATTCTTCTAAGAAACTGTGTTTTCCTGATTATCAGTGGAGCACGATTGCTTAACTAGTGAAATGATTTTACTAGGGAAGGTCCTCGATTCTGTCTGGAGATAAGGGGCGTGACCTACATGTATCATTGGAAAGCTGAAATCACGCTGATTCCAAATATATATTCAGTTTTTGTTTTCGAGGCCTGGTATTCGAGAAAAACAAGGTCAAAGTTAGAAATAATGACAAATTATTGCAAAAAAAATTTTTTGAAATTTTTTTGCGATTTTCGCGTGTTAAAAAGGCAATAATTTGTCATTTTTTCTAACTTTGACCTTGTTTTCTCGAATACCAGGCCTCGAGGGCAAAAACTGAATATATATTTGGAATCAGCATGATTTCAGCTTTCCAATGATATAGGCCACGTCCCTTATCTCCAGACCGAGTCGAGGGCCTTCCCTAGTTAGTCAAGAACAGTTTTCGAAAATTTTCAAGCATGCTCAAACTTCAGAAACACTAGTGGAATCTGCGATCGAGTACCGGTTGGAGACAAATCGTGAAAACTTTATTTGAAATTCGTTTTTAATTGAATGGCATGCTTTTCTAACACATGGTTTGAGTAATCTGGCCCCATTCTTAAGTACTGAAATATATCTCTACAGAAGTTCAAAGTTGAAACTATCAATCTCTTTTCTTCCAAGTTTCCCAGACTAATCAATAAAATGCATTTCGAAAAGGTAAATAAATTTTGCGCAACAAGTAATAATATAATAATGCAAGAGGGCAGGAAGGCGGGCGGAGACCGTTTTAACGGGTTTTCCTTCTCTCCGAACACAAAACAAACAGAGAGAATACTCGTTCTGTTCCCTCTCTATCTCTAGTGAGCACAAATATATACTCATTTCTGTTTAAAACACACGTAGCTTTCATGTAAATACATAAGAAAGAATTGTATGCTTTCTGGAATTTCACTTTTTGTTTGATAACAGATTTACTATTGGCACTTACACAAGTTTTTGTGAATGGGGGGGGGGAGGGGGTCAAGAAGGAAATTTTTCTGAAAATTGTCTAGAAGGGCGCGGTTGCAACTGAGTACTCACTGAAAGAAAGTGTAAAGACTGATTCTCACTAGAGCGCGATCGCATATGTCCGTGCTGGACCTCCGTAAATGCTTAAAACTTCTAGTTGTCAGTGAGTGCTGGCCGAAAATTTTCAGTTTGGTTTCTAGGCCACCGATGGTCTCTAGCTGAAAACTTTCTGTTGCTATTGATAAGCAGATAACATTGAAATTAAGGGAAGGACCAAGTGGCAAGCAGAATTGGAAGTGTTTTTTTTTCAGCTGGCGGTCTAGAAACCTAAAGTGAAAAGTTCAGCCAGCACCAACCAGTTTGGGAGGTGGAATATTTACTAAGTTTTGAATTATAGTAGTTCCGTTGCAAGTTGCATCCGCGCCCCGCTAGACTTGGCGGCAAATTTGAACTTTTTCAAATTTAACTCGCTGCGCCGTTGAATACTTTCGCTACACAGATTAATATGACACAATTTGACTACCGCGTGTCATTTCTACTAGAACTTTCAACCCTCGCGCCAAAATATAGTTTGAGTTCAACAGAGCGCGGTTGCATAAAACTCCGAATCCAAAAAGCCGTTGTGGAAGCTGACATAAGCATTCTAAGAGATCCAAATTCTACAATTTAATTGTATGATCATAATTTAATCATAATTACTAATGAGTTCTCAGTAGAGCGCAATTCCATAAATAAACCGCTACTGATCATTGTTCAACAGAGCGCGTTTACATACCCTACATACCAAAAGTAATCAAGGTAGGGAGGTCACATGGAGAGAAGGTAGAAATGTACAAATATTTAGAAAAGAATAGGAAGAAGAAAACTAGATTTTGGAGATGAAAAAAAAAAGAAAAATAGGAAAAAGCGAAGAAGACAAATAAACAAACATCGAGAAGTACACATTGTTGAATATTTTCTGTTGCTGTTTTTCTTTTTTCTGCTATTTTCGATCGGAAATTATGCAAATTTTGAATATTCAAACATCCGGTGACTTGAACAGAAGACAATTCAAAGAACTACCTGGCCTAGAACCCCAAACCTAGGCCACCAGCGTAAATACGTCACCAGAATGTTGTATACACACATAAAAACAGTCTGAAAAGGGTGTGATGATAGTTTGATAATTCGCAAATAAGCGAGAGCAGTGAGACGATTGATGATTGCATACAAGAGCGGGAGGTTGGGGGGAGAAAAAAGGCGGAGCTTGGAATGAATCAGAATAAAAAATAACGGATGAGTCAAGGACCAGGTGTATGTGGGTGTGCATAAGAGAGATAGGAAGTAAAAGATTTTTTAAATTCTGATTGGAGCGCGTTTCAAATACTCCCAACCAAATTTTGGCAATGGAGCGCATTTGCAGCGGAGCTAATGCGCTCTATTAATAACCTCGCTGGTTACGGTAGTCATCATTAGTGGCGTACGCGACGCAATCGCTGCGCCTGGTCTCTGGGAGAGTCTCACCTATTTAACAAGGGTTAGCAATAGAGCGTAGTAGCTACAGATTGGAAAAACATTTCCAGCTACAGTAAGTCAGGCTCCAGTAGAGCGAAATTGCACACCACTCTTAACACTAAAAATGAACGGAATCAGCGTAGCCCCGCCCCCTTAGGAGTTAATCCATCAAAGTTATACGGCTGGAAATCTGGAGTCAAGGGAATTCAGAACCTGTCTTCAAAGTTGAGCTAAAATTCAAATGAACCGAGTAACGAGGCTTTTAGTGTGGTAAGTTTATAATTTACAAGCTGCGTACTGTCGAAAATAGCTTTTCGGTGTTTGCAGATTTCAAATTTTAATTTCAAATTCTGGGCCCCGCCCCCTAAACATATCAGAAATGACCGGCACTCACTTTTTGCGAGGTTCAGGTACATATTACCTCAGCAGAGTTCTTTACAACTGCGCTCCACCGAAATGCTCTTGAAAAATGTCTCTTTTTCTCTGAGTCTTTCAATTTCGCACAAAATTTTCTTCGGGTTTCGGTAGAGCGCGGTTGTAAGAAGCGTTCCGTGCTAATAGGCCTGTAAAAGAAGTTTGAGGGAAAGGTCTTGCGCGAAAAAGTAAAACATGAATAAAAACATTTTAGGCTCCGCCCCAAAAAAAGAGTTGAATTACGGTAAACCCATTAAACTGCTTGTACAGGTACTTCTACTTCGTTTATTCATTTCTATGCTTTCCGTTTTGAGGGCGGGCCTAAAATCCAAGGAAAAATTTAACGTATGCCAAGGCCGAGTGCCCCTCTATAAATGACATTTTAAGCTTCCAAGCATGGTACAAATTTTCTTGAAGAAAGGGAAAATCGGAAAAATCTGAAAAACGAAATAAAACATATTTCATTCAAAACGAAATGGTTGCGTCCTGTCATCATCAATAAATGTATGCATTTCCCCCTCTCCTCCTCTATCTATTCTCTATAGATTTACGACACCGACCACAGTAGCTGGGAGGAGGCAGTGATAAAAAGTGTCATGTTAACTGCATTGAAGCGAGTGAAATATATGGAAAATATGTATGTGTGTGTAAATATCAAATGCCAACGAGTGTTGTCAGGTAAATACAGAGAAAACGGTACAGTAGGAGATAATCTAGAATCCCAAAAATTAAGGAACTGTGCTGTTTTTCAAGCTTTCTGAGAACGGCTAACTTTCAAATCTAACGAAGAGTCTAAAGTAAAAAGTGATACAAGAAAATTAAAGGAGGACTGAAGTCATATTTTGTTTATTTTTGTTTCAGATTCCGATAATTCAGACAATTCTAACTAGGGAAGGTCATAGACTCGGTCTGGAGTTTTGGGTCGTGACCTATATCATTGGAAACCTGAGAAAACGCTGATTCCAAATATATATTCAGTTTTTGCCCTCGAAGCCTGGTGTTAGAGCAAAAACGAAGTCAAAGTTCGAAAAGTAACAAATTATTGCCTTTCTGACACGCGAAAAATGTTTGGAAATTTTTTTGCGATTTTCGCGTGTTAAAAAGACAATAATTTGTCTTTTTTTTCCAATTTTGACCTTGTTTTTCTCGAATACCAGTCCTCTAGGGCAAAACCTGAATATATATATAAGAAAAGTAAGAAACTTTTATTGTTGGAGTTAAAACTTTGCTCTAAACACCACAATTCCCGTTCTCTTGACTCGGAAGAAGCCTAGGTGGAAGAAGTTTTCCGCGCGACCGTGTAGTCCTCTCGGACAACGTTTTTTTGCTGAATTCCTCGTTTCCTCACCTTTTCAAATGTACTTTCATGTGTTTTTCAATTTATATCGCAAAAAATAGAAAAAAAACTGAGAAAACTTGTTGGAAAAAAGTGAGAAAGCGAAGAAATGAGCAAAAATCTTGTCCGAGAGGAGTACACGACCGCGCGGAAAAAACTCTTCCACCAATGCTCATTTCGAGTCAGGAGAACGGGAATCGTAGCGTTTTGATCAATTTTTAGGTACTAAATAGAACTGACTAAAAAGTTCTGGAAAACTTTGATTTTGAAGTTTCCGAGTAAAAATAACGCGACCAAACCGTCAAAAAAGGCGCAATCAGTTGTCGTCTCCACTGATAAAACTCTTCTCGATTAAAATAAGACATTTCTATTTATGTCAACCACCATAGGGGTCTTAAATACTTTTTCAGAGAAGTCAGCAGCAAATGACCAAAATAATCGGGACGCTTTTATTATCAAATTAATACCCGATTTAGAAGGTAGCTGCTCGTACGAAATTGCTTCTATTTTTGGAGTTAATGTTTAAAATTAATAGGATGATGGGGCGGCTACCTGATAAGTATGGGGAGACAATAGATTACTGAAATTTCAGAGAGAGGAGGTTCAAGGAGGTCAAAAGTGTAAATTGTACAAAAAATGCAAATATCTATTGTAGAATTTTGTCAATTTCCTCTGTCAGGATTCAGGACTTCTCGGGATCTTGGATTCCTTCAAAGGCAACATTTAAATACAAGATAAGCAAGCTAAGCTAGTGCGCTCTACTGATAACCGCAAAGATTCGGGTTACGGTAGCGAAAAAAAATACTGTAGATCCCAAAGCATAAAATCATTATTAGCGAAGTATAGTGTTTATAACTGCGCTCTACCGAATTTTCTCTGTTTTCTCAGAGTCTCTCGCTCTCTTAAACGTGTTTTTTTCATAGTTGCAGTAGAGCGCAGGTGCAAACACTCTGATGTGGCAATAGCCGATACTTTACCATGATTCCTCGAGTTTGTCGGTGTTTCTGTTTGTCCCGATGTCCGCACAACCACCAAAATAAGAGAAAATAAAATAAAAAGCTAAACCGCATGATAACTCACATGCTTTTTCTCTTCTTCACCAACATATTTTTCTTCAATTTTTCCGCAGAAAGACAGTTTTCATCTTCTCTTCTCTCTATCTCTATTCATGACAAACACACCACTCCGCGAAACACTTTTTTCCGAGATAAGGGAACAAAGTTTTGTTGATTTTTTCTTTCATTTTTGGAAAGTTTCGAAACTATTTATGGAAGTGAGGTCAATTTGGAAAATGTTAGATTTGTCAGGTGACGAAGTCAGGACACACAGATCGATAGACAGACAGGAGATATACACAAATCCTTTAGAGAAAGAAAAACTAATGTCTGTCAATCAGGTGTAACCTCGCTCCACCGAAACTCCAAAAAAATCGTGATGAGAGACAGAGACTTGACTTTGATTCAGTAAGGTGGGAAAATTGATAAATGTTAGTTCTTTTTTAGTAGGCTAGAACATCTAGAACACAAATGAACCTCAACGAAACTAAAAACCACCACCAAACATCTGTTCCTTCATAGGAAATAAACGGTCAAAGTCATACATATGAGGATGATTCACAAGAAGAGTAAGTGATATGTGCAAATTCATATCAGAGGTTTCCAAAAACCGACAACTTTTGAAAGTTGCATCGGAAAACAATATTTGCCTATGAGTCAAGTAAGATGTTGGAATGGACCAGGGTTGGTAAATTCCGGGCCGGGCCGGGCCTGGCCGACTGAAAAATTTTCCTCAACCGGCCCGGCCCGGCCTGATCGGCCCAAAGGGCCCGGCTACTGAAGAAATTTAAAATTTTCAGAAAAAAGTTTGAATTCTTTTTTTGCAAAAAAGTAGAATTTTCGACTCTGTTTAGGAATATCGATAAAAACTGAAGTATACGAGAATTTTAGAGCATTTTGATTATTTTTTAATGAAAATTTCGAAAAAATATGTGAAAAAGTGTGCACATTTTTTGAATCCGGGCAAAAAATTTCTGGCAGCCCGGCCCAGGATTTCCCAACACTGGAATGGACTATAGATATCTGGGAAAAACCTTTGCACAGACAGAAACTCATTGTACCTGATTGTTGCTTTTTGTTAAACTATTATCTAGGAAGTGCGCTCTCTTGCAAACGATTTAAAAAAAAGTAAATCAAAACCGTTGGAGCACACTGATAGGCCGACAAAGGTATTTTGTAATGGTCAAAGCCATATTTGATAGGTATGATTCACAAAAAATGTAACTGATATGTGCAATTTCATATCAGAGGTGTCAATGTTCCGAAAACGGACAACTTTTGAAAATTGCTTCGAGAAACAATATTTGCTCTGTGAGTCAACGGGTCTGATATTTTTTTAGAACGGTCTAAACATCTGGATAGACATCCGGACAACAACACAGACAGACAGACGATAGAGCCGCTGAACTGTAATTACAGACACCAAGTTCACACGAACACACACTTAATATAAGCCTTGCGGTGTTATTACAAAAGTGGGTGGAGCCTAAAAGCACTAGTTTTTAGATCGAGTGCTTTGAAGTAACATCCGCATGAGATTCAAAATAGAAATGATAGCAAAAACTCGTTAGACTGTCGAAAAAGTGTCACAAAAAATGCGAGAGCATTGACCCAAAATTATTCAAAAATTATTTAAATAACTGTTTATCAAAAATCCACGACGACGGAGCCAATTGGAGCGCGGCAGCATTATCTATGACCTCGTACCCAAGTAATCAGAAAATTACTAAAACTTGAATAAAAAAGAAAAAAAACCTGACTCATCCCTCTCTCCAATTTCCCACTCTTTACAAGTTGGAGAGAGGTCAACACTACATTTTCCCATTCAAAACGAGCATGTGTAATATTGAAAAAATTGAGAATAAGAGGCGGGAGTGAGTCATTCCTCCTCTCTTCAAGGAATGAGTCATCATCCATACTCCTTATTTAGAAAACGGGGAAAAGTGAATCGAAATTCCACGAGATAGGGAACTTGGACTCACAGACAAACAGACAGACACGGAAACGTGAAGGAAGTCATTCTGGGTGATAGCCTATCACTGATAGGATATCTAGACACTCAGACGTCGTATTGTGACTTATTTGTCCAGCTGGACTATACATACTTTGTTTTCAATGTTCTGTTTCAAGATTTTCAACTCCAATTTTGCCTGATAACATCCCACCGTTGCTGTAGGGAATTCCTTCCTTCGACTTCCGACATCCAGGCTGTTTTTCACTTCCTACTTCCGCCTTCCGTTAGCAAACTTTTTGTCACTTCCGGCTTCCGTGTAAAGTGTTCAATTTTTTTCAACTGAATTTTCACTTCTATTTTTCGACTGAATCCGGTGGTTTTTGATGATATCTTGTATGAAAACAACACCAAAATTCGTTTTCAGAGATGACTGGAAAAAATGTTCCTCAAATAGATTTTTCGAAATTTACTTCCGACTTCCGACTTCCGACTTTCCTTTTTCAGAATTCCGACTTCCGACTTCCTTTTCCGAAAAAGTACCTCCGCACAGCTCTGTAGGCCACATTCGCGATAAGGCCAGGGCTACCAATGCAGCCGCGCTCTACTGGCAAGAGTGGGGCATTTTTTGCGGACTCATTATAGCCACTATCGGAATCCTCTATCTCACTAGGGAATGACTCACACAAAGTATGGAGATACACAACATGATATATATCGCTGGAAAGCTGACGTTTCCCTGATTCCGAATCTATATTCAGTTTTTGCAGTGGCCCTCCCAGTTTTGAGAAATCCGGCTCCAAAGTTTGGGTAAAATTTAGTGTTAAAACTCAAGTTGCCAACCCGCGTGTTGCCCCAACACGTAAATCCATTCGAGGAATAGTTAAATCAGCGGTTGAATGGCCTAGGGGGTTACAGGTGTGGTAGTATGTGGACACTCTATGGTTCGACTCCTTGCTTTTTCTTTCTTTTTTTACTTTTTTTTAATCCTCGTTTTTGGGTCACTTGGTCATCACAATGTGTCAGAAATAGGTTTTTGAAGCTTTTCCAGTCCATATTGATTTCCTACGACGTTTTGAGAAAAAAAAAATTATCAAGAAAATTTATTTTTTTTTTAAATTTTCAAGAAAGTTTTTTCAAACAAAATCCGACTACATTCTCACCATGGACTTGGTCACAGAAAAGTAAATTTTCTTGATAATTTTTTTTTTCTCAAAACGTCGTAGGAAATCAATATGGACTGGAAAAGCTTCAAAAACCTATTTCTGACACATTGTGATGACCAAGTGACCCAAAAACGAGGATTAAAAAAGAGTAAAAAAAGAAAGAAAAAGCAAGGAGTCGAACCATAGAGTGTCCACATACTACCACACCTGTAACCCCCTAGCACAGGTAAAGCGCGATGGATCCATTGTGGATGAAACGCGGAGCGCGCGCGGATTCTGTGGGTATGTCAGATGGATCCATTATGGATCCATATGGATCCACGCGCGGGCCGGCATCCATTTAGCACCCACGCGCGATCCGTGGTTTCTTTGATTCGATTGGGTTCATACCACCACATATTGTGGCTGTTTCGGATACTAGAGATTTATTCTTTTGCTACTATAAGTTTCTTAAGGTGTGTATTGTGTTCTATCTATTGTTTTTTTCATGTTCCCTTTTCCGTTCTCGTCCAACTCTGTTCGTCTACAAGCTTTTCTCCGTTTCCACTCACTTTTCATCAAAAACAAATTATGGTTTCACTTTTATGTAATTTCAGTATACTATTCTATTTTTGTTTTTCAATTTCCAAAATAGTCCGTAGGTTTTTTAAATCAAGTTTACACAAAATGAGTTCAAGTAATACCCGGAATGAAGAACACTTCTACAGAGTAAAAGTCCCTTTTTTTTCTTTTCGGAACGACTGAGACTTACCAAATTACCTTTCATTCCACCTGCAAATGCATTTTATCATGTCGTTCCGAAAAGAAAAATAGTGAAAACCTTTAATTTTTCTCATGAAAATAATCATAAATTTCTAAAAAAATTTCTCAATGACATTACCTAGTTTTGGTGAAAAATTACAGAAATTTGTTTCGGCAATAGCTTAATTATTTTTTATTCAGTGAACCATAATTTATTTTCAACAAAAACTGTCAAAAAATTGGTGAAAACTCTGGAAAACGGAGAAAATTTCGGCAAACTCCTAAAAAATAATTCGCCTCGATTTATTATAAACAACACGCACAGCGGAATATCGGATTATCGTTGGAAAGTCAGATCAGGCGTGGATGGAATATGGATCCTACATGGATCCACGCGCGATCCACGGAAATTCGAGGACGACCGACATCCTCCCCATCCATATTCCATCCGCGCGCGATCCGCGTTTTAAATGTGGACCCATTAGGGATCCTATGTGGATCCATATTCGATATGGACGCATATGGACCCACAATGGATCCATCGCGCTTTACCTGTGAGGCCATTCAACCGCTGATTTAACTATTCCTCGAATGGATTTACGTGTTGGGGCAACACGCGGGTTGGCAACTTGAGTTTTAACACTAAATTTTACCCAAACTTTGGAGCCGGATTTCTCAAAACTGGGAGGGCCACTGCAAAAACTGAATATAGATTCGGAATCAGGGAAACGTCAGCTTTCCAGCGATATATATCATGTTGTGTATCTCCATACTTTGTGTGAGTCATTCCCTAGTCAGAGTAAAGTTTTCTCTACCTATTCGCGATCTTGAACTTTATATCGTCTACTCTTCATTATGTATCTTTTTTTGCTTTGATAGCTTTAGGAATGGCTATCAATAGTTGGATAATGTTTTGGAAAACCAAGAACAGCCAAATGTGGAAATATTGTACTCCATTGAGTACTAATCAAATCATTTGATTGTTATTTGTTGTTTTTGTATTTACTTAAAACCTTTTATATCATTCCATTTTTTTATTTTATAATTCAAACATCAGTTCTCTTTCTATACGCCACCTTTCCTTTTCTATTTGTGAACTTTTTTCTTTTGCCCGTTTCGATCTTTTCTGTTAATTTAATACAGTCCTCCACATAAATATAGGTTCACCCCCCAAAATGACCCGAAGTTGAAAAACTTAATTTTTTCAACTTCGGGTCATTTTGGGGGGTGAACCTATATTTATGTGGAGGACTGTAGTAATACCAAAGTGCCTTCTTTAATTCTTAATTTTTCTAGCTCCGCCCCAACCTTCCCAAAATGGTAAGAAACCCCATTCTTTATACTTCACCTCTAACCCCAAACGGTTGATTATCCTCGTCCGTTCCCTCATCTTATTGTTATTAATGTTATATTGTCTAATAAAATTATTGTTGAAAGTTGAAAGAGTAGTCCTACCATCACACCATCAAGAAGCCGAAAACAGTTTAATCGCGGAGTTTGATTCTCATTTTCACACACAATGATCACAAGAACCAGGAAACTCTCAATTAGAATTTATTTTTCGAGTAATTACATTGCCTAAAAATTTAGAAATTGCGATTACACGTCATTTTCAGTTGTTCAATTACCGAACAGTGGACTTCTGTAGCTCTATAACGATGCCTGTAGTGCGACAAGTTGATTTCCCGTCATGCTTTCTTAAATTGAAAGCATTACATCATTTTGACACAAAATACTCAAAAAGTTCTAGAGAAAACAAAAGGTTATTTTTGAATTTTCAAATCGTCAGAAAAAACCATATTGCGAAAAAACCGACCAATTAATACAAAAAATGTTATACTCGTTTTACTGAGGATATCAGCTATCTGCTAAAAAGAACTCTATGCAAACGGACTAGTTTCAGCAAAGATAGACATAAAAGTATGGAGGGATACTCACTACTGCTCACCACTGTACCATTTTTGACTTCTGGAGCTACTGTACAATGGCCGGGGGTGGAGAATGTTGGTTCAACATATTTGTTTTGCTCATTCTAATGTTTTCCCAAGATTTGGCAGAATACAGAAGCTTAAAGAGAGAAAAAGTGTTCTTTCGAATTTTAAAATCAAGATAAAGAAAAATCGATTATCGAGAAAATTCATACAGTACCGCCCAAAAGGTTATCAACTTTGGCTGTTTTCAGTTGAAAATGCCCAACTTTGAGAGTGTGTCATGGTAATACTGATTGTTCCACAAAGTAGATTTTTAATGAATTATACAGAACAAAGGTAGATCTTCATTTCTGTAGTTGACAATTTTTTTGTACGGACACTCCCTAGAGAGTTATGGTCATTTTAAGACGACATTTCAAAAATCGCACTATTTTTGCACTGAAATGGGTCCATTTGAGGGAGAAATTACTTTGTCGATACGTAACTTGCTAGAGAGTGCCCGTACAAAAAAGTTGTCAACTACAAAAATGAAGATCTACCTTCGTTCTGTATAGTTCATTAAAAATCTACTCAGCAGTAATTTCTGAAAACGTGGTTTTTTGGGCATTTTCTGCAAAACTTCGACTGAATTGATGATTTTTATAAGTTCTACAGTGAATTTAGTGATAAAAAATACTTGAAAATTATTATTGGGGTGTCAAAAATTTGAAAAATTTTCCACCCGGGCCGGGCCAGCAAAATTTTTCCTCGGCCCGGCCTGTCAAATGACAAGTATGGAAAATCTCTCTATTTTGCACTGAAATGGGCGATTTATAAAAGAAGGTCTCGACGCGTGGGTTATTTCTCAAAGGTTGAAAAAAGCTTTTTATGCTCTATTTTTTCAACGTGAAAGCTCATATTAGAGTAATGGAAACAGTAATAATTCATTCCTTGGAAAAACTCCAAATCATCAAAATATGAATCGAAATTCGAAAAGAAAATTAGATTACGAGAATGGAAAGCGGCTCTCCTACTTGTTATTTGCCTCACTTCTTGGCTTTATGTCATTCATGAAACCACAAGATTTTAATTTCTTTTTTAAAGTTGGTTTTCAGATAACGAATTGCAAGCTCTAAGGATACATTTTTCTTCGACTAGCTTTATTTTCCAGGTATATGTCCCGGTACTACAATCAAGTGGTGTACTCCCGATTGCGTTATTCGGAGCATCGAATATTATCAACAGTGGAAATTACGAATGGTCCCACCTTTTGGACGTTTTCTGTATCATTCTTTCGGGAATCACGGTGATTATTGGATGTGTTATTATTGTAAAAATGGGTACAAGTGCGTTTTTTTGAAATTGATTTAACAACATAGGTGAACGTGTTTTTTTTTTCAGAAAGTGAATTTGGATGTCGTCGTGTGTTGGTTACGACAATTCTGAACAATGAGGTTAAACGAAACATCGTGAAACGGGCCTTAAAGTACAGTTTATTCTGTAATACAGAGCTCAGTGATTCAAGAAACCAAGACATGGTTTGTGCACCTGTAATCATAGTAGAACGCGATATTTCTTTAGGTGGCCCTGATTCTTTACTTCCGTAGTGTAGAAAAGTGCCAAAAATTCGTCGAGGGCGTCACAGATATCTACACCGAACAGGGACTATTTGCGCAAAAACTTGAAGATTCAGATGGATTGAAAGGGCTCGAAGTCTTGCAAAACGTGAACCCAGTCCAATCATGCTGTTCATCGAATTCTTTCAAGAACGGTAAGTCATGAATGTTACAGAATACTGATTGAATGAGCTTAATTTCAGGATATATGAAAGGCGAGAAATTGATAATATCGCGTGTAATCGAGACTGTTCTTTTGCGTCAAGTTAATGCTCAGAAACTCGTGGTTCGACTGTTCCGTTGGAAGGTAGGAATCCGATAAGTACTCAATGAATTCCGTTTATTATTCAGATTGATTGGAACTTAGTCTTTAATGCTATGGTCTTGCTATCCTCAACCGCATCCCTGTTCTCCACTTATGTCTCGACGGATTTCGCAAGCAAAACCCTTCAACATGGTTATTTCTTTGGAATTGCATACGGAATTATTGGTTCGGTTATGGGGATTTTCGCAAGACTTTGGAAAGGTGAGTTCAAATATTGATCTACCTACGTTTGGAAATCATTATGAAACATGCAGTTCTAAAACCTACAGAAAGATATCATATTTTGCTTTTTCTTTTGGAAACGTAAAATTCTGTAATGGTATCACTGATAGTCTCACAAAAAAGAATACATTTTGTAAGGATCATATAGATCAAAAGTAGATCATCCTTTTTGTAGTTAACAACTGTTGCGAATTGCAGCTGTGTCGTTTTAGAACAGAGCGCGTTTGCTAAAACAACTTTTCTATTAGCAGCCCACCGCCTCTTGCAACTGCGCCCCACCGCAAACGAGAGAGTATCGGCGAGAGACACAGAGTTTTCTCTCGCGCCGACAATTATTTCTACTTTTTTTGAAATCTATTTTCGCTATTTTTCATCATATTTACGAGAAAAACCAACGAAATTTAAAAAAAAAAAGATCGAAAACGGTGAAACTATTTGTCGGCACGAGAGAAAACTCTGCGTCTCTTAAGATACTCTCTCATTTGCGGTGGAGCGCAGTTGTGACAAAAATGGTTTGCTAATACTAATTCTAGCTAATTGCCCAATTAAGTAGAATGTTTGTTTCGGTAAAAAATTAGATACGTGGCATTGCCGAAATTGTCAAAAATTTTTTGGTTGTTATTTTCAGGTGGTGCCGCACGATAATTCAAAGTTAACCTATGCAAACGCGCTCTTTTGAGAAAAATAGCTTACCTAAATTTTTTTGTTTAAACTGAAAAACTTTGTCAAGAAATAGTTTTAAGGAGAAATATAATCGAGAAAGGCCAATTTTTTGAAAAAACAAAACGTATCAAAAAAATGCAATTTAGGCGTCAAATAATATTACCAAAATGTGGTCTCAACAAAGCGCGTTTGCATAGGTTACGATTGAATTACCGTGGTGCCGATAAGCCGACAATGGTTGGAGTCATTGTAGTCCCTGAACGTATCGAAGGATGATACCCAATGGATTCTGCATATTCGAAATTCTCCCACTTAAAATTAATGTAACTCCAGACTTCCAGTGCAATGGAATCTTCAATTAAGCAATTTTCAGAATTGCATTGTTATTGGATACCACGTGAATGAGGGTGTTTGCTCTTACACGAAGAAATTTCTAGAAGACGGTGCACTGGACCCTCAATATGGAGTGGTGGCAGACATTCATACTGAAGTTCTATGAAAAGAAGAAATTTTCTGATGACGAGTATTCAAAACCGGAACCAATAAAACAACAGAAATAAGATTCATTGCACATGAAAAGAACAAAGCATCGGTAGAGAAATAAAATCATCGGATCACAGAAAAATGCCTTTAGTGAATAGTTGTCTTTGGAATGTTTTGAAGATGAGATATGCTGTGAATTTAAACAAAAAGTGACTTAGAATAGACAAAAGTGAGTAATTACAAGGTAGAAGGGTGCATATATGAAACTAATCGTAATCAATATCGTGGCCATGATCGTGGTCGTGACCATGATCGTGATCGTGATCATGATCGTGTTCATGATAGTGTTCAAGAAGCGACTCAGCATCGTGACCACTTCGTGCTGAGGAGAATCTCAGAATGCGCTTCTTGCATTTCTCCATGAATAACATTGTACACAAGCAGGTTGTGGAGAAGAACAGTACGAGTGCTACTGAAAAAAAGCGGATTTCGACGGTCTATGGAGAACTCCCTACAGTGTCTGACCTACGGTACCGTGCAGTAAGAAATACAATTTTGAGAAGGTGTTACGGTAATACTGATTGCCCCACAAAGTAAATTATGTACTAACCATAAAGAACAAAGGCCGAGCTTCATTTTTGTAGTTGACGACTTTTTTGTACGGGCACTCCCTAGAGAGTTACAGTTATTTTAAGGGGACAGCTCTAAAATCACTCTATTTTTCACTGAAATGACACGATTTCAGGGAGAAATTACTTTGTCGATATGTAACTCGCTAGGGAGTGTCCGTATAGAAAAGTTGTCAACTACAAAAATGAAGTTCTACTGTTGATCTATACACTCCGTAAACAATTGATATTGTGATACCACCAGGGAGGTCGTGTCACAGTCAGAAATTTGACAATTTCCAACTAAAAACTGCAAGTATCCCATTTTTATGGCTAGTAATCAGAGTTGTACGGAATGACATTTTTCGATTTCCGGAATCCGGAACCGGAATGACGAAATAACTCGGAATTCCGGAATTCCGAATGATTCGATAAATTTGCAAGAGTCATTTTTCGAGTGTTTTTAATGATAAATAAAATTTTAAACTACTTTTGAAGATCAAAACCAAAAAAAAAGGGCTATACTTGCTTTTTATACTCAAAAAAATTTAAAATTTCAACTTCTGGATTCCGGAAAAAAGGAAACTCAAAAAACCGGAATCCGCAACCGGAATTAAAATTTTCACTTTCCGGAATCCGGAAACGGAACCGGAATGTCAAAAAACCCGGCATTCCGGACAACTCTGCTAGTAATGTACAGTTTTTAGACTATCAAAAACGCTATCTATCCAGATCTCCCTGTTCATCCAGACGTTTCTATACCAACCTAAATACACAAGTTCGCCCCCCTGCACCAATCCACACTCCTTCTCCCAATCATCCGGGAAGTATTTGCTCAAATCCTTGCCAAGACTTTCGAGTGTACACGGTGCATCACACCCCGGGATACTGTACTCAATCAATCGATCGATATCTGTATCATTCTTATGGAACACTCGAATCACTCGTGTTTCGTTCGCCATTTTGTGCATTTCAATGAGTAGACACGTCGCGTATTTCGGATAGATTTCGTAGAATATTCCGAGGGTGGCAAGGAGTGCCGCGATTGTTGAGTCGTGCTGAAAATAAAACGTCTGGCGCGTCTTAGACGCTTTCCCACTTACCGCCGAGTACGCATAAAACTTCGCCTCATTCCCCAATTTTCCGTTTGATTTATCACTGAATCGATGGAATATCTCTTCTAGAAGTGTTCCTCCACGTAGTCGTCGAAGGGTATCAGTGTGGAATTCCAGCTGAGACACCTCGTTATACAAGTCATTCACACGAGAGAATATACTGGAATTCATCCACGACGGCCACGAGATGTTGTGCTGGCTCTGCAAACGCGCTCTATTGAAACCGAGGAAAAGTGCTTGGGGAATTGAGAGACGCAGGGAAAAGTCAAGGAGATTTCGTTAGAGCGCAGTTGTAAAATCTTTGCAGCGATACTTGAAAATTTTGATTAGAATTTCAGGTCACGCCCACTGCGTCTCTCATATCTTACTATTACTGCTATCAATAGAGCGCATGTTTTATCTGGCGCGCCTTCGGCGTGTTTTATATGAATTCTTATTTTCAGAACCGGCCTGTGTGTTCAGGTGTCCGGATTTTCAAAAATCTGTCCTAGTTTTGCAATTTTACGCTGATCTGGCGCATCTTTGGCGCGTTTTTCTACCCGAAATTTTAATTTTAAGAATCGGTCTGTACGTCCACATATCCGGATTTCCGTAAATCTGTCAATATTTTCAGGTGGTAATCTGGAGCGCTTTCGGCGCGTTTTTCAAAGAAAATGCCCAGTTTTCATAAACTGTCTGTGTGTCCAGGAGTCCGGATATCCGACAACAAAATTTTCCGGTGTCTGGCGCGCCTTCGACGCGTTTTTGAAAGTTGCAATTTTCTGACTGTCTATTTCCAGATTATATGCTCATCTGGCGCACCTTCAGCGCTTTTCTTTCCAACCTTATATCTCTGTCTGTCGATCTGTCAATCCATATGTCCAATTACCTCACAAAACAAGTTATCATAAATCTTCCACGTGGCTTTCAACTCCATATCGGGCAAATTCAATTTCTCGGAGAAGAATTTGAGCTCCGCGGCAAATTTTCGGCGTATTCCATCTGCTTTTTCCGATTTCCATTGTTTGTTCATCTCGATTTCAGCCGTCGGACAACTCACTTCTTCATAGAGTTCCTGGAATTCAAAAATGGTTGGTGGTGGCCTAACTTTTCTGAGTAAGGGATTTCTAGGCCACCAATCCCAAGAGAATTGGTAGTGGCCTAGTTTTTAGGAATGAGAGGTTTCTAGGCCATCATTAATAAGGGAGTTTTCGCATGGCCTAACTTGGATTTCTAGGCCACTCTTTCTAGTCCACCAATCTCATCAGAATTTTCAATGGCCTAACTTGTCCAAACCGAAGTTTCTAGGCCACACCCATTTTCTTCCATTTCCGTCTGATTTTCATAAAGTTTTAGCGTGGCCTAACTATTCTGAGTAAGAGATTTCTAGTCCACCAATCTCATCAGAATTTTCAATGGCCTAACTTTTCCATATTGAATTTTCTAGGTCACACTCATTTTCTTCCGTTTCTGTCCGATTTTCATCAAATTTTCGCATGGCCTAACTTTCCCTCCCCTGAGATTTCTAGTCTATCTCTCTACCAGAGCTGTGCGGAAGTAAAATTTTCAAAAAAGGAAGAAGGAAGAAGGAAGAAGGAAGTTGGGTCCGAACCCGGAAGTCGGAAGTTAATTTTGAAAATGAAAAATTTGAGGAACAATTTTTCTAGCCATCTCTGAAAACGAATTTTGGCGTTGTTTTGCATACAAAACTCCATTAAAAATCAACAAAACTCCGCTGAAATTCCGTCGAAAATTACAAAATTTTTGTGAACTTTTAATACGGAAGTCGGAAGTGGCGAACAATTTCAACGGAAGAAGGAAGAAGGAAGAAGGAATAAAATTTCAAAAAAGGAAGAAGGAAGTGAAAAAATGCCCGGAAGAAGGAAGAAGGAAGAAGGAATTCCGCACAGCTCTGCTCTCTACCTTATCCATTGGTTTCGGTCGTGTATGCACTGGAATCGGTTGCCACATCAATCCCTCTGAAATCGCGTGTTTCGGTGGAAACAGACCGGCCATATTCGCCTGAGCTGACATCAGTGTTCGATTATAATCCGAACTTCGAATATAGATCTGGAAATGCTCCAGGTAGATGGAGATGAGTGGGCGGAGTCTTACCGTATTCCGATTGAATTTCTCCCCAAGCCACGAGCCATACCGTTTGCGAAGCCATTGGCCGAGACGGTATTGTTGAGCTGGAAGAGGGGAAATATTGAATTGTCCAAGTGGGTGTCTGTTTGTCCAGATGTCTCTTTTTGTAATATTCATACTTTTCAAGGCCCGGATAAGCTCGGGAAGGCCTGATCCAGGCCGAGGTAAAATTTCGAAGGCCCGGCTGGCTTCCAAAAAGTTTTTTTTCCAAAAGTTTTTTTGACATTTGTTAATTTTCCATCGAAAATGTTCGATGATTTTTCAGAAATTCTTGAAATTCTGAATTATAGTCGAAAATTTGACTTTTTCGCGAAAAAATTCAAAACATTTTGAGCAATATTTTGAAAAATCAAATTTTTAGCTGAAAAATTCTCAATTTCGTGGTTTTTAGTGTTCAAAAACTTCAGGAAATGTCTGTTTGTCCAGATATCCGGATGTCTCCAAAAGTGGGCGGAGCTTACTTTGTTCTTGCAAGTGCGCTCTATCGAAATTCTCTCTAAAAATGGTCTCTTTTTCTCCGCGTCTCTCGATTCAACACGCTATTTTTCTCAGTTTCGGTAGAGCGCGGTTGTATTGCCGTTTTCCTCAAAAATCGCCGAATTTTAGACAAAAAAGTTTAAAAGTTTTTCAAAAAATTAGTTCAGAAAGTTTTTTTTATCGCAGAGCTCTGATCCCGATGAGTTAGATTTTCAGTATTTGGTCACGTCTGAAAGTGGGCGGAGCTTAACCAAATTTCTGTTTTTTTTTCGAAAAGATGTCTCTCTAACTGTCTGTGTGTCTATCTAGAAGCCCTGAAAGTCTGAAAGTGGGCGGAGCCTATAAGCTTGTCTGGCGCACCTTTGGCGTGTTTTCTATAAATTCTTATTTCATCTGTCTGTGTGTCCTGTCCATATGTCCACATTCTCAAAAATCTGTCCTAATTTTCCAATTTTCCACTGATCTGGCGCACCTTTGGCGCGTTTTCAAGAAAATGCGAGTTCTCATTAACTGTCTGTGTCCAGGAGTCCGGATATCCGACAATCAATTTTCCAGTGTCTGGTGCGCCTTCGGCGCGTTTTAGACTCCAGGGATGTGCCCATCTCTCACCTGCTCCCTCCTCAGTCAACTCTCCAATTCCCTCTGGCCATTTCCGAGAATCTTCTGGAAAAAGGTACTCCGCCGGTGTCCGATCTCCGTGTCTCCATACTGTATGCACGTATTCTAGAGTGTCAGTATCAGCGAGAATGCCCACTTCTTTCGAAACGGCCACGCATCTGATTTCACCAATAAAGAGGAGAATCAGAAGAAAAGTGGCGAGGGGCGGGGGAGGGGCCATGCAATGGCTGAAATTTTAGAATTTTTTTTTTGAAAAAAAAATTCCGAATTTAGTCACAGCAAGCATTGAAAAAAGGACGCTATCCTATAACATCTAAAAACAAAGAAAAGGGGCGGGGCTTACATACTAACATTTATTTAAGTTTCTTAAGGAAGTTTCAGAGTAAACCTCGGAAGCTCCGCCTCCAAAAAAGGGGCGTGGCCTACGATTTTAACTCGAAATCTCGAAAAAATGAGGAAAAATTACATGAAGAATAGAAATTTTCGGCGGGGAAAGAGAGAAAGGAAAGGGCTCATTCTGATATATTTTTCAGGAGAAAAAAGAGAGAAAAAGAAATTGGCACAGGAGATTGTGCGTATGGAATTCTGGAGGAATGGATTTTGATAGAACAATTTTAGGAAAAAGAAAAAAAAATTGGCTGGAATTTACAAACAAAGACAGACAGGAAGGACAGGGAGTTCTCAGATTGAGTACTTTTGAGCAATCGCGCCCCGTCGAACGGTGGAAGTTTTGGCGCGAAATTCAAAAATTTAATCTAGTCTAGTAGGGCGCGATTGCTATATTTAATCAAATAATCGGAGGAAAAAGAAAATAAATCTAGCAGAGAGGAAAAAAACAACTAATCGAAATGGAAATTTGATGAGAGGGAAAATTGAATAAAATTGGGTGAAAATCGATTTATTAGGCTCCGCCCACTTTTAGGCCACGCCCCTTTTTCATTCCAACGTTTTGCTATGATTTTCAGCGCCATTTCCACCCAAACTCAATCAATTTTCAGCAAAAATACGAATAAAATCACCGAAAAAAGAGGAAAAAATTAGACATAATTGCAGCACTTGTTCATTTTTCTCGCCGACGTGTAGAACATCTTCGACTGATCCGACAAATTCTCGGACTTTTTGACGAGATCATCGAGCTTCTCTCCTCGATCCAAAACCGATTGAATCGTATTATGCATCACCATTTTCGTCTCTTCGACCTCCTCCTGGACACGTGTCATCGGGTCGGCTTCACGTGGATTCTGCCATCTGTCAAGGAGTTCTTTCAGTCCAGAATAGGAACAGTCCTTTTCGGTCTTGATTCCGGGCTGAAAATATATAAGTATGTCTTCAATAGAATCTCATCTGTGGGAGGAGCTTAAATTGCTCCACCCACTTTTGCAACAGTGCGGCACGGATTTGGTTTATTCTCGCAATTTTTCAGAATTTTTTACAAAATTTGTTTGAAAAACAGCAAAAATATATAAAAATCTGGGACGGCGCGAGAAAAAACTCTGCGTCTTTCGCCGATACTCTCTCGGTGGGGCGCAGTTGTAATAAAAATGCTGTTTTTTATTTTTTTTTGTTTCGAAAACATTTTATTTTCTTACGATTTCTCCGTTGAGATTTTGTGAATGCGCTCTACTGAAACCGAGGCTGAGAATTGAGAGACGCAGAGAAAAGGAACGTTTCTTCAGGGAATTTCGTTAGAGCGCAATTGTAGAAAATGTGCAGCGCTACTCGAAATTTTGATCAGAATTTTAGGACACTCCCACAAAGACTAAAAAAATTTCAATACCCTCACGTATCTGCATCTCTCATATCTAACTATTACTGTTCTCAATAGAGCGCATTTTCTATATTACTGTCTTCGCTGTACAAACGGTTTCGTCTTTCTGTGTGTTCAGGTGTCCGGATTTCCAAAAATATGAAAAAAAAAACATGCAACTTTACGCTTGTCTGGCGCACCTTCGACGCGTTTTTCAAAGAGAAGGCCAGTTTTCATAAACTGTCTGTTTGTCCAGGACTCTGGATATCTAACAATCCAGTTTTTCGATGGCTGGTGCGCCTTCGGCGCGAGAAAAAATCTTTGCGTCTCTCGGCGATACTCTCTCGGTTGCGGTGGGGCTAAGTTGTAATAAAAATGATGTGCTTTGGTCTTCTTTCATTTGAAAATATGCTATTTTCTTATTATTTCTGCATTAACAGCGCTGTGCGACAAATTGCAAAAGTGGGAGGAGTCGGGACACGCCCCTTTTCCCAACTAACCCATTGAACAGCTGGAACTTTCGATGTGAAATCATCGAGAACTCTTCCGAGAAAACTCATTGCGACACGTTGTTGATATTCCGAATCGGCGACACACACAGCTGAGAGTCCGTCGTTTCGAACGTAACAGTGGACGAGATACTCGTTTTCCTGGAAAAAATATGAAAGTAATCGAGTGAATTTGGCATTGAAATGTGTTGATTTCAGCTGGATTTGTCAAAAAACCGCAATTTTGGTGTTTTCAGATGAAAATTAGCCAAAAATGACAGTTTTTCGCTAAAAAAAATAGGGCGTGATTGCGATTTTTAAAATAATTTTTTTTCAAATTTCGAGTTACGATCAAGGTTCGATGTCTGTCTGTTTTTCCGAATGTCTTGATGCTCAGTTTTCTGAAAATGGACATCCGGACAAACGTATAAACAGATAGACTTAAAAACTACTAAAAAGGCGTCAAAGGCACGCCAGACTCGAGAAAATGAGGTTTCCGAGCACAATTTTGTGATTTTTCAGCTGAAATGTTGGAAATCTATCTGTAAATTTGTGTGTCCTGAAGTTAGGTCAGAAGATGAAATATTCGAAAGTTTTTTTTAATGAAAAACGTCTTTTTCAGACAATTTTCCACAAAAAATCACTTTCTAGTGTCAAAAATTGTGATTTTCGCGATTTTCCTCATCAAAAAACTCAGTTTTTCCTCACAAACCTTAACAGAACTTCTCGTTCCGGGACCACTTCTCTCAACGAGCAATTTCGACGTGAATGTCATGAATTCTTGAACAGATCCACGTTGAAAAAAGCTGAACGACGACAGATCGGATTCTGATTTGAAGATACGAACGGCCTCGGTGCCAACGTCTTTGTGCAGAACGTGCACTGAATACAATTTCATTTTGGTTGTTGAACCTGGAAAAATGGATCTAATTTTGGGGAGAAAAAGGAAAATGTGGAGCGAAAAAGACGATAAATTATGAGAAAATGTAGAAAATATACAGAGAAACCAACAAAATGTGATGGAAATAAAGATAAAGTTGTGAGAGAAAACCGATAAAATCAATTTTTGCCAGTTTTCAATAAGAAATTTCTGTTTTCAAAGTCAGAAACCGATTTAAATAGAGAAAAATTGATTAAGAACTAAAAAAAAGATCGAGTTGGAGAAAAATGACGATTTCAAGAAATTTCGCAAGAATAATTCAGTTGAAAACGGAGGACAAACGGGAAAAATTCAATAAAATCGAGAAAATTGGTAAAAATATATAGTTTTTTGCCTGAAAAAACTATATATTTTTACGAAAAAAGATGCAATTCAAACGAATGAGAAATGAGTGATTTGGATGGTATTTAGAGGAAAAATATTTCGATTTCATGAAATTTTGAAAGAAAAAACCTCTAGAAAACAGGAAAGTCTTCAAATACAATTTTTTGTTAAAATTAGAAAATTTTCTGAAAAAATCAAAAGAAAATGACTGAGGAAACGGGAGAGCAAGATGGACATCGAATCTGAAAAAGCAATTTCAAAATATCAAAAATCGGTCGTTAACCCATGAAAGTCACAAAAAAGAATACAAAAAGACAGATATTATCATCCCTAAAGAGTGAAAAACGTTCATTTTTAAAAGCATTTGATGTATTTTTTTGACTATAAAGCGGTAACCCATAAGAAAAGAAAAACAGTAAAAAAGAAACAGTAAATATGAGAATTATATCGGTATGAGGAGAGAGAAAACCCGAGGAATTCGGTTGAAAACGAGGAAAAATAGGGAAAAAATTTAGAGAACTTTCTCGATTTGATTGTTCCAGTGGGTCTGAAAATTGAGAAATTATTTGTAGGAAAAAAGGGGCGGAGCCAAGCTTCCAGAGGGAAAATGCAATTAACTGCGCCATTGTGGGCAGTCGATACGCAGCGTTTCAGCAATCGCGCTCTACCGAAATTGAAGAACGCAAAGAAGAAGGCTTCATTAGAGCGCATTTGTTGAAGTCATGCTAGGACAATTTTCTACTGTCTCATGAGTTTTTAGGGTCATTTCTACTGAAAATTTTGAATTTGGCGCCTAAATATTCGGTCCAACGGAGCGCAATTGCTCATTTTCAAACCACCAAGAGGATTTCCGTAGAGCGCATTTGCTGAAGTCATGGTAAGTCAATTTTCTACTAAATCATCTGATTTTAGGGTCATTTCTACCGAAAATTTAGAATTTGGCGCCTAAATATTCGGTCCAACGGAGCACAATTTCTTATTTTCAAACCATCAAGAGGATTTCCGTAGAGCGCGTTTGCTAAAGTCATGCTAGGTCAAGTTTCTACTGTCTCATGTGTTTTAGGATCATTTCTACCGAAAATTTAGAATTTGGCGCCAAAAAATTCGGTCCAACGGGGCGCAAATGCTCATTTTCGAACCTCAAAAGCATTCTCTCCAAATCGTGTCAACGACTTCCTCGCCCACTTCCGAATATCATCTCTTTTCCGTTTTCCCTCTTCAACTATTTTCAGAATTGTCTCCGCATATTCTTCTCGTGTTATCGACAGATATCCGACACAGTGTCCCTCGAAATCCTTGACAATATCCATTTTCGGACCGCCCGAATCGTTCGAAAGGATTACTGTAGACGCGGCCATCGCTTCGACAACCGAGATTCCAAAGTGCTCGTTGTGCATTGTGTGGATTGAGATTAAGGCTTTCTGAAAATTGAGAACGCGTCAAAGGTGCGCCAGACACAAGGCCTAAAAACTGAATCTGGGTCCAATTTTTGAATTTTGAGCAAATTTTTTTTTTGAATTTTGATCCAAATTTAGAGTTTTGAGCCAATTTTTTTGAATTTTGAGCCAAATTTTGAATTCTGAGCCAATTTTTTAAAAATAAAAGTCGATCAGAAAATGACCTCGAGAAATTCGTATATTTTTGGCGGACAATTTGAAGTTTTATAAACAATTAGCCGAAATCATTGAATCTGGGCTTAAAATTGAATATTTAAACAGAAATTGTATATATTTATAGTTAGAATCTCGAAAAATCACTTTTCAGCACAGCAAACTCGACAAAAACTTAAAATTTTCAAATTTCCGGTGAAAATTCTCAAATCAGCCTGACCCGGTCCATAGCTTTTCAGCGCTATTTTTTCGTGTTTTAATTCAAAAAATCACAAATTTTTCTCATAAAACTCACCGACAACTCGGCGACCAAATCCTCATAGGGAACATTCAATTGCCATACTAATTGCTCATCAATTCCCATTTCCTTCGCTTCTTTTTTCAATGATTTCACTCTCTCCTGATCTTCTTCATTTCTACATCCACCAGCAATACATAATTCCACTTTGTATCCTTTCTTTTTCAATGGTTCCTTCACATCTGCCAACACTTCCAACTGTAGTTTATGATTCTTTTCCGGACGAATTTGACCGACGGATAGGAGGCGGACCGTTTTTGTCTCTTCTAGTCTGGAAATTAAATGGAGAATTTCTATGAAAAATGTGAAATATTTATCAAGAAAAGTAAAGAAACTTGTCTGAAAGGCATAGGAAAACACATTTTTGATTGAAAATATGCTCGAAATGCTTATATTAGCATGAAACGCTTCTTACAACCGTGCTCTACCGAAATCAAAGAAAATTGTGTGTGAAATTGAGAGACACAGAGATAAAGAGACATTTCTCAAAGGCATTTCAGTGGAGCGCAGTTGTAAGAACAGTGCCGAGCAGAGTTGCGCGGAAGTGGTTTTTTCTAAAACGGAAGTCGGAAGTCGGAAGTAAAATTTTAAAAACGGAAGTCGGAAGTGAAAAACAGCCCGGAAGTCGGAAGTCGGAAGTCGGAATTCCGCGCAACTCTGGTGCCGAGCTAATAAAAGTGCAATATTTCTTACTTTTTAAAATAATTTTCAATGAAATTTCATGACAATTATTCTATTTTCCACAAAATTCGATAAATTTTTGACCAAAAAATTACAGAAAAAAAAACTCATGAAAAGGGAACTCACAAAGTCTCGGCGACCGATTCGATATTCAAGAATGCTTCAACATCACACGGCGGATAGACGATGCTTACATCGCGTCGAGACCAAATTGAAGTGATATGTCGTTGTGTCCAACTGTCATTTTCAGGAATTTATATTTATATATTTATAGAATTTCAATTACCTTCCATTGACCATCACAACGTGCGCCGCCTTTCCAGCTAACCAATAGAGAAGTGCAAAGAGACGGTAGTAGGCGAGCTGAAAATTGGAAAATTCTGAATGATATTTTCAGTAAAATCTCATTTGTGGGCGGGGCCTAATTGACTCCTCCCACTTCGGCAATAATGTGGCATGATTTTGTCGCGACCACTTTTCAGATTACTTCGAGCTTAATTTTACAGGAAAAGAATCATTTTTCCTCTTTAAAAAATTAAAAAAATTTGTAATGAATTCTGCGAAAAAAAAGTCTAGATTCAACACGTATTGCTGGAAAAATCAGAAAATAAGAAATTTCGGAAAAAAAGACAAACATTTCAGAAAAATCGGTCAAAAACGATCAAAATTTAGCTGAAATCTGTCTGTCTGTCTGTCCAGATGTCCGCTTATATGTCTGTCTGTCCGGATGTTCAGAATTTCAAAAAATCTATCAAAAATGACCAAAATCTCTTGAAAATCGTGTGTCTGGCGCGTCTTTGGCGCTTTTTTCAAGTTAAATGAGTCTGTCTGTCTTTTTGAATGTCCTTTTTAATAAAATTTTTCATAACTATTTTCTTCTTTTTTTTTTTTAAACCGGGATTAACAACACCCACCTTAGCCCACGACAAAAAGTTACTCTGCGCAATAGTGCTTGAATTATTAAAAGTCTCTTGTCTCGACTCGACAACATCCAACATATCACATGAAATCGTCGGATAGTGAACATAGGCGACAACTTTACTTCCAGCCATACGGAATGCAGGGAGTGATAGTGGATAACCCATCGAATCGATGAATACTTCTGGAACCAGGTGACACCATGCTTCAAGTGCCAAAGCGAGTCCAGCGAGTGCTTGGAAGAGCATTGTGAAATGTTTGTAGTGATGAGCTTCGACCAGTGAACGCCAGCTGGAAAATTAGGGGATTTATGGTAGTACTTGATCTAAGAACTGTTACAATATGGAACTCCAGTGCAGTGCAGCGCGTTTGCTTTCATTCACTATTGAATTTTTACTCTATTTTCCAGATTTCACCCAGAAGAAGGATGATTTATGAAAGATTTTTTTGGGTGAAATCTGGAAAAAGCGCAAAAATTCAATAGTGAATGAAAGCAAACGCGCTCCACTGCACTGGAGGCACATATCGTAACAGTTCTAAAAGCAAGTACCGACGGATTTATAGCCATTTCAAGAAGGCCACGCCCCTTTTCGTTTTGAACAAACTCACTTCAGATAAATAAATTCGATATTCGTCGGGTCCAACTCGATACCAAATCTCTGTCGAGCCTTCAGAAGAATCTGTTCCTTCGTGGCGTCGGTATCTCCAGAATAGACATAATATTTGTGAGTCGGGTATCTGAAATAAGAGTGGGCATGTTGTTTGCCGTCAGTTTTTGTTCTGTTTTGGGAAATAATAATAGTGATATTGAGAAAATGAGTTCTCAAGGGATTATATAGTGGCCGGTACTAGAAAACAGTACTAATAAGAACAAAGACAGAACTAGCAATATATTCAGAGAATTGGAAACTGATTTTGTTCAAAAACTATCACGGAACATTGAAAAATTCCAACAAAAAAAACCTTCTTTCTGAAAAATCGCTCAAAATCCCAAAAAAAGAAGATTTTTCTCGGTTTCAAATAGGATTTTCACTGTTTAGAACAGGATTTGAGAAGAAAGATCGTCTTTTTGTTAATATTTACACTTTTTGAGAAAAATATAATTATCTGCAAGTTATGTCTGAAAGCTATTTAAAAAATGCCAAAACTCGTTCTTCTTGCTGTGCTTTTAATATTAAATTCCATTCAAAACGAACATATTTTTTTCAGGAAATTTCGAATGAAAAATGAACCTTCGCACGGTCTCCTACGCGTAAAAAATTCTAAATAATTTTCCACATCATCTGACCTTTCACGCTGAGTTTTGTCCTTGGCTATCTTTGAGAAAGAAAGTAGGGCAATTGTTTGAAACGCTCTAGCTTCACGGAAAAGTATCAACTTGACTGGAAGTTTTCAAAACGAATAGAGGAAAAAAAACCCTACATTTTGATATGCAATAGTAATATGAACTTAGCCTTTGGAAACCAGTGAACGAGAAACAGAAAAACTGAGAAACTTGACCGAATTTGAGAGATGTAATCGACTATTTGTTATTCATGCGCTATAATTTTGTTGAACATGTTTTTAGTGATCGCTTAGTTCTGAAAAACCGTCCGGAAATCTTTTTATGTTCCTATACACTCCGTTCTCAACCAATATTCAGTCAGCTGAGATACTGTGTACCTAATTACTATATTTGATTAAAAACTGTTTCCATGGGGTTGTAGAGATTCTTGATTTGATCATTATTCAAGTGGAATGAATCTTCCTAGAGCAAAACCAAAAAAGCAGATCCCAATTTTCGATGACAGTTCAAAATGGCAAATTTTCTGCACATTTTCCGTTTTTTCTCAAGAATTAGGTCAAAGTTCAAAAATGTGGCGCCTTGCAAAGATTCTAAATTTTATTCTGATTCGAATGAGCCATAAATCGAGAAATTTCGTTGGAAAATAAAAAAGTTGATCTAGTTTTAAGATGTTCCATCGACTGAGTAGTAATTCTTATATATGCATCTACTTTTTTATTTTTCAACGAAAATTCTTGATTTATGGCTCATTCGAATCAGAATAAAACTTAGAAACTTCGCATGGGGCCAGTTTTTTGATTTTTCATTTTGTTTTCAAGATATTTGCCAAAAGGTGCGAAAAAATCGTATTTTTGTACTGAAATTGAATTTTTGAATCAACTTTTTCAGTTTTTGCCTAAAATCAAAATTTCAAGGTGCAAACTGATTAATTTCAGATTCTCTAAAAACTCATGGCAGGCGATTTTTGAAATACATCGTAATTAGGTCATTGACAGTGTAAAATCATCATATTATCTACATAATTCCTGATTTTTTCCTCCTTCTGATGATCTTCTGAACGATTTCGGTTCAGAGAATTGTTACGGTAGGCTTCATTAACAGCCTTCCATCCAATCCTGAACGAAAAGTAGACTACATCTCCGAAAACGGGTCATAACAATCCATTCGATTACACAAGATATATTGAGCTCCATAGACAGCAAAAATATATGTTTAATATATGAAAATGCTGGAAATGTCTTCCTCCATCTATTTTTTATAAAAATCAATCAAAATCCTGCTTCTTCCAGGTCACCAGATCGTTTAAAATTACGTTATAAAAGAGAAAACGAGAGATAAAAATCACTGTGAGAGACGCAGACGACGTGCAAATTAATAAAAATTTTCACGTGTAGGAGACCGTGCCTTCGCGAAATTTCGGAGTCTTTGAACAAGAGTTGAGCGGAATTCGGTTTTTGGAGTGGCGGAAAGCGGAATGAAAAAAGTGCCAAAAAGCGGAAGGCGGAATAACAAGTAATTTAAAAAAAAAATATTTTATTCTTATTTTGTTGTAAAAAGCCCTTAAAATGGTTAAATTTGTCCTAAATGTTGCTTTTTTCGTTAAAAACTGATAGTTTTGCTGCAAAAAATCTCAAAAATTCAGTAAATTGGAGTAGGCGAACAAAGTTTTCAAGATGATATCCTCTAGGCGGAAGGCGGAATTCCGCTCAACTCTGGTTTGAACAATAGAAGAGCAAGCCCTACTTATAAAGGTTTTACAGTTAAATTTTTTTTTAAATTTTAAAGTTCGGTTTATATTAGTCGAGCTTTTTTATAACAACTACGCCCCACCGCAATTTATTCTCCTTATATTTCGAAAGTTTTTTGTATGAAAAAATGTGTTATGAAAACTGCGAATACAGTTCAAAAACTGTAAAAATCTGAGTCGCCGCGAGAAAAAACTCTGCGTCTCTCGCCGATACCTCAGACAACTCGGTATTAATCTAATTCAAGTAAATTTAGAGACTAACGCGACCCAGTTAGATTGACCCACAGTCTAATTAGACTAACATTTTGTCTAATTAGACTACAATTTTGTCTAATCCAAATAACATACAATCTAATTAGACTTGCCTGTCTAATTAGACTTTAAAACTGTCAATTTAGACTTTAAAACTGTCTATTTAGACTTTAAAACTGTCTATTTAGACTTTAAAACTGTCTATTTAGACTTTAAAAACGAGCTAATCTAACTAGATTGTATTTAGATTGCTATTATGTCTAATTAGACTTCGGTTGTCTAATTAGACTAACATCGAGTTGCCTGAGACTCTCGCGTTTGCGATGGGGCGTAATTGTGCTCGACCAAATAATTGTACCAAACTTTAAAAATATGTTTTTGAAAAGTGCACATTTTTGATAAAAACCCCCCAATTCCTTACTTTTTCTGCATCGTCCGTATCGCCGCCCACAACACTCGTTCACCACCTCCGCCTGCATTACAGTACGGATGGAAGAATCCGATTGTCTTTGATTTTCTAAAATTCATTTTATTATAAATTGAAATTTCACAATGTTTCAAACCTCCGTGTATCTGATATCAATTTGAATGGGATGACGAGAAGAGCGACGGTAAGAGGGATCAGATAGAGAATCGTTGTGATGAGATTACATAGTACAGATGGCTCCGTCTCCGACATTTCATTTGTGGGAGGACGCTGCAAGGAGTAATTTTACTAATTGGGAATCGATGGGAATGTGAAACCGATAGAAATATATCTGGAGGAGGTAGAAACAACAATGTACTCTAGGCTGAAGGCGGAATAAAAAAATTTCGGCGAAAGGTAGAAGGAAAAAAGCATACTTGCAAACTGGGCCGGCTCGTAACTCGCGTCAAACTGAGTATTATGAGCTGAAAAATATACCAAAATGTAGATCTCGGCAAGCTCTATATCTCTGATCTACTACGGGTCGGATTGTTACTCGTTAATGTGCCGCGGGCCGGGAAAAAGTGCCAAAACACGCAAAAATGGCCAAAAAGGCATTCTAGCCCGGCCCGCGGCCCATTAACGAATAGCCATCCGGCCCGTAGTACGTCACGGACATAGAACTCGTCGAGGTCTACATTTTGGTATATTTTTCAGCCCATAACATTGAGTTTAACGCAAGTTACGCACCGGCCCGTGTCGGCCCGGTTTGCAAGTATGGAGAAAAAAGTGGCGGAGAGCGGTAGGCGGAATTCGACCTCGGTCAGCTCAATCTTGTATTAAAATTCCAAAAATAACAATATTTCAGCATATTAAGAACTAAAAATACAAGGAAACCCATTTAGAGGGGAATTTCGGGAATATGCTTCAGAATGTTTAGAACTAATATGAGCATTTTGTGATATTCGGAAAATTGTGAAAAGTTTCAAAGTGACTAGGTCAGTGGTCGAAAGCTGAAAACTTTTCCATCGACAGCCCCACGTTAACTTTCTTCTCATTTTTTACAAAAAACTTTACTGTGAGAAAAAAAAAGTTTAGCCAAGGATTTTCAAGTTGTGGGCGGAGCTTAAATTGCAAGCGGCGCGGTTCTTAATTAGTAAAAAAAACAACTGGAATTAGAGCCGCGTTCTACCGAAACCGATGAAAATAGTGTGCGAGATTGAGAGACTCAGAGAAAAAGAGACAATTCTCACGGGGATTTCGGCGGAGCGCAGTTGTAAGAACTGTGTCGAGGTTAATAAAGTTAGAAACCCATTGAAGACGAAAACGTCGGATTGATGCACGGTTTCTATGAAAATCATGCCGCAAAACTGCAAAAAAAAAACCAAATAACGCCCGAACTCCTTAATATCAAATTTCCAAGTCTCATATTTTTTCCAAACGCTCAGAGACCATATCAAAATCATTTTTAATGTTAATAAAAATGAAATGAGAATAAATTGTGTGTGTATGGGAATGGAGTAAGAGAGAGAGAGCCAATGTGCGTCATTCATCCAATCCGGGTTGGTTTAGAGAGATGGAGAAAAAAATAAATAGAGCCGGGGGTGGGGGAGAAGAGGACAACTGGAAAAAGGCGAAAATGTTCGTGAATGTTTGTTGGAAGGGCGGGAAATAGAAAATAGAAGAAGAAAAGAAGACGTTGTATGCGTCTGTGTGTGTGTGTGCTAGTTGGGGGAGAATAAGGAGAGAAGAAGCAGAAGGGAAAAGAGAGAGAGAGAGATAGAGAGAGAGATAGAGAGTGGGAGAGAGGGACAGTTAATTAGACAAATCAATTGAGAATTTCATCTGTTTTTTGTTGTTTTTAGGGGAAAGGAGATGGAGAAACGGGGCAGGAGGAGGAGGAGCTGGAGTATATAGCTATATATATAGTAATGGGAATATTTATAAATACTGACTATAAGTAATGAGCCGGAAGTACGAGAGACTTTGTTAAAAACGATCAAAACCGAGATTGGGTTTTTCAACAGAAGTATTTTTTATTTTAATTCCAGATTCCGATATGTCAGACAATTCTAAAAAACGTTCATCATTGAAGCATATGCTAAAAATCGCTCCAAACACCATAAATTCCCGTTCTCCTGACTCAAAAGAAGCCTAGGTGGAAGAGTTTTTTCACGCAGCCGTGTAGTCCTCTCGGAAAAGTATCTGTTCAATTCCTTATTTTCTCACATTTTCTCACAAACTTCATAGTTTTTTTTGTGATATAATTGTGAAAAACCACGAACGTTTGTTGGAAAAAAGGAGGAAACGAGGAACAGAGCAAAAATTTTGTCCGAGAGGACTACACGAAAAACTCTTCCACCTAGGCTCATTTTGAGTCAGGATAACGGGAATTGTAGCGTTTATAGCGACGAGGAAAGAGTTTTCTCGAGACCGTCGGTTTAGAAATCCAAACTGAAAAGTTCGGTCAGTACTGTTCGGCCATCATTTTGAAATTTTGAGCAGTTTTCAAGTTGAAAATTTACAGTTTCTGAATTTTGAAGGGATTTTGAACAAATTGTATATAAATCTCTATTTATACATTTTTAAACAAAATTCAATAAATACCATACTTGTCAAGGGCCGGGCTTTTTTTTCAAAACTTCCGGCCCGGCCCGTCAGGCCCGTCTTTTTAGAGGGAATTTTTTTCCAAATTTTTTTCAAATTTTTTCCCAACTTTGATTAAAGGTGTACTAAGATGAACTCTGATCATGAATAAAGTATGAAAAAACGAGTAAATTAGAAAACTTTTCCGCATGAAAAATTGAAAAATGAAAAAAATTTTGAAAATTTTTCTCAAAAATCCCATATCCCTGACAAGACGGGCCGGGCCCGGGCCGAAGCTTTTCCGGCCCGGCCCGTCATTTGACAAGTATGATAAATACTTCAAAATTGAGGGAAGGAAACCAACAACGACTAGCTTCTCTCCCCTGATAAAATCAGCTCTTCCTCCATTTTTTTTTGTTTTCAAAAACAGACCTGCCGTCCGTCTCCACTAATTGGCAGGTATTCCGCTACTCTCCCAGAGGACTTATTATACGAATACCGAAATCATGATATTCTGTGATTATACACACTCTATTTTCATAGAAAAGATTTCGAAGGAGTGGGAAAAAAAAATCAATTTCTCTAATCATTTCGTAATTAGTTTCGTCAACTCGTACTCAACTCAAAATGACATATTTATCCCTTTCTCTGCGTAGGAAAATATAAAATTCTTCATTTGCAAAAAAAAAACGAGAAGGAGTGTCAGGAGAGAGGATGATACATGCTTGATTAGATGACGTTTGATCTAATTTTATCTCTATAGCTTTTAGGATGGAAAAGAGTAGACAAATATCTGTTTTTTTTTCAATTAATGAAAATTGTTTGTGTTCGTTTTATAGCAAAACGTAGTGGGGGCGGAGTCTGGAAACTAAAACTCAAAAAAATACGATTTTTACCTCGAAAAATGCATCAGTACTGGCCGAACTTTCTAGTTTGGGATTCTAGGCCAGCGGTAGAAGTTTCCTGTGGCCTAGAAACCCAAAACAGAAAAACTCGGCCAGGGAAAAAAAACTAGTCCCCGAGCTCAAAAAACGTCCGAAAATTCCCAAAAGTCGCGGAAAGCACTCAAAATCACCGGTGGCCAATTTTTCTGACTCGTGGCCTAGAAAACCAAATTTTGCAAAAACTAGTCCCCGAGCTCAAAAAACCGTCCGTAAAATGCTCAAAAGTCGCGAAAATCGCTCAAAATCACCGGTGGCCGAGTTTTCCACCTGGTGGCCTAGAAAACCAAAATTTGAAAAAAAAAACTCGGCCACACTCCAAATTTGAAGTTTTTGAGCACTTTTTCCGATTTTTGTCAAGAAAAACTTCAAATTTCTCAAAATTTCACCTAAAATCGTTAAAATAAGCGACGACCGTTCCCAAAACGTCGGTGGGCGAGGTTTTTTGTCACATGGCCTAGAAAACTCACTGCACGTCAGTCGTATTTTTTGAGTTTTGAATCTCTAATTGCGAATCTTAGACTAGAAAACTAGGAAAACATCGGTTATTTTGTGCAAAAAAGGTTATTCGCGGGGGGTGAGAAAAGTCGAATGCGTGACGAGAAACGGAAGTGACCACAGATTAGTGGAAATAGTAAACAAAGGAGGAGGGAGGATGACGGAGGCGTTTTGAATACGAAGATGACTAGAAATTTCATCTGAAATTATTGTAGGAAGGGAAATAATTAGTCATATTCTCACATAGTGAGTGACGTTAGTCGTTTAGCTAGGTTATTTTCGAAAAAAATTCATATTCGTCATTTTTCCTGTAGACAATAATGAAATTAGTGAAATAATAAGGTCAGGCATCAAGAATCGAAGAACACGAGCACATTTCGAAGCTGGGGGACTCTGAATCATCGGAACTAATTTCAGAATAAAAGTTGGGAAGGGAAAAATAGAGCGAAATGTAGCTCTCGGAAATTTCTATAGATCTAACTAACCTAGGTCAGATTTATATAGGTGATTTTAAGTCTGGAATTTCAGAAATTTTCTGCTCGGATTTTTTTTGTTTTTTTTTTAATTCTAGGTCGAAAAGTTTTTGGCATTTTTGAAAAATTTCGAGAATTTAGAGTAAAAGTGCTTAACTTATCATACATATTCATATTTTGATTGAAAGTTTTCAAAAACATTCCAAAAAATTTCAAAAATAAATTCAAAATTTCAAAATTTTGATGGCATGTTTCAAAACGGGCCGAGAAAATTTTTGATTTTGATTTCGCTTTGAAAACATTTGATCTGGCGCACATTTGACGCGTTTTCCGAAAAAAAGGCGAAAATTAATAGATTTTGTAGGTTTCTTGACCAAAATTGACTGATTTTCTCAAAATTTCTAACTAAACTTGGTTTAAATCACGGTTTTCGCTGGAAAAATGCCAAATGTTGACACTTTTCGACGAAAATTCAGAGAAAAAAGAACGAAAAACATTAATGTTTACTACAAAAAATTCTCGTTTAAAGTCCAACTTTCCAATCGATTTTCTGTCATCTCTGTTTTTTTTTCGTCGCCTTTGTGAGAAAAAAACAGAAACTAGAAGAAAAAAATTACGAAATATCTACATTTTCAAAAATAAGTATTTCTCTTCTTTTCTCATGAAAACAAGACTAATTAAGCAGGCATTAGCATATGAAAAACAGAGTCGAAATGAGATGAAGAAAAACTGAAATTATGTATATTCAGTCAGTCGGGGTTGGTTGGCAGTGTGTGTGTATATTTAGATTCCGAAACGGATATCTATCTCATTTTTGGCAAGAAAATGAGAGGGAGAGAGAGTGAATTTGCAACGTGGAGAGGGAGAAAAGAAGAAAGGGAAAGGAGGAAAAGGGGGGAGGAAGGAACATGTGGAGGTAGAAGGATGGAAGAGAAATATCAGGGGGACTAGGATCACTAGAGAGTTCGGCCATCTGAAGGAGATTCGAATTATAGGAACAGGTTTTTTCTCTTTTTTTTCTAACATTTTTGTTTGGAATTATTTAATTTTGTGAAAAACATATCGATAATTAACTAGTTTTATTATCAATTTTCGCAAAGTATTTTGCTTTTTTTTGTGTAAAAACTTACAAAAAACAACTATTTTTGTACTAACGAAGCTCAGTTCTTGCAATCGCGCTCCACTGCTAATTTTCCCTGAGTCTCTCTCTCTTTCTCGCACAATTTTCTTCAGTTTCAGCAGAGTACAGTTGTAAGATTCAATAAAAATTGCGATTTTTGTGCTATCAGCACGGCACGCTGCTTACAACCGCGCTCTACCGAAACCGATGAAAAGAGTGTGCGAAATCGAGAGACTCAGAGAAAAAGAGACAGTTTTCAAGGGTATCTCGGTGGAGCGCGGTTGTAACAACTGTGCCGAGCTTATAACAATAAATGTTTGAAATTTAAAAATTTTTGTGCTATTTTTCGTTTGTAAAACGAAAATTTATGATTTTATATGGAATTTCCTACCCTAAAAGTCAGAAATAACACTACTGAACTTATGAATTGATCGTTTAAACAGGAAAAATATTTGTAAATATTTTTCTATGATGTCACAAAATTGTTTTTGAACTAAATAGAAAATAAATCGAATTGAGACGGATAGCAGCAGTGGAATTAATTAATTAGAGTTATAAAATGATATAAAATCACGAAAAAAATTCTATCTGTTTTTTAGTAAAAAATTGTAAAAATTGGCGAAAATTGAATAAAAAATTAACTTTAAAATTCAAAAACACATCAAATTTTACGGAAAAATACACAAGTTTTTCAGCACACCACCACGTAAAAATGCAGAAAATTACTGTAGTTACCGGCGAATTTTAAGATTTTCTTATTTTTCGAGCTGAAAATACACATTTTCCTCACTTTTTCACGTGAAAAAGAGGAAAAAAAGCAAAAATTGTATTTTTAAGCTTATAAAGAATAGTTTCCCGATCGAAAACTCACCTTAAAATGCAAAATTCGCCTCATTTTCGTTTAAACTTGCAAAAACTTGCAAAATCCTTCTAAAATCCTTATTTTTCAGCAATGTTCCGTCGTCCAGATGATGATGACGACGATTACAGTGGGCGAAAGGTGGTGAAACCGAAGCCGATCGCTGAGAAATACGCGAAAAAGTTGGGATCCGAGTTCGCAACCGGAAAAGTGAGTTTTATTTCAGGAATTTCCGTTGAAAACTTTAAAAACTCCTTAGATTCGCCCTTTTTTTTTCAAAATTTGAAAAAAAAACCGAAAAACCGAGTTTTCATTCGAAAATTGTTCTTGAAAATTATATGTTTAAAGTGTTTTACACATTTTAATTGCTCAAATCGAATTAAAATTCTAATTTCCAGACATTTGTGACTGGAAGTGACAAGTCACAAAAAGATTTCTACGGCAGTCAACAAGTACGAAACGATGTGATGGGATCATCAGGTTCGGGGTCAACTCCATTGACTGAAGATGAGAAAAATAAGTTGTCGGCGAAGATTCTGAAGGCGGAAATGAAGGGGGATACGGTAAGAATGATATGGAAGTTTTTTGAAAGCCTAAAATTTGAAAATGTTATTTTAAAAACTAAAATTTTTCTACACAAAGATCTAAAACCGGAAAATACGTTTCTGATCATAAAAAGTTCTGCAAATATTAGCTCAGCACAGTTCTTACAACCGCGCTCCACCGAAATCCCCTTTAGAAATGACTCTTTTTCTCTGAGTCTCTCAATTTCTCCCGCAATTTTATTTGATTTCGGCAGGGCGCGGTTGTAAGAAGCGTGTCGTAGAAAATTTTCAAGGCCCGGCTTCAGAAAATGACCCTTTTTTCCAATGTTTTTTCGAAATTTTTTCAATTTTTCATCGAAAATGCGACCATTTTTGACTATTTCTCAGAATTTCTTCTAATTCTGAATGATAGTCGAAAATTTGACTTTTTTCGCGAAAAAATTCAAAATTTTGAAAAAAATTGGAAAAAATTTGAATGATTTGACTTTTGCGCCAATTTGCCCGGGTCTTCGGGCCGGCCCTTGACAACTATGAAATTCTGAGACAAAATTTCGTACAAAACGGTCTAAACGGATGGAAACTGTTTTTAAAATTTTGAGAAAATCAATTGTTTTTACTCAATAAAAGCCACAATTCAGTTTTTAATTTGTTTAATTTTTGTGTGGAAAATTCGAAAAAATGTATCAAAATACAATTGAATTAATGAAACCATGAATAGTCGTCTCATAATTTCAGACTAATATTAGCTCGGCACAGTTCTTACAACTGCGCTCCACCGAATCGTCGTTGAAAAATGTCTCTTTTTCTCTGAGTCTCTCAATTTTGCACACTATTTTATTCGGTTTCGGTAGAGCGCGGTTGTAAGAAGCGTGCCGTGCTAATAAATCACAACATCATCAACGTTTTTGATTCCAGGATCTCGTGAAAAAGTTGAAACGAAAACTGGAATCAGGTGTATCCGGAGAAGACGAGCCACCGAAATCGCGTTCGAAGGATGTGACAATGATGAGAAGGGATCGAGAGGGAAACATCCTACCGGCCAGTAGTAGTAGTCGACGATCAGATTCTGATAGACATGCAGAGGTAAAAATTGCAAAAACTACGAATTTGAGTTAAAACACCATTTTTTCTCTGAGATTTTCGCCAAATAAATATAAATTTTTTCCCAGGGTTCCTCCAGAATGCGACGTGAATATGAGAAATCACAGGATCTTGATTCAATGGTTCGCGAGGAGAAAACTGGAACAGCTGGTGACCAATTACGTCTTTTTGAGAAGCAATTGATTGTGAGTTTTTAGGCCACGCCCACTTTTATACAATTCCTCAATTTGCAGAAAAGCTCAAAAATCCGGCGTCACGACGATGAAAGTGTGGATGATATAGCTGAAATGCAGAAAGGACGGAAGAAAACAGATGAGAAGGATAAGAAACGGAAGGAGAAAGAGGCGATTAAAGGTATTTTTGATAGGATACTATTTTAGAGGGTTGTGATGGCTCTCTTGCCATTAATAGTTCGAAACGGTTGTAAAAGTTTCGTACATTTTCTGGATGTTTTCATTTATGATTGGTAGAAATATCGCTGACTAGGGAATGTTGTGAGTGGGGTATGATGTTATAGCAAGTGAAAAGCTGAAAACACGTTATTTAATTATATGTTTTTCGTTTTTGCTACGGACCTTCACTGTTCGAGAAATTTAGGTCCGCCTTCCGTTATTTTAGGATTTTTTCCGCCTTCCGCCTAGACGATATCAGCTTGAAAAATTTGCTCGTCTACTCGAATTTACTGAGATTTTAAAAGATTTTTCGGCAGGAAAGCTATCAGTTTTTACCAAATCAACGAAATTTAGCACAAGTTTGTACGTTTTTAGGGACTTTTTACACCGAAATAAGGCCAAACCGTCTTTTTGATATCCTGGAAATCGGCATTAGGGCCTATTAACACTATCAATTTTGAAAATATCAAAAAATGTGTTTATTCGTTCTTAATTAGATACAATTAATGGCATACAGATATTTGTAATTACACTTCTAATCGTTGTCGATCGATCCTCCTCCTGCTCGATTCCTCAGGACCACCTCCTGAGACAGAGATCGTTTATCCATTCAGACATCGAATCGAATGATCCCCGAGGAGATGCCGATCCGATAGCTGAACGGATCCCTGAGAAACACCAATCGTCCTCAGGGAGATCTATCCAATCCCTCAGGACGTACTAGTCGTAAAGTACTACTCACTGAGGGATATGACTATTACAGTAACCCCCGTCTCGTTTATAAGGGCACACCTTCTCATGCGACAGACATCTCACGGGTTACGCCATCCTCTATGGGATACTGTGGGAGAAAGAGGCGGGGCTTGGGGTGTCTCGTGTGCAGATCCGCTCTACTGTACTCAACGGTTTAGCCTGAATACAAATCAAGAATTCAGAATGCCTATCGTGAGTAGTTTTTAAGGTTTGTTCTAACACTGTCGGGTCGATTGTTAGCTCCGATTTCCACGTCTTCAACCCCAAAAATAGCACTAATCGCAGTAATTTTTGAATCGTACCGATAAAAATACCGAATCGTCTTCCTTATCTACACCAACAGTACTATACTTCAACCCGATCTCTTCTTGTTCCTTAATTCATTCTCGTCACACTTGTCTCTTCGTATTTCGATTGATATTTCCGGGAGTGATAATATATCCAAATATTTCTTCTTCTTCTTCTCTTACTTTTACCACAAATTGTGAACTTGTAGAAAGAAAGAAGATAGAACGATCAGAAATCATGAACCAATCGGTTGGGGCCTAATACTCCAAAACGTGGAAAACTAGTCCCCCAAATGATTCATTTCTCAAGAATGTTCTTCCTTGTTTCTCGTATGGGAAGGTGTCAGTCATGACACTTATCCTTCCATATCTTCTATCCGTTCGCCAAAGAAACTCGTCTCAAAAAGAATTCGTTTGATTTCTGTGGTTAGATCAATCATATCAAACACGGCTTGTGGCTATTTGTGATAAATGGTCTAAGTGTGTGTACACTAGAGATTCGTTACTTCCTTAATAGTGCACTGCATCTGTTGGTTTGATGTTGTAAACTGTTCCGCGTTGTTTCTCTTTTCATGATTATATTTTGTTGTTGTTCGCCGGATTCCATAAATGAGCTTTGCTTCTGTTTTGAGCAAATGGACGTCGGTGATTTCTACTGATTCGGTTTATTGAGACCATACTTGCAAACCGGGCCGGCGAGTAACTAGCTTCAAACTCAATATTATGAGCTGAAAATATACCCAAATGTAGACCTCATCGAAATCTATGTCTTTGATATGCTACGGGCCGGATTGTTATTCGTTATCCGGCCAGGGTAAAATGGTTTTATGACCATTTTCCCGTTTTACCACTTTTCCCGGTCCGTGGTTCAATAACGAATAGCTATTCGGCCCGTAGTAGGTCACAGATATAGAACTCGCTGAGATCTACATTTTGGTATATTTTTCAGCTCATAAAATTCCGTTTTAAGCGAGTTACGCGCCGGCCCGGTTTGCTAATGTGATTGAGACGAAGTACCGTTTTCCAATACCAGTCCTGGTAGAATATTCCAAGACCAGGACACTGTGTTAAAACTGATATACTATCTGAATCTCCAGGTACAGTATTGACCATAAACATAGAGTCCTTTGCACTGTTTACTTGAAAATGAGCAATTCGGAGTCTGTGACCCATTGTTACTGGTTGTCACATGAGCTCAATTGTGCGTCACATTTGTAGATCAAGTCTAGGATTTCATTTTTGTAGTTGATTATTTGTTTGTACGGACTTTACTTTGCGAGTTATACAGTTAGCATGTAAACACCTCCAAAGTCTCACTATTTTGCACTGAATTGAGCAAATGAGCAATGGAAAATAGTAAGGTTTTCGAGGTGTTCATAGTGCTAATGTTCACGATATTTATGAACAGTCCGTACGAAAATTATATCAATTTTTAAATTGAATATTTAGGTTTTCTCATTTTCATTTGAAAACTGTCAAACTGTCATGGCCAGTACTGTATATGAAAACAGTTAAAGTAATGCAACTTTGACTGGTGCCGAGGTGTCTTTGTTTTCAATTATTAATAAATGATAAATAGTTTGATAATAAATAGCTAATAAATAGTTTGAATTCATTTACTATAAATGAGTCCCCTATGATTTTCAGCCAAGTTTTTAAATGCAACGTGGCAAAACCTAGAATTGGTGGCCAACAGTCAGGTCAGCAGACTCCCTGAATCCCAATAGGTTTCTCAGCTCTTCCATCCATCCCTACTTTTCAGTTTTCAATTTCCTGTCTCTAGTTTCAACTATGATTCTTTTCACCTTCTCCCCTCTACTTCTATACAAAAGATTGAGAAAAATATTGTATAGAGATGGAGGAAACTTGTCAATTTATGTGTGGTTGTCCACCGTGTCACAAACACATTTCATGGTCATTTCGATTCGTTTTCTCCCTCCACTCCTCGACGTCTTCTCTGTCCTTCCTCTGTTTCACGTGTCTCTTTTGACATTTTGCCTCTTCTTTCCTTTAAAAAAAATAACACTTGGTGTGTGTTCTTTTGATGAGTCCTCCATACTGAATGGGTTCTTCTCTCCGAGTTTCGGTCACGGTTCATCGATCAATGTCGCTCTATTGCACTCGAACTGTTTACTTGGTTTCTTCTCGACGAACAGAAACATATTATGTGATATGACCAAACGGACAAAAGTCATACGAACAGAAGAAGAACTGGCACGGTGCCAAGTACATCAAGGAGTGTTGATGCCATGTTTTGTTCAGTAGAGCGTGATTGCTGACACGTGGCAATCAAATCTGCAATCAGGAATTTACTATACCTACAGTATACCTGACAAGCTGTTATTGGCTATGATATTTCAAAATGTGTAGAAAATAATAGAAATTCTCATGATAATGCCCAAAACCGCGATTTTTAGCTCGAAAAATGCAGTCAGCGTTGACCGAACTTTTCTCTTTGGGTTTCTAGGCCGCGAGTCGAAACTCTTCCCTCGTCAGTTTCACTCCAACTGGAACATGAAGCTAACGGCGAAGAATTTATAGCTCGTGGCCTAGAAACCCAAATTGAAAAGCTCGACCAACTGGGATTTTGAGCATTTTTCGAGCTAAAACTCGCGTTTTTCGGTGTTTCTATGATTTTCTACACATTTTGAACTATCATAGCCAATAGAGTGGTCAGAGCTAGTCGGTATACTGTAGATACAGTAAATTCCTGACTGCAGATGCCACGTGTCAGCAATCACGCTCTACTAAACACAACTCGGTTATCGGAAATTTGAAATGGTTTTAGGAAATCACCATTCGAATTTCCGTGATTTTTTACACATATCCAAATTTATGAGGCATTACACTGCAGTAATTCGCCAATCACTGTGTTACTACACTCTCCCTAAGATAATAAAGTTATTTCTCTGATTAATTCATCAAAAAAGTGGAAAGAATCAGTTTAAAAACTATCCATCGTTATCTTATCGCATTTAATGATACGGATTCGAAAATTCTTTCGACGCAGTAAATTTTACACTTGAACCAGAAGAGATTTGGATTCTTGATCGACTGGTTCGCATTGCCTTTTTGATCTTTTTTCTCGAATTTGATAGCTCGTGTATTCTGGTTTGACTTTTCAATCTTTTCGTTCCACGTGAATTATCTTCTTCCTTCTCTAGAAAAAGGAAGATCAAAAGACAATCTGATACGTGTGTGTTGATCAAGAATCTGATTTGATAGTTAATCGAAGGAACTGAAGATTCTTGATTACTATCAAGATCAAGATGAGATTTACTAGAAAATGCTCGAAGTTTCCAAGTTGCCAGTGCTGACCGAGCTTTTCTGTTCGGGTTTCTAGGCCAGTGGTCGGATGTTTTCATGTCGAATTCCTGAGAAAACCAGAATGAAACCAAGGCTGTCAAAAAGGCCGTGGGCCGATTCTATATCTCAGTTCCCAGCCATGGAAAACTTTCGCTTCTTCAGGCGGCCTTGTAGAGGACAAGAAGATTAGTCGATGTACAAAAATTCAGCCCATTTGGTTAATCCGCGGCCTCCGCGGCCCTAAAAGCCGAGGGCCGTGGCCGGCCGTGCGACAGCCTTGTGAAACACACAAATCTCAAACTGAAAAGTTTGGCCAACACGAACACCTCAATCTTGGATTCAAAATTCTTCTGTGTGCTAGGATCCGGACAAACTGGTATCCTGGTCAGACACCACATGGAACTTTATCGCATAAAATCTGTTGAATTCTGGACCACAAGTATGTGTTGTAATAACCATACATGCGAACCGGGCCGTAACTCGCTAAAAACGCAATTTAATGAGCTGAAAAGTATACCAAAATGTAGATCTCGGCGACTTCTATATACGTGATTCACTAGGGGCCGGATTGTTTTCCGTTAAAAAACCGCGGGTCGGGAACAAATGCCAAAAACCGCAAAAACGGTTCAACAAAGACATTCTAGTCCGACCCGCGGCACATAAACAAATAGCCATCTGGACCGTAGCAAATCACTAGAACTCGCCAAGATCTACACTTTGGTATATGTTTCAGTTCATAATTTTGAGTTCTAAGCGAGTTACTCGCCGGCCCGTGTCGGCCGCTTTTGGCCCGGTTTACAAGTATGGTTAGAACTCCCTTCAAAATAAGAATTCGGAGACGATGAATCTCTAAAACCGTATACCTCGGTGAGCTCTACATGAACATTTTCGCAACTTGACAATTTGATATATCGATCAAAGGGAAACTATGCAAACAAAAAGTACTCACTTTGCAAACGATAATCATGATATGATAGGTCAATTAGAAACAAGAAACATATCGTCTCTAATAGATCCTATTTTTGGAATACGCAACAAAAAAAAGAGACATTAAATGATGATCTGCGACCACACACACACACACACACACTATCGCGTCGGCAATGCTTCAAAGGCGGATAATGAATCAGTGAAAAGAACACATTCTATGGTAGAGGACGGGTGTCGACACTGAAGATTTCCTTGTCCATCCATATCTCTGAGAGGATTCTGAAGAAGAAGAAATTCTCTCTCTGTCTCCTACCCCAATTAATCACTTTTTTTCTCTCTCTCCCCATCCATTTGGATAGGAATTCATTCCAACGTATATATGTTGTATGTGACGATGTGTTTCGGTTTCAGAAGAGTACCGCCCGAGATACTTACTGATCACACACCAATTCAATCTTCCTGCGTCTCTGCACTCTCTCCGTCTTCCTTGATTCATGTCTCGAGACAGACATTTTTAGGAACGGAGTAAACAGTTGAATCTCTGCTGAAAAAAATGAGTGAAAAATAAGAAAAGTTGTTATTCTTTCTCTTATTACAACAGTCCAGGTCAAAGAATGGGTGGAATGAGAGAAGAAGAATCTTTGGTTGGGGCGTAGTGTTAAGACGAAGATAATGACACCAGGTGAAGGACAAGACGACAGAAAGAGGATGCAGATGGATATATGTACTTTGGAAACAAATCTGGAAATTTATGAATTTGGATAATTCTAGAGTGATAGATTACTGTAGGACAGTTACAGTATACCTGAAGATTGTCATGGTCCCACAGTGCCCAGAGCACTTAAGAACGGCTCTCGGATAGTTCAATGAGATTCCAGAGCAAGAAAACCTGAATAACTTTGTTCACAAGTTCAATCTGGAAAAATTAACTCCAGATTCGAAATCAGCGTGAAATTTGGTATCAGATGGTCTAGTTGATGAGATTGAGACATGACACAGATCGTCAGGACCTGGACCTAGACGACGATAGAGAATTCTGGGATTCTGCCCAAAATTCTTCAGCCTGAAACCTTCAGAATAACATTCTTGGATCTACCGGCCACAACATGCACTTGGCATTTTGCCAAAAGTCCGATCTTGTGTTCTAGCATACTAGAGACTATATAGACCGAACTCTACGAATTTTTGAATTTCTCTGCTTGAATCCGATTCTGAAGACTCAAAAACCACCTTTCCTTTTTCGAAGTTTGATCCAGTTCAACGTGATTTATTGCGATGACGTTAAACTCGGCAGCAGCAGAAACCATCGAATCAGTACGTGTGTTTTCATCTGAATTGATAAGAAATTCTGTATGAAACAGTCCGATCCGCCCGTGTGTTTGGTCCTGATCTACGTGATCCGATTCGATCAATATACCAAAGCACGAGGAACAAGGAGATAATTAGTATGTTTACCGGAAGGACCGGAAAGACGACTGAAAAACAAAAATCTTTCTTTTTTTCCGTCTGTTGCAATTCCACTTTTCCACAAAAAAAAGTTCGCCTCCCAAACAAAATCGGACAGGAATGTTGATGGCTAGGGGGAAGACGTGTCGGAAGACGTTGACGGGAAAAACTGTCACCGAGATTAGATAAGAAGAAGGACCTGAGGGGTAGTAGGGGAAACGGTTTATTTCTCTCTGTATGAAATGCGGCCTGCAAAAAGGGTATACACGTAAGGTGGAGAAGAATGAGAGAGAGAGAGAAGGATCTACGATGACTAGGAACAATCTAGAAGAAGATGGGATTTTTTGGACAGTGAGAGGACACACGGAGAGAAAATGAACTGGAATTGGAATGTGGGGACCCGAATGTATAAACAATGAGAATTAAGACGAGATCGATTGAGCTGGAGGAGGAGAGAAAATGAGCGACATGTAACAAGATGAATGCAAAGAAAAAAGAATATGGTACAGACAAGAAAAGTGGGGAGAAGGAAGAAGAAATACCATTGAAGGCTTAACGACGAGCTGCACGGAAGCCACCGGAGGCACCGTTGAATTCTTTGACTTTGGCGGAGAGCTTCTTCATGAGTTTGCTCATGTCAAGCTTCTTCTCGCGGATCATGTCCTCGGGAACTTCTGGAAAAAAGTGGATAGAAGATGTTATATAGAGAATGAAAATAGAAAACTCACTCTCAGTGATCTCGGACTTCTCCGCCTCGTCAACGTCCTCCACATCGTCGAGCTCTCTACAACGAATCTTCTCGTAGTAGGTGGCCTTGCGGAATGGACGCATCAGGGATGGATTGTCGAGTTGTCCTTCGGTGAGCAACTCGCAGAATCCTTTCTCTTGATAGGCGAATGGATGGAAGAAGTTGACCGCTTTGCAACGTGGCTTCTCTGCGCACTTCTGGAGACATTGATCGTGCTCGTCGACAGTCATTGTGGCAAGCATAGTACCGAAGTAGACGTATTCTGGGATGGCGTCGGCGTGGAGACCTTGTGGGCAGACGTTGACTGGAATAATGGGGGAAATGAGGATTTTTGGAGCAAAAAAAATTTTTTGGCTCCAGACATATTTGTGCTCAAAAAGATAACTCAAACTGCCAAACTAACATGAAATAAATAAAAAAACGAACCTTTCTCATCATAAGTCACATCATAAAACGGCGCTTGACGTGCGGGATTCAGATGTGCACGAAGATCGCCCCACCATTCGGTGGTCGATGTGCACATTGTTGTCAGACACGACAAAAGAGCCAATGATAGAACGAACATGATTTAGAGACCTTTGGGAAGTAATGTGTCACCACACGATGCGGTGTCGACCAATACGGAATGAAAATTGGAAAGAGGAATCTCCCCAAAAAGGCGCGGACGAAGAGTACGAAGACGGAGAGAATGAGACGAAAAGAATACGTCTCCTTTTTTTGTCTTCTCGGGGTGTTAAAAGCGACAGTGTCGATTGAGAAGTCGACCGATGGATGGGCACTTTGTGTGGAGACGCAGCACGAAAGGAATGCGAATCGCCCCGCCCCTTTTCTCTACTCTCCTTCTCCTATACCCGCCCCAATCGTTTACGGGCAGAGAAGTGGGGAGGGGAGAAAGGAGAGAGAGGGGAATTTCTGTGAAAAACAAACACTAATTAGCACTAGAAATCAAAGATGGGACGATTTGTTGTGTTGATAGAATTCAAGGAATTCTCTTCATGGATGAATGGTCAGAAAAGGTCTAGAGATCAAGTTGCACTGGGTGCGGCATGTTCCGAGATCTGGAATTTCTGAAACTCGGATCAACCTAGAAATCTGGAATCTTAATCTATTTTCAGGCCAGAAGACTTCCAGAATCTCTTAGACATGAATTTGTATACTGAATCAGAATCTTCTGGATCTTCCTAGATCTCCTCTCGAGTGTTTCAGTCTGGAAGGCTTCTAGTTTAGATTTTGTCAGACTGATATCTGAAAATCTTGAATTACAAGCTATGATGGCTTGGGTAACAGAATCAGAATCTTCTGCGTCTAAACCGTGAGAATCCGGATTCCAGGATAGGATACCGAAGACAGAAACCCAGCAATCTTCAAAATGAGAACCTGCTGAAAATTCAGATCAGAGTGGTTCATCGATGATCTGGAGGGAACCCCTGAAAATCGGATGAATTTTGCTTCCTTCTGGAAATTCTCCTGGTCAGAAGACTTCTAGCTCAGATTTACCGAGACTGGAATCTGAAAACCTGGAATCTCAGAACACGTTGAGACCCACATTTTTGGCAAAAAGCCAATGGGAAAAGTCCAAAAATAGTTCTGATTTGTGATCTATTCATCTGTTAACTAGAGAGTGTTCCAAGCGCATCCCTCGTGATTCCTTTTACACATCTCTCCTCGAACTGACCGACGATCATCCATCATATCTTCTCCAACTTCTGTTTTTTTTCTTCTTCTGTCTTATCTTCTGCTGATAGTTCACATGACATTTCCCAGAGAAGGACTACAATAACAGAGCGATGAATCACACAGCTACGGTGGTCTCGAGTTGTTTTCTTGTTTATAACCTCTTTGCTGGTTCAATGAGACAAAGTTAACAAGAAATCACAAATCTCCCCTCGTCAAATCAACAGACACAGTGACGTCTTCTGCACACACACACCTTCTGATTAGATAGAAGGGAGTTACTGATGTTTCATGCCTGAACGCGTCCGAAGAATTTCTGAATTATGAATACTTTGAAAGCGGAAGCGTTCGCAACACCGTTTCCTTCTGCAACTTCTCAAGTGGAAGAAGTGGTGTTGCTTTTTCCACTCTTCCGGAAAAGAAGAAGTTGCGTCAGCGTCAGAAGCAAAAAAAAAGAGATTCTGAAGTCTTGTTTTCCAGTTTCTTTACTATTCACAAGTAGTACTACTATGTACTAGAAGAACAGAGTACTCGATATACTCTCAATGATTCTGAAGTACCTGAGGACGTGTGTCACGTGGAAAGCATAGATGGATCATTTAGCCCCGAGAAAAGAATCCACTTGATCTGTGGAGGAAGAAGAAGAAGAAGTGGGTGAATGACCGTTGGTCTCTTCCATCCTGATTAGTGAGAGAGAAGCAAGGTGATGATGGCCTTATCGGATTCTAGGCCATGTGTAAATAGACTCCGTATCGAATCTCAAAAAAGATTCACTGAAAGTTCAGGAATAGTGACTTAAAACCGCTGAAAAATTAGCTGCGTATCGAATACCGGCGGAGAGACAGCGAATTGAATTCGATCTAATTTGAATTGCCGCCTAGTCTCTTAGGGCAAGGCAGGTGGTCTGAAACCCCCAATCTTAATTTTAGGCCACACCCATAATTTGTCTATTTTCAGAGCACAAGCGCATCGAACGCTCATTCGACGATTGCTCCAGATGTATCGATAGTTCACGTCTCGCAAAACACAATATCATCGCTGTGGGAATCAATGTGAGTTTTATTGTCTGGTAGAGCGTTATTGCAATACTGAAAATTTCAAAAACTGCCAGAGCTCTTTGTTCATTAGAGCGCGTTTGCACAGAGTAATATTTCGAGCGAATTTGCGTGTTCAGTATTTTGCACACCACTTGGTCATTTAAGTCGCTACGCAGCCAAATCGCATTTTTAACACTGTATAACGATACGGAGCCAAATGTTTGTGTCTTTTGTTGTTTCAGATGAAAAAATTCACTAGAGCGTACTTCCTGGACAGTTTATGACCCTATGCGTTTGCAACATTTTAACATTCTCCCATAATTTTCTCCTTCTTGTCATCGCCCTCATTGTGACCCCTCCTATTCCCAATTTCCTGGAAAACAACGGTCATTGTTACCTTGTTCATAACAGTTAAAACCAGTTGGTTATTGTTGATGGCCTAGAAACCCCCTAGTCCCTCACTCAAAAAGACCTTGAATAAATCGGTTCGACCAGCCAAAAAAAACCCCCATATATGTAAATTTGTGGCTATTAATTGCCATTCTAAACTATTCTCTCCCTCCGATTCATTCACATAAGACGGTCTCCCCGTCTACTCGTTCAAGAACCCCTCAACTGTTCTCCCTCTCTATAACAAACCAAACACCACAACCTATTCAGAGGAAACGGCTCTATTCTGAATAGTCACGTCGTCTTACTTCCGATTTTTGATCATTTTTGATTGAATTGAGATGGTTTCGAAACAGCAAGAAAAGAGTACACGAGACCCCGGCTGGCCATTTTCAAAAACTGATTAGGATCTTTCACGGGGCGAATTCAGAAGAGAGATTCGAATCTTCGAGACGAGGAAATTCCACGTTATCGTCACTACAAATCGACGTGTTATGTGTCCTTCCTGGTAATGTGGTGGCCGTGGTGATGGTTGGGGCGAAATTTATGGGTTCGGAAGTCAGTGGATGGGAGTTCTAGGCCATGGCCTAGAATTCCACTGAACAATGACCTTTTAACTTGATGGGTGTTATAAACAAGGTAATAATGACCGTTGTTTTCTAGGAAATAGAAAATAGGAGGGGTCACAGTGAGGGTGATGAAAGGGAATCAGTAATTGTCTCCATGCAAAATTAATCGTTGTTTCTGGATCAAGATTTTTCAGAATTTCTTCTAATCCTGAATGATAGTGGAAAATTTGACTTTTTTTCGAAAAAAATTGAAAAAATTCGAAAAACTTTGAAATTTGAACTTTGGCGCCAAGTTTCCGGGCCTTGAGAATTTTGCATTTTTCTGATGTTTTCAACTTTTAAAAAGGGTTGGAATCGACTTTATTGCGAAAAATTTTAAAGAAAAATCGACTTTTTCTACTAAAAACTTGTTCATATAAAGCAACTGCGCTCTACCGAATCCCACTTTAAAACTGTCAACCAATTTTATTCCGCTTCGGTAGAGCGCGGTTGTATAAACTGGAAAGTTTCAATGAAAAACCTCTGTATCGCTCATCCACGTTACAAAATGCGAATTTGGCTGCGTAGCGACTCAAATTGGCAATCTGCCAAGTGGTGTGCAAATGCGCTTTATTGGACTGTCAACTGTGTGACCTAGTTATTTCTAGGCCATCTGAAAATCGGGACAAACATATAATTCCAGACGTATCTCGCCGTTGTCGAATGGGATGGACTCGACGATGAGCATCTGATAATCGTGCCGACGCAACACTGCTCCAGCTCGATCCAACTCGACGAAAACGTGTGGGACGAGATGAGATTATGGCGAAAAGGACTCGTCGCACTGTGGAAAGAGCAGAATCGAGACTGCATTTTCTTCGAAATGTCAAGACACGTGGATTCCAACCCACACGTCTACATTGAGTGTGTGCCGTTGGAGCAGGAGATTGGAGAAATGTCACCGATTTATTTTAAGGTTTGTTTCAGACATCTTTGCTACTGCGCTCTACCGAAACTCAAAAAAAAAATTTCAAAAGGAGTTCGGTAGAGCGCATTTGCAATCACACCGATAATCTGTTTCCCTGAACCAAGAACAAACAACCACGAATGGTATGTTTGGTATGTTGGGAAGACGTGTGAATTGGATTAATTGCTCGTAATTAACACGGAAAAACCCTCCCAAACAAACAATTTGGTCAGTTAAGAAGAAGAGGAAGAAGAGAGACATGGCGGCGACTAAAATGAATGGAATGTAGACGTCAGAGTATTCCGAGAGAGACGAGTTGATTGATGATATGTGATAGGATTACTGTAGGGATTACGGTACTGTCAGTTTAGAGATCCTTGGCTCCGAAGGTGAAAAACGACTTGCAACGGGCCGGATTTCAGTGCAAAAATTTGAATTTTTGGGAAAAAGTCGAATTTTCGACTTTGTTTTTAAACATCGATAAAAACTCAAGATTACTGTAGATAGGATTACTGTAGGATTACGGTACTGTCAGGTTGAGAGCACTGGTACTGTAGAATTCATATTTGTCAAAGCCCGGCTTTTGACATTTTTTTAATTTTTCATCGAAAATGTGAATATTTTTGTCAGAATTTCTTGTAATTCTAATTCATAGTCGAAAATTTGACTTTTTTTCAAAAAAATTGAAAAAAATCAAAAAATTTGTAAAAAAAAGAATTTTGAATTTTGACGTTTATCCGGTCTTGTAGGACTCCTGCAGATTGGATTACTGTAAGATTACGGTACTGTCAGGTTGAGAGCACCGTAGCCTAGTACTGTAGAATTACGGTAGGCTAGTGGAACTTCACAACTACAGTAATACCGTAACCGACTCCCTCCTATCCCCAATATAGAATATCACAAGAATCCAGCGCAACAAGGAAGGAAGTATCATCAAACTATCGGATTGCAAAAAGTTCGTCGTCTCCCCCATTCCGTCCACCGCTGCTTCTCCTAACACTCATGACACCCCGAAAAACCCAAAAAGCCATGAAATCACGCGCCTCCAGGACGGATCACATATCATTTTTCTTTTTATCACTTCTCCACCGAAAAAGATGTTGTCGTTATCAATTTTTGTCAGTTTTTTTTTCTGGTCGAGGCGATCGCGCAGTCATCTGATCATCACCCGAAATGGAATGTATTCGGAGAGAGAGAGATGAACGTCTTCTGATAGGGGATCGAGTTTAAGAATTGAGTGGATATGTTAAACCTTTGAGACTAATTATCTGTCTCTCCAGCTACTTTCACTAATTGTACTTTAGTAGAGGATAAGAGGAAGAAACCTGTCATATCAAACATTTTTTTGGAGGGGAAGGTTTACGATCTCTGAAAATTGTCATTGATGTGATGTGACATGTCGTACGTGCAAGGAGTCTGGAGATTCTTGCTCGCTGTAGGTCTGGAGGCCAAAACTGACATACGGAATCCAGAATCAGGATGTCATGATCCGGGAGTTCAGAACTCTGTAATCAGATCCCGGAATTCGAATCCCTGAACTCAGAATTTGGTATCTGGAACTCGAAATTTTGGGTTTGAAATCTGGAATCCTAAATTCCGACTTTAGAATGTAGAGCCAGGAACTCCGATTCTTTAACTTGCATTTGAGATTTGAAATCTGAAATCTTGGATTCTGATTCTTGGATTCGGAACCTTGAATTCCAAGTCTGGAATCTGGAAGTAGGATTCCATATTTCGGTTCCTCGAGGTTCGAGATTTGGAAAATCTGGAATCTTGATAAAAGACTTTAGAATTTGGAACTCAGATTCTTAAATTCGTAATCTTAAATCTGAGTTTTTGAATCTCCAGGAACTCGGATTCCTAAATTAAGAATCTGAAATCCTGAATTTAAGACCTGGGATTTGAAATTCAACCTGTCAAAAAGCCTGTCAAAAAGGTTTTAGTTTCAAAATCTGACTTTTTCAAAAGACACAGTTAGATGTCAAAATCTATGACGCTGACTTTCTGCAGCACGTCAAAAGTACTCCAACAAGACAATTCACTACGTCTTCTCAGATTTCTGATGCCTGAGACATGTAAACGTTGTGCACATTAATTTGAGGTGGCATTACGATTCTTATCTCACTCGTGTAGATGCAATATCGGTTCGGTTTCCTCCCCCTTCCATCTCGAAAGTTCACATTCCTTCGTGTGGCCTCCACGCCGCGCGGCGCCACAGCACACTAGAAGTCTTCGTTTCATGTGCGAGTGTGTGTGTTCGGACGGATTATCAGATTTATCACACGATGGAAAGAATTCATTAGAAAGAGACAGCAAGGAGACACGAAGGTTTCTGAACCCATCTTCTTTCTCCAAAGTGATTGATTACTCATTTCTTTTTTTGTCGCATTGCGGTTTGTTTTTCATCACGACGATATACAAGTGAGAAAAGGAAGAAAGGTTTATTCTGTTATGTCAAACCAGACACGTCGGCGCCTTATACCATATCTGAGAGGGGTAGAAACTATCAAGGGATTATTGGATCGTAGATGGTCGGTCTTGTGGACTCCAGATCTATAATAGGAATCAACTGAGTCCTGCAATTGATGAAGTTACGGCTGATCTCTATTCAGAAGAACGGTCTGAAAAGTACATTCTACGTAGTTATAACTCGGACAGGAGTAAGCTGATTTTGATCGGGAGAATGGAATCGTCATGGCTGAAATTGACTTCTGGCGAGTTTGTAGAAAAAGTGGCTAGATCTGACATCTTTATTCATACCTGAAAGTCGGTCTTTTTGAATCAGAAGTGTGTAATATGGAGATTCAGAATAACCTTCAAACTTGGATTCTGAGAAAGTGGCAAATCTGAAAATCTGAAAATTTCTATGAACTTGGACTAATTGTCCGAGTAACCTCAGGCCATACATTCCGAAATACGACCGGTATCTGGCACTATGGTTCAGTCTGAAAGTCAGAATCTCAGTTTCAAAACACAGTGCTAAAATCAACACGTTCAAATCAGAACTTGGTTGCTTCGTCATAAATTTGAAACATACAATAAAACATGAAGTATCGTTGTATTTAGTTTTTGCTATAAATCTGACAAAACGTTGTTCCCATCACGAGGATCTCTTATTCGCAATCAAAATCTGCTTAACTCTACTAGGGATCTAGTTATGACTCGTTTTTTCGGACATTATTTCAAGAATTATGAGATAGAGAACTTCACTAAGCTATAACTCGGTCTTCAGCAGGATTCAGATGAATCTGATTACATATATGAAATTCTCTAGGAATAAGGTTCTTCCCATTTTCAACAAAAATTAGGCTTTTTGTACTTCAAAACTTCAAAATTAAAGTTATTTTCAGTCTCTAATTGAATTCCAGAAGATTCTGAATCCTCATCTTTAAAAATTTGACCTAACGATATTCTGAATCTCAAAAAGATTATCCAAACACTAATTTCCTTACTTTTTCCAGAAAGCCATCAATGAATGTGAAGGCGAGTATATGGATAACAAAAAGTTGATCGAGACGAAAGACCTCCGTCGCCAGATTCCCAAAGGATTCAGCTATTTCGCTGTTGATTTCGGTCTTTCGAATGGATATGCTCATGTTATCGAGAGTCATGACCACTTCCCGGCAACATTTGCTACGGTTAGACGGAATTGAAATTAAAATTCTTAAACATATTCTGAATTTTTATAGGAAATCATCGCCGGAATGCTGGATCTGCCACCGAAAAAGTGGAGAAAACGAGAGACGGATGAGATGTCGAAACAGAAGTCACGAGCCGAAACGTTCAAACAACTATGGGAACCGTATGATTGGACGAAACGACTCAAGAATTCAGAAGCCACGTCATCAGCTGGATCCTCGTCCTCATCGTCATCAAAACGATGATTTGAAACCCCTTTGTTGTCATCTTATTTCTCTATTATTTCACCTTTTTCTTGATTTCAATGTTAAAGTTATTCTGAATAAACTCTGTAAAATGAATCCTAGACCTCCATAGTGTGGTCACATTTGGTCTACTGTAGATCATATCCAGAAATCGAGATTTTTCGTTCAAAAAATTGGCGGCTACATGAGATCAATTATGGGGGTTCGTATGATTACTGTCTCATTTCGGACGGTTTTTTGGCATCGGTTGGTCCTTTTTTGCTGCTTTTGAATTTTCTTGACATGTCGTACTAAAGTTCCCGCCTCTGACAGTAAACCACGCCCCTTTTCAGCTGTCTCAGCAACCCACTAGTGCCGAGACAGCTGGAAGGGGCGTGGCTTATTTTAAGAGTGCGGATATCTAGCTGATACCGGTTTTACTTCAAGTTTTTCGAAATTTTCGTCGGATTCTTCACTTTTTTCTATGAAAACTGTCATTATCCCTCTGATTTCTATTCAAATTTGTTACAGGTAATGTCATCTACTAATTCTAAAAAACGAGGCAGAAGGGGAAAAAGGGAGGAGATGCCGATGTTCGTGCCCGGTCAGTTCTCATTATTTTTTCAAATAAATAATTTTTAAATTCAGGATGCACACGATGCCACAAACTGCACATGTCAATGTGGTGCCCGGAGCCACTGATGGCTATCGACGTGCCGAAACCGGTGCAGATGAAGGCTGGAAACGACAGAAAGGGTATTTTATCAATTTTTTCGAATAATTTCCCGGATTTTCCATTGAGTTCGCCGGAAAACTCTTGAAAATAGCTCAGAAATAGCTTCAAAATTCAAATAATTTAAAGGCGCATCACTTTTTTCTTCATGTCGGGTCTCGCCACGCTTACCGTATTTGCGAACTTTTCGAGATTTTTCCGGTTGTTTACGTCATTTTTTCTCGCAATTTCCACCGATTTTTCAAGAGAATTTTCCCGCTTTTTCTGCGAGAATGATTGAAAAACTCAGTTTTTCCAGAAGAAATGTCATCGACAACCATCAGCAACAATAGATCAACGACTTGGAAGGAAGCGAAGAGTAAGAATCGAATTATTGGCCTAAAATCTGATATTTTTCTCCTTTTTCAGCTTTCGGAAGCGACAATAATAACAGTGCTCACATGAAGAATCGGAATGGGTCGGTGATGGAAGAGGACCCGCGTTTCGATCGGCGCCGACGAGGAAGAGGGCCAGCGTTTCGATCGGCGCCGCAAAGTAAGTGAAAAATGCCTAAATTATGATGCAAAACCTTTGAATTTACAGGGTTCGCCCCACCGCAGTCCTCGCAAACGATTCAAAAGCCGTTGATGAGAAACGTCACCTCGTCTCACCAAAGTCGCTCATCGCCATCGAAAAATGTCGAGCCGAGCGAGAGAAGATCGCAGGCACCGAATTCGACACGTCGTGATGAGAGACCGGTGAGAAGTCGGCCGGCCCAGTCTTATCATCTACCGAAACAACCAATTACTCGGCTCCCAAAGGCCGAAATGATGATAAGTCTGAACAATGAACTCCGCCCGTTTTCATACGGAGACGAAAATATGTATCAAGAAGTACCAATGGCCGTGAGATATCGACTTGACTAAATTTAAAATTCATGTTTCTATTTCAGAAGCAGATTCCAAAAACGATTCCAAGAGTTCCGGAGAACCAAATGTACGTCTTCAGAAAGCGAACATACTACGATGAGCACGGAAATCAAGTGGACGAACGTGAAACAGCCACGATTGTACATTTGGATGGAGATGAATTGATTTTCGTGGATCTCAACGACGATTTCGAATTCTGATTCAGTTATCAGAATGTGCTACAAGAGAAGAGAGGATACAACTGTCACGTATCATATAATTATGTCATTCATTACTCTCGCGCTTCTATATCGATTTATTCTCTACTTTCATCTATTGAGACTATCCTTTGCCTTACTGTTCTGTCGTTTTACTTTTCATCATCCTCCCCGCGTGCATTCATGAACCCAACAATGTATAGCATCCCCCGATGTTTCTTATAATTTGATCGCCTGCTAACAATTACCAACATTCGATTTGATATTCTCTTCTCTATCCCGGACCCCGTTCAATATTTACTCATTAATAAAGTATATATTGCAGCTCGTTTTTAGGCAAATTTTCAGGAAATAGGGGTCAGCTTGCCGGAATATTCTTATTTGAACGGCGCGCGCATTGGTGGTGTTTCGTGGAGCGCGTTTGCTTCGCTTTTACCTTATTTTGTGTAGTTATTGATCCAGATGGAGTTTATTCTTGTTTTTCGTTGTTAATTGTGAATCCAAACAGAAAAATTGATTTTTCAGATGGAAGATGAAGAAAACTCCAGTTTTCAGCCGGAAAATCAATCCGTCCACGGAGAAAATAGCCTGCAAATAGGATTGGAAGAAGAGTCGTCTCAGCAAGATATGGAAATCGATTCAGAGGAAATATCAGAAGAGCGGACAGAAGAGTCTTCAGAAGAGCCATCGATGGAACCTTCAGAAGCACCGCCCGTCGAATCTTCAGACTCAGCGGAAGCGATAGAAAAGTCAAGAATTCAGAAGGAATCGTTCATGGAAATGTTCAAAATCGCTCCAACGATCAAGGACGTTCTTCCAGATTTACGAGTTTTCATGGAGCATCCGGACGTTATCGATTGGGATCGAAGAGAGGTTCAACAGATAGTCGAACTGAAAATACAGGAGGAAAAGGCGAGGAAAAAGGCGGAGAAAGCGTCGAGGAGAGAACAGGCGGAAAAGCAGCAACCCGTTGTGTTGGCTGATCTTATTCGGTAAAATACACGAAAAATTTGTTGGAAAAATCGAAAAAATTTGGAAATTTTTTTTAGATCTGCAACCGGAATCGATGTGGCTGGAATACTTCAAAAAATACCGGGTGTTCAACAACCGCCTGTAGTTACGGCACCGCCTGTTATGCCAGTTGTACAACCAGTACAACCAGCGTTCGTAGCACCCCCACCAACACTTGTAAGCAATTTAAAGGAAGCGAAATTGCCGGAAAAGACGAAAATAATATGAAAAATCGGTGAAAATCCAACAAAAAGACTGCATCTAAACTAGTTTTTTCTCACTGAAATTCGTTAAATCACTTTTTTAAATTATTCTTGAATGTTTTCACTGGAAGTCTTTGAAATCTATGTCAAAAACCCAGTTTTTTAAAAATTTCAAGTGGAAAACTGATCAAAAAACCTTCCGAATCTCGGTTCAATCAATATGAATCATAAAATTCCCGATTTTAAGTTCAAAAACATATTATTTCCGTGTTTTCTCAATTTTTTCTTTAGAATTGAGACCAATTAGCTCTGTAAAGCTTTTACAACTGCGCTCCACCGAAATGCTCTTGAAAAATGTCTCTTTTTCTCTGAGTCTCTCAATATCGCACACTCTTTTCTTCGGTTTCGGTAGAGCGCGGTTGTAAGAAGCGTTCCGTGCTAATAATATCTCAAAAACCGCTCTATTTTCAGTCTCTGAGCACGTCTACAATCACTTCAGTCGGTCATGGAAAATGTGGATTCGGCACGCCACATCCCAATGAAATTCCAGCCGAATTGAGAAAGTTGGTCACTGAAAATCTTGCAATTTTGTAATCTAAAATTTTCAGAGCGAAGCCCGATATGATTGCGCCGATTCCGGATGAGTTGCGAGTCGTCCAGTGAGTTTTGAAAGTTTCGAGACGTTTCGAAACGTCCCTAAACCAGAAATCCCTTTTAAAAACTCAATTTTTGCAGAGGTGGTCGAGCCGAGAGAAAAGTCCCAGCGATTCCGAATGAGCTGCTTCCACCGTAAGATTTTCAACTATTTTTCCTCTAAAAATTCACAGTAATATCCATTTCAGAGAACAACGAGTATTCGAGTCACTTCCCCTTGTTTTCGTCCGTCCTCCAATGCGAAAAACGCTGTTTTTGGCCGGTGCGAGATGTGGAAAACGGAGTGAACGGTTGGAGGCTGCAGAGGCTGAAGAGGAGGAGAAAACGGGGAAAAAGAGGAAAAAGAATAAGGGAGCTGAAGAGGTGAATAAAGCAAAATCGAAAAGGGAAACATTTCAGAAATTATTTTTAAAATTCCAATTTTTATTTCACAAGCGGCAGGCGATTCTTACCATTGCGCTCCATCGAAATAAAGAGAAATAGAGCGGGAAATCTAGAACAAGCCTGTGCCAAAAACCTTTTTTTTCGAAAACTTTAATAGCACAAAAAAACAATTTTTCGAAATTTTTTGACCGAAAGAACTGAAAAATTCGAAAAAAAAATCAATTTATCTGAAAAAATGAGTTTTTCGGAGGAAAAAATCTTGAATTTGTATGAAAACTGTGAGCATTTCTAGAAAAGACTCCGGAAACATGTTTTTGAGAACAAAATTATAAAAATTTTCAGGAAAAATCGAAAAATCACAACTTTTTTTACTTAATTTTTGAAAATTTCAATAGAAATCATACTTGCAAAATTCCGGGCTGGCCCGCCGGGCCGGCCCGGCCCGGCCCGGTCGGCCCGGATTTGAATTTTCGAATTTTTTTTCACTAGAATTTTTTTTTCAATAATTTTTTTGTCTGAAAATTTTCCAAATTTTTTCTCAAGAATATAAAAAATCAGTTTTAAGCGAGTTATGAGACCTCAAAATTCCAAAAATCGCTCCCCGTCGTCATTTTTTCAGTACATTTCAATAGAAATTCTCCTCGTCTGAACGTGAAATGCATTCATAAATGTTCATTTTTCGAATTTTTTTTTGAAAATTTTTGAAAATATTGCTTTCACGTGTAGGACGAGGAGAATTTCTATTGAAATGTACTGAAAAAGTGCACGACTAGCATCGATTTTTGACATTTTGAGGTCTCATAACTCGCATTAGACGCATTTTCAGACATGAAACCAAAAGAAATGTATCTTTTTCCTGGCTTTCTGAATCGATTCATATCAAAAACCCTCAATTTAGAACTAGTTGTGTCCCCCTTTAAAATTTTTTGCCAAAAAATTAGAAAAATTTTCGAAAAAAAACATTGAATTTTTTTAGTACTGAAAATCCGGGCCGAACCGGGCCGGGCTCGGGCCGGGCCGGAGAAATTCTGGTTTCGGCCCGGCCCGGCCCGGCCCGGCCCGGCCCGGCCCGGCCCGTTGCAACTCTGATAGAAATTTCCAAAATTTTTGGAAGGGTTTTTTCGAAGACTATCCCAAAAATTTTCACACAGTCCTGATGGAGAAACGGAAATTTCTAAATCTGGAATTTTTCCGTTGTATTTTTAGCAAATTTTATATAAAATTTCAAACAAAACGCGTTCGTTTTTAGAAATTGTCAATTTTCAGCAGTCGTTCCGCGGCGCCAACCGCCCATTTGCCCCACCAGAATCACATCGTGGTCGTGGTGGATTCTCGAAACCATCCCGCATTCCCGTAGTATCCGGAATGAATGCACTACCCGCTGGACTCAACAAGAACTCTCCGTTAGCTGTGAAGAGATATCATGCACGTCATTTGGCGAAAGAAACTGGAATGACGTTGGAAGAAGCGATGGCTGAAATCGAGGAGCAATGTAATGAATTCGGAGGAGAAGACACGCCGGAAGCAAGGGAACACGATGAGAAGGCGATGGAATTGATAAAGAAACGAGGCGATGAGAAGTGGAATCAACGATATAATTATGTTCCGGTTGATCATTCGAAAGGAATTCCGGGAGTTGATAGACCACCGGGTGGGGGATTGCCACCGCCACGTAAAGAACGAGAGCTCAGTGAGCCTAGTAGTAGTGGAAGTCCGAGAGAAGCCATTCCAGGAGTCACTAAACCGCCGATCGGTGCAAAACGAGATCCAGTTCCAGGTGTTGATAGACCACCGATTGGAGCAAGAGTTGATAGAGAACCGATACCCGGAGTGGATAGACCTCCGATTGGAGGAGGAGGAAGAGAACCGATTCCTGGTGTGGATAGACCTCCTGGTGGACATCGATATCAAGGAGAACCGTATGACGGGGAGGGAGATAGAGGAGGTCGAAGAGAAAGAAGAAGAGGAGGGGTTAAGGAGAGGGAAAAGAAGAGGAGAAGTGAGTTTTGGTGTGAAATTGAAAATTTTGATAGTAGTTTTCTAAAAATCATAATATTCTGTCTTCAAAATTTATAAGGATATGTATGGTTTTATTGATAAATTGCGACGAAAACGGCCGATTTCAACGTTTTTCCTATTAGCACGGCACGCTTCTTACAACCGCGCTCTACCAGAACCGAAGAAAATTGTGTGCGAAATTGAGAAACTCAGGGAAAAAGAGACATTTCTCAAGAGAATTTCGGTGGAGCGCAGTTGTAAGAAATTTGACGAACTAAGACATTTTTATCGGGTCCGGGACGTTTCGAAACGAGAAGTTTGGAAACTGATACTGAGACATTTGGCAACCTTGTCATTTCGACACCAGGAATTTCGAGACTAAAAGTTTTTTTTAAAATCACTCAAATAATGAACAGAAAATGCCTAATTTTCAGTTATTTTTTCATGTTTAGTTTCGAAATGTCATGGTGTTGAAATGACAAGGTTTCCAATCGTCCCAGATCCTTTTAATCAAGTTTAATATAATTTTGATGAATGTGTTTCAAAATTCAAAATTCGAATTTCTTGTATTTTTTCTCGAAAAGGTCAAATTTTCGACTTCGGTTCAGAATTTAAAGATGATCTCAGAAATCATAACAAACACAGTTTTATAAAAAATTGAAAAAATGTTTCAATTAATCGGTATTTTTTTGAAGCCAGACCTTCAAAATTTCCCCTCGGGCCAGGCCGGGAAGTTTTCAGAAAAACTGGAAAAAAATCTGTAAATTGATAGTTTTGCTGAGTTTCAGAATCCTGATCTTAGAATCCTTTCTTCGGATTGAGGATGTAGAGTCTCCTTTCTGAAACATTTAGGATCTTTAGATTCCTGTTTTCAAAATTTCAAGCTTAGGATATCGTGAAAATCAGCTAACTATCTAAAAAATGTTTTATTCATCTGACGTCTAAAAACATCATTACTCCAGGAGAAGAAGCATTCCGTGGAGGACCACGAGGTCGTGGCGGAGAACGTGGACGAGGAGGTCGTGGCGGATACGATAGATGGGATGAGAGGGGATACGGTGGTGGAGCACCGAAACAGGCGAGATATGATGATTAGTAAGTTTCTCTATTAGCAAGACATGCGTCTTACAACCGCGCTCTACCGAAACCTAAGGAAATCGTGTTGAAAAATGAGGTACTCAGAGAGAAATAGACATTTTTCAAGAGCATTTCGGTGGAGCGCAGTTGTAAAAGCTTTACAGAGCTAATGAGTCTCAATTCTAAAGAAAAAATTGAGAAAACACGGAAATAATATGTTTTTGAAGAGTATTTCGGTAGAGCGCATTTGTAAGAATCTGCAGAATGAATGATATCAATATTAGTTACAGTGGCACCGACCGAGGATATCCGCGACCGTATCAAGCTGTTGGTTATGGAGGATATGATGATAGAAGAGGTTATGATGATTATTATGGAAGGTAGGAACTAAATTAAAAATTTGAAAAAAAAATTCAATTTTCAGACAAGACGGCTACGAAAACTACGACGGTCAACATCAATACGGAGAAGGTGGATATGAGCATCAGGGTGGAGAAGGAGAGGGATATGCATATGATCAACACGCAGCTGAAGCATATTATCAGGGACATGAAGGGTACTGGACTTCCAGTTTTCCTCTTTTAAAAATATAAATTATTTTCAGCCAAGACGCTACGTATTATCAAGAGGATGGTAGTCAGTATTATAATGAATACTATGGAACAGCTGAAGCAGGAGGCGGAGCAACTGGAGAAGGAGGCGCAGAATATCACGCGACATTCGATACGCCGTCGACGAGTCATCCACCGCCGCCGCCACCGAATTAATTAAATTATTGGTTTTTTTTAAAGTGTTTATTCATTTATTTTTATTTTTAGTGCTTTTTGTGAGAGAGAGAGAGAGAGAGATCACGTTTTACGGAAAAAAAGTAAAAAATTTCCGATTTTATAAAGTTTATTTATTTTCGAAATAATTTTTGAAGAACATAATATGTTGAGTAATTAAAAAATTTTAAAATTAAACATTCACATGATGCTGCAGCATCTACGAGGACCCGGAAACTGTGGAGATGGAGGTGGAGGGGTAGAGGAGATTTGATGAGCTCGCCTGGAAAGAAAATTTTCAAATAATTCTAAATTTGGAAAAAAGTGGGAATTTGAAAATTCAAACTTGTGGTAGCAACCGCGCCCCGCTAGAGCTTGCGGCAAAGCATTTTTTTTCGGATTGAATTCACTGCGCTCTCGTGGACTTTTGATACGCAGCTTAAAGATACGATACGCTTTAACAGCTGCGCTCTACCGGAGTCCTGTAGAGCGTGGTTGTTAAAACCGTGCCGTATTAATAGTTTGACGTGAGGCCTGGGAGTGAGTACTAAAATCAGCGAAAATTTTAGCTCGAAATAATTTTTTATTTCATATTTTTTATCATATTTTAGAAGAAGTGATATTGAAAAGACGCCCACAGGGGTATGCGACGCAAGGTCGCTTAAACACGCTCCGTCGCTCAGCGGTTGGCACGGTGCCAAAAACTGACTTGGCTTAGTGCCAAGTTCAAGTTTAGCGTGTGTTTGTCGTATCTTTCAATGAAAAACGCGACGCACACGCAACGCGACTGGCGCGGTAAATTCAAAACTTTTCGTTGCGGACCTTACGCATCGCACCCCTGTGAGATTGATGTAGTCGTTCTGAACGCTGAAATAACAAAGAAAGTAGCTTTTGTATGAAATTTGAAAAATATCTCAATTTTAAGGTCCATCTAGTCATCTACCTGATTGAGTACCTCACTTCAATCAACTGTATCACTCATACTTGTCAACGGGCCGAAACGGGCCGAAACGGGCCGACACGGGCCGGCTCGTAACTCGCGTCAAAATGAATATTATGAGGTGAAAAATATACCAAAATGTAGATCTCGACGAGTTCTATGGCAGTGGCCTACTACGGGCCGGATGGCTATTCGTTAATATGCCGCGGGCCGGGCTAGAATGGCTTTTTTGGCCATTTTCGATTTTTTTGGCACTTTTTCTCGGCCCGCGACACATTAACGAATAGCCATCCTGCCAATAGTAGGTCACGGGCATAGAACTCGTCGAGATCTACATTTTGGTATATTTTTCAGCTCATAATATTCATTTTGACGCGAGTTACGCGCCGGCCCGTTGACAAGTATGGTATCACTCGATTAGGGCTTCCATCCGGGCAGGGTAAAATTCGGGGACCCTCTACCCGCCCGGGGGCGCCCCCCGCCCCCGGTTCACGTTTATGCTTGACCGGGGTCATGGGAGAACAAAAAGTTTCGCGAATGAGAGAATTCATTATGACGATTTCCACGTTTATTTTTCTGGCAAACTTCTGTTTTTTTCAGAAAAATGTTTGAAGAAATGTTGAAATTATCGTTTTCGAAATGCTTAGTTTTTCACGCGTAAATGTCAACGGGGGGCCGCCGCCCGGGCGTGTAATGGCGGGTAAATTGCCCCCCGGATGGAAGCCCTACACTCAATCTGTCAAACCTGGATAAAAGTTGTCAACTGAAAAAATGAAGATCTAGGTTTGCTAAACACTGTCAATTATAATCTGGGACCCACCTTTCCGAGTCCACAGGCAGCGAAATCGCTGGAACATCCAGAGGCTTGTTCACCAAGTTCTCGTAGGCCTCCCGTCCTTTACACCCCGGATACCCACACAAACAGCACTCGAGGGGCGTCGCAGGGGATGACGGCGAGATTGGTCCTCTGCAATTATATTCGTTATTAGCTGGTGCACCTTCGACGCGATTTGGATTTTTCATACTTTGAGAGAGAGAGAGAGAGAGAGAGGTCTGCTCAAACTAGACGGGGGGTTACAATCAAAATTCACTTAGAATTTTTCAACTCTGATAAGTTGTCAGTACCCCAAATTCAGTCATCTATACTACTGTACTTACGATTTGTTCTCCACTATCTTCTTCTTCGAAATCTTCTGGATCGGTTGTCCAATATCCTTTTCCGTCAGAGTTGACTCATCTGGGAACGATGCTGTGGCACCTGGTGCTGCCACGTTTACATAGGCGCTGGAGCTGTCCGAACTCATGTCTTGTTGATGAGACTCTGAAAGTTCAAAATGCTTAAAAACTATGCACTGAAAATAAAAGAAATGAATGAAACACAAAATAAACTGTCGACTGAAGGACTGACAAACCAATGAAATGAATCCTCAGAAATTTCTCGACCGTTCTTTTTTTCTGATTTTCTTTTTCTGTTTCGAAGAACAAAACACCAACATTTGTTTATACAAAATAGAGGGCGGAGTTATGCGAATGAGTCATTTCTGAATTGTATCAGCTTTTGATTTGTGATGGAATTTTCGAGAGATAGACAAACCTTTTCTGTTGGGACATCCGGATACACATCTGGGACAGACGAAGATTCATATCCAGTCAGGCGTGAGATGAATGAAGAAAGAGCTTAAAATCGTCAGCTAGGAGAGTCTGAAAAGTGAAAAAAGGTTATGCTTGACTGAAGACGTTCTCCTGACAACTGGGTATCCGTATGTACTAGAGTGTCGTATCGCGAAACGATTCCAGCTCATCTCGCGTCTCGTTTTGTTCAGACTTGTCAAAAATCGGGTCGTGCCGAGATTTTTCTTGACCGGGCCGGGCCGGGCCGAAATTTCTCTTTGCCCGGCCCGGATTCAAAAAAGGTACCCATTTTTACAATATTTTTTTGAAATTTTTTGAAAAAAAGAGTAAAAATGCTTAAATTATCATACATATTCACATTTTGATTCAATTTTAAACGTTTATTCGAAAACTATACTTTTCTCAAAAAAGTTCAAAAAGTTTCCAAAAATTTCCAAAAAAATGTTCAAAAACACAAAATGTTTTGAAAAAATGTTTCAAAACGGCCCGTGACAAGTCTGGTTTTGTTCAGTATAGAGTTCATCATATTCTCGTTCAGCATAGCATCTCGGCAAATGTCGCCAAGTCTAGGCCAAACTCTGCGGCTGTACAAGTCTAGGCGCAACCTTCCACCAGTCTTGGCCCAAATTTTGGGTGATCAGAGCCAATGATAGAGGGTCACCAAGTATTGGCCCAATGTTGGATATTGGTTTTCTCTTTGGCTGTCACTCATTTAAATTTATTTTATTTTTCTGTTTTAACCCATTTTTACGAGTTTTCAGTATTTCCCTTGTCACGTTTATCATTCCAAACTTTGTTTCGAAAGTATTCTGATTTTTAAGTTTTGAACCTTCAGAGAAACTCAATGAGTTCACACCGGAACATGGCTTTCAGTGAAGAGGACGAATTGTTCCCAAAAAAACGAAAAATTGGATTCGCAAAAGTAGCAGTATTCCTCGGTGAGCTAATAACAATTTTTAGTTCCAAAAACTTATAATTGTATTTCTACAGAACTGAGAAAGCTGTCAACTCTGCTCAAGGAATCATACGGAAACAACGAAGAGAAATTTTCAAAACACCGCCAATGGAGAGCTAATAAATGTGAGAATTTTTCTTGAAAGTACGAAATTGTATTCTTGAATTTTAGAGCTCATAGTCAATCGGCTTTCTGGACAACGTCTACATCAGTGTTGTTGGGAATTCCGACTTCCGACTTCCGACTTCCGGGTTTTTTTCACTTCCAACTTCCGACTTCCGGATAAGAAATTTCACTTCCGACTTCCGACTTCCGACTTCCGGGTTTTTTTCACTTCCAACTTCCGACTTCCGACTTCCGGATAAGAAATATTACTTCCGACTTCCGACTTCCGACTTCCTGATAAGAAAAATCACTTCCCACTTCCGACTTCCGACTTCCGGATAAGAAAATTTTTACTTCCCAACATCTCTGGTCTACATCACCTATGATATCAACCCCCATCACCTTCAACTACATCAGATCTGAAGGAATAATAACTGATACCTTCGAAATATGTAGTTTTTCTGTTTTTTAAACATGATTGTCCTTCGTTTTTGTTTTTTTATCTAATAAATTTATGAGTTCTAATGAATTAGATTTAAGCAAAACAGGAGAAAATAAAAAAGAAGCGATGCCAGAGCCTGAACCGCGTTTTCACCAAGCCTCCCACAAGTCTTGGCCTGCTTTTACGTAACACTTGTGGGAGATGTGCGCCTAGACTTATGACAGACTCGTGCTAGACTTGGCAACACTTGCCGAGATAATTACAGCATATTCCAGCACAATTCATTTATTTTTAATTCCCGCATAATTTAATGCTGGATATTGCGAGAATCTCGCAAGACAAGAATGACTCTTCATTCTCACGAGGAAATACAGTGAAACTACAAATACAAACTTTGGCCTTTTTCAGTTGAAATTGGTCAATTTTGAGAATATTTCATGGTAATACTGATGATCCTATCAATCTCAGGGAATTTTCGGCATGGGTTGGGCATCAGGTGGGTTTGGGCATCAGGTGGTTCTTTTTGTAGGTCTTTTTTTCTGTACTGTAGGCGAATTGCCTACTGTATCGGCGAATTGCCGGCGTTTTAGGCGAAGTGACCAGTGGGCAAGAGTTGGGCGACGGTTAGGTCGGAGATTTGAGAAAAGAAGAGTGGTGGGGCAGGGCGAAGTGCCCATTTGTAGTGTACGGTTGGCACCGTGTGCTTTTCGAAACACTTCTTTAAAGTCGCTTGAGTTTCTAGACTCACTCCGTATGTCACTGTGTTGCCGCCAGAGTTGCGCGGAAGTGATTTTTTCTAAAACGGAAGTCGGAAGTCGGAAGTAAAATTTCTAATCCGGAAGTCGGAAGTCGGAAGTCGGAAGCAAAATTCTGAAAACGGAAGTCGGAAGCCGGAAGTCGGAAGTGAAAAAACGCCCGGAAGTCGGAACTCGGAAGTCGGAAGTCGGAAGTCGGAAGTAGATTTTTTCGCAAAGATTCAAAAACTCCTAGAAAAAGTTCATAAAATTCGCGAAAATCAGTGGAAAATTAGTTTTTGGCTGAAGAAAAGCTCATTTTCTGTCTTTTTAGACCATTTTTCCTTCTATTTATGCGAGATGTACTTTTCCGAAATCCCACAATTATGGAATGACGGAAGTCGGAAGTAAACATCCGAAAACGGAAGTCGGAAGTCGGAAGTAAAATTTTGAAAACGGAAGTCGGAAGTAAAATTTTGAAAACGGAAGTCGGAAGTCGGAAGTCGGAAGTCGGAAGTCGGAATTCCGCGCAACTCTGGTTGCCGCCTTTGACCTACGGGCGCGCGCGCACTTCTCGTTGCTGTATTGCCAATTTCGTTTCAAAATGGAGAATGTCGGCACTCTTGGGCGCCGGCGGAGTCACGTTAGGTGATCCGTTATCTCGTTAGTTAGTTTTCACCTCTGTCTTTGGTTTTTAGACTCTTTTTGTGTAGAGTTTTTTTCTTTTTCTGGGCTCTGAACGTGCACGCCTTAAGCGTGCCGTTAGTTTTTATTGTTGTTTCCTCTAGCCGTGGGTCGTTTTGGACCGTTTTATTTGTTCTTTTATTGATTTTGTGCTCGTAACAAAAGAGTTATTACGAGAAAGTGTGTTTTGTCTCTTTCATATTTAACTTTTTAACAGTCTTTCCAACGGAAAATCTAACGTCAAATTTCAGGGGAAATGGTATATTTATGTTTCAATGGAATACGTTTATAGAAAATAAAATTCCAGAAGGAACTGCACTCGTATGAGAGGACATCCGGATACATAGACATCTCAGGTATACCATAGTCGAAGGTTCACATTGAGAAAGGTGTGCGGTGGATGAAAAGGAAAAGCTTGAAGAGGTCAACTAGTAGTGTCTGAAAATAGATTTCCTGTCTACCTGAATATTGTTATGAACGAGATTGCAAACGTTGGTTCTCGGAGTCTACATCAATATTAAAAGTGTTACCCGAAAATAATACTATTTTTAATCTGAAAATCGGCGGAAAATCAAAGTTTTTTGTGAGTTGAGCACATTTTTAAGAACCACGAAGTGCTAATTATAAGAATCGAAATTATTGAATTTTGTCAGAAGAAGCTCTGCTGAAAAATAGTGCTCCAAAAAAGTTTTTGCCACGTTTCAATTATTTCCTGAATCATTTCTCTACCTGAAAACAAAAGAACAAACACAGATTTTCGAATAAATAACATTTATTGCAATCAACACAGATAACTCCAAAACAGAGCAGAAATCTAGTTTCTGTATCCTTGATTTCCACCGACGGCGGCGTTGGCGTTTCTCTGTGGGCATGGACAGTATTGAGCATCTTGTCCTGGCTCTCCTTCCTCTCCTGGACTTCCAGCGGCTCCATTTGGTCCATCGTCTCCCTTCTCTCCTTGTGGTCCACGCTCTCCTGGTGGTCCGGCGATTCCGGTGGCTCCACGGTCTCCTTGCTCTCCTTGATCTCCCGACTCTCCTGGTGCTCCTGGAGTTCCCTTGGCTCCTGGAAGTCCGATTTGATGCTCGACATCGGCTCCTGGCTCTCCGGTTGGTCCCTCCTCTCCGGCGGCTCCTGGTGGTCCGACTGGTCCGAGAGATCCTGGCATTCCTGGGGATCCGTCTCTTCCTGGCATGGCGGCTTGTCCACGGGCTCCACGCATTCCACGGGCTCCTGGCTTTCCTTGGGATCCTGGTGGTCCTTGTGGTCCGGCTGGGCAAGTGAAGCATCCCTCGTATTGTTGGGTTTGGGCCTTTGCGTCATCGGCATCCTCTCCGTCGACTCCTGGAATTCCTGGAATTCCGTCTGGTCCGTCGTGTCCTGGAGTTCCCTTTGGTCCGGCTGGTCCAGCTGGGCAAGAGTTCTCGGTGTTGCAGTTGCACTTGTCTCCTGGTCCGGCTGGAAATGAAATGGTTATTCGTAAATCGACATAGGAGCTCGTAAATCTACACAAGGGTTCTACCGTGCTCTATTAGACTCAAGATTTCATGAAACTCATTTTGCTGCGCCCCTCTGGACGTTCGATACGGAGCTTAATGGCTGATTTTTCAGTCGTTTTTCCAGCATTTTTAGTAAAACTTTGTTTTCGCGCCACTTTTTTTGCAAGAGCGCCCAAAAGTACTCAAGAGATGACCGAAAGTTCTGGAACAGCGTGATTAACCTGCGTATCGAAAGTCTATGCCGACGCAGTAAATTAAATTCAATGAGTCTAGCGGAGCGCGGTTTCTATTTCGCAGAACTCACAGCCTAGCAACCTTAGAATTTCGCGTTTTTTTCGAATTCTACTCCGTATCAGAACTGGGAGTCGATGCTCAGCGAATTGGAATGAACTTGAATGGAAGTGGTAAACTAAGTTTTCAAAATTTCCTATTTTAGAGTTTTCACAACAATTCAAAATTTTGACTAAACGTTAAAAGCGGTTTTGACTAAAATTCTCCCGTAAAACCACACATCTGCCCGTAAATAACCCCCACTTACCGGATGGAGATCCATCTGGATTGATTGGCGAGGCTCCTGGATGTCCGGTGACAGATGGTGGGACTCCAACGACTCCTGGAAGAGTTGGTGGGTTCGACGATCCGGTGTTGCCACCTGGGAATCCAGAGTTTGGTCCTCCCGGGAATCCACCGTGTGGTCCAGATGGTCCAGATGGTCCACTTGGTCCGCTACCGTATCCACCGTATCCTCCGTATCCGCCGGCTTGTCTGCGCACACGGCCCAACTTCTGCATGTCCATGTAGAGTTGGTCGGTCTCGAGACGCCACGCCTCCATTTCAGTGGTCAACTCGTCACGGAGAAGAGAGACTTGTTGGTAGATTTGTGGGACGAAACAGATGCAGAGAAGCATTGTCGTGGCACCAAGGGTGCACGCCGCGATACCGGCGAACGTCGACATCTGAAAATTAATCGATAATTTTAGAAATTACTAACTATAAGAAACAAATATAAAATAAAAGAACAGAAATACTTCTTCCGTCTCTCTTCCCCGTCCCCCTTTTATACACCTCCGATAAGCCCCGCCCCCTTTGGTCACCGGACTCCTCCTGATTATTATCAGATATGCAAATGTATATCTATTCTTTGTTATCGCTTATCTCCGATGACCCAGATTTCGAAGGACACGGAGACTCTTTATTCGGGAAGACCTGTTTTTAATATTATTATTATATTAATAAGAGGAAGATACGAATATGTTGGGGAGAAGAATCAGGAATCTATGGGATTGTGAAGTATTTGGGAAGAATGGGTGATTTTGTAAGAAAAAAGGTGGGAGTTTTAACTAAAACTCGAGGTTTTAGAAACAGATACATACAGTAATGAAACATACAGTAACAACTTTGGCCGTTTTTAGTTGAAAATGCCCTTATAGTCATTTTAAGACGACAGCTAAAAAATTGCGGTATTTTGGGACGATTTGAGGGAGAAATTACTTTGTCGATATGTAACGTGCTAGGGAGTGCCCGTACAAAAAAGTCGTCAATTACGAAAATAAAGCTCTACTTCAAAGTTGGTTATTTTCCACTGAAAACAGCTAAATGTGATAACCTTTTAAGTGGTACTGCACAATAATGGTCATAATTCTAACAACTTTAGCCGTTTTCTGTTGAAAATGACCAACTTTGAGAGGGTGTCATGGTTTCACTGATTGTTCCGCCAAGTAACATTTTTTTGGATCGTACAGATCAAAAGTAGCGCGTCATTTTTGTAGTTGACAATTTTTTTGTACGGACACTCCCTAGAGAGTTATGATAATTTCAAGACAACAACTCAAAAATCGCACTATTTTGGACTGAAATCGGTCGATTTGAGAGAGAAATTACTTTTTCGATACGTAGCCTTTAGGGAGTGCCCGCACAAAAAAGTTGTCAACTACAAAAAAGGAGCTCTACTTTTGATCTATACGATACCTAAAAAATTTACTTGGTGAAAGACTCCGTGTAACCATGACACCCTCTCAAAGTTTTACATTTTCAACTGAAAACGGCCAGAAAACAGAAATGGAAGAAATGTGAACTTCATTCAAAAAATTTTGCTTCCTATTGTTCATCCACGATATAAACACGCGATTTCGCTGAACGGCGACTCGATTGACAGCCTCCCAAAAGTGGTATGCAAACGCGCTTCACTAGGAACAGCTTTAGCATTAGAGCACGCTTGCATTTTTTACTCAATTTAAAACTTTAAACCATATTTCAAATCATTTTTTCTCTTTTTAATGCAAAAGAACTGCAATTTTGCGATTTTTGATTGAAAAAGGAAAAAAGTTTAAAATTTGGTATATTATATTAAATTGAGTAAAAATGCAAGCGCGCTCCAATGATAAAGCAGTTCCAAAACGTAACAGTTCCAAAGCGTTAGTGCACTAAATATGACCCTGTGATCGCATACTGACTGACGACATATGGGAACCACTCTTGCAGCTGAAATTGGTTAAACGCGTTTTGTTTTAATTTCGAAATTCCTTCTTATGCAGCCGTGTTATTTTCAAAGTACAAATTTTACAAATTATTTTTCACAAAAATTAATATTACAATACAAAAATTACAAAAATTATTTACAAGATGTTCCTTGTTGTTGATTTTGTGAACCTTCTTGATTCCGGAATTCTTGCTGATTCTGTGGTCCTTGTCGGATACTAGTCCATGTTTCCACTTCAATCGCTTCTCCAGTCGGTTGCAAGCTACTTGGATCAATTCCGCCTCCAACAACCCTCGCTGGTCTTAATATTCTTTTGTAGACCGTGACGGGTCTCAATTTTGTTTGCATATTACAAGGAGAGTCTCCAGATGTTGGAGACGGTTCTTGTCTCACATTCACTCGTTGTCTCGTGTATTCGGGATGATCTGGATGCGACAGTTGTTCAGCTGTTCTCTGAAACAAAACAATTCAGACTTGTCAAAAATGGGTACTCATTTTTTAACAAAACTTGCTGAACATATTCGAAAATTTAGAGCAAAAGTGCTTAGCTTTTGATTGAACTTAAAATTTTAGTCAAAAACAAACATGTTTCAAAACAGGCCGGACGGGACGGGCCGAGAATATTTTTGATTTCGGCCATATAGAGACAAGCTGGGTTTGCTCTGGGGCCACACTAATAACACATATTGTCCAGTCCAGCAGTATGCACAGGATATACACAAATAGATTTAATTTACAATTCGGCCGTTTTCAGTTAAAAATGTCCAACTTTAATAGTGTGCCCTGGTAATTCTGATTGTAACACCCAGTAGGATTTTGTTGAATCTTGCAGATTAGAAGTAGCGCGTCATTTTTGTAGCTGACGACTTTTTTGTACGGACACTCGCTAGAGAGTAATGATAATTTCAAGACAACAACTCAAAAACCACTCTATTTTGCACTGAAACTGGCTGATTTGAGGGAGAAGGTACTTTGTCGATATGTAACTTGCTAAGGAGTGCCAGTACAAAAAAGTTATCAACTACAAAAATGAACCTCTAATTTTAATCTGTATAATTTATCAAAAACCAACAAGGTGTGACAATCTGAATTACTATGACACACTCTCAAAGGTGGACAATTTCAACTGAACACCTAACTGACGTAAATTTTGCTGGCAAAATCTACTTTGGACGTAGCATAAGAAAACATACTTACCAAATCGACATGAAGTATTCTCCTCGATATAACTCTCGGCTCTCCGGAAAGAATGACATTCGGTAAGTTTGGTGCTTGTTGAGTTGAAATATAAGACACAAGAACGAAAATTAACAACTTTATCATTTTCTGTCCAGAGGAAGAAAATGAGAAAGTAACTGAAGATAAGTCAGTAGCCAACTTGTTCTCGTTATCCCAACGGCCTCTATCTTTTTCTCACTGATAACAATCGGATGGAACTTGTTCTATCACATTTATGGAGAAAAGATGTCATCAATCATGCGACAATATGGTATTTACAAAAAAACAGAGAAAGAGCAAAAATGAAGCTTTTTTAGAAGGAATGCCAATTATATTATTGTTTTCAACTAGTTTTTTTTCAATTTGCGTTTCAGAGCCATGAATGATTGAAGAAAGAAAGACTGAAGAAAAAAAAGCATATCAAAACAAGGATCTCATAAATTTCTATGATAATTTGTTGTTTGTTTGTTATTCCATTGAATATAAAGTCCTACACATAAATATAGGTTCACCCCCCAAAATTTAAAAAATCTACCGTAAAAACTGTAATAGAAGCACCCCTTTATTTGAGGCGCCCCTCTAATAGAGGCACACCTTAAAAAGCGGTTTGAACAATAGTGGCGCACCCTCTAATAGAGGCGCCCCCTTAATACGTTTCGAATATTTTTTCTGGTTTTCAGTCATTCTTTTTCAAAGTTCGTGAAATAACACAACTAAAACCCAACTTTTTCGTTCAAAGTACTGCAAATTTGGGGATTTTCGTGTAATTTTGTCCGAGAAAGTGTTAGTTTGGTTGAAAATTAATCGCTTAAAAGTTGAAAAAATAATCGAACGAACAGGTTGAAAAATAGAGGCGCACCCTCTATTAGAAGCGCCCCTGTAATAGAGGCGCATCTGCGAACGGGGGTTGAAAAATAGAGGCGCATGCGCTTCTATTACAGTTTTTACGGTAGTTTTACGTCATTTTCATAGAAGGACCATTTTCTTTGAAATTTCACGTTAGATGTTCCATTGAAAAGAGTGCTAAAACTTTAATTTTCGGTGATTTACTTTCAGGTGCCAAGCAGAATCTTTTTCTACTTTTTAGACTTTTCTAGCTGAAGATTTTAACCTTTTTCTTCAATCATGTCACAATTCAGAATGAGTAATTGCGCAGTCACAATTTAGAATGACCTGAAAATGTTATCCGAATGGTGCCAGTCCTGGCAGATGAACGTAGCACCAAAGAAATGTGAACTGATCACATTCGTCAAGTCTAGAAGAAAAAGTGTGAAATCGAACCCTATGCTCAACATATCCCTTGGTGGTTTACGCTTACCAAAATGTGAAACTATTCGTGATCTTGGAGTTATTTTCTCCTCTGATTTATCTTTCGATTCTCATATTAATTCTGTTATACGAAGAGCTCACTGTCGAATCAAAATGCTTTTTAATGTTCTTAGGAATTCTGTATTCGAAGTGATGCTGAAATGCTATAAGGTTTTTATCCGACCTATTATTGAATATGGTTCTACGATATATTCCCCCACGCTCAAATGTCTCATCAAAAAATTGGAATCAGTCCAAAAATCGTTTATTTATCGCTGCTCCAAGAAGTTTAACTTTGAATACATATTCTATTTCAAAACTTTGGAAACCTATGAATTGGAATCTTTGGAATATAGACGACTAATCAACGATCTAGTTTACTTGTATAAAATAGTTGTTTCTAAGGAATTTTACTGCCCAAATCTGCTTTTCACCTTGTTTCCTAACCTTAAGTCCTTAAGACGACACCCTTTCCATATTAGATCTCTCTTGTCTAACAACTCTAAATTCGGTGCTCAATACTTACCCAACCGTTTATTATCCTGTTGGAACTCCGTTCCTGTTAATGTTTTCCCGGTTAAACCATCCTCCCACTGTTTTAAAAATAATGTCAAAGTTCTCGATTTAACTCTGTTTCTTACGCTTAACATGTCTAACTACTAATTTTAGTATCCAATTTCTCTTTTTTTTTCCCTCTATTGTGATTGTGTTAGTGGCTTTTAGCCCTTCATCTCAAATAAATAAATTCAAATAAATAAATTCCAATGAATCATCTCACACATGTCTCGATTTGAACCTTCGTCTGTCTGCTCCAGATGTCTGTTTATCATGTCCCAGCAGAAAAGGTTTGTCCCTCTCTCGAAAATTCCATTTCATAACAGAAGCTGATACCATTCAGAAATGACTCATTCGCATAACTCCGCCCCTCGTTTCGTATAAACAAATGTTGGTGTTTTGTTCAGAAAAAAAAAACAGAAAAAAAAACGGTCGAGAAAATTCTGTGGATTCATTCCATTGGTTTGTCAGTCCTCATGTTCAGTCGACAGTTTATTTTATTTTTACTACATAGTTCTTATTCTGAAATTTCAGACTCTTTTCAATCTCTTCTAACTAGAACAATGAGTGGATGGACTACCAGTTGTCTGAGTGATCGGGAATCAGACTCAACTGACTCCACCTCTTCTTCGAGTCTTGGAAGGTACAATTACATAACGAGTCAGCTAACATCTTAGAAGTTTACAGAGCCGCAGTCATGATGCCATCCCCCGGAGGATTCCTGGAGTGTCGTGGATACGAGTTGGTTGACTCCCCAGATGACTCAACTCCTGTGCCACCCATCGTTTGGTTTCCCCCACCAGTCCCCATTCGATCGTCTTCCCTGAAGTATGAGTTGGTCGAGTCTTCAGATGGCGTGACGCTTCCTCTCAACTGGTTTCACCCACCTGTCCCCATCCGCTCGTCTTCTTTGACTCAGAAGTCAATTCCTTTGAGTATGGAAACAACGGATGAATCAGGCTATCAGGTTCCGAGGAGGAAATTGCTTCAGAAGGAATTGTGAGTGATTTTCAAAAATCTCATTATTATAACTATCTTCAGTAAGGTTTTCTGCAGTAATGCTTATCCGATTCGTGTAAAAAAGCAAATCTTGAAGTTTTTTTTTCAGTTTAGGTTTTTGTAGGTACGATCTAAAGAGACAGATGCAGTTGTCAACTAGAACAAAAAACCTATTTTTTCACCTTCCCAGTATCGATTAGATTTTCAGGCTCCTTCCCGAAGATACACCCACGCCACCACAAAAACCACCACGCAAGTTCCCGTCACCCCACTTCCGTGTTGCACCACCCGTCCCTTTTTGTGCACCATTTGGAAAGAAAAAGGTGAGTAACAGATTACAATACTTCTGACTCAACAATGACAAAATATAAATTCAGATAAAAGAATACCGTGTCATGGATAAGGATTGGGAAGTGAAGTCGTTGAAGTTTTGAGTTCAATTCTCCCTCCGTCATCGCCGTCTCAAAGCCGAACTCTTTCTTCTTTATAGCTTTATTAGTGGTGCCACATATTTCCCCCACCTTAATTATCATGTCAAAATCTCTTAATCCCTTCGACGTCCTATCTCTTCAATAAGCTGCCATCCTTCCATCCCCGATTTTTTTGCACCAACCATTCCACTATGGAACGCCATTACTTCTAATGTCCCTTAATTCATTCCTCCATCCAAATTCGAAACTCTCCTAAACTCCTCTATTACTCGTTTTTAGTATTTTTTGTTAATTACCATGTTTTCCCCCGGTTTTCTTTCTCTTCCTCTAACTTGCTAAATCCATTATTTTTCTTCTACCGGTTATTTTGCCCAATATTCCAATTCCCTCGCAATTTCCTTCATATTTTTTACTAGTCCATCTTGTGAGGGATGTATCTAGTCTCCCCCTTTTTAATGTATTCCTTTTGTAAATTCTTTTCTATCAATAAATATAAATATAATTATCTCCATAAGAACAAAACGCGTGTCTTATTCACTGGATTTTTAAACAGTTTTTGACTGATTTTTCATTTCGCCGTCCTAAAAATTTGAAAATAAGGTATGAAGTACTAGAATAGGAGTTCTCGGAGTGGGTACTTGCTTATCCTTTTAAGTTTCATGACGTGGCGCTCTTTTTGTTAGATGTCATTTTTATGCCAACGATGAGAGCCTCATCACGTTGACGGAGTTTCGCGAGTTTCCGGTAGATTTTGAGTGGAGAGTCCGAGATATCGAATTGAGAGTTATAGTTATCCATTTCGAGTTTATCATCAGTTTCTGGGAAGAAGATTGGCGCATCGCTTTCTGTACTGAATCCATGATGATCTTTTCCTGTTGGATACCACTGCATCACTCCCATTTGTTTCAATTCTCCGTCTTTACTCATCGCATTCTTCAGACCGTATTCTTGTCCATAGTGTGAAAGGGTAGAACTCAGACTATGTCTGCCTTCTTCCTTTTCTCTAAACCTCTCTTCTCTAGGCGTCTCAACACAAAGAGGAAGAGTCGGAGAAGACTGGCTCCGCCCCTTTTCACCAAGAGAAGGGCGTCGCCTCTCTTCAGTTAGTCTAGCTGGATCCTAGCCCATGCATGTCACCTAGCATGGGGTGAGTCCCTTTCCTACTGTATCTCAATAGGACTGGGCCTCACAAGGATCCTTAGGCCCTATATATATTACTCCCATTATTCATTACCTATTATTACTCACTTATCATATTCTCTTATATAATCTCCATACATAAATCCATATACCCATACACATATAATCAACACTACTCCACTCTCTGTAAGCCCGAGGGATCAGGTGAAGGTTGAGCATTCAGAAGGGGTTCTGGAGCGATCCCCCTTCACATGGAGGTCCCACCAATCTTTTCTTAACTCTTCCTATTTGAAAGAGATACTAATATTCATACTATACTACTGTGAACTAATATTTTACTACACCAACCGGAAACTCGTGTCGCTATCGGAGTTCAAATCGATGTTCAAGTAGGTCTCATCGACTTTCTAGGAGTATGGTTCGAAACATATTCCAAGAAAGGTCCATCAGCTATGGTGAGGCACAGGTATGCGAATTAGATGAGGACGATATCAATCGTCACAACTCCCTTTTAATCCTGAAACAGTGGCTTAGGAGTACATTCTGTAGCTCCAGTTTAAGATCAGGAAATATAGTTATTATGTGTGTATTTATTGGAAAATCATACTATATTGGGAAAGAAGTATATTGAAGTACATTCTTTAAAATCTCTCGTTAAAAATCTCTCGTTAAAATCTCTCTATTAAACCTCTCTATCAAAAATCTGTCATAAAATCTCGTTTCTTATACTAACATAGTTAACTGGTCATTAGGTAATTTAAGAGTATTAGGAAATAGATAAAATAAATATTTTATCAAGATTGAGAAGTTTCTAACTAGTGACTAAAACAACCCAACTTCCCACCCGAAATTCCAAAAATCTACCAAGAAAAGTCCAGTCAGAAAACAACATTGAGACCATAACATTACAGTACAGGAGTGTATTGTTGGAGGGCTTAGTTCCATCGGTTCAGAGACGATCGAACATAGCAATCTTTAACGTTAAATTCACACCACGAGACACGTCTAGATATAGTAAGAAGATAAGAATCAGACGTTGTCGGTTAGGCTTCAAAAAAAAAAAAAAATGAACTAACCAAGTCTCGGAGTTACTGTAATCTACTGAGTGCAGTCATTAAGAATGGAAAAATGACATATATCTCAGGCTGAAAGTGAGGTCAATATATCCTTAACCAATTCCAGACCGTGACAAAAAGGGTCATAGAAATTTAGAATCTTAGAATTGTTAGACCGAAGAACAGTGCTATCATGCTATATAAAAAAAAAAGAAATAAAGTAAATTGTTATGGGAAAGTTAGAGATGCATTTCCGTCCTCGAAGTAATCGACATTTATAAAGCTATTGCTCACTGAAGTACCATAATACTCTCCTTGATAGCACCCGGAGACCTCTAGACAGGGATGACGGAAACATTAATTTGTAAAACCTGGAAGGAAATTACTACCTGGCTTGACTCAGACTCGCAGGAAAAGCATTTCGCTAGAGTGTTAGAAGGCGCCGCATACCATGAAGTGATAACCTGTCACGGCCGTCAGGCTCACTAACGTAACATGGATGTTTAAAAATGAAGAATAAAATAAAATAGTTAATTTCTCCATGTTCTTTGAAGGGTCTGACCAAGAAAGGAAATCCATGAATCCTAGGCAGACTATATGATTAGCAGACCTCATCTGCCCTTATTTTCGCCACAAACGCGACAGCTACAGAGCTATATTATGTTAAAAACAGTTTGATTATAGATTCTAGATAGGAGTAGGTTCTGTGAGAGTCAGAAACTACTAGGTTATACACGCACGAAATAGTGTTGCGAATCCGGAGACATGTTGCTGACTAGAAGAAGAAGAAGGACTACGGTAGAAAGATCAAAAGTGCAGCCCGTGGGGCATAAATAATACATCGTCACGAACAAAACCTACAGTAGGACGTCGAAAGGATGCGAAACGAAATTAGGAGGAATTCGAGTGTAATTCCCCGGAGTGTGCAACAACTGTGAATAGCAGATGACGGGAAAAGGGGGGAAGCGGAAAGAAATAACAGGCGGGTCGGAGAGGCGTAGATTATAATTTATTTATAGTTGTCAGGCGCTATACGAAAATTGTACACAATTGTATACGCGACAACCGTCGACATCTGGCATTAAGGCAGACAGCCGCTATGAAATTGAGGAGCAATGAGACACTGGGGGGCAAAACTTTCAAATTTACCATAGGAGAGTAAGCCACGCCCACGGACTACGGTAGAAGGGAAGGAGTAGAAAAGGGTGACCAGTCTATGGGAAAGGTCATTTATCCCTCTCCTTTATCAAACCCTTACCACCCAAATCCATAAATTTCCAGAAAACTTGGAATTTAAAGCTTTTGGCACTGACTTGCCATCAACGCCCACGTGCACCCAGCTCACACAGCTCATACAGCTCAACGCTCAACAACTGCCCAGCCATCTCACCGACCCAAGAGAATCGTCCAACAGAAGTTGAAGTTAGTTTCTTTTCCATTGGTTATTGGGGCTAGTCACAATTAGAATTAGTTTAGGAAAACTTCTCAATCCAAATCAAATCAATCCAAATCAAATCAATCAAATCAAATCAATATCAAATCAATATCAAATCAAAATCTCTCAAATCTTGTGAGCACCTTGCTCAACTCTCTCAATCTCTCTCTCTCTCTCAACGTTTCTCTCTCTCTCTCACTCATCTTCATCACCTAGTTGGTCTATCAACGTCGGAAAAACATTAAGTCTCTCGCTCATCACACGCAAATTCATCTTCATAATCATACGTTTCATTCAAAAGTTGTTAAACTTATTTGTCTTTCTCGCTCTATCCACTCTGCATAAGACCATCTATCGCGCCAAAATAGTTCCCTCCGTTCAAGAAGTAGTAACCAACCACTGCTAACGAGCGTAACTACATCGGCATCGACAGTAGAAACATCTCTAGCGGCTCGTCAATCATAAGATCTTCATCCAACCCGCTAGTAGACACTTCCCGGGCCATTGATTTTTTTTCTCCGTTATCTCCTACAAATCCTGTGTAGAAGTTACTTCCTTAAGAGTAATCAACTTTCAAAGAGCCTTAAACCTAAATTTTTTTTGAGAACCAACCGGTTACAAGTAGTCAATCAACAGGAGTGGTACCACAGAGTTCTCAAAACTCCGAGATAGTGATTAAGGAAGAACCTAGAGAATCGGAACCAGAAATGGCTAAGAAAGAGTTAGCGGAGGATCTGAAGTGGACGAATCAAGCCATACCGGCAGAAACGGACACTCAGAAAGCGCTCAGAGCGGTATCAGGTCACATCCCGAAATTTAGCGAAGGCAATACATCGACCCTGCGCAGATGGCTAGTCGAATATCGAGGTGCCTTGCATAGCCTTAACATCAAACAGGAGGCGGGCGCTAAGATCATGCCATTCTTTCTCGAGGGGCTAGCAAAGAGTAGATTCATCCAGCTAAGTCAAAACCAAACTAACACCTGGGATAAACTAGTTGAGAATCTCATCGCTGCTTTTGAAGTCCCAGGAGACCGCGAACTCGTCCAGCAAGAGATAACGACTTTTAAACAAGGTCAGCTGTCAATTGCGGAATACGCGCAAAAGCTGAAAACGTTAGGTGAGTATGCTTACGAAGGCATACCGGATACTGTGCGGGATGGGTTGCTCGTGAATCATTTTATGCATCACGCAGCCAGCCACATCCGCAGAAAGCTCCTTAGGATGGAAAATACACCAAAAACGTTAGAGGAAGTTATCCGCAGAGCGGAAAGATTCCAAAGGCTTCATGACCTAGACGAGGATGAAAAGGAAGAGGAGCTAATTGCAGCTATGACGCAACTGATGCGTACTAGGGAAGATAGACCAGATGAACTAGACTCCCGTTCCTCTTATTCTCCATCACCACCTCCATCACGGGAAGAAGAGTGGGATTGGCCGCAGAGACAACATAATTGTCAAAAAGAGCCTCGAGAAGAATCATATCGTAGTCCTCGAGGAGAGAGAAGCGCAGTCCAGCGTCTTCTCGCTTATTTGACAATAGCCATGATGTTAGCTGTACCAGCATGGGCAGGCAAACCACAAATATGTGGATTCCAACAGGGAGGAAACACGTTCGTTCCACCCTCTATTCTTCCTTGCGAATCCCCGCGTACGTCCATTGTTTCCACCCGGGCGGACTTATTTGAACTCCGCACGGACCCAATGCGACAAATTGCGCACGCCTGCTATAGACAAGGGTTTAAAGTGTCCACTTTTTCAATCTTTAGAATCTATTCCACCGCTAAAATGACTGATCGAGGTTCGAATACGTTCCAACAGGTTCGAACTCAAGAATGTCGTGAAGCAGTTAGATCTAAACAGTACGCTGGTAAGGACATGACGGAAGGTCCGAAAGGAGTATACCGCTCAGCTAGTCTTGGTGAAAATGCCGAAAATTATACGGCATGGTTTGGAGGAAAAGAGGTCGAGCACGACGAATTCACAATAGTTGTCGGAGAGGTTGCATCATTTGACGGCGATGCTACCATTTCAACGTTAGGAGATACCTCAAAATGCTCGTACTCGTCTGGAAATTGCAAAACGGCTGAATCCACCATAGTATGGACGGAGAGTTCCCCATACAGAGCCTGCAAATACCAGAAAATGATCTCAGTTGATGCGTTTATTACTAATAAACATATAGCAGTTCCCGAACTTAAGATGTTCTCCACTATCTCTCAGGATATGCGATTTACGCAGTCAGAGTCAAAAGGTTGTTTAGCGGGTAATGTATATTTTACGGATGACGGGAAGATGTTATCTTTCCCAGAATTACCCTCGGATCTCTGGATACCAGACTATGTCAGGATGAAGCAAGATCACCACCGACAGAAACGGGTAGCCTACCTCAAATTGGAAGGTCCAAACAACACAACCATCTCCATTAACATCGGAGAAAAGTTCGCGACTCCGTTAATCTACAAGTATTTTAAAGTAGATGCCCTAGAAAAGATACCCCAGTTCGACACGGATCCCATTACGAATCCGGCTATTCTAGCTGATATCAAAGCGTTCGGGGTAACAAATGAGTTACTCAGGGATAGAGCAAAGAAATACGATCAAGAACGTAGAAACTCACTAGGTTCACAATTGATAGTATTAAAATGCATTCGGATTCGTCAATATTGGCATCGAGAATTCACGAGAATTCAAAAGCTATTTGGGGAAAGAACGGAGAAGGATGCAGAACTGCTGATCGCGATGGGGGAGGAGTTGGTAGATGTATTCGATTCACTTCTGGATTTGGATCTTGGGAAAAGTGAACGAAAACCAGGAAGTCTTCCTGCGGGTTATCAAGAACCACGGTTTGACGAAAACAAGGTACAGAGTATGGAATACATCGAACCATACGTCGAGGCTCCATACCAACCACCACCTCCACCCACATCAACCACCACAACTACAACGACCACGACAACGACGACAACGACGACAACAACGATGAAACCAAGGACGGTACCACCAGCGGCAACGACAAAAGCCACACCTACTACCACCACGACTCAAGCACCCACCACCACTAGAAGAACAGTTGTCATTCCACCTACCATCACGGCAATTGAGAAACCAATTCCCTATTATGAGGGCATAGTACCACCAGAAAACCGAAACGTTTATTTCGAGAAACCTCATAGTAATCCATTCCATAGTCCAGCCAAAGATATTTTTATGCAAACTTGCGCAAGTCAACAGGAATCAACCATTCTGTTTCTCACTTTGTTAATTATCGATCCGACAGCGGCTATTAGACAGTTATTCAAAAGAACTGACATCGCTGCTAGGAAAGCCGGCCAGGCTTTACTAATTTCACAATGTAGACCTGTTGAACCAGAAGAAGTTTACTGGAATAGAAGGATTAATGACACCTGTTTTGACCTAGTTCCAATGATGGTCGAAGGGAAAATTTGGTTCTTATTAGAGGGTACTGATGATTTAGTAGCCGATTCAGGCTCAGTAGAGTGCAAGCGTCCTATGATCACTGGAAAGATTCACGTAGAAGGCGAAACTTGGAAAAATGAGCAAGGTACCGAAATGTGGGTACAAACGCTCAATAGACCAATCCAAAAGACCGCCAGCCAATTTTTGTTCCAAGCTCCGGCAGTGATAGGAAATGATCTTCTTGGCCCAGGAACATCTTCAGCGGCCAATGAAGAATTAAATAAAATCTATCGTAGGAGGGAAAATAATATTACTTTCCGTCTGTTGGAAGAGAACATTGTTAAGGCGAAAGACTATATAACCACAAAAGTCAAAATCCATAAGGATACGGTAGCAAACACCTTAGACGAATTGTGGAATAGCACGGGAAAGAAGGTGTTTTCAGCAATCAAACATGTGATTTTCAATGTTTGGATGTTTATTCTGGTAATCATTGGCCCAGTGTTATTTGTAGTCATCTTAGTGATAATCCTCTATGTTTATTGCAAATTCCGCTGGTCTAGAAGAGCAACATCTGCGACTGCAAATCGATTAATCGAAATGGCAACTAGACAATTAAGAGGAATTAACCACGTAGATTACGAGGGGGGTCAGCGTGTCTACATATCAGCGGATATCAATGATGAATACCCCATCCCAGGAGTTTACTCCGTTCTTCATCGTAGAAATAGAGGACACTTGCCAGTGATAAAGATAGAGATGAATGGAAAAATAGTTCATGCATTACTGGATACGGGAGCAGGTATCAGCTATCTTCCTGTTTCCCAGATTAGGTCAGAAGACTTGGATGTAGGAAAAGAACAACAAGCCCGAGCGGCTAATGGTTCAGTTATCAGATTCCTAGGAACAACATCGCAGAGCATAAAGATAGGAGAAATTGAGGTAGACCAAACTCTTTTGGTATCCCATGAGGAGGACTGTCCTTCAGAAATTCTTCTAGGAGTAGATTTCATTCGGAACATTAACAAATTAGGACATCCAGTGTCATTCGACATGTTAAAGAAGGAAGTTCAAATTGGAACGGAAATTTCTCTAGTCTGCAATGTTGAATTAGCTCCTGAAAGGGAAGAGATTAAAGTAGCGGTTAGTCATAATTGCACGGTTAATCAAACTTCGGAGGCAATTATTCCAGTCAAATTAGTGAACTATAGGAAGGAGTTCGGTACTGAATTCATGATTTCGGACAACAAAAAGGAATCAGAGCAAATCTACGCTATTGCCAGATCAGTTGTTTTAACAGATCAGGAAGGGAAAACGTTTTTACAATTAGTTAACCCATCCGCAACCCCAATAAAATTATTTGCGGGGCAGGCTCTAGCCACGGCAACGATCTACGAACAGATTTGGGAAGACAGCTATACGCCACCAGAAGCAGACTGGACAGCTAAACTCCCTATCATGCCAAAACCGACACCTCCTGACTACGAACCATCAAACGAAATTGATCTTAAAGATTCAATCTTTACCGAAGAGCAGAAAAGTAGACTTAGAGATATAATTGATAGACACCCGAAGGCATTCGTAGGTCCGGATGGCGTTTTAGGATGTTACAATGAAACGATACGACATCGGATAGATTTTGTCAAAGATGCGAAAATGCCAGCGTCTAGAAATTATAGAGTTCCACTTGAGAGAAGAGATGAATTAGGAAAACAAATTAGGGTAATCGAATCCCAAGGAGTAACATGCCCACCACCATCTCCATTGGCGGATCCTGTTGTAATGGTTTGGAAATCAGAAAGGATCAAAAATACTAAAACCCATGAGAGAGTAACAGAGGTACTATGGAAAAATACCAATGAGAGATATAGAGAACTCGACCAGAAACCCACTATGAATAATTTTGAAATGAACAGCAGCAAGAAATCCCAGACAAAAGAAAGAAAATTGGATGAATTAAGGCCAAATTCACCGAACCGTTTCGAACTATGGAAGTTCGAGAGTCTTATAGGGATATTGAACAGCTACTTCCATGAGTGGATCATGAAATTTAGTGGGAAACTATTTAAATAGTTATGATAAAATTCGAGAGAGGAAACCTAAACTTTCGTCATGCAGAGAAATTTTTAAACTTAAATTAATCTTCTGATATGCTAAACTATACTCTTAGATTTGAATTTTACTTTCCCTATGGTAAAAACACCGAAGTACCTAATAAACCGTAATTTAAAAATACGCGTTAAAAGACCAGTGTTAGTTCAGGGAAAAAATAAGAAATACGAGTGACAGTTGAAAGTGGAAAAGATGCTAAACATCCAACATCAATAATTCGAAAGATCTTCCATAAATTTTTTTTTTGAGAGTAGAGAGTAGAGAGTAGAGAGTCAGCGAAACGCGTCTGAAAGACCGGAAAAGAGAGTCTAATCAATCGTCGAGATTAACAAGACTTCGAGAACTGAACAATTATACCAGAAAGAAGAGAGAAAGAAGACCTAGGAGAAATTGTTAGAAAGAAAAATCGTAATTGTTTTCTCTGCAGAATGGACCGGTCAAGGATATCGTTCCCGGAGAAGGAAAAGCAGAAGAAGTCAAAACGGAAGTTCAGCCCGAGGAGGAAGGGTCCGAAGCGCCAACACAGTCCAATCCGGAACAGACGACTACCGAAACGCGAAGTCAACCGCTGGAAGGCGAACGGGAAGAAGAAGGACAGGAGGCAGTGGAAGAGGAATAGCAACAACAATGGACAACGTCAAGGAGGTGGCCGAGGAATGCAGCAGGAATCGGGAAGCTGGAGAGCCGAAATCAACGAGCAGGGACTCCACAGCCAGGCTATGCGCCGATAATGGTAATTAGTCCCATCCCTTACCCTAGCCTAAACCCATCGTTTATTTCCCCTCCCCACCCGATGCAATATATACCTCATCCAACCATGCCCCAATATTTCCCACACCCTACCCCACCGATGCAGCAATATCGTTATTAATATTATTAATTCATGTATTGTACGCTCTGTTTATTTTTCCCTCCCAGGACCCGTACCCTTCTACTATTGTACTTTCAGATATCTTCCCCAAATAACTAACTTTTAAGGCCTAAGGTAAATAATTTTTAAGAAATTACGTCTTCTCCTCTTAGTGTCCGGGACGGCCACATTTTAAACCGGGGGGGATGTGAAAGGGTAGAACTCAGACTATGTCTGCCTTCTTCCTTTTCTCTAAACCTCTCTTCTCTAGGCGTCTCAACACAAAGAGGAAGAGTCGGAGAAGACTGGCTCCGCCCCTTTTCACCAAGAGAAGGGCGTCGCCTCTCTTCAGTTAGTCTAGCTGGATCCTAGCCCATGCATGTCACCTAGCATGGGGTGAGTCCCTTTCCTACTGTATCTCAATAGGACTGGGCCTCACAAGGATCCTTAGGCCCTATATATATTACTCCCATTATTCATTACCTATTATTACTCACTTATCATATTCTCTTATATAATCTCCATACATAAATCCATATACCCATACACATATAATCAACACTACTCCACTCTCTGTAAGCCCGAGGGATCAGGTGAAGGTTGAGCATTCAGAAGGGGTTCTGGAGCGATCCCCCTTCACAATAGTAGACTGAAACGGCACCAGGAAGAGTAAGTTGGAGGAAGGAGAGGAGATGGGCGGTTGGAGTTTCGAAGCGAGATGCAAGGCGGGAGGATTCAGAGTTGGAGAATTGCCAGTGCGGACTGTATTTGTCGACCTGGAAGATATTGGATGAGTTTCTGTGGACAATAACTCCGCCCACATCTGTTTGTGGGCGGAGTCTTCTTCATGACATACTGTAACACCTATCAAAACTATCACAATCACAATTATACTACTTTCTACGAGTGCAACTACTTTTTTTTACTGATTTTCTCTTCGTATGGTTATAAGAAACGGGAGTTCTTGTACCAAAGATGAAGTTTTCAAATTCGGTCTGTCTTATATCTATATCTTCCTGTCTCCCTACTACAACTCACTTGTACACAATCCACACAACACCCAAATCGCCCCGACCACTTGCCAATTTCTCGTGTAAATCGAGTGATAGGAGAGGGAAAATTGTTGCATTTCCCCCTTCTTGACTTCTTGTATTTGTGGTCAGGATTACTGTAGCGAAAAGAATTACGGTAGTTGAAGCATGATATTTCGGAAACAAAGGGCGTAGAGAGACAAAGAGAAAAATATGGGAAAGAGGTGCGAAATAGAAGTGGTTTCGATTCGTGAACATCAGATTTAGGTGGAGAGAAACCACTTCTTGAGAGAGAGCAACAAAAAACAGAGGGACTAGGAATACTTGCCATGTGGCTAGTTTTATAGTAATCCATCAAATTGCAGACAAACGGACACACAGAAAGATGTATGGTACCGCTCAAAAAGTAATCAACTTTAGTTGTTTTAGTGTAAAATGATCAACTTTGACAGTGTATTTTGGTGTCACCTGATTGTCCCATAAACTCAATTTTGTATGTGTTGAACAGAGCAAAAATAGAACATCATTTTTGTAGTTGACAATTTTTTTGTAGGGATACCACCATGAAAGTTACAGGTAATCAAAGACGTTTCTCTCTGAAATCGACTTTTCTCCTTGGAGGTTTTCACTTTAACAATCTATAACTTTCAAGGTAATGTTCCTAGAAAAAAGTGGTCAACTACAAAAATTATTTGCTATTTTTGCTCTGTTCGGTTCATACAGAATTGAGTTTCTCGAATATTGAAGTGATGCCGAAATACACTGGCCAACTTCATTTTCCACTGAAAACAGCCAAAGTTGATGCACAGGAGAAGGTCTACGATATTTGAAGGCGCGTATCTCAAAAACTAGATGAGCTTTGAAAAAGTTGTCAACTAGGAAATTAGAGTTCCAGGTTAGATCTATTGAAAAATTGTAATTCAAAGCCACGTAGCATGGTATATTTATCAATTTCTATGTAAAAATATAGCTAGTGATACACAATAAAAGAGAATCTTGCCAAGACTGGGAAAATACGGTCAAAGATTGTTTTTCCATGAATGGTCTCCAAAAAGAGAGAGAAATCGTATAGAAACAAAGGGAGAAGGTGATAAAAAGAGGGGTCGAGGATAGAATTTCTTTATTCGAAAAGGGAGAGAGATGGTCAACAAAGAGGAGCACAGAGCAAAAAGAATACAGTTTTGGACACCTTTCTTCTTACGGGCGGCTAGCCAACTGACCGCCCGTTTTTTGTGTTTTGGGGGTTGTGATGGGTTGGATGCGAATGAAATGAGAAATTACGTCGTTTCGGATTACGGGATTGATAAGAAAAGAGATACTGATATTGTGTGTGTGCTCATTGAGCCTTGACATTTCTCGAACCTGGACAAATATGGTGATGTGTTTGTTGAAGATGGATGAATATGAATGCATTAGAAAGGAAATTACAGACTTTATTGTCAAGTTTTAGTTGCAGGAGTCAGGACAAATGGATGCAATAGAACAGAGTGTTGGAATTAGAGAATAAATTATGAGAGAATGAAGCCTTGATTTTCAGTTCAAATATTATTGCTCAGATCATTGTTTTGGTTTTCGTGATGAATGTGGAGAGTGCAATATCTGTGTTATCTCTCATTTTGATATATAAATATTTATTGTTTTCCACGAGAAACTCTGCAATTGTTCCATCTTCACGAGAAATATAATATTTGATTCTGTGTGATAGACCATCTGGACCCTCAATGGTTTCTTCAGATCTGATTGTGAGTACTCCATCCGGAATCCTGAAAAAATATAAACTTTCATGTTTTTGAAAGAAATTTCAATCTCTGTTTACCCTTCTCTAATTTTATTTATGATATCGTCTATATTTATGAATCGAAACTCGATCATCATTACTGTCCATTTTGGCGTCCGTCCGAAACACCATCTTTCAATAAAATATTCTATACCAGTCGGTTAACGCAGCCTAACGGCTGCTAAACCTCCTTTTCTTCTCCACCCTTCTGGGTGTTTCAGCGCCTGCGGCGCTTCTCAAATGGTTCCGACTATCGAGGTTTCATAATTTTTCCTACTCCTGGATCGTATAAATTTTTCACTTGTTATTAGTTTTTGTAGGCTAAGCAGCCCGTTATGATAGAAACCAATTAAAGCACCTCTGCTTTACTGATAAGATTTCGACAAACTTTCTCAATGACTTATCTTTCCTGTGGAATATGAAGCGATTTTTTTCTTCACAAATATTCTTAAGGAAACATAGACAGCAGAGTTGAGCGGAATTCCGCCTTCCGCCACTTTTTTCATTCCGCTTTCCGCTTTCCGTCGAAATGTTTTTATTCCGCTTTCCGCCTTCCGCCTTCCGCCTTCCGCCTTCCGTCTTCCGCTATTTCAAGAGCTTTTCCGCCTTGCGCCTAGAGGATATCAGCTTGAAAAATTTATTCGCAGACTCCAATTTGCTGCTATTTTTGAGGTTTTTTTTGCAGCAAAGCTATCAGTTTTTGCCGAAAAAAAAAACAAAATTTTACCCAACTTTAACCATTTTAAGGGCTTTTTGCAACAAAATAAGGCCAAATCGTCTTCTTAAAAACGACATTGTATTCCGCCTTCCGCCTTTTTGCATTTTTTTCATTCCGCTTTCCGCCAAGAAATTTGTTGCTTCCGTCTTTGGCTTTCCGCCGATTTTTATTAAATTCCGCCTTCCGCTTGCCGCTTTCCGCCCAAAAAAATTTCATTCCGCTTTCGCCTTTCGCCTTCCGGCAAAAATGTTTTTTCCGCCTTCCGCCAAAAATGTTTCTTCCGCCTTCCGCTTTCCGCTTTCCGCCAATTTTTTAAAATTCCGCCTTCCGCTTGCCGCTTTCCGCCCAAAAAATGTTTACTTCGCTTTCCGCCTTCCGCCAAAATAGTTTCTTCCGTATTTCGCTTTCCGCTTTCCGCCGATTTTTTTTAAATTCCGCCTTCTGTTTGCCGTTTTCCGCCCAAAAAATGTTTACTCCGCTTTCCGCCTTCTGCCTTCCGCCATTTCAAAAACCGCATTCCGCTCAACTCGGAAAGACAGATCAATTAGAATTTCGTCCTTCATGATCAGAGTTGAACGGAATGAAGAAAGTGGCGGAAAGCGGAAGTCGGAATTCCGGTCAACTCTGTTCAAGATGCAAGAACCAATCATATCCCACTATCATCTTCTAATATTACTAACCAATCAGAAATTATTTACTTCTGATCCTCACAGACTTCATCTGTGTCAAGAAGTTTCTAGAATTTTCTCGGAATTTCGAAAGGATGAAAATCACCTTCGGCAAGTTAGATTCCTTGCTAACAAATCAGTTGAATATAATCTAACCTACATTTCAACATCTGACTCGTCTCGTGCACATCTGGTTGTTCATAGCAAAAACAGTTTGCAGAATAGATCTGACCCAAGATTCGTAGAACAACTTTCCAAAACCATACGAAAATGTGAAGAAATGAATTCATTTGAAGAATGGAAAAGTTCTATAACTATTTTTCCCGTGAACTCCTATTTCCCTATTTCGGAAATGAAAGCCACTGAAAGGCTTGAAAACCATGTTTTTTCACGTAGTGACCTATTTTCGAACTATTTGAACTAAAAAAAATAGACGGGCATCATCCGGGGAAAATTTCCAAACGATCTGTGTAAGTTTCATTAAAAACGGTTCAGTACAGAGGGCGATAGAGTCGGCGACAGACGGACAGACAAACGGATCTGCTGAATATTATTAGTAAAGATGCCACCACCACATAATTGAGTGTGCAGAAAAAATGAGTACAGAGAATGAATTGAAATATTCAATGTCAATGCTAGAGACCCAGCTAGAATTCCGAATGACTAATTGGTTTGGAATGTATCGGAATTGACTTCTTCTGATATTGAATGTAAAAGACTGCATGTCGAGTGTCAGTTCACATTCCGCCTCTTGTCGATTCAGAATGTGATTAACTAATTCATCATCTCCTGGCGTGCTCACTGATTCTCCAACCAGAGTCAAGTTTTTCGCATAATTAGTGTTTCTTGTAGTATTCCCACAATATAAATCAATTATTATCTCGTTTTCATGTTGTGTAAAGTCTTGGAAGTGGAGTTCCAGATCGGTCAGTGTTATATTGAAAATGAAGGATAGATGATTGATGAATGGGCGGAATCCGAAACATCCATCTTCCATGGGTACGTAAAATCTCATAAGTTTCTCCTCCCCAGCGATGTGATCTCTGAAAAGAAATTCACAATTTTAGAAAATGAGAACGTCCGTGATTTCAATTGCAGGTGAACTGATGATAACTGACCTAATAGCCTCCAGAGAATGTTCAATTGGAATCCAATTTGGTATATGAACCCCGTATGTTGTTTCCGAGAATTTATGGTTGTCTGAACTTTTGTTTTGAAAAATCGAGTATAATTTATCAATAATTGTTTCTCGATTCACTTTTGTAGCCATAAACTTTTCCGATTCAAAAATCCATCGAGTATTTGGATAATAATTGAATTCCAATTGTATTTCTCTCTTTTTTGAACATTTCAATTGGAATTTCACTGCTTTCTCTTTACATTTCAGTTGGTTTCGAAGTGACTGACACACTGTTTTACACCGTTTACTGCACACGTTGAGTCCCATGCTACCTATGCAAACGCGCTCTGAAAAAGACATGGTCCGCAATACGTGGCGGTGAACATTAGAATCTATTTTCCTACAGAAAATTTTAGGATACGTGAAAATATTTTCATTTCCACGTAGTTTCTCGTTAGAGCGTGTTCGCATAGGTAGCCTGGGACTCAACGTGCTGCATAGTGACAGAGATAATCTGAAATTGACAGTTAAAGTGTTTTTATATTAAAAGAACACTTACATTTCGAATGGAGTCATCAATTTAAGCCCATGATTTAGTACTATCAATGGGAGTCGGAATAAAGGGAATTCCGAAGACATTGATTTTTGTGGCGATGAGAGGAGAGAAGAGGTAAGGCAGATGAGGAGGAAAAGGAGACGGTGATCAGATATGACAGTTGTTTTTATTGGATGAATAGAAGACGTTGGGAGGCGTGTGTGGACCAAATCGCGTCTACCGGCGATGAGTCTGTTGAAATAGAAGAACATTGATCGGACGGCTACTACATGCCGTTCGGGGTGTCTCTGAGGGAGGGGATGAACTTACTCTATTGGTTGAAAAATGAAACAATTAATAAGGGATAAGACTAGGGTTCAGGTCAGGGTTGGGAAATTCCGGGCCGGGCCGACTGAAAAATTTTCCTCAGCCCGGCCTAACCCGGGCTGGCGGTCCGGGCTGGCGGTCCGGGCCGGGATTTCCCAACCCTGGTTCAGGTACAATAGGTTTATTAGCTGTCGACGTCGAGATACATGATATTACCATGACACACTCTCAAGCTAGACAATTTCAACTGAAAACGGCCAACCTTTTGACCGGTACTGTGATTTACGGTGTCCATCGAGATAAGAGTGTTACATAAATATTTTCCACATTTTTCTCAAAGGCTTTGCCATAATTGGATAATGTTTTCCACAAAAATACAAGTTTTACAGATGTTTGAAGTTCAAAATTCCAAATATTAGTAATAAAAAAAATAAAATAAAATAAATCACAAACCTGGTCCGCAGCTCCCTTAAAAAAGTGGGCCTGGAAGCAAGAGTCATTAAACTGAAAGGTGTCTCACTCAAAAACACTCTGGTTAAAAGACAAACGATGTGTTCGTCGACAGTGTAGAGTCTGTTCGCAGATTGGTTAAGGATCGTGAGACGTGGAGTTATATATGTGAAGGGGTCGCTCCTGGGCCCTTCAGATTATCTCAACCTTTATCCGATCTCTTGTACTCGGGGTAATAGGGTTTATTATGGATTAAAATAAAGATTAATAATGGTGAATAAATATGAGTAATGAGGGATCTAGGGGATCCAGTTCACGAGAACATGTTCTCGTAGGGCTGGGTCTCCACCTCTGGATTGGCAACCTCCAGAGTCTAGATCCTAAAGCATGACTGACGAGAAGGGTCCTGTTCCAGCTCCGGAGGAGCAAGGGGCGGGACTCGTCTCCTCCGTCTCTCCTCTTGGTGGTAAGAGCGCCTAGAGGAGAAGGCATAAGAAAACGGGGAGCCGCGCCTAAAGCGGGGCCTACCCGTTCACATATACATACCATATCACCTGCGTGTGTGGAGAACTTTATTTTGCACGATCTCCTAGAACGATTCTAGGGCCAGATTACGTCATCAAAATTGGAATGTCACGATAATGAAAAATAAATCAAAAATTCACGCATGAGAAGATTTTTGAACATGTGAGTTTTTGCAGATTTTTCGGTTGGATATTTCTAGAGTTACATCCTTTCAAAAAATGAACTGAAAACACTTATTTTTCAAATACACTCAGTTTATCAACCAGATTTTTTCTTATTCACAGATCGAATCTCATAGAATTTCTGCGATTAATCAGAGCTTCCATTTGAGCCAAAAATCATAGATTCCGGTCTTAATATAAACGAGTTATAACACAAAGAGTGTGCTCAACTTTTTAAACAATTCATCATTCTCTTTGTTTTCACAATTTTTTCAAACTGTTAAGACGCACTCTCTCACTCGTTCGATCACCCATGTTCACCCGAAAAAAGTTGACCATCTCCGATTTGCCAATCCTTTCGACCAAAAAGAGTATAAAGTGTCCTCAGTAAATTGGGGTACTTTTTGGCCGGGTCCGTCACCTGGGTACCTAGGAAAATCGAAAAATCCATATTTTTCGAACATTTTTCCTGAAGGAGTTAGGAATGAAATCTCAACTGGAACTTATTGTAGACATTATTTTAAGCATTTTTTGTGTTCAGAAGAAAATTCCAGCTCAACACCTTGAAGACAACTAACTATCCGGATACTCAGAGTTTGTTGCTTTCCTTTTTATTTCTTTTCCTAACTTTCCTTTCTTTAAATCGAAAAAAGGAATTCCAGAATGAGCCTCCCAGGTGCATGGAATCGAGTTGCTTCCAATCTTTGGAAGTATTTGAACAGCGATATGTCGCAAAAGGTAATTGGATTCAGTATGACTTCTAAATAAATATCATTTTTATTATGTTGCCGAAGATGCTTCTGGAATTAAGTTCTACGAGATTGCAAACAGTCGACAGAACGTTTCGAGTTGATCTGCCGGGACCTCAACAAATTCTGAACGGAGTCTCACGATTCCGGCAGACGGTTCGGAAGGACTTGGTTAGTTTTAAACTACACTTCGTATCCCTTTGAGAGTCCTAAGTCTAGTTTCGAGAAAGAGTTTTCTAATATATGCAATAGTAGGCAGAGCAAAGTATGGCGGAAGTGGATATTTTGAAAGTTCTTAACATATTTCTTCCACTTTCTGAAAGAAGTAAAAAAACCACAAAGAGTTTCCGAGAAATGCATTTATTCTTTTACATGATAATTACAGACTAGTACATGCAATGAGTGAGTATGTGGGCTGTAGAGGGTGAGAGATATCAATTTACAATCATATTGAAGAGATCAAATATACATGAATGGTTTGAGTGGTTGAGTAGTTGTGAATGTTCAGTCGAGCAGCACACTTTTTACAATCATTGCCGTAACCAGGTAAGGATCGCAGTTGGATGATGGGCGACGGTCTTCGAGGTATCCCTGCAAAACACAAAGAATTAGTTTGATTATAAAACCTGCAGTGGACTTTCAGCTCGAATATATCGACACCAAGCTCCGCTCTTTCTCGCTAAAACGTACCTTGGCCTCGTCGGCGACTTGACGTGGGATCCGAATCGAGCAAGCCCGATTGGCGACTCCCCACGTGAACTTGTCAGCTTGGCTGGTCTCGTGACGCCCTGTCAATCGACGCAAGTTGTCTTGTCCACCGTTTGGATCGTACACCTTCATTGCGTCCAAATGCGTCTTCTCCAACCCTTTCATCGCTTCGAAGATTGCTGTGAGACCATTAGGTTTGCGCATTTCCGACGTGGAGAAGTTTGTGTGACATCCGGCGCCATTCCAATCACCCATTGTGACTTTTGGCTTGGGATCGAGCGAGATACAAACTCCGAACATCTCAGCGACACGGTGGAGAATGTATCTGGAGATCCAGAGCTGATCTCCCATATCGATTCCTTCGCAGGTTCCAATCTGGTATTCCCATTGTCCTGGAGTTACTTCAGCGTTTGACGCAAACTCTCACAGAGAAGAAGAGACCCCTGTACACACCTGTTGGCTTCATCTCGTTATCCAAAGTGTCGCACATTACCAATACATTGTGTCCTCCCGAAAACGGATCAGGAAACACGGCGACTGGTCTCAAGTAGCGATCCGAGTTGTCACCCTCGGCTTGTCCTGTCGACGATCCATCGTAATTCCAGACCGGGTACTCGGAAACGTACTTTGGCTTCACGTCGAACGTACGGGTCTTGGCACGAAGTTGTTCTCCGGTTCCATCGATCCAAACGTATGTCGCCTGACACTTGGATGGATGGGCTGGAAGACCCATGAAGTGATCGATGGTGGCTTGTCCAAGTGGGAGACGGGTCTCGTAGTTGAGGTGTGACATGGTTTTCTTTGGGTGAGAGACGAGACGGGCGGCCCCCGGAGAAGGTGGCTGAAAATTGATTGAGATAAGGAACCAATATCAAGAAAAGTAGCAAATCAGAAGAGACTTATTGTAAACAATATAGTAAAAAAATAGTGTTTCAAAAGAAATTCAGCAGAAAAAACACAATGGCAAACAAGAATTGACAAAGAAACTGATTTGCAACGATTTTCCATTCGAAAATGAGTGAAAAGGAAGCGAAAATGACGAAACTTACAGGATAGACAAAAGAATAATTCATCTGAATTTATAAATAACCCGAATGGCACGCTACTACAATTCAAATGGCTACTACAATTCAAACTACATCCTTGGATTTGCGTTTCCCTCATTTCCCCACTCTCTCGCCGACACACAGGAAACGTGTGCGACAGTAACCCAATCGCGGCGAGACCAGTACAGCCGTGTTTAAAATTTTGAGGAAAAATTAATTTTTGAAAAGTAGCTATCCAAAAAGGCATTTTTAAGATTAAAAAAGGTTACTTTAACAAGCTTTTGAAGGAAAAACATTATTCTGAAAATTAAATGAGTATTTATATGCGAAAATCTTGCAAAATTCGAGATTTTTTCAAGGTTTCTCCAAAAACACGATAATTTTCCACTTTCTGAAGTTTTGAAAACCATGGGTTTCTGTCAAAAACGTTCACCCGACCGGGGAAACTATTTTTGGACGTTTTCAGAAAAAAATCCAGTCCAGTTTTTTAGAAAACTATGAAAATGTATATTTTTATTGGCTTCTTAGCACGAAAACGGATTTTTGGGACGGTAGAAGAGTTCGACATTAATTTTGACTGTGAGGTACTGGTTTCCAAAGTTGAACTGCGTGTTTCCTTGAAATTTCAGGAAAATCCAGTCTAGTTATTGAGATTAACGTCATTCTTCTTTGTTGTTGGTTTTAGATGGATTTTTAACAAATTTTTCTTGTTGTAAACTTGATTCAAATATAAAAGTAGACATTTTCAGTTAGTTTTATTGACCCTTGCCCTCTTCGTCGATTTATCCTCTTTCTCTTCGAATTTCTCGAATTCAATCTCATTTTCTTTCAGTAAAATGAGCAAACACAACGCAGTTGGAATCGATCTCGGAACCACCTACTCCTGCGTTGGAGTCTTCCAGCACGGAAAGGTCGAGATCATTGCCAACGACCAAGGAAACAGAACAACTCCGTCGTGCGTCGCGTTCACCGACTCCGCACTTCTTATTGGAGATGCCGCCGAGAATCAAGCCTATAGAAATCCAGAAAACACAATCTTCGGTTAGTTTTATTTTCACACTTTCCTCTATAGTCTCTTCTGAAATTCGAAAATTGATATTTATATACAAAGCGGTGGCACTTTCGCTTATTTTTTTCAAAACAAAACTCCAAAATGACTAGATCGCTTTGACTTCGGAATCCTTCCAATTCAAAACTGGATTCTGACTCGATGGATATCCGAGATATTTGAGATTGTTGGCACCGTGGAATGGATAGAAATTGGTCTCATTGAATCCAGGATCCGTTGGTTTTGCAATGACAAACTTCGACTCGTCTCGCTTCTCGAACCACGGATGAGAGAGATCCACTGTAGACACAGGTAGATCCATGACAAGATACATTGCTCTGTTGTGAATTGTGTCAATGAGCTCCTTGAATTGCTCCTCAGTTCCGAAACGATCATCAACTGACAAGTGATCGACGACGTCGTACGAGTTGAAATACTCATCCTTTTGGATTTTTATAACTGGTGTTGGGTAGACAGTCGTCACTCCGATCTTTCGAAGGAAATCGATCTTCTGGGAGATTCCAGCGAAATCACCGACGCCATCGCCATCCGAATCGAAGAATGTGGCGGTGAGGAGCTGAAAAGGTTAAAAGGTTTGGCTTAGGCTTGAGATTCCCATCTTTATTATTCTTCTTATTCTTCAAAAGATTTCCGAATACTAATGAACCCTCCGCGTAAAAGAGAAAGCGCGGGAGATATTTGAAAGAGAATAGAAATGATTAATTGCCGAGATAAAATAGTTGACAGGCGAGTGAACGAGGTCATCAACACACACCAGAAGAGACTAATCCGTCAAAATTAGTGTGTATCTCGGGAGTATTTGAGTAGTCGGGGAGAGGAGAAGAGGAGGAGGATTAAGATGAGTTGTTGTTGTGAGATGGTGGTTGGTAATAATGTGTAACCTTTGTGGGATCTGGAGAGGTATTATGGGAATCTTTTCATCTAAAATTAGCTGAAAATCTCAATTTTCAACGCAAAATCTGCTGAAAAATGCAGATTTTCAGTGTTTTCCCATTTAAACAGAGATTTTCAAGTTTATTACAAAATTTCGACGCTTTTCATTAAATTTGGTCTAAAATTAGCTGAAAATCTCAATTTCCCAAATGAAATTTGCTGAAAAATGCAGATTTTTGGAGGATTTCAAACCCGTTTTCGGAGAAATTCTTGAAAATTCTACGATTTGGCTGAGATTTTCAAGTTTTCCTACAATTCGAGTCGACTAATGGTTTCCATTATCTGGCTTCCATTTTCTAATACGAAACTGGAGAGGTATTATGAGACTACTTGCTTCGTAGAGGCTTTGGGAATCAAGATTCAAACCTTTTAATTTAAAATTAGCTGAAAATCTCAATTTTCAACGCGAAATCTTCTGAAAAATGCAAATTTTTAGAGTTTTCCCAATTTAACAGAGATTTTCAACTTTATTACACAATTTCGTCATTTTTCATTCAATTCTTACCTGATACGAAACTTTAGTTTGCCACCAATCAGGCTTCTGCTTCTCGGCACACTTTGGTGACAAAACGACGATCGCGATGGCACCGGCGAACATCAAAACCCATGCGAGCCAGAACAAAGCGAAGAGTTTTGACTGGCTTCCAGAACGGATCATTTCGATACTTTTCGAGTTGTTCTTTTGTCAAACCGATTGGTTTTGGCTCGAGCTCAAAATTGACGACTTCGGCGTTCTGGAGGAAAAATTATTTTTGTTGGGATTTGAAAGGAGAGTTTACCTTATCAAAAGTAGCGATATCCCCGCTACCGGATCCCCCGAAATTGTTGCCTTCTTCGGCTATGAGGGCGTCCTTTGTGGCCATCTTAAAATAAGAATAGTTAGGTGATTTCAATAAAGAGAAGCTGGATAATCAAGAAACGAGATTACGGGGCGTAAATCCAAACAATTCGTTGAAATTGTTGTAAGCGCATAAATTTGAGTCTTAAAATTGCAATTTTGAAGGAAATTTTCAATGTGAATTCAATAAAATTGCCGTATAACTTTTGGAAATTATAAAAAACTTTGTTTCTGGAATTCAAATTCAAACGAAAAATGTGACTTTTCCGACACAAAAAGCCGAATGGCTTGCTACAATGGCTTGTAGCAATTTGCCAAATCAGCGGGAAGGACGAGTTTGAAGGACTTTTCAAAATAAACAAATAACCCACACTATCCATATTGTTAACGACTCTCAAAAAATATAAACTAAGCTTGAAATATCAATAGAAGAAAACGAAAATTCCGAATGTTCCGGCTGGAAATGTTTTGAAAAAAGTCGGAAAACTGGGTATTGGTTGGAGCTATTATCTTAACTTTTGACATTAAAAACAGATTGCGAAGGCGGAAAATTGCTTGGAACACAAATTATCAGTACTTTAATGATCGAAAATGAGTAATTTAATACAGAAACTAAACTTTGAAGATGTTCCTCGAGTTTTCTATTTTCTAAACGAATTTCACATTTTTAAGCTTCAGAACTCACCTCTCAGTTTCTCCGAGAAAGTTTTCTCTCGATTGAAACAATATTCGTTTTTGAAAAACAGCAAGCTTCTTGTGAAAACCAAAGCAACAATCTAATGTTTAACATTTTTTCTTTATTTTTATACATTTTTTATTTAAAAAATCCACTCGAAAAGCTAAAAAAACATATATTTTTATCTGAAATTAATGTTACAAAACGGCTGAAACTCGAAAGTCCGCTGGAATTTTTTGCTTTTCGTCGCGAAGCGTTCGAGCCGCGACGCCGCCAAAGGCACTCGTTTTCAAGTTTTTGACCTAAAAATGCGGCGCGCGCGCCATTTTTACTGGTTGTTTCAGTGATTTTCTTGGTTTTTCCGTGTCATTCGGGTTATTTATCAAATCAGATGTGTTCTCGTTCAGTCTGTGCTGTTTGTTTTGTCATTTTCGGTTGTGGAAATCAATTTTGCTTTCATTTCTTGTGTTTCGGCGCATTTCTTTATTGAATCGCTCCTCAAAACACAGTTTTTCTTGTTATATTACTCACTTTCCTCTGATTTCCTGAATTGCTTCCTATTTTCTCCTAATTTCAATCATTTTTCAGCCACCTTCTCCGCGGGCCGCCCGTCTCTTCTCTCACCCAAAGAAAACCATGTCGCATCTCAACTACGAGACCCGTCTCCCACTTGGACAAGCCACCATCGATCACTTCATGGGTCTTCCAGCCCATCCATCCAAGTGTCAGGCGACATACGTTTGGATCGATGGAACCGGAGAACAACTTCGTGCCAAGACCCGTACATTCGACGTGAAGCCAAAGTACGTTTCCGAGTACCCGGTCTGGAATTACGATGGATCGTCGACAGGACAAGCCGAGGGTGACAACTCGGATCGCTACTTGAGACCAGTCGCCGTGTTTCCTGATCCGTTTTCGGGAGGACACAATGTATTGGTAATGTGCGACACTTTGGATAACGAGATGAAGCCAACAGGTGTGTACAGGGGTCTCTTCTTCTCTGTGAGAGTTTGCGTCACCACTGGGTAACAGCGATGAACCTCGCGAAAACGCGCTCCGTTGATGCGGAGCCGCGACGCCTCGAACGGACCGCGACGCGGCGGACGGCACTGGGCGAAAAGCCAAAAAAAAATGGAGAAAGCCGAAACTCGAAAAGTGTTTAATTTTTCTGATTTTTTCGAATAAAAAATTTCAAAATCGTTTAAATTTTTTGTCTATTGTTCTAATTAATTAAATTTTGATTTAATGGAAACGAAAAAACCTGTTGGTTCTGGCTGTTTTCAAGTTTAGGAAAGCAATAGGCAAAAAAACAAAAGGAAAAAAGAGGCACGGCTGATGAGATTTATCGATCGATTAACAACTTCAAGAAGAAACCAATTTTATTAAAAGAAGAGGGATTTAAAATAAACAATTTATCAGGAGATATGGAGCAGTTTGAAATACAGCGGAGGGTGACGTTGAGAAGCAGATGTGTAGACGAAGATACCTGGAAATAGTGTTCATGGAACTACGGGAGTGCTTGCTCAACGGAAATAATAAGTGGAAAAAATGACCTGAAAAAAATATTTATCCTTTGCCTCCTTGTTGTTGAACTTGTCCGACTTCTGCCGCTTGTGCTCTGAAATAAATATATTGATAATGTTGAACTATGAATGGGATGAGAAAGGGCCAAATGATCCTAGAGAAATCTATCGTTGACTTCAGAGAAAGTGGAGATATTACTGTCGTAATTTGAAGATATAGTCTGAACGGGTATGGATAATGCAACTAGAAACCTATTGTTGGCAAGAATTGAGGAGTTGGAGAGAGAGGGAAAAAGAGAAAAAGGAGAGAGAACGATAGAGGAAGAGAAGCAGAAGAGGAGAATCCAAATATTGGAACAAGAGAATGATGCATACAAGAGGAGAGCCCAATATGCTATGCAAGAAATGTCGCGATGGCAAGAGAAGACGCAGGTGGCGGTCCAGCTAGTTGGATTTAAGGTTAAATGAACAATTATAGGCCCTCTACAGCGAAAAGCAAGAATTGTTAGAGGAGAGAAAAGTATGGGAAAGGGAGAAGAAGGGAATGGAAAAAGAGTTGAAACGGTTGGGAGAGAAGAAAAGAGGAAGGGAGAAGGCATTGGACCATGACAATGCGAAGATGAAGAGGCTCTGTATAGAGGGGAGAAGAAGTATCGATGAGTTGAAAAAAGAAAATAAGGAAGCTCACAAGTATGACAACTGCAAAGCATACGACGATCTCAGCAGTTCACGAGCCAGAAAGAAACGCGTAGAGGCTGGGGTGAATGCGCTGGAGACAATTTCAGGTTCAGAGAATCAACACGATGGGGGGTAACATAATAGAGTTTCAGGGGGCATCAACGCTACATCATACATGAAAGACTTAGTGATCAATCTAGGAAGAAGTGGAAAGGTGAAAGTAACATTGACATCGGAAGAGGCATACGTCCTGTATCATAAACTAGAATTATCACGAAAAGGATTCCTGAAGCTTCGATCTCACTTCGCCGACTGCAACATTATTTGCCCCGTTCCATCGTTGATCAACATCATCCAAGAAGAGCGGCTGACGGTCCACAAGGACTTGTTCGAAGTGAAAGTCGTGAATAATGCTGATGGTGCTGAGATTGTTGTTGCGCAGCTCCTGAACGTAGAAGAATATTTAGTAAAGAAGTTGGAAACTTTGTATGAAAGAGGAAAGCTTTTGTTTGACAAGGTATTTGGAAGGAGGATCTGGATGTGTATTATGGGTATGGAGTGACAACGGTTTTAGGGAGTTACAATTCATATTGCAGGGGACAAAGGCGGAGATGAGTTCAAATTGTGTGTTTGTATTGGAAATGTAGCCGTTCCTAACAGCGCCTATCACCTGGTACCAATCGGCATGTTCACCGACGGAGAGAATTTAACCACCATCACAACCTATCTAGCGGATGTTATTGCCCAAGTAAACAACATCCAAGGGCTGGTACTGACACTAGATGGAGTGAGGGAGCTTATCCCTGTGGTTCATTTTCTCGGCGGTGACATGAAGTTTCAGTACCACATGATGGGCCATAAAGGAGCTACATCCAAAGAAAGTTGCATGAACTGCTTCGATACTGGGAAGAAGAAAATGGGCTCATATAGAAGAGGAACACCGTGCAAACACCGTTCATACCAAGACTATCTCGATGATAGTATACATGGCACGCACAGCATCTATCCGGGTTCTTCTCCTGTCTTCTCCAGAGTTCTTCCATCCCACATCACACCGCCTCCTCTTCATACTATTACGGGAATTGCACAGCGTTATGGTTTTAAGTACCTCTTGAATCTTGCAACCAAGATTGACGCGAAAAACAGCGGCTCTGTTGAGAAAGCCAACGCCATCGAGAAGGCACGAGAAGAATTCGAAGCAATGTCCGAGGAGTGTGCAAGTCTGGAAAAACACATTTTTTCTTTAGAAATAGTTGTCGGGATTCTTAAGAAATTTGTGGAAAACAGAGTTGACGACGCTGGTATAGATTTTTCATGTTGCTCAGCTTCGTTTTGTATATTTCGAGACAAGGATATGCAAAAAGCAATCGCGTTTCCCACATGCCTCGTTCAGTGCATCATTTGCGAGGAAACAAGTCATGCTGCTTGCGCGGGAATGTGGACCCCAGAAGACCTCGAACTCACTCGAGATTTGGAGCCAGACTGGAGCTGTCTAAACTGTTGTGGTCGGAAGGGTACAGTTGTCATCTCAGATGCTGAGCGGCAGTTGAGAAACCTGAAATTCAAATATGAGGGAATGAAAGAAGATCTTGGGTATACTGGAAAAGATTTAAAATACTAAAAAAATCCAATTTAAATTTTTTAGAGAATGTCAGAAGCAATTTGATGTCATCAGAGTCGCTAAAAAAGGGCAGGGAAGTAAAATGACAGAATTGAAGGAAACATGGGCAAGATTGGGGGCGGATATGAATGCTTATAAAAAGGACTTTTGCGGCAACCACGCGATGAAGCTACTCGAACCAGAGGCAATTGAGAAGTACACATCAATTTTCTCCGATAACGATTTGACACATCTCAAACAGTTTCTTTGTTCGCTTGGAAAAATCGCGAAATTATGCGTACCAAGGGAGATGAGCGCAGATGAAATTTCGGAGATGGATAATCTTATTGTAATGAGAAAACGTCCTCGAGATAAGAGAAATTTGTTGTTTTCAGGATGAAATGTTCGCCGCGCTTCAGAAGGTAAACCCGAATGACACTATTTCGCCAAAGCTGCATAACCTTCTCGAACATGTGATTCCCTTTGCCGAAATGCACGGATCTTTGGCTAAAACTTCCGACCAAGGAATCGAAGCCCTTCACGCAGTGGTCAATAGGGCTAAAGTGAAGTTCCGCACGACACGAAACAAGCAGAATCAGATGCGTCAAGTTTATACAAGCTTGATACACCATAATTACATTTCTGATTCCTCCCCCTCACCTTCAAATTAGGCTTTCCATTGTTTTCCTCTTATTTCTTCTTTTCCTCGCTTCCCGTTTTTGTCGATTCCACCGTTGCACTTCTTTCCAATGAAGTTTTTCTGAAAATTGAACTACCCACGGGAATTTCAGAAAATAGGAGAGCAATAAAAAGCAAATGTGACCTCATTTTCTCTCATTCGCTGTCCCAACGCCACATTTCTCTCTGTCGCTATCGATTCCTGAAATTTTTCATTTTTTTATTCAATAAATAATTTAATTTTTTATTTTTCAAAGCAAAATAATAAAAAACGATAAAAATAAAACGGAAAATCAGTAAGAAACCACTATTTTTATGAAAAAAACCGAGTCATTTCAAAAAAAACAACGCGTTTCGCGCCTTCCCAGAGAAAAGCCGCGACGCACACGCAACGCGTTCGGGCCCGAAACGCTTTGCGCGTTTGAATCAGAGGTTCATCGCTGTTACCCAGTGCGTCACTAAGAAATTACTTCTCTGCGTCTCTCGCACTCCCACACTCCTTTCATCTGATGACTCCGCTCATTCTGATTTTTCCCATACTTGCAAACCGGGCCGACAACTGAAAAATATACCAAAATGTAGATCTCGGCGAGTTTTATGTCCGTGACATACTACGGACCGGATGGCTAATCGTTAATGTGCCGCGGGCTGGGCTAGAATGGTTTTTGGCAGACTTGATACGGGCCGGGCCGGGCCGGAATGAAAATTTCTAGGGTCCGGCCCGGCCCGGTGGGCCCGGAAGTTCAGTACTGAAAAAAATTCAAAATTTTTTTTCGAAAATTTCCCGATTTTTATTGAAAAATATTTCTTAAAAACAATTTTTTGTAGGTTTCGAAGGCTTTTGAAAAATATACTTGAGGAAAAATATGAAAAATTTTCAGAAAATAAACTTTTGGACAAAAAATTGTAGTGAAAAAAGTTCAAAAATTCAAATCCGGGCCGGGCCGGGCCGGAGCTTTCTCGGCCCGGCCCGGAATTTTGCAAGTCTGGTTTTTGGTTATTCTAGCGTTTTTTAAACACTTTTGCTCGGCCGGCGGTACATTAACGACTAGCCATCCGGCCCTTCTCAGGCAACTCAATATCAATCTAATTAGACGCGGCATCAGTTAGATTAGCTTGAATGTTGGCATGATTAGATTAATGCCGCGTCTAATTAGATTGATGAGCAATCTTGTAAGATTAATGCGCCGTCTCATTAGATTGATGTGAAATCTTGTGTAACTTGTAATAACATTTGAAAATTCTTTAGGTAAAAAAGAAATAGTAAATTTATTCAAATTAAAAACAAGAGTTTTTACAATCGAAATGTACAAAAAATATAGAAAATAATACAGAAAATAGAAATTAGAAACTAGTCAAAAATCCATTGCAATGGAAGTGGAAAAAGTCATAGTTGTTCTCTGCCCCGCTGCTGTCCATTGTCGTCCGGACGTCCACTCAGCGAATTTTGCTGTAAAATGAACGAAATTACCAAAAACTGTTTGATTTCGGAACTCACAAAAGACTCTTTTTCGAAGCTTGTGTAGAGAGCGCTGATGTTGAAGAAGTGGACGATTATACCTGAGTAATGAACTATTATGCACGGCTAATTGAAAGCGAAACAATTTGATTACCAAAGAATTTATTCATGATTTCATCGCAATGTTGCCTTTTCTTCCAAACCAAATTGAAGTTGGAAGAGTGAAGACTGCAGTTGAAGACTTGATGAGCCATAGAAACCGAAAAATACAATTTTTAATAATTGAAAATCGTGAAAAAGTCGATAAAACCGCAAACGAAATTAGTTCGCAACGATTTCAGACTTTCGAGACAAAAATAGAGAATTAAAACTTAGAAAAAAAAACATTAAAATAAAAATTGAAAGAAATTTTGCGCGTTTTGTACTGACTTATTCTTGGATCCTTGGCGCGAACGAAGTGTGCGCAAGCAAAATCCACTAATCTAATGAGATTGAGATTAGATTGATGCGGTTGTAGGATTAGACTGATATTGAGTTGCCTGAGTTGCTAGGTCACAGACATAGAAATCGCTGAGATCTACATTTTGATATACTTTTCAGCTCATAATATTGTGTTTTAAGTGAGTTACGCGCCGGATCGTGTCAGCCGGGTTTGCAAGTATGGAAATTATTTCTCTGCGTCTCTCGCATTCGCACACTCCTTGACTCCGCCCATTCTGCTATTTTCCATTTTAATTAGTTTAATTTCAGTCACCAATCATCGTCAAGCATGTGCCGCCATCATGAAACAAGTTGCCGATCAACATCCATGGTTCGGAATGGAGCAAGAATACCTGATTGTCGACAGAGATGAGCATCCACTCGGATGGCCGAAGCATGGTTACCCAGCACCACAAGGAAAGTATTACTGCGGTGTTGGCGCCGACCGTGCTTTCGGACGCGAAGTCGTCGAGACTCACTACCGCGCATGCCTTCATGCCGGTATTAACATCTTCGGTGCAAACGCGGAAGTAACTCCAGGACAATGGGAATACCAGATTGGAACCTGCGAAGGAATCGATATGGGAGATCAGCTCTGGATCTCCAGATACATTCTCCACCGTGTCGCTGAGATGTTCGGAGTTTGTATCTCGCTCGATCCCAAGCCAAAAGTCACAATGGGTGATTGGAATGGCGCCGGATGTCACACAAACTTCTCCACGTCGGAAATGCGCAAACCGAATGGTCTCACCGCAATCTTCGAAGCGATGAAAGGGTTGGAGAAGACGCATTTGGAGGCAATGAAGGTGTACGATCCAAACGGTGGACAAGACAACTTGCGTCGATTGACAGGGCGTCACGAGACCAGCCAAGCTGACAAGTTCTCGTGGGGAGTCGCCAATCGGGCTTGCTCGATTCGGATCCCACGTCAAGTCGCTGACGAGGCCAAGGTACGGTTTAGCGAGAAAGAGTGGAGCTTGGTGTCGATATATTCGAGCTGAAAGTCCACTGCAGATTTTATAAACAAACTAATTCTTTGTGTTTTGCAGGGATACCTCGAAGACCGTCGCCCATCATCCAACTGCGATCCTTACCTGGTTACGGCAATGATTGTAAAAAGTGTGCTGCTCGACTGAACATTCACAACTACTCAACCACTCAAACCATTCATGTACATTTGATCTCTCCAATATGATTGTAAATTGATATCTCTCACCCTCTACAGCCCACATACTCACTCATTGCATGTACTAGTCTGTAATTATCATGCCCCCGCCTTTCTCAAGGCTTAAAAATCTGTAAAAAGAATGAATGCATGTCTCGGAAACTCTTTGTTTTTATTACTTTTTTCAGAAGATGGGGGAAATATGAAAGGAAATTTTAAAAGTGAGCGTTAAAAAGTGGAAATTATTAAAAAAGAAAACAGAAGTAGTGGGATCAAATGGACCAACATGAGTTTCAGATAAAATAACAATTTTACAGCTTGAGGAGAACGGCCTGCTTTGGTGGAAGCACCAATTGAGATTCGACGAAGTTATGCTGCTCGCGAACTTTGTAATCGGTGACGTTAGCAGTGACAACAGAGATTTCAGTCTTCGCCAAATCCTTATTAGTTGGAATCAACTTGGAAGCAGGCGCCACGTTGAAATCGATCTTGGTTGATTTGTTTTGCTGTAAGCTAAGCTTACGATTCTTAAAAAATAATCTCAATTGTTTATTGTTTGATATTCTATTCATAATTGTGTGTTTCATATCATTCGTTCCAAAAGCATTATTCTTCTTGAAACTCCTTTTAGCTTCGAAACTTTTTATTGACGTATTAAAACAATTACTCTATTATACGAATTACACCACCTTCCTCAACTTCAAACTCAACCGGACCGGATCTTTTGGTCTCATGATAACACCATTGCAATCTGGAATCAAATCCGGTTCTCCCTCAATTCTACTCAACTCAAATTTCTCAATTAGTTTAACAATTGTAGTCTTGAATTCCATTTCAGCGAATCTCATTCCGACACAATATCTTGGTCCAATTCCAAATGGGATCCATTTCAATTGATTGGATTCAGCGGATTCTAAGAAACGATCCGGGTCGAATTTATCTGGATTCTCCCAATTGGCTTTGTTACGGTGAACTGTGTTGGCTTGTACTGTAACAAGACATCCTTTGGGGTAGAATTGATCATTGATGGTGATGTCGGAGAGGCAAGTACGGCTTATGAAACTGAAAGTATATAAAAAGTATATATATATATATATATATATATATATATGATTTTAAAAAATCTACTTTGTTTGGAATGGGCGGCTCTATTCCAGTTTAGATGTCATTTGAAATCTCGAACGTCTCAAAAAAACACTTAGATGCCTCTTAAAACACTTAGACGTCCCTCAAAACATTTATATTTCCTTTGGGGTCCCAAAAATGCTCAAAAATGTTTAAACGTCACAAAGTAAATTTGGACGTCCCAAAAAATATTTTAGCAAACTCTAGGTTTTTTTCCAGTATTCAAGGGATGTCTAAATTTTGGGACGTTTAAACGTTTTTAAGGACGTCTAAAGGTTTAAAATTTGAAAGGACGTTCTAATAAGAGCTTGAAAGGTCGTCTAAACTGGGATAAAGCTGAATCGTCTTGTAGTTGAAAAAGGTTTTTAAACAAAAAATAGAGAAAATCGGAGGGAAAAAGGTGAAAATTGGGTTTTCGTGGGCCAAAAAATGAAAAAAATTGTAGGAGCCTTAAACTCCCATCGGTTAGTATTAGCTAACTGACAAAACAATGATTTTAACTAACAAATGTCCACTAGACAACAGACCACGCCCACTTGATCTACCAGTTTCTTCTTACTCACTGAATAACAGGTGGGTAGTATCTTAGTGACTCCTTATACACGGCATCCAAGTATTTCATTTGATGAATTGAATCATAATCCAATCCATGTTTTGTTCTCTTCGTCTCTTCTATCTCTTCGTATAGTCTCTGTTGAACTTCTGGATATCTGGATAATAAATATGCACAATATGTCAATGCAGTGCTTGTTGTCTCATATCCAGCTAGAAGAAATGCGAAACAATTCTCAATTACTTCTTTCTTTGTCATTCCATTTGTTTTATCATCTTCTCGATCCAATAGAAGTTTCAAGAGGTCAACACTGTCAGATCCTTCACCGCCACGTCTTCTTTTGTAGCTGAAATCAGGTTGTTGGAATTTTGCCAAATGATTTGAAGAACTCACACATTATGCAATCCACCAACCATTGGTAACTCTGCAGAAGCCAATCCAGTGAACCTGTACAGAAGTTTCCACAGCCACATTAGTTCCGGAATTATTACTAAAACGGATAAAAGTGGTGCCGTGTTCCCGAAGAAACTGAATCTACAGTACCGCTCAAAACGTTATCAACTTTGGTTGTTTCAGTGGAAAATGGCAAACTTTGACAGTGTATTTCGGTGTCACCTGGTTGTCTGGCAAATTTTATTTTAAATGGGTTAAAGAGAGCAATAAAAGCACTTTATTTTTGTAGTTGACCATTTTGTTGTAGGGACACTACCATGAAAGTTACAGGTGATAAAAAAGCCATTTCTCCCTGAAACCGCCTAATTTCATTGCATATTAGCGACATTTTTGAGCTTTTCACTTTGACAACATGCAACTTTCATGGTAGTGTCCCTACATAAAATAATCAACTACAAAAATGACATGTCATTTTTGCTCTGTCCAATCTATACAAAATGAAAATTGTCGGACAATTAGGTGACACCGAAATACCCTTTCAAAGTGGGTAATTTTCCACTAAAAACACTCACAGTTGAAAACCTTTTGAGAGGTGTCAAAGTTCCGTCGTTCCTGAAAAACTTACTACTTGTACCGATCAATGGATTCTGTCTCAAGTCAATATTAGTAATGAAATTCCTCGCCTCCACATAGAATACATCATTTCGATCCCTTTGACAGTTACTGTCAATTGCAAACGCACATTTCCCGATGACGTCAAGAGTGAGACCTTGGAAATCGCTGGAAACATAAGTATTGAGATTTGATGCAACTGGAAATGAACTAACTCATAAATATCCCACTTCTCTCCACTCTCTGATTTCTCTTCCAGAATCTCCAATAACGTGCCAATCTTCGTATTCATCGTCTCATGCATCGCCTTCATTTTTCCAGTTGAAAATATCGGAGCAATTGCAGATCGAACATGTTTCCAGCCGTCTGCATACGTGTTTTGCAGGAGGGATGCGTTCAGTTCTGAAACTGATTCATTTCGGCATACTTGGATGAAGCCTCCTCACTTGTCTCTCTGAAAATATCGACAACTCCACGATCGGAAAAATTGGAGAAATTCCTGATGAACACTTCTTTGATATCTTCTTCGTTACACAAGAAAATGGACAACTGTTGACCAAAGAATATTCTGAAAATATTCCAGATATAGTTACAAGGGAACCCCAAGCACTTGCAAGTTTGAAATTTGATGAAACTTTGGTGGGAGGTCAAGGACCCCTCCAATAGAGTCTTCACAGTGAAGTGAGATTTTGGGAACAGTTGAGAAGCGATGAAATGAGGTTTACTGTGTTGAATCTGAGCCAAACTTTGAGAGCCCATAACTCGGACCAGAGTGTCGGGCGGATTCCAATATTTTGTGGGGGCTCTATTGGAGGGGTCCTTGACCTCCCACCAAAGTTTCATCAAATTCCAGACTTGCAAGTGCTTGGGGTTCCCTTGTTACGATAGGGTGAAGGTGTCTGACTCACGCATATCTGTCTCCATACTTCTTCCTCATCTGCAAATGCCATTCCTGAGCATTGTTGTATCCCATACGAGTTGTCAAGCTCAAAACGTTGTATTGTTGAAATTTAGGCTCCGCTCCCAAAACATAACCGAAGGGATCGGCCCACACTTTTAAAGCAGTTTTAGCAGACTTGTGTGAAAAATGTGCCCTGGCTCCTGTTTTGGGAGCGGAGCCTAAAAATTGAGCAAAAAAGTATTATGTTTTCAATATAATTTCACCTGTGGGAGGGGCTTAATAGGCTCCTCTCATTTCGGCAACAATTTATAAAAAAACAGAACTTTGTCTTTAATTTGCATAAAAGTTGATTAAAAATGGAATTTAACGGTGGTCCGAAAGAGTGTGCGGCAAATTGCGAAGGGGGCACAATATCAAAGGGTAAGTGCGCTCTATTGAAACATGTTATCTGCAAGGTTACGGTAGCGCTCGCCACAACAGCAACGCATAACCACAAAACTCACTCAATAATATCCTTCAAATTCCCTAAAAACCAATGAGGTTCCGGCCCGTCCAACCCAATTTGGGCGCGAAGTTTCCATTTTTGTCTTCGATTATATATTGTGTGGATAAGTAACAATAGGGAAATCGCAAGTATGAAGGACAGGAAGATGAAAGCCATTCAGGGACACGATCGAAATTGTTTAGGAAAAAATGATGGAACTTTGTAAGTGAAAACGGTACTTATACGGTAAAAAGGAAACGGTGATAAAAGAAGGAGGAGAGATAAAAAACGATGGGCGTAACGTTCTTTGATGGTCATCATCTTGACATCATAACTTATCAAAACATAAATCAACGAAACGAACATTGAGATGGACGGTCACTTGTAGCCTCCAGTTTTGTTCTAGTGACGTATTTCCGATGTATTCGTCGGTTATCTGATATGATTCGTGATGGTAACATTCTTTTCTCGAATACTTCAATTTCGTCTCTATCAAGCGGATATACAGGCCTGACTTGCATGGTCGTAGTTCCAGAAAACTATCTTTTTTTTAAAGACATGAAAAACTTGATCTCAACCGAGGCATTTGAAAATTTTTTTGAATTCTTCACTTGATTCTATTACCATGACACGCGTCTTACAACCTCGAAAACCTCTTGAGAAATTTCTCATTTCCTCTGATTCTCTAAATTCTCACGCAATTTTCTTTGGTTTCGGTAGAGCGCGGTTGTAAGAAGCGTGTCGTGATTATATGACTGAAACTTTGATGGTTGATTAAGGATTTTCTGAAAAGACGTTTCTGAAATTTTGAGAGAAAGACAAAGATTTAGTTCAGATATTTGAAAATGTCAGTTCTCCTCGAAGACCCATGACCCTCATTAATCTCTCCCCCTTATCCGATAACTTTTTCTCTTTTATTCTCCCCATTTGGAATGCCATTGTTGCCAATGTTAATAGTTTCCTCTCACCCACCCAGTTTGAATCTTTCCTTGACACTGCCATCACCCGGTTTTAATTTTTTTACTTTTCCTGGTCTTTTCGTTAAATATATTTCTTTCTTTTTCCTTTATTTAGCCTTTGTTACGTTTTTATCTTCCCCCGTGCCATTATGTCTGTATTTTCAACCTTCCACTTTTTTTTTTCTTCTTTCCCTCGATTCTACATTGTTTGTCCCCCTCTATTTATTACTCGAAACTGTCTCGTGAGGGACCGTTTCCAGTCTTTTGTATCTATTTCTTTTTCCTTTAGTCCCAATAAATATATATATATACAATGAAACTCAAAATTTTCAAAGACTCGTTTTCAGATCATTCTCTACCCATCCTGAAAGTTTCAGCCAAAAAGACCTATTCATGATGTTGACCTCGCCCGATCCGGATTATGGCATTTTTCCGACTGCACAGCGGCATGTGATTATAAATTTGATTCCTGTTTTGCAAGGCTGTCGTACGGCCGGCCGCGGCCCGCGGCTTTCAGGGCCGCCGAGGTCGCGGATTAACCAAATGGGCTGAATTTTTGCATATTCTTTTGGTCCTCTACAAGGCCGCCTGAAGAAGCGAAAATTTTCCATGGCTGAGAACTGAGATATAAAATTGCCCCACCGACTTTTTGACAGCCTTGCTGTTTTGTCAGGGATTGACCAAGAAATTATTGAATTGCACCATTACAGATTTTTGTGAGTTCAAAACACATTAGACGAGTTAATAACCCACAAGTTCAACTTTGATTTTGCGATGTTTGTCCACCTCTTCATATCCCGACCATTCGAACTCTTATCTTCTTTTTTCTTTATTTTTGATGAAGATTTTTAAAGATGCATCATTTGTATCAAAAAACAGGTTTAACCAAGGCTTCGCGATGTTTGAACACTTTCTCTTCTTGTCACAATTCGAACACATACATTTCTTTTTCCCTGAATTTCTTCTTACCTAAATAACTTATCAATTGATCAACACAAATCACAAAATATCCATTTCACTCTGTTGAACACAATGATTCCATAGTTGGGCGGCGCGGTAGCAATTTTCATTTTTGTGATTTGATCAGTTTATTTCCAGATCTCCATTTTTTAAATAAATTAACACAAACCGACTTCAGAAATAAACTGTTGGAGTTAAGACAAGAACAATCGGCTAATTTCTTCGAGCTTTTCTACACTCAACTTTTCACAAGACTTATTTTGAATGAAAATGTGTTTATTGAATCATAAACAACGGATTAGACAAGGTTATTGTAGAGCTTGTTGCATCCACTGACCTTGAATTCTTGGGTCTTTGCTGGACTGGTTTTAAGACAGCAACGGTATCCATTTCCAGTCATACAGGCTCCATCATAGACAGCAGCACAGTTATGGACACAGAGATTGTAGCAGGTCTGGTTGGTTTGAGTGGCGAAACTGATCCATGGAGAGCAGTTGTCATAAGATGCTGCACCGTTGACAGAGGAACAGTAGTTCTGACAGATGGCCAAGGTAACTGCAGAGACAGTGGAGAAGAGGGCGAGGGAGATGAAGAGACGGAACATCTGGAAATGATTGAAATGTCTGAACGCAGAGAGTCAGTGGGAACTTACCATGATGAATATGGTCAGTGGGAACTGATGAGGATTCCATCCATGGGCTCCGTTTTATGCGGATCCAAATGCTCTACGAGATACTTTCATATTGGATTCTATTGTTAAAACATCAGGTTCAAAATGTTTCTGAATCATCCTCTGGTTTATTGAAACACTATCAAAATAGGACAATATTTTAAAAAATGTGTGTGGGTGTAACATCTATTGTGATGATGACAAAGAATTTGTAGAAATATGAGTGGGAGTTGGTCCTATTGGATCTACTTTTTCACTGACGCCACCCCCGTTTTCCACGCAGAAGCCTGAATAACGCGTATTGTTATTTGTAAATTTCAATATCTGTATCCGTGGTCCACCTATGACCATGTCAATTTCAGCTTGTATCATATTTTCTTGGAATATAATATATTTCGGAAAACAGACAAGAAACTGTGCGCATGCAACAACATCTGGAATATACATAGAAGACATGATCAAAAAATGGGAAGAAGCTTTTTTTTAAATGAAAAACGGCAATTAATGAAAATTACAACTGATAGTGAGCATTAATAATTTTGGTCTTGAAGAGAAAAATTTGACCTCGTTTTACCAGAATACCAGAATTTGCGGGTAAAAACTGAATATATATTTGGAATCAGTGTGTTCACATCTTTCCAGTGAAGTTCAACACGTCTTATATGTCCACTGTGAATCAATGACCCTCCCTAGGGAGAGATTTTGTTACCTGAAATATTCTGTTGAAAATGACACGGATTTGAGATGATGGCACCGTGTGACATTGTATTTCATTAAATAACAATTTTCAAGGATTGTAGAACAAAACTAGAACTTTAATTTTGTAGTTGACATCTTTCTTGTACGGCCGCTTAGTAAAGAGTTGCAGATCATTAAACTGATTTCCTTCGTCAAAATTTCTTAATTTCCAAAAACAAATGGAAAATTGGAGCAATGTGCACCAGGAGGCACCGTCTAAACGCTTGTAGTTTTTCTTAAGCCTCAACTTTCTTCATTTTTATGGGTGTTGTTAGTCCGTCTTCATCAAATTTCCAATGATCCTTTTATTTCTATATTGTAGACATCTGCATCAGAACTCTATGAAAAAACATCGGTGGCTCCAGTGAAACATTCATGCAGCTTTTTACAAAACACCAGTCCTTCATAATCCAAGGAACTGTATGATGAGCTGAAACAGTTGGACCAAGGATTCAGAAATATTTTCAACCTGATATTTTATGATTCAACATTCAGGCTTTTGCTTGGAAAACTGGGGTGGTTTCAGTGAAAGAGTAGATCCAATGGGACCAACTCCCACTCAAATTTCCACAAATCCTTTGTCATCAACACAATAGATGGTACACCCACACAACTTTTTGAATATTATACAATTTTGATAGTGTTTCAATAAACCAGAGGTCTCAGAAACATATTTCTCTCTCGTACTACCCCATCACCAGGACTGCCTACATTGGCACCTTCTCCACCACTCACCCAACCAGCTTCAACTCCCGGAGTCCCGGATGTTGCTCTTCCAACTGGAACTCCTCCCCCTTTGTTTAATTTCCCTTTGCTCACTACACAATTTCCAATGATACCTGCGGACCCCACCGATTTCCAGCTGCAGTTCCAGTATCTACAGAATCAGATGATGCTTCAGAATCTTCTTTATCTAAATAAGGCTAGGGGTGCTCATAATCCTAAATAAAAATTTGGAGTTTTTCTCTTTTCCGATGATGTTTCATTAACTTGTCATTCTTTATCTTCCTGTCATTGTTATTATAACAATAATCTGTTCATCTGAAAGTTTCTTTCAATAATTTTTTTTTAAACGTTCAGCTTTTCAGAAGAAACTTTTGGAATGAAAATATCTTTATTGAATCATAAACAACGGATTAGACAAGGTTATTGTAGAGCTTGTTGCATCCACTGACCTTGAATTCTTGGGTCTTTGCTGGAGAGGTTTTAAGACAGCAACGGTATCCATTTCCAGTCATACAGGCTCCATCATAGACAGCAGCACAGTTATGGACACAGAGATTGTAGCAGGTCTGGTTGGTTTGAGTGGCGAAACTGATCCATGGAGAGCAGTTGTCATAAGATGCTGCACCGTTGACAGAGGAACAGTAGTTCTGACAGATGGCCAAGGTAACTGCAGAGACAGTGGAGAAGAGGGCGAGGGAGATGAAGAGACGGAACATCTGGAAATGATTGGAATATCTGAAAGCAGAGAGTCAGTGGGAACTTACCATGATGAATATGGTCAGTGGGAACTGATGAGGATTCCATCCATGGGCTCCGTTTTATACGGATCCAAATGCTCTGCGGGATACTTTCATATTGGATACTATTGTTAAAACATCGGGTTCAAAATGTTTCTGAATCATCCTCTGGTTTATTGAAACACTATCAAAATTGGACAATATTCAAAAAGTTGTGTGGGTGCTCCATCTATTGTGTTGATGACAAAGAATTTGTAGAAATATGAGTGGGAGTTGGTCCTATTGGATCTACTCTTTCACTGAAACCACCACCGTTTTCCACGCAGAAGCCTGAATAGCGTGTGTTGTCATTTGCATAAGATCAGGTTCAAAATCGCATGGTCCAACTATGACCACCTCAATTTCAGCTCATTCTCACATTTTTTTGGAATTTAATATGCTTCGAAGAACAGACAGGAAACTGTGCACATGCAACAGCATCTGGAACATGGCAAGCATAAAAAAAACGGCGATTAATTGATATTAAAACTGTGCATTTACAATTTTAGCCTTGAAGAACTAACAATTTGACAAACAAGTTCTTAGCTCAAACATTCACCTCGTATTCTGTGAATGGTTTTGCAGACAAAAATTAAATATACATTTGGAATCAGTGTGTTTTCAGCTTCCCGTTTTAATACCGTAAAAACTGTATTTGAGTTGCCCCTCAATTTGAAGTGCCCCTCTAATAGTGGTGCCCACCGACAGACCCTTTGAACAATAGAGGTGCACCCTTTAATTGAGGTGCCCCTCTAATACAGTTGCCCTCCAGCGATTTTCACTTTTGTCTAATATTATCATTATCTGACTCCGAACTGTTTTCTCACTACATTATTTCAGCGATTTTGTTGTTAAAAACGTAGTTTGCTATAAAAAATCAGGATTTTTTCCGTTTTTTACGTAGAATTTCGATGAATTCGGCATAAAAAACAAATGAAATCGAACAAATTCAAAAAATAGTTGGGTATCGAGGTCGGGCGAATTCGTCGACGAAAAATAGAAGTGCACCCTCTATTTGAATTGCCCCTCTAATTGAGTTGCACTCCGATGGACCCTTTGAACAATAGAGTTGCATGCACCTCAAATACAGTTTTTACGGTATCTCCTGTTGAAAATGACAGCGTTTTGAAACAATGGCACGGTGTGACATTTAACTCATGAAATAATCATTTTTATGGATTTCAGATCTGGTGCGGTCACTTAGTAAAGACTTGCAGATCAGCAAACTTTCTTAATTCCCAATACGTTTGGTTGGCAGTAGTTCTGTTTTGAATGCTTGTAGAAAACTACGAAAATGAACTTCTACTTCGAACTGCATGTTCCAAAAACGAATGACAATTTGAAGCAATGAGTAACACCAGACAACGTCTAAACCTTTGTAGTTTTCAAAAGAAAACTTCGAGTTTCCCAATTTTTACAGATGTTGTTAGTCCATTTCCACGAATTCTCCAATTATCATTTTATTACATCTTCTTTAGAATTCTGTGAGAAAACAGGGTGGCTCCAGTGAAACATTCTGTCCGACTGGGTGTACAATAGGACCAACTCCCGTTCGTCTTGTTACAAAACATCAGTTTTGCGTACTCGAAAGAAATGTATTATGGGCTAACATAGTTGCACAATGGATTCAGAAAAGTTTTGAACCTGATGATTTATTATTCAACATTCAGGCTTCTGCTTGTAAAACGGGGGGTGGTTTCAGTAGATTCAATGGGATTGTTAGTTCTTCAAGACTAAAATCTTAAATGATTTCAATTAATCGCCGTTTTTTTTCATACTTGCTATGCTTTTTCATACAGATGTTGTTGCATGCGCACAGTTTCCTGTCTGTTTTCCGAAATATATTATATTCCAAGAAAATATGATACAAGCTGAAATTGACATGGTCATAGGTGGACCACGGATACATTTATTGAAATTTACAAATAACAATACGCGTTATTCAGGCTTCTGCGTGGAAAACGGGGGTGGCGTCAGTGAAAGAGTAGATCCAATAGGACCAACTCCCACTCATATTTCTACAAATTCTTTTGTCATCATCACAATAGATGTTACACCCACACACATTTTTTAAAATATTGTCCTATTTTGATAGTGTTTCAATAAACCAGAGGATGATTCAGAAACATTTTGAACCTGATGTTTTAACAATAGAATCCAATATGAAAGTATCCCGCAGAGCATTTGGATCCGCATAAAACGGAGCCCATGGATAGAATCCTCATCAGTTCCCACTGACCATACTCATCATGGTAAGTTCCCACTGACTCTCTGCTTTCAGACATTCCAATCATTTCCAGATGTTCCGTCTCTTCATCTCCCTCGCCCTCTTCTCCACTGTCTCTGCAGTTACCTTGGCCATCTGTCAGCACTACTGTTCCTCTGTCAACGGTGCAGCATCTTATGACAACTGCTCTCCATGGATCAGTTTCGCCACTCAAACCAACCAGACCTGCTACAATCTCTGTGTCCATAACTGTGCTGCTGTCTATGATGGAGCCTGTATGACTGGAAATGGATACCGTTGCTGTCTTAAAACCAGTCCAGCAAAGACCCAAGAATTCAAGGTCAGTGGATGCAACAAGCTCTACAATAACCTCGTCTAATCCGTTGTTTATGATTCAATAAACACATTTTAATTCAAAATAAGTCTTGTGAAGAGTTGAATGTACAATTTACAGGGGGAGAACATGGGAATCAGTGTACAGGGTTGCGCAGAATTACCCGCCCAAGCAATAAGTGCTATATATATATAAAAGTAAAAGTCAGAAAACCATGGGAATGAACAAAAAGTTTATTCATGATCATGACACCAATTATCAGCTAATCTTGTTCCATTCGACCTCCTCTCTTTTCGATGACAGCACGAAGACTTCTGGGGGTAGGCGTCAATGATTGCACGCAGGTAATCTGGGGACTCGGATTTCAAGCTTAATCCTTGTATCTCATGATGGAATAAAGCTTTTCCTAAAAACTATTTTTTACACCTATGTAACAAATGGAGATGTAATCGATAATAAAGTGGTCTACAAGCTCCCGTTTGGTCTACATGCCGAAACGGGAAATCTACTTTGTAGGAAGAGCGGCGGCGCCATTTACCTAAAACAAAACCGATTGATCTGAATTTTGGCAGAATGATAAAAAAACCTCAAAAATTAACAAAAATTAAAATAATACGTGCACCAGAATTGGGTTACTAGCCTCGTTAAACTTTTTTTCGGGTAATTTTGCAAAAAAAACGCGTGGGAATATACAGGGGAGAACATGGGAACCCGTGCAATGTGGAGACAGGGGTTATGAATATGAACTGTGAGAATATAAGAGTTTGAGACTGGGAAATAAAAATCATTGGAGAATGATAGTCGTAATAAGGTTTAGAGAGTTTGTGGAAAGTGGGTTCCATGGTATCAACAACTTGAAATATGAAAGTTCAAATCGGAATTTCTGATTTTTAAGTTGAATTATATTTATTGTGTTCCTTGTCTTCAGGGATTGTCTCACAATGTCAGTTGTGTATGGAATGTAAAGATCAAAAGTAGAACTCCATTTCTGACAACTTTCTTGTACTGACACTCCCTAGCAAGTTGCATATCGACAGAGCATTCTCTCCCTCAAATCGCCTCATTTCTGTGCAAAATAGTGATATTTTTGAGCAGTCCACTTAAAATGACTATAACTCTCAAGTGTGCGTCCATGCAAAAAATTTTCAACTATGAAAATAAAGCTCTACTTTCGATCTATATGATCTATAAAAAATTCGCTTTGTGGAACAATCAGTTAAACCGTAACCACCTCTCAAAGTTGGACATTTTCAACTAAAAACGACCAAAAATGTATATCTATTAGCTCGGCACAGTTCTTACAACTGCGCTCCACCGAAATGCCCTTGAAAAATGTCTTCGGTAGAGCGCAGTTGTGAACAGCGTGTCGTGCTAATAATTGCACGGTACTGTAAGTTCTTTCACCAGCGTTCAACCCTCTCGCCTATATTCCACGAACTTTCTAAAACTCATAGTTGTCAAGGCCCGGCCCGAGGGCCCGGGCAAATTGGCACGAAAGTCAGATTTTCAAATTTTTTGAAATTTTTTGAATTTTTTCGCGAAAAAGTCAATTTTTTGACAATTTTTGAGAATTAGAAGAAATTCTGAAAAATATTCAAAAATGGTCACATTTTCGATGAAAAATTGAAAAAATTTCGAAAAAAGGGTAATTTTTTGAAGCCGGGCCTTGACAACTAGGCTAAAACTTATTACCTTTCTCCACAGCCAATTAATCTTTGGTTATACTGTATTCCCAGACTCCCACTCTTCTATTCTCACAAGTCATTTACATAACCCCTGTCTTCACATTACACGGGTTCCCATGTTCTCCCCTGTAAATTCCCACGCAACATTTCCCATCTGTCACGAGCAACCGTGGGAATCTGACTGATTTTCTCACGGTACTCAAAGGCCACGCCCCCTTCGAGAAGACCTGGAGAGGATGGACAAGAATCAGGCTCAGTCTTCCATTTAACTTCCCTCCTAACAGGTCGTCTGCTCTTTCTTCTCTTTCCTGTTTTCCCTAAATCTTGATTTTCTCCTATACTTATCTAATATAATTTCAGCAGCACGATGTCATCTCAACTGGCTTTGTTCTTCCCTAAACTGCACCTCCAGAGTCAGAAATTGAGAAAGAAGAGAGCGGAGGAGAAGAGAATGAATGCATTCAACACGGCAATCGGAGATATCAGAGAAGAGTTGATTCAGAAGAAATACGGAAACGAACAAGATCTCAAATCGTAAGTTTTCGGTTTGCACTTCAATCCTTACCCCTACTTTTCAGACACCCTTCCATCCTAATACTCGTGGCCGAGATCATCAATAAAGTGGATCTGAAATCCAAGTATCCAGTGGAAGCACGTCGGAAGTGTGAAGGAGGAAAGATGAAGAGAGAAGTAGAAAAAGAAGTAAAAGCAAGGAGAGAACAGATGAGAAGGGACAAGATGACGGATGCACTAGAACATATCAGGGAGTTTATCATTCGGAACAGTCTGGGAAATGGGAAGTTGGAACAAGTCACTGTTCTCCAAATCATTCTCGACTACTTGCGTACTCTTCCAATCAATGTACCAGATACACCGATCGCATCTCCATCCGGTTCTCCATTTTCATCATTCTCTATTTCTAGTATTCTCTCCCGCACTACCCTATCACCAGGACTGCCTACATTAACACCTTCTCCACCACTCACCCAACCAGCAGGACTTTCAATGGGAACTCTTCGCCAATTGCTCAACTTCCCATCACCATTCCCAATGACACCTATGGACCGCACCGCTTTTCAACTGCAGTTTCAATTCCAGTATCTACAGAATCAGATGATGCTCCAGAACCTTCTTAATCCAAATGAGGCTACCTAGCTAGCTCGGATTCTTACAATTCAAAATTATAGTTTTAAGATATTTTCTCTTTTCCAATGATCTCTGAATCTACCTGTCATTCCTTCTCTCTGTCATTTGTTATAATAACAAAAATCTGTCCATCTGAGAGTTTCTTTCAATAAATACTTTTTTAAAAGATTTTTTTCCAAAAAACTACGATTTCCTCTTGAAAATTTGTTTTTCATTGAGAAATATGCATTTCCGGTTACTGTAGTAACTTGTGCATTATTGCGCCAAATTTAATGCTTTTATGAATTTAAAGGGTTTTAGAGATTTTTTAAGCGATGGAGGGAAAATCGTATCAAAAGTAGAATTTTTGTTTTTTTCTCTTCTTTCTTTCTTTACCAATTACAACATTTTCATTAATTTCAAGCTGAGACATTAAAAAAAAAACAACATACTACGGTAGGTGAAAAGTTGTGCATTTGTGCGTCATTTAAAATGCATTTATTTTTTCCACGCTTTTCAGCCATTTTTCTTCAATTTTTCTTTGGTTTCCATAGTTTTCACTGCAAAGTATCCAAAAATATCAAAATTATAATTTTCAGATGACAGATTCTGACAGCGATGACTCTGAGTTCGAGCTGCCACGTGTCGCTTCAGGGTAAAAACGGTTTTTCTCCTAATTTTCAAAACAAAAAACGTTTCTTTTAGCGGAGGCCGATCGGCTTCGATGAGTGGTGAAGATCAGACGAAAGACATGCTTTATTACGATGAGACGTTGGGATTCACCACAGATGGAGAGAATAATCGACATACTCCGTACGGAATGAACGAAAATTTATTGCAGAATAAAAAATTCTCAAAAATTGCAAAGAAAAACTTACAACACACTTTTTCATAAATAAATCAACATTTTCATTCAAAGTTTTGAAAATTTTTGAAAATTTTCCCATTTTCTTCACAAGAAAGCTGAAAATGTTTTGATACTTTCCCTGCGTATTGATTTCCATAACTAGTTTTCAATGAATCAAATAGAAAATTGCTTTAAAATCAATGTCGGTGAACTTATGACGATTTTTCGCTCAAAACTCGAAAAAATAGCCACGAAATCAGTTTTTCTCACCCAATTTCCGATATTTCAGCGAACGAAAACAGTCGACATACTTGGATCGGATGGAACTAGAAAAGAAGCATTTCGATATGATTAACGAGAGAATCGTCGATGACGTCACAATGGATCAATTCTATAAACCACACAGCATCACTGTCCTCGTCTTGGTTATCGCCTTTCTGCTTTATAAAGCTGCGTTTGGGTAAGGAAATTAATATAATTACAGCTTCAGTTGAGATTTTTCTGATTTTTCAATTCAAAACTGCACAATAATAATAAAAACTCTCATTTCAGCATTTTTTCGTCAAAATGACTGGGGAAGATTTTGACACCAAAAATACATGCGAAATATTAGTTTTTAATTAAAAATGCCAGAAACTGAGTAAAAGTTTAGAAATCTTCAAGTATATCTCACTGAATTGAAAGTTTCTCATGCCGGAGCACATCAGGCTTGAATTTTAGTTAATTTCCCGATAATCGTGGTAATTACCATACTTATCAAGACTCGGCCCGGCCCGACGAGGCCCGAAAAGGCCCGAAGGCCCGGCTTCAAAACATTAACCTTTTTTTTTTGAAATTTCTTTAATTTTTCATCGAAAATGTGAACATTGCTGATGATTTTTCAGAATTGTTTCTAATTCTAATTGATAGTCGAAAATTTAGCTCCGGGACATTTCGCAGCCGTGATCTCCACAGCCTCAAGTGGACCGTTTTTTCAGTGATGACTTGACTTTTTCAAATAATTAGATGTTTGAGAAGTTATATAGAACATTTTTTGTGATTTTGAATAAGGGGGACCACGAGAAATTTTGCCCAAAAAAACCACAAAAAAACTTTTGTTGAAAAATATGAAAAAAAAGGTTTTTCTCGTAGAAGTAGTGGTTTTCGTCATTTTCAGAAACTAAACTTTCTGTTTGTACGGCTAGTTCTACGAGAAAAACCTATTTTTTCATATTTTTCAACAAAAGTTTTTTGTTTTGTTTTTTTTTTCTCAAAAAATTGATATTTCAACGTTGGCGCCAAGTACCCGGCCTTTAAAAGTACCCGGCCAAAAAAATCCAAGCGCGATTTTCAGCACTTCTATTAGCACGACACGCTTCTTACAATCGCGCTCTACCGAAACCAAAGGAAATTGTGTGCGAAAGTGAGAGACTCAGAGAAAAAGAGACATTTCTCAAGAGGATTTCGGTAGAGCGCAGTTGTAAGAACTGTGCTGAGCTAATAGAAAAACGCGAAATTCCTCTCAAATCAAATAGAATTTCAGTAAAACCGACAACACGACCGAGAAGAATTTCTACGAGGGATTCCTTGGCGCCGGTGCCCTATTCCTACTGATCAGTGCTCTCACTTTCCCGAATGGACCATTCATCCGACCACATCCGATCCTTTGGCGTGTCATTTTTGGACTCTCTGTCATTTATGTCATAGTTCTTCAATTCGCTTTGTTTCAGAATTATGAGGATTTGAAGAAGGTTAACATATGATTCATATCACTTTCAGAAGCCTAGATCTCTTCCAGATCCTCACTTGGCTCGATCCAGAAGGACTCGGACAGAAATCACTGGAAGAGAAGGAATACGCGTCGGACTGTTGGGATTTGTCGTGGGAGAAGATTTACAGCCACGTGGATTTCTTCGCATTCTCTCATTTCACCGGATGGATTATGAAGACGTTGTTGTTGAGACATTGGGTCCTTTGCTGGTTTATTTCAATTATATGGGAGTTTACAGAGGTAATTACAGATGGGGGAGTGGTAACAGTTGATAGTGTGAGTCAAAATTATCTAGAATAAAAACTCGTGTTAACTGTTTGAAAATTGAGAGAAAATTGAATTTCAGCGCAGGTTTACAGGAATTAGCACTACCTACCAGGGTTGGGAAATTCCGGGCCGGGCCGGGCCGACTGAGAAATTTTCCTCGGCCCGGCCCGCCCCGGCCCGGCCCGGCACCTGTAGAAATTTGAAATTTTTTTTGATTTTTTTTGCAAAAAAGTGGATTTTTTGACTGTGTTTTAGAATATCGGTAAAAACATTAGCGTACGAGAAATTTTGAGAATTTTGACTTTTTTAAAATGAAAATTTTGCAGAAATTTGTGAAAAAATGGTGCACATTTTTTGAATCCGGGCCGGGCCGGAAGAATTTTTTGTCAGCCCGGGCCGGGCCGGGCCAGTCCGGAATTTCCCAACCCTGCTACCTACTTTAGAGATATAAACATTTTCAAAATGGTTGTTTCTGCTGAAATTTTCCCAAATTAAGTAGCTAAATAGCAGACTTGCAACGGGCCGGGCCGGGCCGGGCCGGGCCGGGCCGGAATGAAAATTTCCAGGGCCCGGCCCGGCCCGGCCCGGTGGGCCCGGAAGTTCAGTACTGAAAAAAAATTCAAATTTTTTTTTCGAAAATTTCCAGATTTTTTTTGAAAAATATTTCTTAAAAACAATTTTTTGTAGGTTTCGAAGGTTTCTGAAAAATATACTTCAGGAAAAATATGAAAAATTTTCAGAAAATAAATTTTTGGACAAAAAATTGTAGTGAAAAAAGTTAAAAAATTCAAATCCGGGCCGACCGGGCCGGGCCGGGCCGGAGCTTTCTCGGCCCGGCCCGGAATCTTGCAAGTCTGCTAAATAGTGATTTTTCGTTTTTTCCTAAATTTTTTTCTAATTTTGTACTCAAAAACCGGTTTCGGAGGTCTGTTCTTGAAAAGCTTACAGTTTTCATTCAAATTCAAAACTTTTGCGTCCGAAAAACACTTTTTTCAGAAAGTTTTCTTGATAATTTTTTTTTCGAATTTTTCGGTTTTTCAGTCAAAAAGTTTTTAGAAAAGTTTTCGGGAAAGTTTTTTAGCACATCATATACGAAAGTGGGAAAGTCTGGACCGACATCAAATGAACAATCTAGATTCTGGACAAACAGACACACAGACAGACAGCGAAATCAGCAAATCGAGGTTGATACCTTTGAAAGAAAATTAGCAATACCTTCTTTTGGAGATATCAAAAAGTCCAAAAAACGTGTTTATTCGTTCTAAATTAGATACAATTGATGACAGACAGATATTTATGATTACATTCCTAATCGATGTCGATCGATCCTCCTCCTTCTGCTCGATTCCCCAGGAACACCAATTCTTCCAGAGGAGTCAGAGATCGTTTAACCATTCAGACATCGAATCAAATGACTCGATCCTCGAGGTGCTGGACCCCGAGGAGATGCCGATCCGATGCCTGAATGAATCCCTGAGAAACACCAATTGTCCTCAGGGAAATCTATCCAATCCCTCAGGACGTACTAGTCGTAAAGTACAGTACTCACTGAGGGATATGACTATTACAGTAACCCCCGTCTCGTTTATAAGGGCACACCTTCTTATGCGACAGACATCTCACGCGTTCCGCCATCCTCTATGGGATACTGTGGGAAAAAGGGGCGGGGCTTGGGATAGGTGGAGTCTCGTGTGCAGATCCGCTCTGCTGCACTCTATTTGTCTGTGAAAAACTGTATGGATAACTTTCACTTCATTAATAGAAATTCTTACAAATGTGCTCTACCGTAATCCTTTTGAGAAATCTCTCTTTTTTCTTTGCGTCCCCGAAAGTTTCGATAGAGCGCGTTTGCAGAAACTGACCCTATTTTGACATTTCTAGCCCTTTATCCATAATTTCAAAAAGATTTTATTCCAATTTTAATCCACCGAGAAAAACCTTTGATCCTGCTCCACAATTATCAAAATATGAATGAATATTGAAAATTTCAGAAATTAAATTTTTTGTTTTTTTCAGTTAATGTTCATCGATCTTCTCCCGAATTTCGCCGAATGCTGGTGGGATTCGCTCATTCTCGACGTCCTTCTTTGCAATGGAATCGGAATTTATGTCGGAATGAAGTTGTGTAACTTTCTTCAAATGCGGCAGTTCCATTGGGAAAGTATCAAGTGAGATTTCGAGCTGAAAGAGGGCGTGGCCTAATTATCTTTTTCCAGAAATATCAAAACACGTCGTGGAAAAATGAAGAGATTCGCGTTGCAATTCACGCCAGCGAGTTGGAGTGGATACGATTGGTTCTACAGTAAATCGTTCTCCAATGCGATTCGTCGCACTTTTCTTCTAACGTTCTTGGTCTCTTTTTGGCTGGTCAGTGGGCAGATGGCCTAGAAACACAATAGGAAAAGTTCGGCCAGCTATGACCACTTTTCAGACTTGTCAAAAATCGGGCAGGCCCGGATTCAAAAGTGTGTACCCATTTTTTACTAAAATTTTTTGAAATTTTTCTAAGAACTAAAGTGAAATTGCTAAAAAATTATCATAAATATTCACATTTTGATTAAATTTTAAAGTTTTGGTTAAAAACTACACCTTTTCCTAAAAAAGTTCAAAAATGTCAAAAAAAAATTCGAAAATTCAAATTTTTTCAAAAAATGTTTCAAAATGGGCCAAGCGGGCCGGGCCGGGATTTTGTTTGATTCCGGCCCGGCCCGGCCCGTGACAAGTCTGCCCGTTTCGAACTAAAATTTGAACTTTTTTGAATGTTTTGTTCGAAAAAGTCAAGTTTTTGACTAAAAATTGAACATTTTATCAAAATTTGTACATTTTTGATTGTTCAAGCACTTTTACTCTAAATTTGCGAAAAGTTTTAAAAAAAAGTTTTCAACCGGCCCGATTTTAGACAAGTCTGCTTTTCAGAGCAATTTTAGAGCTGGAAATCGCATTTTCATAGATTTTCCCACGGTTTTTTCCCTGGAATTGTCAAAATTTTCTACAGTTTATTCCAAAAGTGTAAATCAAATCTTGCAGCTCGCCGAGCTCAACACATTCTTCATCAAACACATCTTCGCAATCGACACGAAACATCCGGTCGTCTTCTGGAGAATTATATTGATCGCAGTGATCGCCGCGCCGACTATTAGGTGTTTTTTTTTCAAAAACTGAAAAACTTTCAATATTTCCAATTTTCAGACAATTCTACGTCTTCTCAACCGATCCACTCACTCGTCGAGTCGGCATGCAATCATGGATTTTCGTTGTCGTTTGTGTTCTGGAATTGGCGATTTGTATGAAATGTGGAGGAGAGGTTTTCGCGAAGACCACACTCTGGAAATTGGGTCTCTGGATCGCTTCTATAGTGGGTCTTGGAAAAGCGCTCAAGGCGCGACAGCTTGTCGAATAATCCCTCTCTTTTCAGATGATTGGCACAATCATTTGCATCGTCGCTTCCACGTGGTACGCTGAAAATTTCGGATCGACCGCCCGTGTGACTGTCAAAGGACGTCGCCGCCTGTGCTATTTGGAGTCGTCACACGAGAATCTTGGAATTCTGGCCGATGACGTCATTAAGAAACGTGAAGAGTACTTGACGTCGCCGAAACGGCATTAGGCATTTTCTGTAGCATTTTGATAGGATTTTCTGTTAATTTTTTGTTGGTTTTTTTACTTGTTGAATTGAAATGTTGGATTTTTGTATTGGAGGTTTGAAAATAGATCGGAAGTTGGCTAGAGGCAAGGAAAAGCAATATTAGTACGGCACACTTCTTGCAACCGCGCTCTACCGAAATCCTAGGAAATTGAGTGCGAAATTGAGAGACACAGAGAAAAAGACATTTTTCAAAGAGATTTCGGTGGAGCGCAGTTGTAAGAACTGCGCCGAGCTAATATAATCATCTGATTTCAAGGCGATGAAATTATTCGAGCAAACATGAGCCATTCGTCTCAAAAACAGTCATATGTTTATTAACAGAAAATTATTCAAATTTAGTGAGGTTTCAATTGTTTAATTGAGGCGGTCATGATAGAAGAGTAAGTGTCTCCTTTCGTACTCGGTGTTGGTATCTGAAATTTAAAAAAAAGATAATGTTTGGTGAACTCAAAATGCTTATTACATCAACTTGATCGACACTCAATCCCGTCTCGTACGAATTAATCGGTTTCTCATCCCATTTCACTTTTTTGATCTTAATATCTTTTTCTTTCCTTTCTTCAATCATTAACTGGAATTCGAGAACTAATTAGGGGAGACTGAAAAAAAAAGGAACTTACATCTGCAGCAACAACATTTTGAGTATGGAATACAATGGGTCCTCTATCTTTGAACTTGAACGCTTTCTCGTCTTGTTCTTTCTGAAATTATGTAGAAATTAAAGGTAGAAATGTCAAGAGGTTCATCTATTTTTTCATTAGTACAGTTTCTGCAAACGCGCTCTACCGAAACTTCCGGAGAAATTTCTCAAGAGGATTACGGTGGAGCACAGTTGTAAGAATTGCCATCTATAAACTTAAAGTGTGTTTTTCCACATGACAAATATAGTGCAGCAGAGCGCATCTGCACATTAACCGAAAATTTTTTTAAAAGTATCAATTTATCTGAAAAATGAGTTTTTCGGAGGCAAAAATCTTGAATTTAGTATGAAAACTCTAACTGTTTTAAGGACAGACCACAAGAAATCTGTTTTTGAGTACAAATTTACAAAAAAATTAGAGGAAAAATCAAAAAAAGTAAAGTTTTTTTTTCGAAAACCACCGAAAAATTTTGGAAATTTCTGCTGGAATTTTGAAAAATTAAGAATCAAAAACAGAGATTGAAAAATTTCTGAAACTTTTTCTAATTTTATACTCAAAAATAGGTCCCTGGGGTCTGTCTTTGAGATGCTTACAGTTTTCATACAAATTCAAGAATTTATTTTTTTCCCTCCGAAAAACTCATTTTTTTCAGACGGCAACTCTGGTTCGGATATCCATCCTCCCAGATGAAAACTCATCTATCTGTCTGTCCACATTTCCAGATGTCCAGATGCCCCCCCCCCTCCCCCCGGCCAAACTCACTTTCTCTTTTCGAACCTTCTTCATCATCTTCTTAGACAGTGGCATTGGTGTTCTTTCCGTCGGAATTCCTACTGTACCATACGGTGGTGCTGGTTTTGGTGCGGGGGAAGCGATATTGAGAGCTGAAGCACTAGTCGATTGATCCGTTGATTGATTCGGTGGAGTCCCAGTCGCCGTCGTCTCATTTTTATTTGGGATCTCCGGACATCCTGGCACCACTTTCTCCCTGGTGTGACCTTCTTCGTAAAATTCTTTCGATGGATAGCAATATTTACAGAATCCGTTTTGTATTATCTGGGTGAAATGATCGTACATTTGTGTCTTCATTCGTAGTCTCCGTTGTTCTGCTTTTCGTTTGAGACAGTTGTGAATTGTCAAGGCGAACATGATGGTAGTGACGACGGGTAAGATGTGGAAGTAGATGATGAGTTGGATGAGATCTCCGGTGAATGAGCTGGAATTATTCAAGTTTTTCTTTAAAAGAGTTTTCGGGATTTGGAAAAATTCGATTTGAATTTTAGGCCCCGCCCCCCAAAACAGATAATTTCTCAAGCGATTCAAGTACAGGTATCTATAAAACCAATTTTGAGGGGTCGGAGTCTGAAATTCTATTCAAAATTTCAAGTATCCAGACACCATATATCAGTTTTTGGGTCTATATTTTCGTGGCGGGACCCTCTCACTGAGCTGAAGTTCAAAATGCTATTAGCACGGCACACTTCTCACAACCGCGCTCTACCGAAATCGAAGAAAATTGTGAGAAAATCAGAGAAAAAAAGACATTTTTCAAGCGCATTTCGGTGGAGCGCAATTGTAAGAACTGTGTCGAGCTAATAACAAAATCTTAAAATTCGTCTAAAAACAGAAATTTTTGGTGAGATCTAAACAACGTTTAAAGACTTGGATCCCTCACTGACGACGCCTATTCTGCAAATTCGCTGCGTATCGACTCTAATCTATGTAGGTGACGATACGAAGCCTAATGTGAGCCGTGGCTTTTTTTAAATTGAAATTTTGTTAAGCTGTGTATCAAGGGAACACATCGGTGCAGCGAATTGAACTAGGTAAAATTCAAATTTTCCGCTAAACTATAGTATTAGCTACCGAAATTCCTTTGAAAAATGAATGTTTTTCTCTGAGTCTCTCACTTTTGCACACAATTTTCTTCGGTTTCGGTAGAGCGCGGTTGTAAGAAGCGTGTAGTTCTATCTATAAACTCACTTAGCCAATTCTTCAGAATACGTGACAACAAAAGTGTCATTTCCAATTGAATCATCTGTTGTCGTCTCCTCTGATGGAATTGGGTCTTCAGACGTCGTCTCTATCGTTGACATTGAAATTTGACAGAGAACATAACTTGAAGCGATGGACAGAAATATAACTACGATAGCTGAAATTTCGGGAAAGTACGCTCCATTGTTAATTTGCCAATCGAGCGTGTTTGCTTCATGAAAACTCACAATTTTGCATTGAAGAAAGCTGGAGGAAGTTCTATTGAATATTAATTTAATTATTTTCTCATCAGATCAAAAAAACAACATTTAGGGTGGGTGTCACGTTCATATTCGAGAATTTTTACACCAGAAAATTTTGAACACTCTAAAAATTTCTGTTATTTCTTCCGTGACTTCTCAAATTCTCAGAAATTTTGCAAAATTTCACCAATTTCTTTCTCCCTGTCATTTCTACTATTTTCGTCTCTTTATAAATAACTTCTGACCTTCTAATATGGCTTTTATTGTAATTGAAAGGTAAGTCTGCAATCGCGCTCTATTGAAATGTAATTGTCAATAGAGCGCAATTACTCAATTTCGCAATTTTCTTCTCAGAGACAACATCTTGATTGTGTTATATGGGATACTAGTCGTTGAGGTGATTCTGACGATTGTGTCAATTATCGTATTCTGTTATTTGGAGAGACGTGCGAAGAAGTCGAAGAAGCACAAGTTTTAATGAATTGTTTGGATAATTCAATAAAAAATTAAAATTTATAACTCGATTAAGTTTATTATACTGGAATTTTGTTGATCAAGTGGGCTAAACCTATAAAAATGACTGTGAGGGTTACGGTAGAAGTTGGCACGCGACGCGACCGCTGCGCTTTTTCCAGATCCAGCGAAAAAAAAAACCAGTTTTGAACGAAATACACTTCCGCACATCTTGTAAATCAAATTTTCATATTGTAAGTTTTTTCCAAAACAATTTTATTTAAATATTCAAAGAAGAAAACAGCAAAATAATTTCAAGTAATTGTAAACACGAGAGACTACAATATACAAAAACTAGATAAAAATTATTCATAGATTCGGGAATTGTTTATATACTTTCGCCATTCCATCCTTATATTTCAGCCTCAATTGTGGTCGTTTCGCTTTCAGTGTCGGGGTGAGGAGACCGTTTTCAACAGTGAATGGATCGGTGGATAGAATCACTTTTTTGACCTGAAAAAGTGAACATTTGGACATAAATTTCTAGTCTCGTAGTGAAAAAGTTTAAATCGTAGACCCCGCCCCGTTAAAAGGAATCTATCTATTAATGCTAGAAGTCCCGTTTTGAGGGCGGAGCCTAAAATTTGTTTTAAAGTGAATTCGTTGTTTGGGAATTAAAATTTCCGATGAGAATTTTATGCTCTGTCCCCAAAACAGGATAGAAAAGAGCCACAAGAGCCGCATCTACGAAATAAAAGAACCGGTACAAACAGTTTGGAGCTGACTCAAAAAGTAAAATGGTTCTTGTTTTGTGGGCCAAACGTTTAGAAGAAAAACTCAGACGTGATTTAAGGCCCCGCCCCCCAAAAATAAAGATACAAGTGAGCCGATTCACATTTATAGCATGACAGTGAGTAGATGGACCCTGTTTTAGGGGCGGAGTCTGACATTTGAAATCGAACTTTAAATATGGAACCCGCAAACAAATTCGCTGATTTTCAGCTCTCAGACGATTTGAATTTTTTTCAATATTAGTTATCTGAAGTCAGCCCGTGTACTGCCAAAAAATTACTTTTTCTCAAGAATATTTTTTAAAATTTCGCTGGCTGAAACGAAAAGTGCGGCAGGGAATTGTGGGCGGAGCTTAAACTGCAAGCGGCGCAGATAAAGATGAATTTCAAGGTAAATTCGTGTTTTTGAAGATTTACCATGAAAAATTTACAAGTACAGTACCGCTCAAAAGGTTATCAACTTTGGCTGTTTTCAGTGGAAAATGACCAACTTTGACAGTGTATTTCGGTGTCACCTGGTTGTTCGACAAATTTTATTTTGTATGCGTTGGACAGAACAAAAATAGCACATAATTTTTGTAGTTGACCATTTTTTTGTAGGAACACTATCTTGAAAGTTATAGGTTGTCAAAGTGAAAATCTCCAAAATTTCGCTAATTTGCATTGAAATTAGTCGATTTTATTGAGTTATGGGTTTATTTACCTGTAACTTTCATGGTAGTGCCCATACAAAAAAATGGTCAACTACAAAAATGATGTACTATTTTTGTTCTGTTCAACCAATATAAATTTGAGCTTGTCGGACAATCAAATGACACCGAAATACCTTGTCAAAGTTGGTCATTTTCCACTGAAAACAGCCAAAGTTGATACCTTTTTGTCCGGTACTGTATGTGTCAAAATTGTTGAAAAAATAGATTAAACTACAAAGTTATTTTGAAATGTAATGTTGCTCGTTAAAAAATCAGTTGGAATTTTATCCTTGCAGCATAAGCTCCGCCCACAACTAATTGCCGCACTTGCGGTTCTGCCCGCGAAAACTTTTTGAAAATCCCTACAGTAATTACGTGGCGAGACCCAAAAATCCTCTCAACTCAGAAAATTTCAGTTAATTTTTTTACCTGTTCAATAGAATTCAACTTGTTTGCCTTTCCAATCGCATGCAGCTCACTGAGCACAAACTCTTTCGCCTTCTCATCTTTACAAATCTCTTCCAAACTTCTCTGTCCAGCTCCCTGCTTCTCATTCCACTCCATCATCACATCTGGCTCGGGGACAACGACTGCAATCAGCCATCTCTCTAAACTATCTCCATCCACGTATACTTGTTGTGCAACTGGAGTTCTAATATAGACTTGCTCGATCTTCTCAGGTGCCACGTACTCTCCTTGTGCCAGTTTGAAAATGTGCTTCTTTCTATCAATAATTCGAATACATCCATTTGGAAGCATCTCTCCAATATCTCCCGTTTGAAGGAATCCATCTTCATCAAACAATTCGGCCGTTCTTTCTGGATCCTTATAGTATCCTTTTGTGACACATGGCCCCTTGATACGAATCTGAAAAATTGTCGGATTTGGAGAGTAGGGTTGTGTGTCGGGATGTCCAGATGTCCAGGACGCCTTCAGATACTCAAATTGTTGAACTAGGAAATTTCGTTCGCAGTTTATCGACGGTACGCAGCTTTATAGAAAAGCGCGTAACTCAAAATCTCAAAATTGTGAGACTCAGATAATCTTATGTGCACGAAGTCCCCAGTTCAGTCATTTTGAGCAACCACGCTCCGTCGGATTCAGTGAACATTTTGGCGCGAAATTCTAAATCTGTGTATCCGAATGCCATTACGAAACAGCGAAATGAAAATTTGAAATTTGAATTTCCCTCTAAGTCTAGTGGAGCGCAATTTTTACTGATCACCCCCAGACCCCGTGCTGCAGCGAAATTAGTTCAAGAAAACTTTTGAATTTTCCGCCAAGTCTAGCAGAGCGCGGTTGTTACTTACACCTTCCTTCAAGAAGCTGTGCGTGCTTAAAAGTTCCATTTTTGACTGCTCAAAAATGCTTAAATTTAAACTTTCAGTGCTAATTTTTGGTACTGACAGCAGCTATCCCCAAATCATCCTCGGAATTCTGTCTGTACACATGTTTATCCGGATGTCCTTCTGATTGAAGAGTAAAATTTCCAGAAATCTCATATATATGTTATAATCCAAAGGCAACGTCGGAATTTCCCAATTTTTAGCACGACACGCTTCTTACAGTCGCGCTCTACCGAAACCGATGAAAATTGTGTGCGGAATTGAGGGACTCAGAGAAAAAGAGACATTTTTCAATGGCATTTCGATGGAGCGCAGTTGTAAGCACTGTGCCGAGCGAATAATTAAACACATCTGTCTGTAAATCCTTTATTCCGGTATCTCACCTCTCCCTTTCCATCCTTCGCAAAATAATTCAAATCCGGAACATCTCCCAACTTTACCAACGCACATGGCGCCGGTGCTCCACAATGTCCAGTACTCGGATCGCCCATCCACGTGAACGTAGCCAATGCAGTACACTCTGTCTGTCCGTACCCTTCAACAATCGTGGCTCCAAGTGTCACACGACAAGTCTCGAGTACTGTAGATGAGATTGGTGCGGATCCAGTGACCATCAAGTCCACTTTTCCTCCGATTTGTTCCTGAATCTTACGGAAAACGAGACGGTCCCAAATGGTATCTCTTCCTCCTTTTCCTGCCTTCACTTGACTCAATTTTCTGGCAAATGCGAAGTTGTAGACTAGCTTAGCCATGAATCCCTGTTGTTGCACTTTGCTCTGAAATCTCTTTTCGTAAATTTTTTGGCTCCTTTGGTACCGTAACCTACCGTAATCGCGTCATAAAGCCGGTTCAACAGACGTGGCACTACTGGGAATACGGTGGGTTTGAGTGACTTGATGTCGTCAGTCAGTCCTTGAATACTTCCTCGGAAATAACCGATTTTTGATCCGAATCCGAGAAGAGTCCAGTGGGTGAGTTGTTCCATCATATGGGATAGTGGGAGGTATGAGATGTGGACCTGAAAAATCAATTTATAGGAGTCGGTTCGTTTGTCTGGAAATCTGGATGTCCGTTCAGATTGTCTGTCTGTGTATAGGTGTGTCCGAATGTCCATGAACAAAATCAAAAGGAGCATTAGTTGTGCACCTATGTGCCTGCCCGGATGTCTGTCTGTTTGTCTGTTTGACCGGGTGTCCAGATGTCCGGATGTATTTCCGAATATGTTTGTCTGTATAGCTGAGATGTCCGGATGTCCCGATCATAGTTTTCACTTTTCAGACTTCTGTCTGTCTTTCTGTTTTCCGGATGTCCATGTTTTCTGAAGCACAGGGACATAGAAAGTTCATATATGAAGCATCTGCGCTCCAGTAGAATTAGCGTGAAATTCAAAAAATGTATCCAAAATGTTTCGTGTGCTGAAAAGTTGTGTTTTTCCTTTTTTAATGAATTCTATCGTTTTGCGAAGTTTTAGATATTCAAAAATAGCAAAATAAACAGAAAAAACTCAGAACTAACTCCCTATCATTCGTCCACGATATAAGCTCGTGATTTGGCTGAGCGGCGACTCAATTGGCAACCTGCCAAAAGTGGTGTGCAAACGCGCTTTACTAGACTTCCGGTTTCGCGGGAAAATAATTTGAATTCGTATTGACTAAATATGATCCTGTGTAGAGGTAAAGTACACATTTCTGTCTGTGTGTCTGTCTGTGTGTCTGTCTGTCCGGATATCTACTCTCGCAATATTTTCCCTTTTTTTTCTGACATCATTTTGTTCTCTGAATAGTGCTAAAATGAGAGAAATGAGACCACACCTACCTGTGTTGTATCAATCATCGATGGTTGGAAAGCGAATAAGATTTTCAAAAATCCGCTGATATTGGCTACGATGTTCGAGTGAGTCAACATGACACCCTTTGGTGTTCCAGTAGTTCCAGATGTATAGCAGATGATGTAGTTGTCTTCTGGTTTTGGGAGGTTATTGCTGTATTCGTATTGGGCTCCGAGGGACAGAGCACTGTCGAAGGACTCGATACGGATCGAGTCGATTGTGGTCTGGAAAGAGATTAAGAGTTTAGAGAAGACAAATAAAAGCTAGAAATTCGCTTTATTATCGAAGTACTTACAGTACCGGACAAAAAGGTATCAACTTTGGCTGTTTTCAGTGGAAAATGACCAACTTTGAGAGTGTGCCATTGTAATTCTGAATGTCACACCATGACCTTTTTTAATAAATCATATAGATTAAACGTAGTGCTCCATTTTTGTAGTTGACAACTTTTTTGTACGGACACTCCCTATAGAGTTATGGTAATTTAAAGACGACAGCTCAAAAATCGCACTAATTTGCACTGGAATGGGTCGATTTGAGGAAGAAATTACTTTGTCGATATGTAACTTGCTAAGGAGTGTCCATACGAAAAAGTTGTCAACTACAAAAATAAAGTTCTACTTCTGGTCTGTTCGATCCATAAAAATGTATTTTGTGGGACAGTTAGTCTTATTATGGCACACTCTCAAAGTTGGTCATTTTCCACTAAAAAAAGCTAAAGTTTATAGCTTTTTGTCCGGTACTGTATCTTACGGTTGTGCTCCACCGAACTTCTCTTGACAGGTTTCGGTAGAGCGCGGTTGCCAAAACAATGTCAACATAAAAAATAATAGAACACCCACCGGTCCATTCAATAACTCAGCACTATCAATAACAATGACACTCTTCAAACTCGGCATGTTATGTCTATTCTGAACTAAGCACTCGGCCTTCTTGTATGAATCCACTATGACCACACTGATCTCTGCTTGAGACACAATGAAAGTGGCTGCTTCTGCACCGAGAGTATCATACAGAGGTACTACAACCATTGACTGTTCGATACACGCCAGAGCGCTGATCAACCATTGTGGAGAGTTACGCGCGTAGATTCCGATGTTCGTCGTGTTGCCTGGAATACAGTTTTCGTTTAAAGGAGGACTGAAGCCACATTTTTTATAGCAGATTCTGATACTTCAGAAAATTCTGAAAACTTTCATCATTGGAGCATATAGTACTGGCCATAAAGAATATGACACATGCAGTTTTAGTTGAAAATGGTCAACTTTGAGAGGGTGTTACGGCCTCCCTGATAGTCTCACAATGTTCATTGTTTATGGAGTATATAGATCACAAATAGAGCTTCATTTTTGTAGTTGACAACTTTTTTGTACGGACACTTCCTAGAGAGTTATCTATTGTCAAAGAAATTTCTTGCAATTGTTGCCATTTTTCAGTGCTAAAAAGAGAGATTTTTGAGCTGTTTACTTTGACGATTGATAACTTCTTAGAATGGGCTCGTACAAAAAATTGCCAATAATAAAAATAAAGCTCTATTTGTGATCTACACACTTAATAAACTATCTATATTGTGAGACTCTCAGGGAGGCCGTGTCACACTTACAAAGTTGACCATTTTCAACTAAAAACAACAAGTGTCGCATTCCTTTTGACCAGTACTGTATGATAAAAATCACTCTAAACGCCCTAAATTCTAGTTTTCCCGGCAAGAAATGAGCCTTCGTGGAAGAGTTTTCCCACACGAATTTTTTCCACCGTAAAGTTCAGCCAGGACTGAGCGCTTGTGTTTTGGAGTGGTTTTTGAGGAAATTGCGTAGTATAATTTTGGCAACTGCGCGCCACCGAGATCGTCTTTCCAAAATCCATCATTCTTGGGAATGACGGATTCTTCTCAATGTGTTTTCTTTTTGTCTCCCCATTCGGTAGAGCGCATTTGCAAAAACCTTACTTCCCTTTTTCTAAAATTCCTCCCATTCCTCACCTGGCGTAAGCCCAAACTCATGAACCAACGTCATCGACAACTTCTTCGCCTTCTCGTGAACCTCATCATAACTCAAAAATTCATAATCCGAGGTGCCAGACGATCTCGTTCCAACACACGGTCCCCCTTTGCTCTCCTGAAATAGATAATTTTATTGCACTTAATTTCCACTGATAACTGATAACACTCATAGACAATTAACTTGTTAGAAAAAAACCACTTTTTCAAAAGATATGGGTTTTGTGTGGTGGTGTGATGTCCTTTTTCGAGAACTTTGTTTTCTTATCTTATCAATTTTTTCGTCGGGGCAAAAGAAGAAGAAAAGAAAAACGATTTTAGAACCGATAGATACAAAGAACATTGAGAATGTTTCCTCGCGTCAAGAAATGGGCAGATTTAAACATTTTTAGGTTAAAGGAGACTTCCGGACACACAGAAACACAAAAACACATGCACACAGACAGACACACCACGGCTTCTAAATTTAGACGGACATCCGGACAATAAGAAACACTCACAGCTGGAGTGAGTACTATTCAGCAGTCGCGCCTCGTCGAGTTCAGCGAGAATTTTGGCGCGAAATTCAAAAATCTGACTGAAAATGCGAGAAAATTTGTTCTACAGATTTGAATTTGCCGCCAAATCTAGCGGAGCGCATTTGCTACCCACTCCTAGAACCCCCAGAATAACACAAAAGCTTAACTAAAATCACAGCAGACTCAAAACATACCGTACTCCCATAAATCCGACTGCTGGACATCTGGACAAACAGAGGTACATTACAGACAGATGGACAGACAAAATCTGATGGACTTACCTCTTTTCCTTTCAAGAAGACATCATGAATAGTGGCAACTTCTGGATAGAATCTGGTGAGCACGTCTTCTTGCTCATTTTCCATAAGAGCACTTTTCCAGACGCCAGGTTGACCCTGTTAGAGAGATTTTGACTGCGTAGCGACTCAATTAATGGCATAGTAATACGGAGTCCCTAGTAATCACAAGTTTTGGTCTGTCACCTGCCCACGTGCGAAAAAAAAGTTGCACAAAAATTTCATTGACAGTTGTCTGACAGCTCCAAATTCCTTTGATGCCAAAACTATTCCAACTAAAATTTTAGTCACGTACCTTAACCTCAACAGCTTGTCTATCAACAGATAGACCATTTGGAAGTGACAATTTTGCAGTTTTCAGCAATTTACAATATAGAAAATATGTGGATCCGATGACCGCGGCCGCCAATGTTAGAGCTGTCTCGTTGGTCATTTTCCTGGAAAATAAGAAATGTTTGTTGTAAGATTTATAAGGATACGGAAGTAATATAAGTTGAAAGATCTAGAAACCGTAAATACGTGTTCTTATACAATATAAACTTTTGGCTAGTTTAGTGTACTTTATAGTGTTAAATAGTCTTCTTGAGAGGGGGCCATAAGTCGCTTATTTTGAAGTCATAATTTCAGTCACAACACAGAAAAAGTGGTCTTGTGGTTCAGAGTTTCTATAGTATTGGAAAATCAAAAGAAAATGAAACTGAACCACTAAATTGTTTCAAATTTTTGCGAGTAAATTGATAACATCTTTCGGATCAGGGCTGGGCAAATTATTTGACCACGTTTTCAGTTCACCGTGACCCCACAACCTTGTTCCCTGAATTGAGTCACCTAATGCAAGAATTGGTAATTGGTAATTAAAAACAGCCTAGAAAGTTTTGAACAGATTGGTCAACTTGCACCAAAGTTATCAAACATTCAAAACAAGAAATCAAATAATTTGCCCAGACCTGTTTCGGATCACTGAAATTTTGAAATGAAAATTGATTAATTTCTGCAAGTAGAGTAATCATGAGGTTTTGTCTTGAAGCAGTAGCACTGGGGAGTCTAGGAAAATAATTTGGAGTTACAGACACAGAGGACCACCGTTTTAGTTGATAGTCGTGAGTATTCTGCTAGACATTAACGGGTTCGGTCATGTTTAATACAGGAAGTTCCAGTTAAGAAGGTCCCACTTTCCAAAACATAAATATGTATTCTAATGACATGATCCTAACCTCGCTTCATTCTGTTACTGCACAAGATTTTGATTCATTTTCTGAATGTTTACTTTTTACAAAGCATTCATTCTTTAGTCCAAACTAATCTTAATAGGGAACCGGAACCTTACTAGGGAACCACGCGGAGTAGCAACTTCAGTTTAAGTGCTAAAATTACCGTAAAAATTGTATTTGAGGTGCCCCTGGTGCCCTCCGACGGACCCTTTGAACAATAGAGGTGCACCCTCTAATTGAGGTGCCCTCCAGCAGTTTACACTTTTCTCTAAAATCATCATTAAATGCCTCCGAACTGTTCTCTCACATTACTATTTCAGTATTTTTATTGTTAAAAACGTAGTTTGCTATAAAAATTCAAGATTTTCTCCGTTTTTTTTGTTGTAAAAGTTCGATTAATTCGGCATAAAAAACTAATTAAATCAAACAAATTCAAAAGATAGTTGGGTATCGAGGTCTGGGGAATTCGTCGACAAAAATTAGAAGTGCACTCTCTATTTGAATTGCACCTCTAATAGAGTTGCATGCACCTCAAATACAGATTTTATGGTAACCCAAACTTTGGAGCTGAATTTCACCAAAGCTGTCAGAAATCGCGACCGGCCGAGGCCGCGGCTTTTTTCTGAAAATTTCAAATAGCCGCGGCTTTCTAGAGTTTCAACTGAAAACATGACTTGATATACTTTTGACTTTTTGGTACCAATTTGACAACCAGGGTTCGATCCTCACTGGTGGCAAAACTTTTTTGGGCCGACCGCGACTATTTGAAATTTTCATTGTGCGACTGCCTTGATTTCTCAAAACAGGGATGGCCACTGCAAGAACAGAATATAGATTCGGAATCAGGGAAACATCAGCTTCTCTAACCATTGCGTGAGTCTTGTTAGACTTACAGTAATTTATTTTAATTAATTTTACTAATATATTCAAAGCTCCATAATACACTTCGGTAATGATCATATTCCTGAACCCTGGAGAGTAAGATTTCGGATAAGCTGAGCATACCTAAATATAAATAGTTTCCTAAAAAATCTTTAAAATTTCAAAAGCTTGCTCAAAAACCTTTTCCTGTCAAAAAGATATTGCTCTTTGTTAAAACTAAATATTGAGAAAATCAAGAACCTATGTATATATTTTAAGAATTTGAGAAAAACCATGTACACATAAATACAGAATAATAAAATGACATAATGTAGAAAACAAGGAAGAACTATGACCCTAAACCAGTTGACTGAAAACTAAAAATATGGAACTACTACAGAAGGGCATAAAGAACAAAGAGAAGGAGAAGACAGAGAGACAGTAAATGACATGGGAATCATTGACAAGATAACCAAATACTATCTCTGTTTCTATTTTCTCTCTCGTCTCTCTCCATCTCACACACACACTCTCTCTCTGCTGTCTTATCAGTTATTTCCTACTGATGGACACAAAATCAAGATGGTTGAGAGACCTCCTTCTCCTTCTTCTTCTTCTTCACTGCTAATTACGACTGGAGAAAAAAGAGAGAAACAAAAACTGGCGTTTTCTTTTTTCTCTTTTCTCTCGTTTCGTTACGCAGGAAATGTGTTGTACGTATGAATTGGGTTTAAAGTGCATCGAATATGGTGCGATTCCGAAGAAATTATAGAGTTTGATTGGGGTGCTCTCCGGTTCCGGAATTTTATAATTAATGTTTAATTGTGACATTCAGTGTTGAACAGTGTTCTGTTTGTACAGTACTGGCTATAAAGAATGCGACACTTGCAGTTTTTAGTTGAAAATTGTCAACTTTGAGAGTGTGTCATAATAAGACTAACTGTCCCACAAAATAAATTTTTATGGATCGAACAGACCAGAAGTAGAACTTTATTTTTGTAGTTGACAACTTTTTCGTACGGACACTCCCTAGAGAGTTACATATCGTCAAAGTGATTTCTCCTTCAAACCAACCAATTTCAGTTCAAAATAGTGAGGTTTTTGAGCTATCGTCTTAAATTGACCATAACTCTCTAGGGAGCGTCCGTACAAAAAAGTTGTCAACTACAAAAATGGAGCTCTACGTTCAATCTATATGATTCATTAAAAATGTTCATGGTGTGACATTCAGAATTACAATGGCACACTGTCAAAGTTGGTCATTTTCCACTGAAAACTGCCAAAGTTGATACCTTTTTGTCCGGTACTGTATACCGTAAAAACTGTATTTGAGGTGCCCCTCAATTTGATGTGCCCCTCTAATAGTGGTGCCCTCCGACAGACCCTTTGAGCAATAGAGGGGCACCCTCTAATTGAGGTGCCCCTCTAATACAGTTGCCCTTCAGCGATTTACACTTTTCTCTAATTTCATCATTAACTGACTCCGAACTGTTCTCTCTCATTACTATTTTAGCATTTTTGTTGTTAAAAACGTAGTTTGCTACAATAATTCAGGATTTTCTCCGTTTTTTTTTCGTAAAAGTTCGAAGTATTCGGCATAAAAAACTGAAGAAATCAAACAAATTCAAAAGATAGTTGGGTATCGAGGTCGGGCGAATTCGTCGGCGAAAAATAGAGGTGCACCCTCTATTTGAATTTCCCCTGTAATAATGGTGCCCTCCGACGGACCTTTTGAACAATAGAGTTGCATGCACCTCAAATACAGTTTTTACGGTAATTAATGTTTAATTGTGACACACAGTGTTGAACAGTATTCACTTTGTATATCCGGATTTCCAAAATCTAAGTTTTCATTTTAATCAGAAGTAGCCGAATCAAAACTGACATGAATCACAACCACCTGGTCTAATTCCAATGGGTACAGTATAACCAGTTTCTGTTTTTAGTGCGGTGAAGCGTCAAAGGTGCGCCAGCCAATGTTTTGTAGGGAAATCTATAGAAACGATTCAGGCGGTTCTAGATGTATCTGTTTGTCCGGATGTCCTCGCATTCCATGATTAAATTTTTCCTGAAAAACGTTGTTTCCGGTTCTGATAACTTTCTAATCATAAATTACATTTTTATGTACACCTGTTGTTTGTGAAGAGTACATGTGACTTGATTGCCTTTCTGACGGGTTTTCTGGTAAACTGAAATACAGATTTTTTGTGGAAGAAAATGAATAGGAATTTGTGAACCTCGAATCACAATTTTCAGACTATGCTCTATGGTACCTCCCAGATTGAGATGGTCCCGGATTGAAAGCTTGATATTCTGTAAGAAGATGAAGCATTTCTTTCAAAACTATCCCTTGCTTGAATTTCCGAGTATGAAATGAGACACAAACTGCCAGGAAACTCTGATCAGCCATCAGCAACCGTGTCGACGATGCCTCCGATAATTTAAACAGAACTTGGCATTGGTTATCTGCACTTCTCTGAATACGGATGTCCAGAAATTTGACCGTGCACATTTCTGTTTACTGATTCTCTTAAAGTTTGTTCCGATTCTGAATGTTTCAACGGCTCTATTCCAGTTTAGATGTCCTTTAAAAACTCGAACGTCCCTTAAAACCCGTCCTTTCAAACTTTATTTTCTTTGAAACGTCCTTTACAATGTTTAGACGTCCCAAAAAACGTTCAAACGCCCCATAAAATGTTTAGACGTCCCTTGAAACTCCAAAATATAGTTGTGAATATTTAGACGTCCCAAAAAGCGTTTGGATATTTCAAGGGACGTTTAAATATTTTATGGGACGTCTAAACGTTTTAGGGGACGTCTAAATGTTTTGTGGGACGTCTAAACATTTTTGAGCATATTTGAAACCCCAAAGGACGTCTAAGTGCTCTAAAGGACGTATAAGTGTTTTAAGGGACGTCTAAGAGTGTTTTGGGACGTTCGAGTTTTAAAAGGACATCTAAACTGGAATAGAGCCGTTTCAACGTTCCTATGTGTGTCTCTGGATGTCCGATTGTCTTCTAGTGTCTTCTGGGCTTCAGATCAGGGCTGTGCGAAAATGTTTTTTCGAGCATTTTGGACCAGAAAATAAAATAAAAAATTCAAGAGAACTGACTGAAAATATGAGTTACAGTACTGGCCATAAAGAATGCGACACTTGAAGATTTTAGTTGAAAATGGTCAACTTTGTGAGTGTGACACGGCCTTCCTGATAGTCTTACAATATTGATTGTTTATGGAGTATATAGATCACAAATAGAGCTTCATTTTTGTAGTTGACTACTTTTTTGTACGGACACTCCCTAGAGAGTTACATATCGTCAAAGTGATTTCTCACAATTGTTGCCGTTTTACAGTGCTAAAAAGAGAGATTTTTGAGCTGATTACATTGTGTGCCTGTAACTTCTCAGGATGTGCCCGTACAAAAAAGTTGTCAACTATCAAAATGAAGCTCTTTTTGTGATCTATACACTCCATAAACAAGCGATATTGTGAGACTATCAAGAAGGCCGTCTCGAACTCACAAAGTTGACCATTTTCAACTAAAAATTGTATGTCGCACTCTTTATGGCCAGTACTGTACCAACGAATCGTAGAGTTTCCGTTTTCAACTGCATCAGATGCCCATCTTCATATGGTCACAGCAGTCCGAAACGTATGGTCGCGGAAATGCGCATTGTCGCACAACGGTTGGCACGGTGCCAAATTCAAATTTTACGTTTATTTGTCGTATCCACGACGCACACGCAACGCAACTCGGAAAAATTCAATCAGGAAAGTTTTTATTCTCAAAAAACCCAGAAAAATATTGCAAAATATACATAAAAAGTCAATGAATGAAATGTAACAAATGAGGTAATTGGTAGATGATTTGTCTCCAGTCCCTCACTATTCTCAGCTAAATCTAAACTGAAACACCGACTACCATAAAAGTGTAGATCACAACGTGGATCTAAATCAATCGTGTCGAGACCAATAGGGTTACGGTAGTCGAGATAAGGATGACGGCAACATTCAAGTAGAGTGTTGTTCTGTAACTGGGCGCTGGAAATGGTTCCGAGGCCACGTGGACTGGAGAAAATAACGGAATGTTGCATTTTCAGAGTGGAAGAGATCTCGAAGAGAGGCTGGGTAGATTCTAGGAAACAAGAGTCAATGATTAGGTTTTCTATTCTAGAAAAACGAGTTGCATGGATTGGAATATGGGGTAGGCGGGAGAAATGTAGAAAGAGAGTCGAGATTTTCAGATGGGATAAGCCAGAGGGACTGATTAGATCAATTTTTGAATTTGAGATTTCCCAAGATTGAAGAGATTGAGGGTCATGGGTCTCACCGCGAACCATAGATACTGTAGAGTGGAAAATTTTCAAAACCTTCAAAGCTGCGGGTAACTCCATCACCAATAACTTAGAGGTTCTAAAAATGTAGATTTGAGAGAACTTTGCAGATTTTTGGTCTAATGTCAGATGCTCACAATCTCCTAGAATAACTATGGAGATGTTAGAGTCAATTGGGAATCTGGAGGGAAGAGATGACGTGGAAGCTGTGCATGCACAATCTGCCAGAAGACTGGAGATCCTGCATGTGATTCCATGCTCCTCTATACTAATAGACCGGGGATCCACACATGGGGATTGACTTGGTGGACGGCACCGATTATTGGAGATTTGATAGAGAAGAGGTGAATGTTTTGGTGAGTTGAGGAGGAATGAGTTGGTGGAACAGTCGGATGGAGAGCAGTCGATGGTGTTGTTAGCCAGAATGAATGAGGTTGGATGGGATGATGGGGAAGTAGAAGAGAGAAGTGATGGGGAGGGAGTTGAGGTGGTGAGGTCGTTGCCGGTGATGGAGAGTGTGGAAATCTAGAAAATTTTGATCTGGTGGTTATTAACTATTTCAAGATTTTAGCCGCAACTGCGCCCCATAGAAATTTTCTTTTGATTATTCTTTCCTGCGTCTTTCAATTTTTCACGAAATCCTTCTTAGTTTCGGTAGAGCGTGTTTGTCAGAAAGTCATGCTAATTGTAAGTTAATGTTTTTATACGAATATCAGTATCAGACTACAAGAGATTTCTGTTATAGGTTGTTCTAAGGTTTCATCTACGCACAAACGGAAACAGGAATAAATTTTCACAGGAACAGAGCAGGGCCACTGTTCGAGAATGACAGAAATAATTTTTTCTCATACTTGCCACGGGCCAGATCAGCTTGGCCCGGAGACCGATCTGAACGTTATCATATTTTTTAAAACAAGAAAAATGTGCGTAGAAAATTGAGTGACGCAGAGAAAAAATATATTTTTCATAAGAATTTCGGTGGTGCGCAGTTGTGAAAACAGTCATCAGCTAATATTAGCAGAGCAATTTCGTTACAACTGCGCTCCACCGCAAACGAGAGAGTATCGGCGAGAGACGCAGAGTTTGTTCTGGCGCGAAACAGATTTTCACCATTTTTGATCTATTTCCACAAGTTTTAATAATGTTTTTGCAAATTTCCGAGAGAAAATGTGAAAAATAGATCAAAAATGGTGAAAATCTGTTTCGCGCCACAACAAAACTCTGCGTCTCTCACCGATACTCTCTCGTTTGCGGTGGGGCGCAGTTGTAAGAAGGCGTGGGCTGCTAATAGGTAATTTTCAAGATAAAATTGGTAGAACGAGGTTGGAAACTCCTTCTCGAAACGAAATTATTTTTTTGATCATTCAAAACTTTCATGAAATTTTTTCAGTGAAACACTGGCCACATGCATCAATTAAAACTTTTAAAAAATCACCTGACTATCTCCATAAAATGCTTCGGATTCCATCATCATTATTCTATTCCCATTCATCTCAATCTCGTCAAACACTGAATCCTTGAACACATTCTTCTCGATATTCTCAATTTTTGAGTTTCTTATCCCCAACTTTCCAATAGTTGAGTTGTAAATCCAATCACTTTCGATCATTTCAATATCCATTCCATCAAAATCCACTGCTTTGATCTCTGACTTATTGATACTTGATCCATTGAAAATTTCAATTTTCGACTCTCCGAATCCCAAACTTTTTATTCGGGATTTTTCGATAGCTCTCGGTTTGATGGATGTGATTGTGGAGTGATTGAAGAATAATATTGATAGAGTGTAATTGGTGAAAGAGAATGAATCGAGGGATCCGATGGAGCAGTTGGAGAAGATAATCGAGTTAAGACTGGAAGTGATAGCAGCTTCCGGACGGAATACAGGGGTGTCGATGTCCTGGAAAATTGATATTTTTGAAAGTATAGTACGAGCGGCAAATGAACTAGTTACCCTGGAAACCGGTCCAATCCTTTGAATATTGGAACTTGTGATTTCCAAAACATTACATCCCAATTTGTATGGACTCATGATATTGAAGGTAGAGGATTCGATGAGACATCTGAAAAGAAAAGAATGATTTGCATACAAGGTTTTGGAGGAGTTTTACTGATTTCTAGAGAGAAGAAATGAACTACAGGAGTTATCGGGTCGGCAGGGTGGCCGAGGTAGAAAAAGCTTAACCTTCCGTTTTTAGCTTTCAAGATAATCTCTCACATAAACGTTATTTGTCAGAAAAAAATCCAGACAGCGCCTAGAAAACCACTGATAGCTCAGAGTTTTTTTTTAGTCCATCGCAAAATCTCATTTTGTGGAATTAGTAGAAGTTTCAGTGTACCGATTAGCAAACTTTTTTAAAAGAAATGACGAGCAAGGAAAGAATACGTCCCGAATCAGAGCAGGTACTAATCAGCACCGACTAAACGATGGTTAAACGATATATTTAAGTCTTTAAGACAATATTTGACTGTTCTGATTCGTACCAGATCTAATCCGTTCCGATTCGGGAGCAATTCTGAACCACAGAAAAGAACGCAACAGATTATTTTTTTATCGAAGGGGCTTTTCTACCTCGGCATCCTAGAAAACTATTCAAATAGAGGAATACAATGTCTCTATCCATCTGCTATGTCCACATTCACTTCGCACTATGTCTGGTGAATCCTCTGGGAAACCAAACAATACGACATCTTCCATTCATTGCCTCCTAGCCTACACCGTCGACTATTCTCCCTAACCCTCTGCCCATTTGACCACAAGAATCGATAATTTGTTTCGAATGGAGCCTATTTTTCCCCTGTTTCGACTACCCGAGAAGGTCATCTTGGAAGTGATCAAAAATTTTGGTATGAATAAATTGTAAGTTTACTACATATTTTTGGGAGCATACTTCACACCGATGGGGCCAGGCCAAAATCAAAATCACATTTCGGACCGGTTTCAAGGAAAGGTACCTATTTTTGACCGAAATTTAGAAATTTATTGGGCTTTTTTTTCGAAAAAGTGGAACTTTCGGTTATATTTCAAAATTCAATCAAAAACTAGTAATGCATCATAAATTTGTATTTTTTTTTAATTTAAAACTGAAAAAAATTCAAATTTTTGGTAAATAGAATAGGTAGCCTTCTGGAAACTGAGTCGGACCAATTTATATATATATATATATATATCCAGAAATTCCAGATTTCCAGAAATATTTTTTTAATATTATATATTTTCAGGTTCGAATTCTCTCTAATCTCAACGAAAACTAAGAATATCGCGGCGTTATTAGGAATAGCAGCTCAAACTGTTTGCATCTCCATCGGTCGTTTTGTTTTCGTAACTGTGTACGTTAGACCCAGTAATATGGAAATCACGTTTTTTAACGATCTGGTTGGTCAAGATTCATTGATTCATTTGGACTCCAATCAGCCTATTTCTGCTTATTTTTCAAATTATTATAACAGAAGAGTTCGATCATCGACTCTATTCAGTTTCAACAACTGGTTGGATCACATTAGGACTGTATTCAGTTATAGTAAACCACAAGATATGACTTTCTTGCGGGGTAACGACCGATTTGAAGTGGAATCGTTGAAAAATGCGATTAAAAGTGTGGATCAGCTTTTTTTAACTGGAGAGAACTCTGAATCTCGGAATAGGGAACTTTTAGAACATTTCAAAAATGCCAACAAACTAATTCTAGAAAGGAATCCATTTGAAGAAGCTTGTGAAGTTCAAAAATACTTCATTCGAAATTTCAAAAGTATCGCATATTGTGATGACGTTTCACTTGATGATATGTTATTGGTTAACAGTAAGAGAGTCGAATTCTCCCGTCCGATATCTGAGAAACAATTCATTCGATTTCTCAAGCATTGGATTCGTGGATCTAATCCAAGACTGCAATTCATGAATCTATACATCGATATTGCTGATTTAGTAAACGGAGAGGTGTATTTGAAAGGAATCAACTGGATTGAAATAACTGAAGAGTCGAAGAAAGAAATCCGTCAAAAACACGGAATTTATGATAATGAAATGGTTCAGATCAAACGGAACGACGGGACAACTGCTGTGTTTGTGCTTTATGAATTTGAGACTTTTATTTCTGTTTGTTTTTATGTTTTGTACTAATTGCGATGTTTGTGAAGTTATGTTTATCAGATTGTTCTGTACTTTCACGGCATCGCGAGGCGTAAAGTCCTGAGTACACCAATTTGATTTTTTTTATTTTCGAGTTGCTTTGACTTCACGCCTCGCGATGTTGTGTACTTTCGAATTATATCTGTTTGAATGATTTTCTCTATCTAATTGCCTTTTTTCCATGTAATTTGTTTTATTTTATTGTTCGATCACCGTGAAGCAGAGATCGAGGCTAATACATAATGACTAAACTATACGACCACACAATTTCCAGAACATCTTTCTACAGAATTAATCTTTTCTGATTTTCGTGTTTAAGTTCACTTGTCGTATCTCTTGAAAAAATTGAACTCGGTGTACTTCTTGCACCTTGCGATATTATTCAAAAAATGGTTTTCCGGACATGAATGAAAAAGCCCTATTAACTATTATTTTTACAAGTTATAACAAGTTATATAAATAGAAGAATGCTACGTCTCACTTATCCATCTGATATGTCCACATTCACTTCACACTATATCTGCAGAGGTCTACAGAATCCTCTGGGAAACCAAACAGTACGTCACCTTCCATTCATTACCTCCTAGCCAACACCGTCGACTGTTCTCTCTAACCCACTGCCCAGTCAACCACAGGAATCAATAATTCGTTTCGAATGGAGCCTACTTTTCCGCTATTTCGATTACCCGAGAATGCCATCTTAGAAGTGATCAAGTATTTGGCTATAGATCCATTGTGAGTTTACTACATGCTCCAGGAACATACTTAACACCGATCGTCTCTGTCGGACCAATTTTTCGAATCTTTTTTCAGGTTTGAATTCTCCCTAATCTCCACAAAAACAAAGAATATTTCGACATCATTAGGAATAACAGCTCAAGCTATTCGTATCGCCATTTCTCGTGATGTTGGAGTAACTGTATACGGTAGATACTTCAATATGAATTGCACTTTTTATAACGATTCGGTTGATGCATTGATTCATTTGGACTCAAATCAACCTATTTCTGCTCATTATCGCGATCGCTATGAATGGAGAACAGTTCGATCATTCACTCCATTATTCAGTTTCAACAACTGGTTGGATCACATTAAGACTGTATTCTGTTATAATAAACCACCAAATGTGGTTATCTGGGACGGAAATGAGAGATTTGAGATGAAATCGTTGAAAAATGTGATCAAAAGTGCCAATCGCCTTGCTTTAGCTGGAGACAATACTGAATTTCGATGCAGGGAAATTTTGGAACATTTCAAAAATGCCAACGAACTAGATCTCGGAAGGAACCCATTTGAAGAAGCTTGTGAAGTTCAAAAATTCTTTATGCGAAACTTCGAAAGTATCGTATTTCATGATGATGTCTCACTTGATGATATGTTATTGGTCAACAGTAAGAGAGTCGAACTCTACCATTCAATATCTCAAAAACAGTTCAATCGATTTCTCAAGCATTGGATTCGTGGATCTAATCCAAGACTGCAATTCATGCATCTATTCGTCGATATAACTGATTCTCTAAACGGGGAAATCTATTTAAAAGGAATCAGATGTATGAAAATGAGTGAAGATGCAAAAGGAGAAATTCGTCAAAAACACAGACTGTCTGTTAGTGTTGATATGATCCAGATCAGACGGAAGGATGGTACAACTGCAGTGATTGGGGTCAACGATTCAGGGAATATTCTCCGTTTCATTGTGCTCCACTAAAACCTAATGGAATTTTAAAACTGTTTTTAACTTTTTCCATGTGGCCTTTTCTATTTCTCTTTGTTTCATAACTTGCGCTTTATCTTTTCAACTGTAACCTCCGGAAATTTTTATAAACGTTCTATACATAAACGATTGCTACAAATCACCTTTCTATTCATTTTGGTCTGCTAACATTCCCAGGACGGATGATTCTAGAGAACCTTCTGGCAAATCAAATAGAGAAAGACCCTTATTATTCCCCCCCCCCCCTCCAGTCAACCAAAAGAATCAATAATTCGTTTTGAATGGAGCCTACTTTTCCCCTGCTTCGACTACCCGAAAACGTCATCTTAGAAGTTATCAAGAATATGGCTATAGATCCATTGTGAGTTTACAACATATGTTAGGGACATACTCAACACCGTTCGGGCTGGGGGGCTGGGGCAACATCAAAGTTGTTAGAGTTTTTTTCCGAAAAAGTCGGGCTTTCGATTCTACGTCAAAATTCAATCAAAAGCTAGTAATACATCATAAATTTGTATTTTTATTTGATTTGAAATTGGAAAAATTCAAATTTTTGGTACAAAGAATGGTTAACTTTTTTGGAATCTAGATCGGACCAATTTTTGAATCTTTTTTCAGGTTCGAATTCTCCCTAATCTCAAGGAAAACTAAGAATATCGCGGCATCATTAGGAATAAAAGCTCAAGCATTTATTACCATTTGTCATTTTATTGACGTATCTGTATACTATGGACCCAGTAATAGGCTTTTCACGTTCTATAACGATCCGGTTGATGCATTGATTCATTTGGACTCAAATCAACCTATTTCTGCTTATTCTCTCAATGAAAACAAAACAGTTCGATCATCGACTCCATTCAGTTTCAACAACTGGTTAGATCACATTATGACTGTCTTCTGTTATAATAAACCATCAAATGTGGTTTTCGGGCTCGGAAATGAGCGATTTGAGATGGAATCGGTGAAAAATGCAATAACAAGTGCCAATTATCTTTCTGTAAATGGGGACAATGTTGAATTTCGGAACAGGGAAATTTTGGAGCATTTCAAAAATGCCAACGAATTAAATCTAAGAAGGAATCCATTTGAAGAAGCTTGTGAAGTTCAAAAAATCTTTATTCGAAACTTCGAAAGTATCACATTTCATGATGATGTCTCACTTGATGACATGTTATTGGCCAACAGTAAGAGAGTCGAACTCTACCGTTCAATATCTCAAAAACAATTCAATCAATTTCTCAAGCATTGGATTCGTGGATCTAATCCAAGATTAGAACGTATGTCTCTACAAATCGATAAAAATGATTCCTTGAACGGAGAACTGTATTTGAAAGGAATCAACTGCATGGAAACGAGTGAAAATGCCAAAAGAGAAATCCGTCGGGAGCACCACCTGCCAAGTCATGCTGATATTATTCAAATCAGACGGAAGGATGGTACAACTGCAGTGATTGGGACCAACGATTCGGGAGATATTCTCAATGTCCGTTTCATGGTGCTCCACTAAATTCAAATTGAATTTAAAATTGCTTTGAATCTTTTTTCCCAAGTCTCCTTTTCTATTTCTCTTTACTTTGTTACTTGTGTTTTATCTTTTCCACTGTAACCTCCGGAAATTTTTATTAACGTTCTATACATTTACTCATAAACGAATGCTACAAATTACCCTTCTATTCGTTTGGTCTGCTAACATTCCCAGGACGGATGATTCTAGAGGACCTTCTGGCAAATCAAATAGCGAGACTCCCTTATTATTTCCTCCTAACATAACTTCCTCCTGGCCTACACTGTCTAATATTCTCCCTAACCCTCTGCGCATTTGACCACAAGAATCAATAATTTGTTTCGAATGGAGCCTACTTTTCCGCTATTTCGACTACCCGAGAATGTCATCATCGAAGTGATCAAGAATTTGGCTATGGAACCATTGTGAGTTTACCACATATTTTAGGAGTATACTTATAACACCGATCGTCGCGGAATTAAACTAAAAGCTAGTAATGCATCATAAATTTATAGTTTTATTATTTAAAACTGAATATTTAAAATTTTTGGTGAAAAGAATAGGTTTTTTCTGGAATCTGGGTCGAACCAATTTTTAGAATATATTTTCAGGTTCGAATTCTCCTTAATCTCAACAAAAACAAAAAATATCGCGGCGTCATTAGGAATGACAGCTCAATCTTTTCGGATCGCCATTTCTCGTATTGTTGGAGTAACTGTATACGATAGATACTTCAATATGGATCGCACTTTTTATAACGATTCGGTTGATGCATTGATTCATTTGGACTCAAATCAACCTATTACTGCTTATTTGCCCTATGAAAGGAGAACAGTTCGATCATCGATTCCATTCAGTTTCAACAACTGGTTGGATCACATTAAGACTGTTTTCTGTTATAATGAACCACCTACTGTGGTTTTCTGGACGGGAAATGAGCGATTTGCGATGGAATCGTTGAAAAATGTGATTAAAAATGTCAATCAGCTTGTTGTATCTGGAGAGAATACTGAATTTCGGAGCAGGGAACTTCTGGAACATTTCAAAAATGCCAACGAATTAACTCTAGGGAGGAATCTATTTGGAGAAGCTTGTGAAGTTCAAAAATTCTTCATTCAAAACTGAGATGTATTGAGATGAGTGAAGAGTCGAAGAAAGAAATCCGTCAAAAACACGGAATCTCTGATATTGAAATGGTTCAAATCAGACGGGAAGAAGGGACAACTGCAGTGATTGCGACGAAGAACTGTGAGAATTTTTATTATGTTTGTTTTTATGTTTTGTACTAAAACATCTTACCTGTTTACGTGTGTTCCACAACTGAAATATTTTTTCAAACTATGTTTATTTTTTGTTTCTGTACATTCCAATTATATATCTTTCCATGCTTTTCTCTATCTAATTCTCTTGTTCTATGTCTTATGATTTTGAACTGTTTCAATACATGATGAATAAACTGAACGACAAGACATCTTCCAGAAAATCTCAGAACAATCCCACATATTTTTTCAGGACTCGGTCATTTTACTCTGGTTGTATTTAAAAGTCTACGAAAATCTAGAACCACATGTTGTGAAGACATGGACGGAACACAGAATGACGAATTGTAGAAATACCTATTGAAACTTCAAAAAAAGATTGTACACTGAGTCGAAAAATAGAGGAACTAACGCTCTCCACCTAGGACACTCAACTATTTCAATACATGATGAATAGACTGGACGGCAAAATATCTTCAAGAAAATCTCAGAACAATCCCACATATTTTTTCAGAACTCAGTCATCGGTCAATCTAGAACCACAAGACATGTTTAGAAAATTGTTTAAATAGAGGAATACAATGTCTCATCTATCCATCTGCTATGTCCACATTCACTGTGTCTGCACAGGTCTACAGAATCCTCTGGGAAACCAAACAATACGACATCTTCCATTCATTACCTCCTAGCCTACACCGTCGACTATTCTCTCTTAACCTCTGCCCAGTCAGCCTCAAGAATCGATAATTTGTTTCGAATGGAGCCTATTTTTCGGCTATTTCGACTACCCGAGAACGTCATCTTGGAAGTGATCAAAAATTTTGGTATGAATAAATTGTAAGTTTACTACATATTTTTGGGAGCATACTTCACACCGATGGGGCCAGGCCAAAATCAAAATCAAATTTCGGACCGGTTTCAAGGAAAGGTACCTATTTTTGACCGAAATTTAGAAATTTATTGGGCTTTTTTTTTTCGAAAAAGTGGAACTTTCGGTTATATTTTAAAATTCAATCAAAAACTAGTAATGCATCATAAATTTGTATTTTTTTTTAATTTAAAACTGAAAAAAATTCAAATTTTTGGTAAATAGAATAAGTAGCCTTTCTGGAAACTGAGTCGGACCAATTTTTAGAATATTCTAGAATATATATATATATATATATATATCCAGAAATTCCAGATTTCCAGAAATATTTTTTTAATATTATATATTTTCAGGTTCGAATTCTCTCTAATCTCAACGAAAACTAAGAATATCGCGGCGTTATTAGGAATAACAGCTCAAACTGTTTGCATCTCCATCGGTCGTTTTGTTTTCGTAACTGTGTACGTTAGACCCAGTAATATGGAAATCACGTTTTTTAACGATCTGGTTGGTCAAGATTCATTGATTCATTTGGACTCCAATCAGCCTATTTCTGCTTATTTTTCAAATTATTATAACAGAAGAGTTCGATCATCGACTCTATTCAGTTTCAACAACTGGTTGGATCACATTAGGACTGTATTCAGTTATAGTAAACCACAAGATATGACTTTCTTGCGGGGTAACGACCGATTTGAAGTGGAATCGTTGAAAAATGCGATTAAAAGTGTGGATCAGCTTTTTTTAACTGGAGAGAACTCTGAATCTCGGAATAGGGTACTTTTAGAACATTTCAAAAATGCCAACGCGCTAATTCTAGGAAGGAAACCATTTGAAAAAGCTTGTGAAGTTCAAAAATACTTCATTCGAAATTTCAAAAGTATCGCATATTGTGATGATGTTTCACTTGATGATATGTTATTGGTTAACAGTGAGAGAGTCGAATTATCCCGTCCAATATCTCAGAAACAATTCATTCGATTTCTCAAGCATTGGATTCGTGGATCTAATCCAAGACTGCAATTCATGAATCTATACATCGATATTGCTGATTTAGTAAACGGAGAGGTGTATTTGAAAGGAATCAACTGGATTGAAATAACTGAAGAGTCGAAGAAAGAAATCCGTCAAAAACACGGAATTGACGATTGATATGGTTCAGATCAGACGGAACGACGGGACAACTGCAGTGATTGCGACGAAGAACTTTGAGAAGTTTTATTATGTTTGTTTTTATGTTTTGTACTAATTGCGATGTTTGTGAAGTTATGTTTATCAGATTGTTCTGTACTTTCACGTCATCGCGAGGCGTAAAGTCCTGAGTACACCAATTTGAATTTTTTCTTTTCGAGTTGCTTTGACTTCACGCCTCGCGATGCTGTGAACTTTCGAATTATATTTACTTTAAGGATTTTCTCTATCTAATTGTCTTCTTTCCATGTAATTTGTTTTATTTTATTGTTCGATCACCGTGAAGCAGAGATCGAGGCTAATACATAATGACTAAACTATACGACCACACAATTTCCAGAACATCTTTCTACAGAATTAATCTTTTCTGATTTTCGTGTTTAAGTTCACTTGTCGTATCTCTTGAAAAAATTGAACTCGGTGTACTTCTTGCACCTTGCGATATTATTCAAAAAATGGTTTTCCGGACATGAATGAAAAAGCCCTATTAACTATTATTTTTACAAGTTATAACAAGTTATATAAATAGAAGAATGCTACGTCTCACTTATCCATCTGATATGTCCACATTCACTTCACACTATATCTGCAGAGGTCTACAGAATCCTCTGGGAAACCAAACAGTACGTCACCTTCCATTCATTACCTCCTAGCCAACACCGTCGACTGTTCTCTCTAACCCACTGCCCAGTCAACCACAGGAATCAATAATTCGTTTCGAATGGAGCCTACTTTTCCGCTATTTCGATTACCCGAGAATGCCATCTTAGAAGTGATCAAGTATTTGGCTATAGATCCATTGTGAGTTTACTACATGCTCCAGGAACATACTTAACACCGATCGTCTCTGTCGGACCAATTTTTCGAATCTTTTTTCAGGTTTGAATTCTCCCTAATCTCCACAAAAACAAAGAATATTTCGACATCATTAGGAATAACAGCTCAAGCTATTCGTATCGCCATTTCTCGTGATGTTGGAGTAACTGTATACGGTAGATACTTCAATATGAATTGCACTTTTTATAACGATTCGGTTGATGCATTGATTCATTTGGACTCAAATCAACCTATTTCTGCTCATTATCGCGATCGCTATGAATGGAGAACAGTTCGATCATTCACTCCATTATTCAGTTTCAACAACTGGTTGGATCACATTAAGACTGTATTCTGTTATAATAAACCACCAAATGTGGTTATCTGGGACGGAAATGAGAGATTTGAGATGAAATCGTTGAAAAATGTGATCAAAAGTGCCAATCGCCTTGCTTTAGCTGGAGACAATACTGAATTTCGATGCAGGGAAATTTTGGAACATTTCAAAAATGCCAACGAACTAGATCTCGGAAGGAACCCATTTGAAGAAGCTTGTGAAGTTCAAAAATTCTTTATGCGAAACTTCGAAAGTATCGTATTTCATGATGATGTCTCACTTGATGATATGTTATTGGTCAACAGTAAGAGAGTCGAACTCTACCATTCAATATCTCAAAAACAGTTCAATCGATTTCTCAAGCATTGGATTCGTGGATCTAATCCAAGACTGCAATTCATGCATCTATTCGTCGATATAACTGATTCTCTAAACGGGGAAATCTATTTAAAAGGAATCAGATGTATGAAAATGAGTGAAGATGCAAAAGGAGAAATTCGTCAAAAACACAGACTGTCTGTTAGTGTTGATATGATCCAGATCAGACGGAAGGATGGTACAACTGCAGTGATTGGGGTCAACGATTCAGGGAATATTCTCCGTTTCATTGTGCTCCACTAAAACCTAATGGAATTTTAAAACTGTTTTTAACTTTTTCCATGTGGCCTTTTCTATTTCTCTTTGTTTCATAACTTGCGCTTTATCTTTTCAACTGTAACCTCCGGAAATTTTTATAAACGTTCTATACATAAACGATTGCTACAAATCACCTTTCTATTCATTTTGGTCTGCTAACATTCCCAGGACGGATGATTCTAGAGAACCTTCTGGCAAATCAAATAGAGAAAGACCCTTATTATTCCCCCCCCCCCCCCCCCTCCAGTCAGCCACAAGAATCAATAATCCGTTTCGAATGGAGCCTACTTTTCCCCTGCTTCGACTACCCGAGAACATCGTCTTAGATGTGATCAAGAATATGGCTATAGATCCATTGTGAGTTTACAACATATGTTAGGAACATACTCAACATTGTTCGGGGTGGGGCAACATCAAAGTTGTTAGAGTTTTTTTCCGAAAAAGTCGGACTTTCGATTCTACGTCAAAATTCAATACAAAGCTAGTAATACATCATAAATTTGTATTTTTATTTGATTTAAAATTGGAAAAATTCAAATTTTGGTACAAAGAATGGTTAACCTTTTTGGAATCTAGATCGGACCAATTTTTGAATCTTTTTTCAGGTTCGAATTCTCCCTAATCTCAAGGAAAACTAAGAATATCGCGGCATCATTAGGAATAACAGCTCAAGCATTTATTACCATTTGTCATTTTATTGACGTATCTGTATACTATGGACGCAGTTCTAGGCTTTTCACGTTCTATAACGATCCGGTTGATGAAGATGCATTGATTCATTTGGACTCAAATCAACCTATTTCTGCTTATTCTCTCAATGAAAACAAAACAGTTCGATCATCGACTCCATTCAGTTTCAACAACTGGTTAGATCACATTATGACTGTCTTCTGTTATAATAAACCATCAAATGTGGTTTTCGGGCTCGGAAATGAGCGATTTGAGATGGAATCGGTGAAAAATGCAATAACAAGTGCCAATTATCTTTCTGTAAATGGGGACAATGTTGAATTTCGGAACAGGGAAATTTTGGAGCATTTCAAAAATGCCAACGAATTAAATCTAGGAAGGAATCCATTTGAAGAAGCTTGTGAAGTTCAAAAAATCTTTATTCGAAACTTCGAAAGTATCACATTTCATGATGATGTCTCACTTGATGACATGTTATTGGCCAACAGTAAGAGAGTCGAACTCTACCGTTCAATATCTCAAAAACAATTCAATCAATTTCTCAAGCATTGGATTTGTGGATCTAATCCAAGATTAGAACGTATGTCTCTACAAATCGATAAAAATGATTCCTTGAACGGAGAACTGTATTTGAAAGGAATCAACTGCATGGAAACGAGTGAAAATGCCAAAAGAGAAATCCGTCGGGAGCACCACCTGCCAAGTCATGCTGATATTATTCAAATCAGACGGAAGGATGGTACAACCATACTTGCAAACCGGGCCGAAACGGGCCGACACGGGCCGGCGCGTAACTCGCTTCAAACTCAATATTATGAGCTGAAAAATATACCAAAATGTAGATCTCGACGAGTTCTATCTCCGTGACCTAATTCGGGCCGGATAGCTATTAGTTAATGTTCCGCGGGCCGGGAAAAAGTGCCAAAAAACGCGAAAATGGCCAAAAAAGCCATTCTAGCCCGGCCCGCGGCATATTAACGAATTGACATCCGGCCCGTAGTAGGTCACGGACATAGAACTCGTCGAGATCTACATTTTGATATATTTTGCAGATCATAATATTGAGTTTGAAGCGAGTTACCCGCCGGCCCGTGTCGGCCCGTTTCGGCCCGGTTTGCAAGTATGGGTACAACTGCAGTGATTGGGACCAACGATTCGGGAGATATTCTCAATGTCCGTTTCATGGTGCTCCACTAAATTCAAATTGAATTTAAAATTGCTTTGAATCTTTTTTTCCAAGTCTCCTTTTCTATTTCTCTTTACTTTGTTACTTGTGTTTTATCTTTTCCACTGTAACCTCCGGAAATTTTTATTAACGTTCTATACATTTACTCATAAACGAATGCTACAAATTACCCTTCTATTCATTTGGTCTGCTAACATTCCCAGGACGGATGATTCTAGAGAACCTTCTGGCAAATCAAATAGAGAGAGACCCTTATTATTTCTCCCTCTCCCTAACATACCTCCCTCCTCGCCTACACCGTCGACTATTCTCCCCAATCCTCTTCCGAGTCAACCACAAGAATCGATAATTTGTTTCGAATGGAACCTACTTTTCCGCTATTTCGACTAACCGAGAATGTCATCATCGAAGTGATCAAGAATTTATGTGCGAATCGATTGTGAGTTTACTACATATTTTAGGAGTATACTTAACACCGATCGTCGCGGAATTCAACTAAAAGCTAGTAATACAAAATAAATTTGTACTTTTATTGCTTAAAACTGAAAAAAATCAAATTGTTGGTAAAAATAATAGGTTTTTTTCTGGAATCTGGGCCGGACCAATTTTTAGAATATATTTTCAGGTTCGACTTCTCCTTAATCTCAACAAAAACAAAAAATATCGTGGCGTCATTAGGAATGACAGCTCAATCTGTTCGGATCGCCATTTCTCGTATTGTTTTAGTAACTGTATACGGTAGATACTTCAGTATGGATCGCAATTTTTATAACAATTCGGTTGATGCATTGATTCATTTGGACTCAAATCAACCTATTACTGCTTATTTACCCTATGAAAGGAGAACAGTTCGATCATCCACTCCATTATTCAGTTTCAACAACTGGTTGGATCACATTAAGACTGTATTCTGTTATAATAAACCACCAAATGTGGTTATCTGGGACGGAAATGAGCGATTTGAGATGGAATCGGTGAAAAATGTGATCAAAAGTGCCAATCGCCTTGCTTTAGCTGGAGGCAATACTGAATTTCGGAGCAGGGAAATTTTGGAACATTTCAAAAATGCCAACGAACGAAATCTAGGAAGGAATATATTTGGAGAAGCTTGTGAATTTCAAAAATATTTCATTCGAAACTTCAACAGTATCGCATTTCATGATGATGTTTCACTCGATGATATGTTATTGGTTAACAGTGAGAGAGTGACATTCAATCGTCCAATATCTCAAAAACAATTCAATCAATTTCTCAAGCATTGGATTCGTGGATCTAATCCAAGACTACAATACATGAATCTCGAGATAGCTGATTTAGTCAACGGAGAAGTGTATTTGAAAGGAATCAACTGCATGAAAATGAGTGAAGAGTCGAAAAAAGAAATCCGTGAAAAATACGGAATTCCTGATATTGAAATGGTTAAGATCCGACGAAACGAAGGGACAACTGCTGTGCTTGTGCCTTATGCATTTGAGACGTTTATTTCTGTTCGTTTTTATGTCTTGTACTAATTGCGATGTTTGTGAAGCACATCAGAGCGAGGCGTAAGCCCGTGGAATCGCGCTCCGCCGTACAATGGTTCGCACGGTTCCAACAAAGCCTTGGCTTACAAACCGCTCGCAACGCGACTCCGAAAAATTCTGATCTGTACATTACGGACCTTACAATGCTGTGGAAAAGTTTGGTTTATTATGTTTAACCTAAAAATGCTTTGGCACTGTGCCAATTGTTGTTCGACGAAGCGCTTTTCTGCAACTTAACGCCTCGCGATGCTGTGTACTTTCGAATTATATCTATTTTAAAGCTTGTCTCCATCTAATTGTCTTTTTCCCATGTTATATGTTTTGTTTTACCGTTTGATAATCTTGAAGCAGAGATCGGTTAATAAATAATGATTTCCCAAATTTTTTTCATCAATGATTGGTTGGCAAGAGGGAATCAAGTTAAAAAGAGAATAGGAATCGTCAACATGGATGTGAAGGATTTCGTTCAAGTTTAAAAAAAAAGTGGTTGTTTCCGTGAGCTGGCAGCTATCTTGGCAGCGGAGTTAAGAGAACAATGGGAATCCGACAGAAGAGCTGCTAGAAGAGCTGTTAGGAAAGAAAGGCAGGAGATCAAACGTCGTATTAGGTCACAGAAGAAAAAATGGGAGATGGTGCAAGAGGAGCGTCAAATTGCTAGGAAACGTAAGATGATGAGTCAAAGAAAAGCCAGGAAGTTATATAGAAGAAAGATGAAGAAAGCAAAAGATCGACATTGGCTAAAGTTTCGAGAATTGAAGTACAAGTTCGTGTTTCGTACTCGAGTAATAATGCGGCCGCCAATCTTGTGTGTTTCACCTGGTATCTATCGCGTATGGTCTTTGCTTCTTACTTTAGAAACTTTTTTCAAAGCAAGAAATAAGAAAAGGAAATGCAGTACATGAAGGAAGTTCACGTTTTTAAGGATAACGGACACGGACATATTGAACTCTCAATTCTTAATTTTCACGTACGTTGCGTGCGTATTCAAAATAAAATAAAATAAAATAACTATACGGCAACACAATTTCCAGAACAACTGACTAGGGAATGGTATACACATAGGCACAAGGGTTTTTACGTTCATTGCTGTGCAAGCGTTCTTCTTATTTGCACATATTACTGTTTCAGACTGAAGTAAATCTGAAAAAATATTCAAACTTACTTTTCAATAATATTCTGCTCGCCATCGAACTCTATCACATTCTCCTCTTTCCTCGGCACCAAATAAACCGAACAATTCTTCATAATAGTATTCTCCGAGTCGATATTCAGAAGGAATGTGTCATGTGCACTCTCAATAGTCACTCCATCCATAATCAACTCATCAATCCGACTTCCAGAGAATGCTTCCGATTCAATCATTCCAATATGTATAGACTCTTTGAAGTAGAGATGATCGATTTGATACATTTTCGAAAACGCTTTCCTTTCGATTCTTCCTATTTTAGTTTTATGAAAATAGATGTAGTCAATGTTGGTCAAATAGTGGAATGCTTCCATAGCAATGACGTCGATTTGAGAGTTGCGGAACCTAAAAAACTATTATTAGTACTGTTTAATCATACAGTAACCCAGCTCACCATAAATGGTCGATATGAGACAATCCAGCAAACGCGACAGGAGCCAAGGAGGAGATTGTGCACTAAAACATATTGAGGTTGGGGGGGGGGACTAGTTATTCAAAAACTGGGTTTCTTGTCCAGCAAAAAAGTTGGGAACCAAGTTTATTGAAAGTTTTTGAGTCTGGCGTGCCGTCGGCGCGTTTTTCATAAACTGCAATGATGTTTATCAGAGTTGCATGGAAGTAAAAATCTCTTATCCGAAAGTTGGAAGTCGGAAGTCGGAAGCGATTTTCCTTATCCGGAAGTCGGAACTCGGAAGTCGGAAGTCGGAATTAGACTTTTTCTCAAACTTTCAAAAACTCCAAGAGAAAAATCATGAAATTCGCGAAAATCCGTGGAAAATTAGTTTTTGGCAGAAGAAAAGCCTTTTTTCTGTCCTTTTAGACCATTTTTCCTTGTATTTCTGCAAAATATACTTTCGGAAATTCCACAATTATGGAATGACGGAAGTCGGAAGTTAATTCCTTATCCGGATGTCGGAAGTCGGAAGTGATTTTTCCTTATCCGGAAGTCGGAAGTGATTTTTCTTATCCGAAAGTCGGAAGCCGGAAGTCGGAATTCCATTCTGATGTTTATTAGAGCTCCCTAATTCTGAAACTGCGCTCTATTTTTTCAGTCTCTTTTTTCTGGGAAAACAATATTTTATCGACATTTGGTAGATCATATAGTGTTCCTTAACTCTGAACCTTCGGATGAAAAAAGTAAAAAGATAAAATTACTTTTATTTTAACAAGTGATTAAAACGGAAGTCAGACATCAAATGTTCATAATATTTGTTCTAACCGAAAAGTACATTCTCTTGATTAGTTTAGATCAAGAAACAAGTGAAGCAGTAGGTTCTCAAGTTTTTGTATTATATTTGTACGTTATGAACAATTTTCACAAGGCACTGAGCAAATTTCCAGATTCTCAAAAAGACTAATTCTGATCCCAGCTTTGAAAACGCGTCAACGACACCCCAGCCATATGCCAGCCCCCAATTCCTATAATCCTTTATTAAAACAACCACCATTTTTTTTTCCAATTCCGCCCAATTTCCATTGAACACTACTTCAGATGAAAATGAGCTGTTAGGTAACCAGTTCTTTCCCTTTTTTTTTTCGAAATTTCTGTCCCCCATATATTTGAAAGTTTACTTACTGTTCCCCTTTGCTCCTTCTTTCACCGCCCAATTCGGTGCACAAACAACCGATTTATTTAGAAGAGAGAGAGTGGAAGGAGAAGAAGAAATAGTTATTCGCGCATTTTTTTTCTGACGGTTGCTCTTTTGAGAAAGTGTACCTGATCAAACATTTATTTTTTTCCATTTGGTTACACTTTTGGTACATACTGTTTTTCTTATTCAATTGTTTCTATATCTATACTGTTTTAGAAAGTACTGTTGGAGTTAATCATGAGTCAACTCAAACCAGAATTCATCTATGTACCGTAAAATCTGAAATAGAAGTACCCCTAACAAGGGAACCTCAAGAGGACGCAAGTTTGGAATTGTTCCAAACTGCTATCAGGCATTGAAGACAACTTTATTAAACATATCCCAAATTTTTGTTTTGTGCTCATCACTTCCCGCTCTTCACTCCTGGTCTTAGAAGCCATTTTCGGACTTTTACAGGATTTTTTTTCTCAGCGGCAAGTGACAAGCACAAAACGAAAATTTGGGATATGCCTATTCAAGATGTCCTTAATCCCTGGTAGCAATTTGGAACGATTAAAAACTTGGGGCCTCTTGAGGTTCCCTTGTAAAATAATACTACAGTAGCATCGTGGTTTTGAAAAGTAGAATAGCGATGCACTTTTCTCACTTCTCGCTCAATGACCCAGTTACAGAAAATTAGAAAAAGGTCATGGGTAACTCTTTTTCTCCTAAAATACTTCTGATATGGGTTTCTTTCCGATGCCTTGTTAGTGTTGATACACATAAGGGGAAGATTTCAGGGGGACACTCCGGATCATTAAGTTTAACATAATACAGTAGAAAAAGATTTGAATCATCCTAATGAGAAGGCTCCAAACCAGTAACGTTTTGGTAACTCTAATTTCTTAACTTAAAATAGGATCTCAATTGCCAAACAAACTCAATTTCAGAATTTTTTTCCCATTTGTAAACTTATTGAAGTAAAACTCCGACCACTCGCCAAAAACTAAGACTACGCCCATTTCCGATTTCCAGGAACTGTTTGAATTGTTGTCTTTGACAATTTTCTAAGTTTCTAAGTTCATTTCTACAGGTTCTTAGAGTCTACCTACAGTACCGCTCAAAAGTATATTAAGTTTTGGTTTTTTCAGTTTAAAAGGTCCAACTTTGAGAGTGTGTCATGGTGATCCTTATTGTTCCATCAAGGAGATTTTAAATGGATTGTATAGATCAAAAATCCAGCTTCATTTTTGTAGTTGACAACTTTTTTGCACGGACACTCCCTAGAGAGTTATGGTCATTTTAAGAGGACAGCTCAAAAATCGCACTATTTTGCACTGAAATTGGTCCATCTGACTAGGGAATGTTCCAGACGTAATTTGGCCTTTCATATTGACTCCTATAAGGTACTTCTGAACACGCTGATTCCGAATATGTGATCCAATTTTGCAGAACGCTTCACTGAACTGAGATATATGCATTTTAAGTCATTTCTAGTGTAAAAATCGCATTTTTCAAGAGGCTGAAAATCAATTTTAGACCCTACTTTTCTATTTTTTGCTGTGTAATACGTGTGAATTGAGGTTGAAAAAGCACATTAGAAACTTTTTCTAGTAAAAACAGTTTTCAGGAAAATAATTTTTTGGAATCTATCATATAAGTTTTTTGTACCACCACCAACGTGATTCCCTTCTGAATCCATTTCAAATGATGATTATGAGAAATTTCTGCCAGTTGACAGATGAAAGTGCTGAAATTTATGATTTATGATAGATTCTAAAAACTCATTTAAAAAAAAGTGGGAAAAATCAACAAAAAAAAAAGAAAAAATTGTGCGCGGGTCGAACCAGGGCAAAACTTTTCTCCTCCTAGGCTCTAACCACCTGCGCCACTCGAACACGTTTTTATACTGCCGCCGTAGTCTTTACAAACGTGGTAGGAGATACAGCAAATCAATGGTAAAAATGGTCAATTTTCAGATGGCAATTTCAGACACTTACAGGTCACGTAAGCAACTTTTGAAAGTTGATTTATAGGTTTTCAAACATGCTCTTTCACCCTGTATAGGTCGTTTTCGCTGGCGTTAACTCCCACTTAAAAGGTTCCCTTGTGAGATATATGCATTTTAAGTCATTTCTAGTGCAAAAATCGCATTTTTCAAGAGGCTGAAAATCAATTTTAGACCCTACTTTTCTATTTTTTGCTGTGTAATACGTGTGAATTGAGGTTGAAAAAGCACATTAGAAACTTTTTCTAGTAAAAACAGTTTTCAGGAAAATAATTGTATCACTTTCATTTTTGGCATTTGCACCGTCGTGATTAAATTTTTCCTGAAAACTGTTTTTACTAGAAAAAGTTTCTAATGTGCTTTTTCAACCTCAATTCACGGTGCACTCTCGTTACCAAACAGTTTCATCGTAGAACTGACTCGTTACCAAACTGTTGCATCGTAGAACCGTTTTCAACTGGAGCGCGATTGCTTACTTGGCCCCTTACGGCTTTTTGCGTGAATAAGTTTTAGTTTTTGTTTATTGTATAGTACAATAAAGCTAAACAGAACCTACTTTTCATAAAAAGTCAACATTTTATTCGCGCAATAAGCCGTAAGGGGCCAAGTAAGCAATCGCGCTCCAGTTGAAAACGGTTCTACGATGCAACAGTTTGGTAACGAGAGTGCACCCAATTCACACGTATTACACAGCAAAAAATAGAAAAGTAGGGTCTAAAATTGATTTTCAGCCTCTTGAAAAATGCGATTTTTGCACTAGAAATGACTTAAAATGCATATATCTCAGTTCAGTGAAGCGTTCTGCAAAATTGGATCACATATTCGGAATCAGCGTGTTCAGAAGTACCTTATAGGATATGAGTCAATATGAAAGGCCAAATTACGCCTGGAACATTCCCTAGTGAGGGAGATGTAACTTGCTAGGGAGTGCCCGTATAAAAACGTTGTCACCAACAAAAAATGGAAGATTCATAAAAATGTATTTTGTGAGACAGTTAGTTTTACTGTGACACACTCTCAAAGTTGGGCATTTTCAACTGAAAAAGGCAAAACTTAATATACTTTTCCGTGGTACTTTAATAGCACGACACGCTTCATACAACCGCGCTCTACCGAAACCGAAGAAAATTGTGTGCGAAATTGAGGGACTCAAAGAAAAATACACATTTCTCAAGGGGATTTCGGTGGAGCGCAGTTGTAAGAACTGTGCGGAGCTAATACATGTGAATTGGCCAGCCTCGCCTTCTCAAGTTGCGGATTCTCGCTATCCTAATTCGAAATTCCTAGTTTTGATATCACAGTCTTCCAAAAAAGAGCCCAGAGCAGAACATCTTCAAGAATTTGTAAATTTTTGTGTATGAAACAGTAGCAAATAACAGTTTCATGCTGAAATGACGGACTGGACTAACTAGGGAAGGCCTCCAGGTGACCGTGGAGTTTTGGGTCGTGACCTATATCGTTGGAAAGCTGAGAAAACGCTGATTCCAAATATAGATTCAGTTTTTGCCCTCGAGGTTTAGTATTCGAGAAAAACGATTATTGGCCCGTTATGCTTACGTTATTATTGGCCGGTTATTTCCCATTATTAAGCCGCCACGCTGCCGATATTTTTAACACGTCGTAATGACTTGTCGGGGGTCCAAACTTTGACCTCGTTTTTCTCGAATACTAGGCCTCGAGGGCAAAAACTGAATATATATTTGGGATCAGCGTTTTCTCAGCTTTCTAATGATATAGGTCACGACCCATAACTCCACGGTCACCTGGAGGCCTTCCCTAGTAACTCTAAGAAAAACTTCGATTCCTCCAAAATTTCATACCAAATCCCTTCTCTCAGAACTCATCTCCATTTAGGAAATGGTCATCACTTCCACTCATTCTCTTTACTACTTTGCTGCCAATTTTCTTACATTTCGCAATACAGAAAAAAAGAAAAAGGAAAATCAGAAAAGGAGGAGAGAGAGATGAGTCATGAAACAAATCATCACAATTTTCTTTTTGTTTTCTCATTTTTATATATTTTTTGTTTCGGTTTCTGTATTTCCGGGCAGGACAGGAAGACGTTGGTTTTCAGTTTTTCGTTGGTTTCGCCTGTCTGTTTTATCATCTTTCTGGAAGACGTGTAGACGGTTTTTAGACGGATTTTCAATGAATAAAACGCTGATTTTTTCCAATAAACAGAAAAATATAATTCCGGTACGCTATTTTCTGTATCTTTCTAGAACAATCAAACCTCGAAAAGTCCGGTTTTAGGAGTCATGGCCTATAAACCTAGTAACTGAAAAGTTAGGCCATTTGTAGAACTTTCAGATTTTTGCATTTCGAAATGTTGATTGCCTAGGAACCCAATATAAGGTTAGGTAACAAGTTGGTGGCCTAGAAAACCGAGATTATGTAAAGTTAGGCCACGAGAGGCTTGCACATATTTTAACAGGAAAGTATATTTATATTGATGGAAACTTAAAGTTTTTTTTTGTTGTTTTTAGCACAAAGCGACGATTTCTTTAAATTTGTTGAGTCATTATGATGAACAGCTTTAGGTTGTTTTCCCGCATTTTCAGTAAGACTTTTGAAATTTTCAACAAAAAAAATTGCATTGTCCGACAAGGATGCTCAAAACTTATCTTTCTCAATGTCACGTATTGTTGGTGGCCTAGAAACCCATCTCAATATGTTAGGCCACAAAAACTCTTCCATCTATTTTTTATCCATCCCCCGTTCCCCCCACTGGAACACAAACCTACTATTCTCCAAAAACTGTGAACGTACTTTTAATAGTCGAGAGACAAGAGAGAGGAGAGAGACATTCAATACGAGAAAACCAGATTCTCATTCGAACCGTACTTTTTTCTCTAACCGACTCTCTCTGATTCACACACTCTCTCGCAGTTTTCAAATGGTAATGGGGGAAGAGAGAGTGGAGAGAGAAAAGAGATGAGAGAGAGAGAGAGAGATTATGAATGATTGGAGAGAGACACAGAGACGCAGAGAAGTATATAGCTAACTGTTCAAGAGACGATTCCAATGAATGTCACTCTCTTTTTCTCGCAATGAATTTATTGCCGGCTGGCGTGCCGTTGGCGCGGAATACGTACCTCATCGATTACAAGTTGTCGTGGGCTTTGAAGAATGTCTTTGAAGGCGTGGGGCTCGAAATATAGGCGGCCTGAAATTGGTGGGGGCCTAGAAATTCTAATTCTGAAAATTGTGACTTACCAATAGCGATAAATGAGAGCCTCTCCACCAACACAACACCCGAAAAGCTTCCATTTAGTACCGTAACCTGTAAAATTACATTTTTGGTTACTGTAGAAAATTTGTAAGTGTGTATTAGCTTGGCACAGTTCTTACAATTGCGCTCCACCGAAATATCCTTGAAAACTGTCTCTTTTTCTCTGAGTCTCTCAATTTCGCACACAATTTTCCTCGGTTTCGGTAGAGCGCGGTTGTAATAAGCAGGCCGTGCTTATAAATGCAAGCGCGCTCTATTGAGAATAATCGAAAAGTTGATAACACACTGTTTAAATTAGTAAGCGGGCTTTATTGAAAACCCACTTTTTCCCAAAAACAGCAAATTCTCAATAGAGCGCGCTTGCTCTGCTTGCAATTTCGAGATGCGCTCTACTGAGAATATCTTTTTTCTAAATCTTCTTGATTCTCAGTAGAGCGCGCTTGCCATGTCTCTCCAAAAGAGTTTTTTTTTCGGAGAAATGATGCCTTATTTCTAATTTCGAGAAAAAGCCAAGTGTGCTCTATTGAGAATTTCTTCCTCAGCTGATTCTCAATAGAGCTCACTCCCTTATATTTATAAAATATTTATAAATATCTTCTCAGTCCACTTTCCGTTCACCTACCTTATCACAAGTGTGCACGACAAGTGAAGTGATATATGTGCTTCCCAAAGAGGAAATGATCAACTCGGACTTCTCTGACGTCTCGCATCTGCAAACACTATTTCGTCAGTCTGTCTGTGTGTCTGTTTGTCCATGTCTGCGTCTCTCCACTCTCTCGTTCTCTCTATGTGTCTATTTACAGTAGCCTCCTCCTCTTCTAATTTTCCGTTCTTCGGGTGGCTTGTAATCTCTAAATACGTACAAGCCGCGGAGCAGCAGTCAGCATTTCGAGGAAACAACACAAATCATTCTGTGTGTGTTCTCAAATTATTATTTTCTCTGATTTATGGTGATTGAAAAAAATCAAAAAAACTATTTTTTTTCGAAAAATTTAAAATTCGAGTGAGGGGGACTAGGTTTTTCTAGAGCTTTCTAGGTCATCAGATTTTTTTTCGAGAATTAAAAAAAAATCTGAGCGAGGGACTAACTTTTCACAGAGGATTTTCTAGGCCACAAGAAATTTTGCAATTCGTAACTTTTATCGAGATTTTTTGAATATTTTTGTGGGGGACTAGGTTTTCCGACTGAAATTTTTTAGGCCACAAGATCGAAATTTTGAAATTTCGCTAGAATTTTCTTTTTTTAAAAACCTGAATTGGCGACCTAACGTTTTCTAGACCATCAGTTTTTTTTTTCAAAAATTAAAAATTCAGAGCGAGGGACTAACTTTTCACTGACGATTTTTCTAGGCCAGAAGCTGAAAATCCCAATTTTTGTTGAATATTTCCAGAAAACAGGAATTTGAAGTCTGATGGGCTAACCTTTCAATAAAAAAGATTTCTAAGACACAAAAACAATCCATCTGGTATTTTTTCGAAATTTCGAAAATTTGTGTGTGAGGGACTAACTTTCCATAGACGATTTTTCTAGTCCACTAGCTCAAAATCCCGATTTTCACCACATTTTTCTCAAAAAACATTTCTTAATTCATGACCTAGAAACCCAAAACCTGAAAAGTTAGGCCATCAATGTTTTTTCTCCGAAATCCGTGCATTTTTACGTAACGATGTGCATACCGTAATCCACGAGCAAATTTTTTTCTGTGATTTTTTTCAAATCTAATTTTTTTTTCCTCGAAAAAGCACACGTTTTCAGTCCAGAGCACTAGTTTTCTGGTTATTTCCAAAAAGTTCTTCGCCGATTTTCTCGCGAAGATTTTCAATTTGTCTTGTCATCAAGAAGTAACAAAAAAAGGTTCGTCTTTTTCTCTCTTTCTTTTCTCCCTACTATCTCTATCATCTTTTTGTTCTCAGAATTTCCCCACCAGAAAACCACTTGACATCTTCCCTTTTCCATTTTTGAGATTCCGCTCAAGGCCAGACGAGAGAGTACACGGCGCCAGAGAGACGCAGAGCGGGATTCGCCGTGGAGCGCGTTTCCCCTGCTCGTCGCTGAATTCGCCGCGAATTTTCGGATTTGAATTGTTCGGCGGAAAGGAGGGAAAACCGGGAGGCGCCGGGCGCCAATGTTCTCGTTGGAGTAGACACTTTTGAGTGCCCTTTTCACTTTTTCATTTCGGTCAATCAACTGACCGATTTATTGGCGATTTTTCGACGGTTTTTAGGCATTTTTTGAGAATTAAAAAGTTAGATTTAGATTTTGTCACTTTATTTTTATTTTTTCGCTCAAAATTCACACAAAATTTTGTTGTTTTCGGCATTTTCTCGAGATTTTTAATTTCGAAACTAAGTTTTAGTCGGATTCTCTCATTTTTCTGCGTTATTTTCTCAATTTTTCGTCGATTTTCGAAATTTTCCCAATTCGAAGTCATTAGAAATCGATTAATTCTGGTTTATAAGTTTTTTCTCACAAATTTGTCCTTAAAAATCCTATTTTCTCAAAAATTCAACAGTTTTGATGCTCGGAAATTCGATTTTTCTCTGGCTTTTCATCGAATTCAACTTTTTTCGAAACTTTCTCCAAAATTTCAACGGAATTGCTTGTTTTTTTCCCCAGTTTCTATGCAAAAACTCGTTTTTTCACAAGTTTTCTTTTGAAATTGACAATTTTATCGATTTCTGACGATTTTTGAGCTAAAAATTTCAGAATTCGTGTTTGTATTAGAAACAATCACTGTTTCTCTTCAAATTTGGGTTCTTTTGATTGAATTTTCAGAGTTTCAACGATTTTTCACATTGAAAAAAGGAAAATCGTGTTTAAAAAAGAGTGATGCTGAAATTTGGCTTTTTCCACTCGAATCTTTCACAAAAATAACCGATTTTCAGTGATTTTTTAATTTTTTTTGACAACAACCTGAATTTCAAGCACTTTTTCAGTTTTCACTGGTTTCTGACCAAAAATTGCCGAAAAACTCGCTGTTTTCGAAATATTTCCTTCACTTAACGTCAATTTTTCGCTTAATCTCACCAAAATTCTTGAAAATCAATTTTTCTCGCCAAAAAACGACATTTTTCTCGATTCTTTCGTAATTTTCCTGGTCGTCGCCGCTTCTCCTCTAAACATTTCGAAACCAAGTGACTCATCTACTAATATTTTCTCCTCTAAATTCACTTTTGCTAATCGAACTTCATTTTCTTCATCTGCCATTCTATTTTTTCTTCGTCTTATTTTTTTCTTTCTTCCCACCACCTTGAGTAAACACTTTCTCCCTTCTACCACCACCACCGGCCATCGTCGTTTTCGTTTTGACACAGAATGAAAAAAAAAACACTTTTTGGCGGTAATTTTGTGTTAAACCGTCCGCACTTTTTTCGCTCGTTTTCACTTCCTTCCCATCCCCATTTTTCAAAAACTTTGATATTTTTTGGTCGTATTTTAAGGTTAATGTGAAAAATAATGGGAGAGGAAAGTAGGCATTCCGGGAGAAAAAAATGGACCGGTTTTTGAAAATTTAGGAGGTGTTTTTTTGTCAGAAAAGAGGAAAGTTAGTTCATTTTTCATTGGAATTTTTTGACAGATGCCTGACTATTCTTCCGTTTTCGCCATAAATCTCAATGTAGAACCCACCATCTCATGGCCCCCAAATGGCCTTACATGATTAGAGGGTATCTCATATAGTGGGTGGTCATATTACCCCTGTAGTGACCGACGGAAAATGTCCCAATGGATAGCAAAAAAATTAATAAGCACCGAGAGAGAAGGACATCTGGTGTTCCTCCTCTATTTATTTCCTTCATTCTATCTCTCGCCGCTTTTCGTTCGTGTAATTAGCTTGAGAACCTCTTCCACTAGGATTAGTGCGGAAGAGAGAGGCGTTTTTGGGTAGAAATTATGGATATTGATAAATTGTCTAATTAAGTTTAGTTTTTTTCCAGCTTTTTTTAATAGAAAATTGCTTAAAATTCAAGACTAGAGTTTGGTAGCAAGTTACTGAAGTGTCTAGACACGGGGTCTGGGAGTGAATACTAGAATCAACCGCGCTCCGCTGAAATCAGCGAAAATCTAAGCGCGATATTCAAAATAAATGTTTTATTTAAAAAAAACTATTTTTAATAGAATTGGTCTCGAAAAGACGCGAGACAATCGAAAAAACTGACCAAAAATGCGGGAAAACTGGTATAAACCGGCTCAAAAGGTGTTCAATTAAGCTGCGTATCAAAATGCAATGCTTAATTGAAAAAATTTTATTTTGAATTTGCCGCCAATGTCTAGTGGAGCGCGTTCGTTCGATTTCAGTACTCACCCCCAGACCCCGTGTCTAGATCGTATTGAAGTTTTCGGTTTCTCACGAATTCTAGACAACACTAAACCGTGCATTTCCCTCTTCTTCCCTACCATTACTCTTCGGGTCATCACACCATCATCGCCGCCATCATCATCATCGTGTTCGTTTCTAGATGAATCATCCATGTTTATATATAAAAATTTTACACACACACGCTTAGACGGAGACCCACTCTTTTCGTATATTTTCTTGAAGGAGCACATTTTGTCTCTCACTCTGATATTGAGTCACAATGTATCGTTTTTGTGGCACACGAACTTTCACGAATCGTTTCTTCTAGTTGAATCAAATATTTAACCATCTAGAATCAGTTTTTCACACCCTCTTGTGGGCAGAGCAATGAAAACGAGAAGATATGAGAGGGGCGGTCAGTATATTATAAAGTTCCCCTAGTTTCATGTGGACATTGTATCGAATTACTAGGAGGATCGAGTTCTTCACTTCGCCTTGTTTCCCTCCTTCCCTCCCGCTATGAATTTTTGATTTTATGCTAATTTTTTGCGGCGGCGCTGATGGTGGTGGTGGTAGAATGGTCTTTTCAATGACTAATTCCTGTGGCGGAAATATGGTTTTAAGTTAGCAAGCTAGTCAAGTGGATAGCGGGGAGATTTCTGATGACTTTTTGAATGAGATTTTCTCAGAAAAGTCTCTGAAACCCCTCAATTTTGAGACTGATCCTCGAATCGATCTTCTGCCATTTCCAATTCCAGCTATCAGTTAACACCCCCACATACTTACACACAACAAAATTTCAATATCATTTTAATGTTATCACTACATATGACACCTGCCTCCCATCACCTGTAGGAAGTGGACATTCTCTTCTCTCTCTCTCTCACTGTTTACTTTCTCTGTCTTTTTGGTGGCGGGCAGCAGTCGAAACGCGGTGTGCTCTTTCTCTCTCTCTCCATATTTTTCGTTTTTTTTTACTCACGAGCATGCAATACTGTGTTCGTGGCAAATGCACTGTCGAGGACATGTTGTTAGGGAGATGGTTGATTGAAGGTGTACGCAGAATAGGAGGAGAAGAAGAAGGAGTTGAGAAGTCATCTTGCTGAAAATAGGTAGAAAATTAGTGAGAATAGAAATTCTGAGAGAAAGTTCGCTTGTTGCAAAACTTTTGGTTCAATTTATTGGTATCGAATAGGCCAGAGCAGAATCTGAGCCACCAGGTTGCCATGTAATATCCGAGGTCTCTGATACGTTAACGGTGTTCAGAATTCAGATAAATGGATGACCGTCAAATCATGACTGACTGATGAGCCAATCTGGTAGATCATAGAAAACTTTATACGCTTCTTCTAAACAATGCCAGAACTTGAGGATACTGTAGGTATTCAGCCGCTCCAGCTTCGGAATTATGAACTGGTCGAAATTTCATAGATCCCTTCACCTCTCCCCAAGTTTGGTGCTTGATCTCAATATCAACTCCCCTCTGAGCATTAAACCAAGATCTTGATATCCCAATCACACGCGGCACTGTCCATTTGTCCTTTCCTTCCGGCACAGCGGCTCACTCTTATTTTTTCCGGCAGCCAGATCAGTTTGCGTGATTGATTACACTTCCTTCCACTCTCTCTCTCTCTCTCGATGTCCTTTTTTCCGTCTCTGTACCGATCCACCTGCGTCTCCGAACCCTATCGTAATCCCTAGTCGATTTCTCACCGTGTTTGAACAGGAGAGAAACATCACTACCGGGCAGAATATAGAGGGAGAGAGGTAGAAAGAGAGAGAGAGAGAGGGAATAGTCGAAAGAGACTGTGTGTAACTCTAGCCTAATCAAACGGGCCAATGCACACTCTCACTTACATTCACTCACTTATGTGTACGCCCAAATTTGTGTTTCGTTTTTTTTATTGTTCACGGATTTGGGCTTTTTTCGCGGTTTTTTTGAAACGGACGGTGTTCGTATTTTCAAATTTTCATGGTTGTCATGGAGTTGATAGACCTGACTATATCCTAATTCTGAAAACCTTGATCCTATCACTAGGGATCTTACAGTATGTCCCTGATTTGGTTAAGTAGATAAACTTGATTTTCAGCCCAACTCACTTTTATCAACCAATTTCTGCAACAGATTGCTTCGAATCGCTCTTCCGCATAGCACGTTTCTGAAAACAAGACTCATTTTCTCATTAGTTGTACTACTCGCAAAAATAATTTCGAACAAAAAAGAAATTCGGGCGGAAACGAGATGAGGGGAGGTCTCTATTTATATTGGGTTGTAGGGTAGACACGAAAGAGGGACTCGTCTAATCTCTAATTTGTGAAATGAAACGGATATATCTAGAGCTGGAGGGAGAGTTGAAGAAGAGATGAACAATAACGTTATTTTTTCTTCCTTTCCTTTTTTGCCCCTTCTCATTCTCCATGGCGAACAAAACATTTTATGGGTCTCCTCCTTGTCTGAGCATACACCTTCTCTTCCACGTTTTTTTTGCTATTTTTCAACCTATTGGGAGAGAAGCGAAGGCCTTGTTGCATGCGAAATGAGAAGTAAAAGTGTTGAGTGGGAAAGACGAAAAAATTTTGAAGAAGTCACCCGTGACGACAAAAGTAGACAACTATCGGAATGAATGGGGCGGGAGGGTTTCTAAGTAGAAGCCCTACCGTCGGGGGTAGAAGATCTCGTTAACTCGTTGCGTGTGTGCTCCCATTCATGAAAATGTGCTTCAAGTACCGGACTAAGTAGTTCATCTAATTTCGGGAGCCGTCCTCCTCCTTCTTTTCGTGTTGACCTCTTCTCGCCGTTTTCCTCAAGTTTTGAAAGATGAGGTGACGAAGGAGCAAAAGTTGTGTGTGTCAAATGTGTATGCAAGAGGTTGCGTAATGCACTTTGTCCATCTCCCTCACTCCTTTTATTCTCTCCCACTCGGACGTTTCCTTTCCAAGGAGTTTTGATTAGGAGAACGACGGAACGAACGTCAGAGTTGAAGTGGTTTGACAGATATGGGGAAAGAATGAGGGATTCAGATCCAGCAATCTGGAAATCTAGATGGCAGTTGGAATTATGGAATCTGAAAAATTCTGCAATGTTAGGGAGCAACAGAATGATCGGAATTCAGAAATCGAGAAAGATCTATACCAATGTCCGCCTCGTAGAGCAGCTTCAGATGAGCATACCATCTCTAATTCATCCGTATAGTCTGGATTCAGCAGCACAGAGAACGGTTCCAGTTCGAAAAACCTGAACAAGTTCCCATCAGAAGTCTAGAGAATCTGATGCGAAGACGACGTCTGTTAAATCAAAATCTTTCCATTACAGTCGATTTGAAATACGTATCTCCCGATTTTGGCCTAAAACGCATAGTGCTATTAGTAAAATCGTCATGAATTCATTGCTCCTGAAATAGGTGTAAATTCATGTGTTCGTTTGCGCAGCTTTTATGTTTTCAGCTCCCCGCGGTCCTATTTTTGTAGACCGCTATCTCTATCTAGATTCGCAATTCATAAATTCCCATAGACTATATTCAATTTATATGGTAGGCATTGTCTGCTGTCGGCTCTTTGTACTGGTACCTACCAATCAATTCCATTAGTGATTTATTGCCTACTCATTCAGTCCTTTTTCCATTACACAGAATCGATTTACTTGAGGTTGGCACGCTGATAAACAACAAAACCATTCAAACAGTTTGTTTTCAGTTTTGCCGTCACTTTTCATTTCTGATACGAGCGTTAGTCACATATTAGTGATGCTCCGCCTCCTAGCCTTTTTTCCTCTCTAATGACTCATCAGAATCATTTGAAAATAAGAAGGAGAAGAAGAAACAAAACGATTGTCGATGTCTTCCCCACACCAGTCAAGTATCTTTATAAAATATACCAAAACCACTTGATGAATGTGTAGTTTTTCTCTTCATTTCGTTTTCCGGTTCTCTTATTGGTAACACAAAACGTCAATTAGTTTACCTATATTTGACACGATTCCTCTTCTTTTTGGGTGTCTGCGTTCTCTCTTGTAATAATTGGTTTATCAGTTATCATCACATTTGTCATCAGGTTATCAGTAACGCCACGTTGTCTCTCTCTTGTCAAGTTTTTTTCTTTTTCTGGCAGATTTTTTAGTGGAAAATCCGAGACCTGTAAGCCCTAAACTCCCGAAAAAGACGAAGTCTGTAGGGTCCGTAACGGCCACTTTTCAATTACATGACGTTTTACATTATAGGCCTCTGGATAGTTATCTTGTCGCACCATATGGCACCTCTCAATCCCTCTCCTCCTCCTCCTGCTTATTTTCAATTGAATTCACAATTGTTTTGCTGACTGACTTAGCAGAAAACGAGGTTGCAGGACACAATGACTAAATTGGGTTGCTCTCTTTCCTCCATGTATTCTCTCCGTCTCTCTCCTCCCTCGTTTTCGCGGATTCATTAGTCCTTAAGAGAGGCGTTCGCTCGAGTAGAGAGAGAGAGAGAGCAGAAAGGAAAAGCTTATTGTGTTTGGTAGAGCACCAACCAAGACCACCAGAAGGGCGAATTAGATCTGAAGGAGGAGGAGGAGGAAGAAGACGTCCGTCTAGTTAAGCTATGTGCAATTTATATGCGCAACGACGAGGCAAGCTTCTGGTCCCCCCATTTGCACCCTTGTTGTTGTTGTCCAATGGTTTGGTCAGTTTGGTTTGGAGCTGCTGGTCAGTCAGTCAGTTATCCCTCCGCCTCCCACATTTGGCTTAAGCCTTCCCTCCCGCCCATTGCTCATCTTTCCATTTTCTTCCGGTTGTTTCGATGGAGAATTTGAAACCAAAGCACCGCACCGATGTCTCCTAATTTCCCTAATTTCAACCGATTTCCTGGTCTTTTGTGGTCCTCCTTAAGTTCATGTTCGTAAAGCAAAGATTCGAGAGGAGCCGCCTCTTTTCTTGGCTCATTTCGAATGCATATGAATGAATGGGACTACTCTGGAGGAGGGGGTATATCAAGATTTTTTGATGAATCGTGTCTTTCCCCGTCTTCTGAAGCGAGTAGTCTTGAAGTGTAGTGGTGTCAAAAGTGAGTAATGGCTGGTAGTATTTGGTCCCCTTTGCGGTTGCAGCGTGTACTTTTATTTGCGAAAATTTGCTATTCTATAGTTTTGATCTCCTAGGTTTTTGACCTACACAGTTTTATTCCCGCTTTTTTCATTCCAATTGTTGGTCCTCTCTTGTTGGAGTAACTCCAATGCATTATGCTTTCTCTCTGTCTCTACACCTGCGTCTCGCAATCTCTCGTCTCTCCCTCCACTTTCGAAATCCATTCTTCCGTTTTTTTTTGTGTCCCGTTTCCTCCTCCCCATCCTCCGTTGCTTTTTTCATTCTCAGTTTTAGTTTTCTCCTCTGCTGGATTTTTCCCCTCCAACCGATTTTTGATCTGATCACAAGCAGATGTGATTTGTTGTAGTATTAAAATCGAATGGATCGGTGTGGTCCCCGTGTGCAAAAAAAAAATGCGGCGGCCGGCGTTATGAAGAGCGCTCGTTTGTGTGGAATTTGTGGACCCTCATTTTATTGAATTATACATTTTTCCGCTAGTCGAAATCTCTCTTGGTCCGTTTTTCTAGTGCATGTTTGAGCAAAATGCGAGCGGATTTGATTGCATTTATAAGAAGCTCACTCGGAGCCATTTGGTATCGGCTCGGCCACGTTCTGGAGCTTTTGGAAAATTGGAAAATTCCGATTCCGTCGATTGATCATGCTGAATTGTTTGTATTCTGATATTCGCTGAAATCAGAAATTTCAAAATTTTGTTATTGTAATGCTTCGAAAAACACGAGGTTTCTTTGTCTTCGGCTATGCTGAATCACGATTGGGCGTTTCCTGAAACGATCGATGATCGCCTAGAATACGAAGTCTCCGCCCATTTCCTCGATTTTAGCTTCTCTATTTCTTCACTTTCATTCGTCTCTAACATTATCTGTTCGTTGGATTTTTCGACGGGAAATATTATTTTCTGAAAAAATTAAATCAGTGTTTCCGTACTGAAATCAGCTCATCTTCGTTTATTTCAATGATTTCCTTTAAATTTCAAGCACCGCCCCTTTAGTTTTCACAATTTCGGCATTAAAAAACGCGTTTCTGATGACGAACTGATTTTTTTTTTCGAAAAACTGTGTTTTTCCTAATTTTTCCCTCTGAATAGCTCATAATTCGAAATATCTCGAACTGATCTTTGATGTGCTGTTCCGAAAACATTACCATTAGGAAAGCTCCGCCTACTCCTCCGAAAATATCGGATCACTCGATTACTCATGTTGTATTGTTTGTATTTTGGAATTCACTGAAATTCCGAAATTTCAACATTTTGTTATTGTAATGCTTGCAAAAACACGAGACCTCCTAGTCTTGGGCGGATCCTGAGACGATCAGCAGCTGATCGATGATCGCCTGAGAAGGCTCCGCCCACTTCAACTGTTTCAGCTTCTCTATTTCTCCTCTCTCTAACAATTTCTGTTTTTTGGATTGTCAGTTTTCATTTTTCGTGCGGTTCGTGTCGGTGGTGCCGCAATGAGATCATTTAATATTCCATCGGTCCATGGTGAATTGGCTTGAAGTATTTCAGCGATTATATCGATACTACTAGAAACGATAAGAAATACAAATAAAATCATTTTTCGAGCTCAACGAGCCAAGAATTTCAATTCCTTCGCGGATAACTTTAGAAATTTTTAAAAATAAATGAATTTTTCGATTCCTATTAAAGGAACATTCCCACAAGAAAAGCTCCACCTACTCCCACTTCCTCGGTCTCTTTATCTCTCGCTCTCTTCTCCGTGTAATTATTTTTCTTCGTTTTATTATCAATTCCATCAAAATCAATCTTTATTCCAGAGGCTACACAGAAGACATGGCCTGGAGATTTACAGCGTCGAAATTCAAGAACACGACGCCGAAAATTCCGAAGAAGGAGGTAATTTTGTTATAGATCTATTATGCATGTCACTTAATTAATTTATTATTATTTTTTTCAATTTTTTATCACTAATCACCCCGCCTCTTCCCCACCCACTGTATGCTTCCTGCTCTATGTGTGTACTGCTACTACTTCTACCCCATTTTTCTTGTGACGTCTTCTCCTTGGTTTGCTTCCAGAATGATGGCGAACAAGGAGTGTTTGGTGGTGACGATGCAGATGCAGACGTCGATGGCGTGGCCTATTCGCATCTCGGAAATCATTCGACACTGCTTCTCGACGATACCATCATTAAATCTGAGACGAAAGAGACTGTGGTGACGTGCAAACTTAAAATCCACACGGTCCGTTTCGGTTTTTATCACTTTTCATTTATCCCCCGCCCCCTCGTTGTCCCATGTCCAGTTGTCCGTTCTTGTTTCAGTTTTGCACACATAGATAGAAATTGGCTGAAATTTGTTTGAAACCTCCCAACTGAAAAAAATTCTGATTCCAGGATACAATCTTCGATGTGCCAGTCGGAAACCTCTCGTGTACAAATGACGGAATCCACGCCAGCGCGGATTTCCTCGCGTTCCACATCGAGGGAGAGGGCGGCAAGCTGGGTGTGCTCCCGATCGGTGCCAAAGGGCGGCGGACGCGAAACGATATTTGGATTATTGCGGCTCATGGAGGTAAGGGATCTAGTTTTAAGATCGTCGCTCGTATAAAAAAGTACTAGGTGTACGTTCACTTTCACCCCCCAACTCCATCACAATTGCCCCCCACCTGCACGGTAGAGAATGGCCCCCCATTTTCCTTTCATTATCGATTCAGTTTTAAAAATTCGTGACCTTTCAATGCACCGCGTGTCCCTCGTGTTCGTAGTAGCAGTTCGTTTTTATTAGGATTTCTTATTTATTTCGACTTATCGAAGACTCCAGAATGGTTATAGAGGCAAGTAGGGACCATTAGGGGTAAGTAAGGGTCATGTGTGAACTCTATTGGGGGTGATTATGAATACATGGACTAGTTCCACATTCCTCCCCCACTCTGATAAGGATTCCATAATTGCCCCCCATGTAAAAATAGGGGGGCAATTGTGAACTCTATGGGGGGTGATTGTGGAAACTTGGAGTAGTTCCACATTCCTCCCCCACATTTTCAGGCTCAACAATTAGTTTTACTCTTAATCTTAGGCTTAGGCTTCTTCTGAATCTTAGGCTTAGGCTTCTTCTAAATCTTAGGCTTAGGCTTCTTCTAAATCTTAGGCTTAAGTTTTTTCTAAATCTTAGGCTTAGGTTCAAAGATTATGTCTTTACTCGAACCGGGCGGGGGCAATTGTGGAAACATATAGTACTTCCACTTTCCTCCCCCACTCTGATAGTGATTCCATGATTGCCCCCCATGGGGGGGAGATAATATACCGTACAAGTAGGGGGGCAATTGTGAACTTCATTGGGGGTGATAGTGGAAGTATACCTAAGGGTTCAGAATGACCCCCCATTCCCGTTCTTGGGGGGCGATCATGGACTGTCGAAAGTTCATGATCACCCCCCGCTCTGTTATAACCCCCCACCATGGAATCACACCCCAAACCTGTGGGATGGGGGGTGATACCATAACGTGGGGGGTCCTTCCGGAGTGGGGGGCGATTGTGGAAATATACCAAGTACTATTCTTACAGAACAAGTGAGCGACTTTGGATTCATGACATATGCCGATCAGCTTCTCGCCACGTGTAGCCGAGACGAGCCGGTGAAGATTTGGAAGCTCTCACGTGACAGTAGCCCACAGCTTGCCACAGAAGTCGACGTGGGCGCCGGAGTCATCACAGAGTGCCTTCGCGCTCACTCGACCGCGGACAACATTTTGGCTGTTGGATCACACAACTCGGCCTACATTACGGATATCTCAACGAAACGGGTCGCCATCGAGTTGTCGGGTATCACTGACAAAGTTCAGTCGATGGATTGGAGTGAAGACGGACGGCTGCTGGCTGTCAGCGGGGACAAGGGACGACAGATTGTGGTGTACGATCCACGTGCGAGTACCGAGCCGATTCAGACGCTGGAAGGACACGGTGGAATGGGAAGAGAGGCTCGTGTGCTGTTTGCTGGAAATCGTCTTATTTCGACTGGATTCACAACGGTAAGTGGTGGTAGTGAAGTGAGATGATTTGTTAGAAGAAAACACTTTTCAGAAACGCATCCAAGAAGTCCGTGCCTACGATACTGGTAAATGGGGTGCCCCAATTCACACTCAAGAGTTCGTCTCCACAACCGGAGTGCTCATCCCTCACTACGATCCGGATACTCGGCTCGTCTTCTTGTCCGGAAAAGGAACGAACAAACTGTTCATGTTGGAGCTTCAGGATCGTCAACCATACCTCTCGCACGTCTTCGAGCTCACGCTTCCCGAGCAGACACTCGGAGCGACAGTTGGTGCGAAGCGACGTGTTCATGTGATGGACGGAGAGGTGGACACCTACTATCAGCTGACGAAGAACTCGATTGTCCCCACACCGTGCATTGTTCCTCGTCGATCCTATCGTGACTTCCACACTGATTTGTTCCCGGATACTCGTGGCGCCGAGCCAGGATGCAACGGAAACGAGTGGTTGAGTGGAACGAATGCGATGCCACCGAAGATGTCGTTGGGCCCTTCGACGACTTCCTCATCACCACCACCACCAGAACCGATGCCACCAGTGCAGCAAGCCGTCGCTCCGCCACGTCCAATGTCGATGTCGTCGGCGAGCAATGTGATTCCGAATGGAAAGTCGACGAACGCACCAGCTGTGGCCGCGGCACGCAAAGAAGAGGTTCGAGAGCTCGATTATGGAGTTGTTGAGAAAGAGAACGGGTCATCTGCTCCCGCCAGATCCAATGGAATCGTCAAGTCAACGACTGCACACACTCCAAGCGCCGAGACCAACAGCACTCAAGGAGACTCTTCCCCAATCTCATCGATCTCACCGGATCCGATCACTGTCGTCAGCGCCGTTGCTCACTCCGCGCCGAGAGTCACGCCAGCCAGCCTAGTCACTGGATCTGTCTCCACACCGAACGTCGTTGGGCCAGCATTTGGAGAGAAACCGAAGGAGGCCGCACCAGTCAATTTCCGTAAACCGATCGGAGCATCGAATCGTGTCCCGCTCTCTCAACGTGTTCGTCCGAAGTCGTGTGTCGTCGGACAGATAACTTCTAAGTTCCGCCACGTCGACGGTCAACAGGGAACCAAATCCGGTCAAGTCTTCTCGAATCTTCGGAATGTCAACACTCGTCTGCCGCCAGAGTCGAACGGAGTGTGCTGCTCGAACAAGTATGCCGCCGTGCCACTCGCCGGCCTTGGTGTCGTTGGAATCTATGATGTGGATGCGCCTGGAAAGCTGCCAGATGGAGTCATGGATGGTATTTACAATAAGTCGACTATCACCGATCTCCAGTGGAATCCGTTCGATGAGTCTCAGTTGGCAGTTGGAACGGATTGTGGACAAATCAATTTGTGGAGATTCTCGGAATCAGATGGACCACGAAACGAGATGGAGCCGGAGAAGACGATCAAGATTGGTGGAGAGAAGATCACCTCGTTGAGATGGCATCCGCTGGCTGCTAACCTCATGGCTGTCGCTTTATCGAACAGTACTATCGAGCTGTGGGATGTGGACGAGGGAAGATTGTACAGTCGATTCGTGAATCACACTGGTGGAATTCTGAGTATCGCCTGGTCGGCTGGTGGACAGAGAATCGCTTCTGTCGGAAAAGATGCAAAACTTTTCGTCCACGAGCCAGCCACCGCCGAGCATCGTGTCTACGAGCGAAGTGCGGTTGTCGAGTCGACACGTGCCGCCCGTGTGCTCTTCGCGTGTGACGATCGGATTGTCATCGTCGTGGGAATGACGAAGAGCTCGCAACGACAGGTTCAGATGTACGACGCGACGACGACGGATCTCCGCCACATCTACACTCAAGTCATTGATTCGGCCACTCAACCGCTCGTCCCTCACTACGATTACGACTCGAATGTGCTGTTTTTGAGTGGAAAAGGTGATCGATTTGTGAACATGTTCGAGGTGATCTACGACTCGCCGTATCTGTTGCCGTTGGCGCCGTTCATGTCGCCGGTTGGAAGTCAGGGAATCGCGTTCCATCATAAGATCAAGTGAGTTTCAGATCATTTCAAGTTTTGAAAAACTAGAAACTCGTTGTTACAGATGCAATGTGATGGCTGTGGAGTTCCAAGTGTGCTGGCGTCTCTCCGATAAGAATCTCGAGCAAATCGTGTTCCGTGTGCCACGTATCAAGAAGGACGTCTTCCAAGACGACCTGTTCCCGGATGCACTTGTCACTTGGGAGCCACTTACAACTGCGGCGAAATGGATGACCGGACAGGAGACACCGTTGCCGGTGTTCCGCTCGTTGAAACCTGATGGAATTTCCTCGTCGAGTGAGTGAAGTTATAGATTTTCAGATTATACAAAACAATTTTCAGTCCCACGCCCGATCGCCGCCGCAATCCGTCACTCTGACATGCCGACGTCTTCAGCGACACCGTCGTCTTCGTCTGGAGTCACACCAACGGCTTCTTCTTCATCTGGAGCACAGCATCATCATCATTCTCACCACCATCACCACCACCCAACATCCACCTCATCATCATCATCGTCCCACCCGACACCAATCGCCAGAAACATGCAGAGCTGTGCAGTGGAGAGTGCTCACACTCCGGATCGTCAACAGGTGAGAGAGAGAAATCACCACGATGAGTGGTCGACTGAAGAGGAGGAGGAGTCGGCGGAGACTGGAGACTCTGAATACTTTACTGATGAGAATCAGTCGTCGCAAGACCACCGGTTTCTAGTAGATTTGAGTGACGAAGGGGCGGAGCCTCGCGTGTTGAAAGAAGAGCCTAAGGAGGCGGAGCCAAGAGTTCGTATTCCGGCGTGTCTTTTGTCTCCAAAAGATAACGGAGAAGAGGATGAGGATGATGAGGATTATGACGTAAGCCGTCTTGTCTTCTGAATCTTCTCAGAATTTTTCTTATATTCAGGTCATTGAGACGTATCTATAAATAATTTTTGCACTGGTTTTCCCACCGGTAAGATGATGTATAATGTACAGTCGATGTCATGATATCCACACACCTTTGTCTCTCTCTTTCTCAAAAAATTTTGGGTTGAAATTTTATTTTTTCTCGCTATTTTGGTTCAAAACTACTACTCTCTCGCTGATATGCAATGAGAATGCGAACATTTTATTTTCTTTTCGGTCATGGCTTCCTCCTTCTTTTTTCGATTCTCCTCTTCCCGCTCTACCAACCCCCTTTGTCTGTTTTGTCTTGTCTTCGCAGCAAAAAATCTGAATCGGAGGCTGAAAATAGCAGTTATTTATTTCAAATTATAATATAATTATTTCCAGGTCGCCGCCTCGTGGTCGACAAAAATCGACATGGACACTCGTCTCGAACAAGATCAGATGGAGGGTGTCGATGAGACGGAATGGAATCAGTAGACCTTATTTCTATGTTTGTGTTTTTCTTTTTCTGTCTCATGATACCATCTTTTTTGTTCTTTTTTTTCTTTTTTTGCAAATCACAAAATCCCCTCTCCACACACACAACTCATGCTCTCAATGTTTCTTCTCTCGCTTTTCCTCTCGATGATTTGACACTGAAAAACATTATTGACGCTTTATTATAAACTTCGGATAGTCTGTCTCACCGCGCCTCCTCCATCTTCGTACCATGTTCCATTTTTATTTATTATTCCCTCGAATCCATCCCCCTTTTCTTTGCCTGAAATTCCCCGTTATGTGTCTTCTCTCCAATGACTTACCTAGTGTTTGTATGTCCCACTTTATCCCCACCCTATCGTACCGTGTCCGTGTTTTTTTTCGCCTAGTCTTTTTTCTCACCGTTTTTCATGTCTTTTTCTCTCTTTCTCGGTCGATGTGTTTTAGCATCAGAGCATCCACGTAGCTTTCCCTTTTATTTTCTTCCCCCGCCCCCTGAACCCATCCACTGCTCCTATCAATCAAATCATCACCGCCAAATCGCCCATTCTATACTGTGTTTCAATGAAATAAACTGTAGAGAATTGTAAATATAATTTTTAGAACTCTTTATTCTGTCGATTTGAAGAATCATCTCGGAAAAATCACTGTTTCTCATTCTGAATTTTGAAAGAATCTGAAAATGCGAAGAGGCCAAATGTCGTCATATCTGACGCATTGTACGCAATGACACCGTCACGTTAAAATGCACGTACTGGAAAAAAAACACGGTGATTTTCTCGGAACCACTTGGTTAGATTTCTAGGCCATCACAATGGCGGCCGCGAGCAAACCCGCTCAAATGCACCGTTGAAATTTCTAGACCCTCAACTTTGGCTTGAATTTTCTCAAATTAAACGCGTCAGTTCCGGAAAAAAAGGCGTTACAACTCTTAAGAAAATAGTGGACAATTTTTAACAATAAGTTTCACTTTATAAATTCCTGAGCTTCACAGTTTAATTTTCCATTCACTTTTCTTGCAGTGTAAAAAATTATTCCATGTTTCGAATGCGCTCTACCTGCACGTGCGAGAGAAGAGAGACGCAGAGCCAAACGCGTGCCGCAGTTGCAAAAACCGCGTGCCAGGTTTACATCCCGACTCCGCCCATTTTATTTTCCACTGCGGCCGAACTTTTTGAGCGCTACCTACTAGCTGGTTCCGAAAAAATCACCGTGAAAAAATCAGCGCCAAATAAATAATTTTGAATTTTATAGTTTTTCCTCATAAAAAAGGCTAAAATCTCTGAAAATCAAACTTTTCCAGGCATGGGGTTAATCCAACGTCTACCACAAGACGTGGTGAATCGAATGGCAGCTGGTGAAGTGCTCGCCAGACCGTGTAACGCAATCAAGGAGCTCGTCGAGAATTCATTAGACGCCGGTGCCACCGAAATCATGGTTAATATGCAGAATGGGGGTCTGAAGCTTCTTCAAGTGTCGGATAACGGGAAAGGCATCGAGCGGGACGATTTCGATCTCGTTTGTGAGCGATTCGCCACGTCGAAACTTCAGAAATTCGAAGATTTGATGCACATGAAGACGTACGGATTCAGAGGAGAGGCATTGGCTTCGTTGAGCCACGTGTCGAAAGTGAATATTGTTTCGAAGAGAGAAGATGGGAAATGCGCGTATCAGGCTAATTATTTGGGTGAGAGAAAGGGGAAAAGCGCCCAAGGCACGCCAGAAATCGGCAAAATCCTGATTTCCAGATGGAAAAATGCTGGCACCGACGAAACCAGCAGCCGGAAAAAACGGGACATGCATCACGGCGACCGATCTTTTCTATAATCTTCCGACACGTCGAAACAAGATGACAACTCACGGAGAAGAGTCGAAAATGGTTCATGACACCATTCTTCGATTCGCCATTCATCGACCGTACGTGGTGGCGTCTTTCTGATGGTTTCTGCCTGAAATTTGTTAGACAGCGCGCCCACGGCACGCCAGCAACGAAAAATTTCAAATTTCTAGAGGAAAATTGAAGAAAAACGGCGATTTTTCGAGATTTTCTTCTAGGAAATCGCGCCCATGGCACGCCAGACACAAACTTTTTTCCTATATAATCTCGATAAAACAAGTACAACTGGAATTTCTGAAAACTCAGTTGAAATTGACGAAAATAGTGTAATCTACCAATAAAGTTTCATTGGAAACGCGCCAAAGGCACGTCAGAAAAAGAAAAAATGCTGAAAAACAGAGAAAAACAGCGATTTTTTCTGAAATTTTCTTGTTGAAAACGCGCCAGAGGCACCCCAGACACTGAAAAACCTGAAAATCCTGTTAAAATTGGCGAAAACTGATATTTTTTCAATTTACCAAAGAAGTTTTTATGCGAAAATGCGCCAAAGGCACGCCAGAAATTTAAACTGCTGAAAATAGTGAAAAACAGCGATTCTCAGAGTTTATTTTTCATAAAATCGCGCCAGAGGTACGCCAGGAACAGAAAAATCTGAAAATTCTTTTAAAATTGGCAAAAAACTGCTGTTTTCCCCAATTTTCCAAAAAATCTGATTGAAAATGCGCCAAAGGCACGCCAGATAATGAAAATTGCTGAAAAATAGTGAAAAACAGCGATTTCCAAAAAAAATTTCTTGTTAAAAACGCACCAGAACCACCCCAGACACTGAAAATACTGAAAATCCTGTTAAAATTGGCGAAAACTGATATTTTTTCAATTTACCAAAGAAGTTTTTATTGAAAATGCGCCAAAGGCACGCCAGATATCAAACATTTGTAATTGAAATTAAAGAAAACCAGCGGTTTTTAAAAGCTATTTTTTCATAAAACCGTGCCAAAGGCACGCCAGCAGACAAATAAGGCTTACCTTACTGAAAAAATCCATTTCTAACCGCCTGGTACTCGTATGTGTGTGCGCAAGAGTCAATTCACAGATTATGTCTCTTGCTGGACAGCATTTACGGGTAGCAGGTGGAAATGGAAAGTAGGGAGAATATTATGACTTCGGGATAGAATGAATAATTTCAGAGAGCTGTTTATACCCAGTTTTTTCCAGCGAAATTTCGCGGTTTTGAAGATACAAGAATACAGAAAAATGTGAAAATTGCTATAGATCAAAAAGTTTGAAGATGGAAAATATCATGCCTAAAATCGCTTTTTTTTCCAAATTTTCAACTGAACAAGTATATTTTCAGAGACGTCTCATTCGCGCTCCACCAGAATCAATCAAGTGATTTTCGAACGAAAGGCGACGGAAATTTCCGGAATGTTGTGTGCACTTTGTTGGGAAGAGATTTGGCGGATGTATGGAATTTACGAAATCTCAAAGCTCCGCCCTTTTAGGCCACGCCCACTTTTGCAATTTAATAGCACAGATCAGATTTATTTCGTTAGTTTCTAAAATGTGCGGCAAACTTGCAAAAGTGGGCGGAGCTACGATTATCAGCGAAATGTTGGCTATGATATTAAGTCACGCCCACTTTCCCCTTTGATGCGCGCGGTAAACTTGCTGAAGTGGGCGTGACTTATAGTGGGCGGAACTTCATCTTTCTAAATGTATTTTACGAAATCTCAAAGTTCCGGCATTTCTAGGCCACGCCCACTTTTGCACGTTCTACGCAAAAATCAGTATATGCGAATTCACAAATATCGCGAATTTCGTTAGTATCTGAACTGTGCGGCAAACTTGCAAAAGTGGGCGGAGCTACCAGTTTCAGCGAAATTTTGGAAATGATTTTAAGCCACACCCACTTCTGATCGGTCTTTTATGCTCTGAAGTGGGCGGAGCTCCATTTTTCTAATCACAAACAAAAAAAACCAAGTTCATTTTTATGTTCTACGAAATCTCAAAGCTCCGCCCTTTCTAGGCCACGCCCACTTTTGCAATTTAATAGCACAGATCAGATTTATTTCGTTAGTTTCTAAACTGTGCGACGAACTTGCAAAAGTGGGAGGAGCTATTCCGAATTTCAGAAATGCTGACAATGATTTTAAGTCACGCCCACTTCTGATCGGTCTTTTATACTCTGATGCGCGCGCGGAAGTGGGCGGAGCTTCATTTCTTTTCCAAAGAATATATTTTCCAGACGGTGCTGCCACTATCCCTTGAATCGACTCGTCTGAAATTCAAATTCACTGGAAACGTATCGAAACCAATCGCCTCCGCCACGTCGAAAAATTCTCAAAATCGAAAAACGAGTCGTTCATTCTTCAGTGTCTTCATCAACGGACGAAGTGTTCGGTGTGATATTTTGAAGCATCCGATAGACGAAGTCCTTCAGAATCGTTCTCTATTCTGTCAATTCGTGGCACTTCATCTGGAAATCGATGAGACACGAATTGATGTAAATGTGCATCCGACGAAGAGTTCTGTGATTTTTCTAGAGAAAGAGGAGATTATTGAGGAGATTCGGGAGTATTTCGAGAAGTTTGTCAGCGATATTTTTGGATTCGAGCCAAGGGGAAATGTGAAAGACGAGGAGGATCAGGAGGCGGAGTTCTCATTTTCACAAGTTCCGATAATCAATATGCAATCGATTAAATCGATCGAAGCGATCAGAAGACCCTCTGTTTCCAATGAAAAAGGTGGGTGCTGGCGTGCCTGAGACGCTTTTTGAACTATTAGCTCGGCGCAGTTATTACAACTGCGCTCCACCGAAATATGAAACACTATTTTCTTCGGTTTCGGTAGAGCGCGATTGTAAGAAGCGTGTGCCGTGTTAATATCCATATTTCAATTTCCAGAATTCAAACCAAGCCCAACATCGTGGAAAACCGAAAAGAAACGAGTAGATCACATGGAAGTCCGAACGGATGCAAAAGAACGAAAAATCGACGAATTCGTTGTGAGATGTCCTGGACTGAAAAGACCTCGAACGGATTCAGAAGACGTTTTTCGGGACGAAGAAGAAGACGTCGATGAACGGATTCAGAGGAATCTAGAGTTCAATGATGAGGTGTCGATGGTGTCGGTGGCGAGTACGGTGGATAGACGATTGAATGAATCACAGGATTTGGGGGAGGATGAAGAGTTGGAGTGTGCGGTTAGTAAGGGACATCCGGACTGACAGGAGATACAGACAGACTCTATGCAAATGTGCTCCACTGATGACGTAGGCATAAAGACAAAAAAGACATATAAGGTTTGAAGCAAATTGGGTCCCGTCCCAAAAGCTACAGTACCCCACGCCGGATTACTGTAGCTTTCGCGGCGGGATCCAATTTGCTTCAAACCTAGTAATGATTATACTCATTCAAAGCGTCGTGGCGAGCTGAATCGGAATTTGTATGTTTGATGGCTGAATTGTCGGATCCTAGGCCACCAGAGCTGGAAAAGTGGGAAAATTGAGTTTTCGATGGAAAATCGCCCAAAAGTGCGTTTTTATGTGGAAAATCTCATTCTTGACATAAAAAGGAATCTGGAAAACGTCATTTTGGATTGAAAACACGAATTTCAAGACAAAATTCTGAAAAAATATGACTGAAACGCGGAATTTTATCATAAAAAGTATCTGAAACGCGTTTAGACGAATTTCTGATCTATTATGAAGATATCTGGACACCAGAGTTGTACGGAATGTGATTTTTCAGTTTCCGGAATCCGGAACTGGAATGAGATTTTTTTTAATTTCCGGAATCCGGAACGAGATTTTAGATTTTCCGGAATACGGAATCCGGAACCGGAATCAAATTTTCGAAATGCGGAATCCGGAATCCGGAACCGGAATGACGAAAAAACCCGGATTCCGGAATCCGGAATGATTCGATAAATTTGCAAGGCCAAGTCATTTTTTCGAGTGTTTTTAATGATATATAAAGTTAAAAACCACTTTTGAGGTTGAAAACCGAAAAAGAAGTAATGCAGTTGCCTTTAAAACTCAAAAAAAAATGTTAAAATTTAAACTTCAGGATTTCGGAAAAAAATTCAAAAAACCGGAATCCGGAATCCGGAATCGGAATGAAAATTTTCATTTTCCGGAATCGTGAACCGGAAACGGAATGTCAAAAAAAACCCGGAATTCCGGAATCCGGATTCCGGACAACTATGCTGGACACACATATAGATATTAAAAGAAGATGTTTTTCCTAAACCACCTTTATTTTCCAGACAACTCACCGTGAATTCCAATTCGAATCCCTCGAAACTCTCCGCAAACAAATCGTCTCGAATGCCTCCCTTTCCCTCCGTGAACTCATCAGAACCAGCACTTTCGTCGGCTCAATCGACCCGGAGACCGTCCTGATTCAATTCGGCACTTCACTATTCCAAATGAATTTCTCCGCGGTTCTCCGCGAATTCTTCTACCAAATCTCCATTTTTTCATTTGGAAATTATGGATCGTATCGGTTGGACGATGAGCCACCGGCAGTCATCGAACTATTGGAATTGATTGGGGACGTGAGTAAAACCGATGAGAATTATAAGGATTTCGGAGTATTCTGTGATGAGGGAGCGAGGATCGAAGCAGAGATTTTATTGGCTCAACATTCGGAGTTGCTTCATGATTATTTTGCGATTAAAATGGAATGGATTGGCGAAATACCAGATGAGAGGAGGTATAATTTTCAGCTTGGCGCTCCTTTGACGCGTTTTCATGTACCTGAGGTTATGGTAGACGTATACCTTCAACGTCATCCAAGTTTTCGAACTCTCAGTCTGGCGTACCTTTGACGTGTTTTATTTCATAAAACATGTTTCTTTTGTGAGAAAATGGCTTTTCTGAACATTTTTTTTCGAAAATGTCTAAAAATTAGAAATTTTCTTGCAATACAACTGGCGTGCCTTCGACGCGTTTTCACGCTTCGTATCTGTCACTGATTGTCAGCTTTTTTAGGGAGCACGCCCATGGCCCACCAGACACAACTATTCTGTGAAAAAATGAATGAAAACATCGATTTTTCCTTGAAATTTCGATAAAACCGCGCCTTTGGTGCGCCAGTAACTGGAATATCTGAAAACTTAGTGAAAATAGACGAAAATAGTCTAATTTACCAAGAAAGTTTGCTTGTAAAAGCGCCAAAGGCACGCCAGATAATGAAAAATCTGTAGAAAATTCAAGAAAACCAGCGATTTTTGCTTTTGTATGCATTTTTTCATATATTCTATTTCATTTTCAGACTCCACGTCACAGAGATTCCGTCGCTTGTCCATCATTATGTACCGCAACTCGAAAAACTTCCATTCCTCATCGCCTCTCTAATTTTGGACGTCGACTATGATGATGTGAGTTTCAACATATTTCAACCTATTATATTCACGGCATGCTTCTTACAACCGCGCTCTACTGAAACCGAGAAATATTGTAAGCGAAATTGAGAGACTCAGAGAAAAAGAGACATTTTTCAAGAGCATTTCGGGCGAGCGCAGTTGTAAAAACTGTGACGAGCTAATATTTTCTGATAATTTAATCATTTCCCGTTTTTCAGGAGCAAAAATGTTTCGAATCGATCTCTCGTGCTATCGGAGATCTCTTCACAATTCACACTCATTTCATAACCGCCGAGAAGAAGGTGTCAGAATTCTCGACGATGCACTGGAAGCCACTCATCAAACAGATACTAATGCCACTTGTCAAACGGAAATTCATCCCTCCCGAGCATTTTAAGGAGCGGGAAGTTATTAAACAACTCGCAGATTCTCATGATTTATACAAAGTTTTTGAGAGATGTGGATCTTGAAATTTTGAAAATAAATCAATTAGTAATTGTAACGAGTTGAGCCGATTGAACTGAAACTTTCGCGTTTGTCTGTGAATCAATTTTCCCTCGTTTCCATTGAAATGTCGACTTTCGTATGTTCTTATCCAGAATCAGTAGTACCACAGGGCCGCTGAAAATAATAGAAAATTTCAGATCTTAAATGGGATAAGGAATTTCAAAATTTCTATGATGAGCATGGTAAACTGATGGGTGAAAAACTTTGGCTAACAAACGCTGGCCTAGAAATCCAAATAAAAAAGTTCGGCCAGCACTCTGACCGCTTTGAGTTTTCTTACTAGGGAAGGTCATAGAGTCAGTTTGGAGTCTTGGGAGGACCTAAATTATTGGAAAGCTGATAAAACGCTGCTTTCAATTATATATTTAGTTTTTGCCCTCGAGGCCTGGTATTCGAGAAAAACGAGGTCAAAAATGGGAAAAATGGGAAATTAATACTTTTCTGACACGAGAAAGAAAGTGTTGAAAAGGTAACAATTCTCTATATTTCCAAACTTTGACCTTGTTTTTCTCGAATACCAGGCCTCGAGGGCAAAATCTGGATATATAATTGGAATCGGCGTTTTCTCAGCTCTCTAATGATATAGGTCAACTCAAATCTGACTCTATGACCTTTCCTAATTAGTTTTTCGGACAGAAAACTCGTTATTTTTAAAAATTTTACCAAAAATCACACCTCAACATATAAAAATCATTTCCAACTTGCTGCCCTCCAACAATCAATATCCGAGTCCATGTCCATGTTGTCAATGTATCCAATTTCGTGTTGAGATAAAAGAATTGCACAACCAACAACACTGTAAACCCAGCCGATGTGAACAAAGTGGCCACCGTCATCGAAAATTCCACATGTTTCATATGTTTCCCCATTTTTCTCAATTTCGTCGAAGTGACTATACTGGAGAAAATGATGAAGACAAGGGTTACTGTAGAAATGAGCAGTCGACCGTATGTCGTTCGAGCCCACGAGAAATAGTGATCGTATACGATGACAGATTGACCATTTAGTGGGAGAAAGCTGGTGCGGGCGATGGCAACGGGCCAAGTGAAGATAATAGGGATTAGGAAGATGGCAAGGACCGATTTGAAGCAGTGCTGCATCCAGATCTGGAACAAAGGGGACATCAGGATAAACAGACACACATATAGGTCTAACCGATTTGTGCTGTATCGGATAGCTGACAGATGTATATCGATTGATATTCATTACCAGTGTTGATAGCATTTTTGCCAGTTGCACATACACGTAGACCGACCAATACGGGGTAAGATAATAGGCAGGATCCTTCAATAATGGTAAAAAGAATTCACATATCGGTCGGATATAAGAAGTTAGTCGGTAAAACGAAATGTCGAGGAGCAAGTATAATAGGGACTGAAAAATATATTGGATTCTGGGCTTCCAATTTCAAATTTAGAGTTAACACAACCAAAGATGTGAATTATGAGTCTGGCGCGACGTCGACGCGTTTAAAATTGTGATAATTACAAAAATCAATACTTGTTAAGACCCGGCCCGGATTATTGGCACCAAAATTTTCGAAATTTTAGAAATTTCTTGATTTTTTTTTGCGAAAGAGTCAAGCTTTCGACTATCCTTTCAGAATTAGAAAAAATTCTGAAAAATCCTCAAATTGTTCAAATTTTCGATGAAAAAATGAAAAAATGTCAAAAAATTTGGTTATTTTTTGAAGTCGAAGATTCCCATCGGCCCGGTCCAGGCTTTAACCATTATGCAATTTTCCAAACTACCGCAAAACCTGGGTATATTTGTTTATCTACTATGGACATCCGGACACACCGACAGACCAGAACTCACAACAATTCCATCAACCAAGTGTAGCGTAAAGAACGAGTCTCCAAACAGCTCTCTATCCTTCTTCTTTCGAATAATTGTTATCAAAAAAGAGGAATATAAATATCCAAATGGCAGAATATATGCCAATTGAATGCAGAATTTGATGTATTGAGAGGCATCTGAATCTCCAGAATCACAGTTTGCAGAGCTTCGAAGGGCGTCGTTCGCAGAATTCGTATCAGCCATTCACTCTGGTTGTGATAATGAGGAAGTGGGGGAGGGGAGGGTGTTAACGTGAAAATATTTGGGTATATTAGATTCGGCTCAGTGGACCGGATCGGTTATTTTCGAGTTCTAGTCTGAAGACCATTTAAAGGGCCCGTGTGAAAGAACGCGTGTGAAAGGGCCCGTGGGATTCACAAAAACAATGAGTGAGGGAGAGTGAGAACGTAGTTTGATACGGATGTGTCTCGGCGATTTCACGTCACAGAGTCGCCAGAACATTCTTTAGGATTACGGTATGTGTTAGCGACGTGTCAAGTTTCGAAACCATTTCTCGATCGTCTTCTTCATTGGGGACGTCGTATTTCTCTGTCAAATTCAGAGGACCCATTGGAAGAGGACTCATTTGGCTGGAATCGAAGATGGCTGGTGAGAATTACGACACCGTGGCCGACTAGAAGACCCGCCCATATGTTTTATTTTTTATTTCCATTGCTTTCACGTGTTCTTCCAATTTGATCATCACTTGCACCTTTTTTAATTATCATGCGGGTCTCAAAAATATTTGAAATTTTCGAATAAATGTTTCATTACTCCAAAAAATTGTTAATAGTAAATAGGAATGAAGGATTACAGGGGTTCCGATAGAGTCAGCCTAGTTTGAGAATCGGTCAATCTAATTTGAAAAAGTTCAGATTGCCTGTCGGGTCCCAAAAGACAATCCCCGACATTTCAAAAACCAGCATTATACCGTCCGGCTACCGACGGACCAAAGTGATTATCCGACACGTTTGCGCCAGCGTATTCATTGACCTGCCACAAAGCTCAAACTCTGGATTCCGTCTTTCTAGAAAGGAGATAGAGGCTTCCCTTTTCTTTGTGGGGGCGAGCTGTGTCCGGTGCAGCGGGATTCTCTTCATGACGACATTCAACGAAGATCTCAGTCTGTGGAGGAGCGACGCAGTGATGGATGAATACAATCGGCTACGCACTACAATTGGTCAAGGCCCGATCGACTAAGCTTTTTTATAAGTATATATTTATTAAAGAAAGATTAATGAAATAAAGATTAATAAAATAAAAATATTGAAGAACAATAATATGAATGGTGCAGGAGCGCGGGGGCTACAGATGAAGGAGGAGAAGCAGGTGGCGGGTGGGCGGAGCGTTGGTTTTTTTCCTGGGAGCTTGTGTATATTGATTTTTGTAAAGCAGAAGAAAACTCACTGCCCAGTACGGTCGGCCGTTCCATTCCCGGGCGGGCGCCCTTCATCTCCCCACAGCTCCTTTTGGCGAATCTAAAATATTATATTATTCGAGAAAAAATCGTTTTTTAACTAGTGACTTACCACAGCCAAGAGTGCCTTGGGCTCAGGCGTCCCCGCCCTCGGTGTGGTCGATTCCGGATACGGTGTGTCCGGGCGAGCCTCTTCAGCGTTTACGGTGGTGGTGGTGGCTGCGGGGTTGGAAGCAATCTTCAAAGATAAAACGTTTTTTCAAAAAAAAAAACTAAACCAACCGGCATTTAATTTTTGGGCTACAACAATTTTAGGGTACAACAGGGTACAACTGATTTTAGGGTACAATTTTCGTCATTTTAGGCTACAACTTTCATAATTTTAGGGTACAAAACTGGAAGGGTACAAACATTTTAGGGCACAACTATTTTGGGGTACAAACTTCTGATAATTTTAGGGTACAACTGAATACAATTTTAGGGTACAACCAATATAATTTTAGGGCACAACTAATTTTTGTTGCTAGTTATCGAAATTTTGAGATTTCCTGAAAATTTTGATCCTAGGGTACATAGAATCAGAGACTACAGTGAACCATAAGGTAAATCGAGGAGCTTGAAGTCAATTCGATTCGAAAATATCTACGTTCGAACTCACAGTCGGTTTTCCGATATTAAGATCACCCAAAATGAACTGCTCAATTTCTCCATTCTGTCCTATTTTCACATGACCGAGTTTAACCTAGAAACATGATTACGTCCAACCTATTCACAGTTGTATACTCACTGTTCAAAAAAGATGTCGGAAGCTCTCAGTCTGAAGATATAGATCATCTTTAACTTATCCGGAATCGTGAGCTCTACAGGAGTGTCTTTTCGCCAGGATATCGAGGAATTTGATTTGTATTTGCTCTTTGCAGGATTTTGAAAGGCGCTGCGTTCGCGTCGCGTACAAAATAATTGAGCAGACTGGTAACTTATATAAAACTATAAAAGCATCAACAACGACAAATTTGCTGTATGATAATAATTTTTCGAGATTCACTCACCAGGCGAGTAGGAATATTAGGAACAGAAAATATTTACAAAATAACAGCAAGATTTCTATAATAATAGTAATACAACGACCGAAGCTCACATATCAGTCTGAAGATAGAATACTGACCATCCGCCATCCGCTTATATACCCTCCGATAAATGGGGTGGAGCCTATTGCGGGAAGGATTGCCGTGCGGGCGGTAAACGGAGAAAGGAGGCCCGGTTGGCGGATGGTGTCCGATTGAAAGGTGTCTTTTGTCATCACCGCCCGCCGTTCCCGCAATAGGCTCCGCCCCATTTATCGGAGGTTATGCAACCCTTCGGCAAGGTCTCCCACAGTGCAAAAAAGAACTGCGAAAGGTGGGCCCGCTTGGCGGAAGGTGTCGTCATTACCGCACGCCGTCCCCGCAATAGGCTCCGCCCATTGTGTAGATATAAACAATAAGAGTGTGATAAGAATAGTTAAAAAGATATGATAGAGAGTAAGGATAAGGTAGAAAGTGAGGAAGCGCAGGTATGGAGAGATTTTGAACCAGACCATCAGTTAATGAGATACGCATACATGTATGTATAACACTGCGGATGGCAGAAAGCACGGCCTCCCAAACTGCAAAAAAGAACTGCAAGAAACGTAAATCCGATTTTTTCACGTATTAATTCAATTCTTTTATTTTTGCACTGTAAATGCAGTATTTTCAGGTTTTCAGGCGTCGTAATAGATTAAAAAAGGTCCCATCCATCAGAATTGTGGAAAATTAAATGCTCTATCTAATGAGCCAGAAAACGTGAATTTTGGTCAAAATAACTTTTTTGATACAGAAAAACACATTTTCAGAAAAATGAGATTTTTTGCCATTTCATCCAATATTTCTTTTCCAAGAAATGTAATAGTTTCAGAGCATCCTCGAATGCATTATGTGTGACGAGCCGTGTCAGGGACAGTAAGGAACAGTAAGTCTCTTCATCACAACCTTCAACGAGGAACTCAAGTTCTGGAAAAGTGATGAAGGACGAGTACAATCGACTACGTGCGAGTTGGACTTGGACAGATCGACTGAACGTTTTTTAAAGTATATATATATATTTATTAAAGATTAATAAAAGATTAATAAAAGATTAATAAAATAAAATAAATTTGGCTGCCGGTGCTGGAGCAACAGATGTCGTTGGAATCCACTGAACACTACTTTCCGTGTCTTCCGACGGTGAACGTGATCTTCGGGGAGAAGTTGGGGGGTCCGGAATCTTCTTCTGTTCTTTCGAAAATCCGGATGAATTTGCCACTGAAAATAGATGGATTGTTAAGATAAGTCTTGCAATGATTTGATTACCTGTTTCAGTTTGACGATCTGGCGTCTGGAAATCCACACTGTCTCGATCTGGCATCTTCGGTGGCTCAACAGGGGTTTTCAGCTTGGATTCGTCTCGTGGAGTCGTTGGCTTTGGGACTCGTCGTGTAGCTGCACTGTGGGTCTTTTCTGATTTTCTGAAAATTTAATGTTGTCGCACTATATAGTCTTATAAAAGCTCTAACTCACTATTCACCACCTCTGGAGTGTGAGAGGCATCTGACTCCATAACAAAATCCTTGAGGCTTGAGGTGTGTGGCTTGGTGGAGTCATCAGAGGCTCGTTTTGGCGTTGTTTGGTCCGGTTGGCTGCTGCAGGAGTCCTGTTGCCTTTCCATCTGGCTCTTCTTGCGGTTACCAAAACCAGATGGAACTTTACCGGTCTTGAATGGCGGTTGACCGGTGAGCCTTGCCAATGGTTCCCGAGACGTTGAATCGTGATGATTCGACATTCACTCTGAAAATGTATGAATCGAGAAAGTTTGAAAAAGTAGTGAAGGTTGAGGAAAGATTACGGTTTAAATATCAATTCGAAAATTGGCAACTTTTCGCGGCTCTATCAGAGTTTAGCGTACTTAGCCTATTGTAGCGGATGGAGTGTCTTAAATCACAATTCTGAAGTCACATAATGATTTCCCGTCACATTTTACGTCTATATACCAAATTTCAAAAAAACATGTCGGATAGAACTCCAGATTTGAGGAGGAAAATGAAAAGAACTTTTCAAAATTTTCAATTTTTTCACTTTCCTCTCTGTAAAAATTTTTTGAAAAGAGATATCCATGTTTACTTTCTACGTTGTCATATAAAAATGGTATTTTTAAACCCAAAACTAATCCTACAGCAAAAGTCAAAAATAAAAAAAACAAAAAAAATCAAAGCTTTTCAAGCCAAAAAAAGACTTCCACTCTACGGCTCATTTCTCAGCTATCAGAAGTGATATGTATCACATTTTATGCTTTTTGTGAAAAAACACAATACCCACTTTTCAAACAGATTTCCAGATTCACTCACCTATTTTACCACCGAGACACACGAGTAGGAATATAAGGACAGAAAAAATAAACCAAATAAAAGTAAGTAACAACTAGATGTCTATAATAATAGTAATACAAAGACCGAAGCTCACATATCAGTCTGAAGAGAGAATACTGACTCTTCCGCCGTCAGCAGGCCTTATATACCCCCCGATAAATGGGGCGGAGCCTATTGCGGGGAGGATTACCGTGCGGGCGGTAAACAGTGAAAAGTGGCCCGCTTGGCGGAAGATGTCCGATTGGAAGGTGTCTTTTGTCAGCACCGCCCGCCATCCCCGCAATAGGCTCCGCCCCATTTAGCGGAGGTTATGCAACCCTGCGGATTGCGTCAGTGTTCTCTCTTCAGACCGATACAGTAGCGAGCATAAGTGAGCACCCCTTCGTACTTTCATGTGCATCTCGCCAGAAATGCTATAAAACGAACATACTTTTCAAAAATTGAACACAAAGTCCTTTATCACACACATGGGTTTAAAGCCAGAAAGTATTAAAAATCCCTTCATCCCCATTCGATTGCGTAGCTGGCGGCGGTCCCTTTAGATCAGTCAGAGCGCACTCACACAGAAAATGGTTTGAACAAGCGTAAGAGTTTAAATGTGGGAAAGGTCATACCATTACTCAACCTATGTGGGAATGAAGAAAGGAGAACTCTCTGTCGATTCAAATTGGCAGAGAGTTGGAATGGCTGCGAAAGGCGCTATACATACGATTTTATTGATTTCCATGAAGCAACAGAAAGTTTTCAAGTGGGTACAGAAGCATGAGGGGTAGTAGGGAGGAATAGAAACATCTGAGAAGACTGCCGATTCATTTCGCAAAAAGTTGGAATTACAAACCCAGGAAAGGGGGACTGAAGGCTGGTCAATAGGGGAAGGGGATGGGATTGAATAGGAGATGAGACGCAAATTGGAACAAAAAGTTGGAAGTGGGGAGTAACGTACAATATGAGATAAATGAAACTTAGAATGAATCGATATTTAGTTTTTTCATGTACGGTTGAAAAATGATCAAGAAATCTACAAGTGGTGTTTTCCACTCCGGAGAAAAAGATAACATCCTGTCGATTGCCAAGTGGTTGATACTCTGCGACGCTGTCGCATCCAATGAGAATGAGCTTGGCATTCTCGTTCACAAGGAGTTTGTAGTTATCAAACTGAGGAGTTACAGCCGCCAGAGTGATATGTTTGAGGCGTGATGCTTACCAAACAGAAGAAATCGAATCCGATGTGATTCCTGGTTGCAAACTCAAAGACTTCCTTAGGGTAGAACTTGCAATGCTGTAAGAAAATGGATTAGAAACTGAAAATTTGGGAATATGCAAAGCTCACCTGCCAACAAAACATCGGACCGAGAATCGCGGTTGATTGCTCGACGCACTCTAGTCGACCACAGAGTGGAGTTGCAGATTGTTTTGGTCCGCCGGCTCCGTGATGACATGACGCTCGTTCTTAAAATGGTGGCTACTGTCTTTTGAGATCGGTCTGACAGTCTGAAATTTTTTAAACTAGATTGAGCAATTCTGAAAAACTAGACTTACCCTAACGTCACCCCGTGATAGGAGTAGCTTTTGTTCTGTGGTGATGCACGACACGGCTTTTCAACAATGTTCAGCAATCATCAGTCAAATCCAAAAAAATTGAACTCTGTCCACCATTCTGATGTGAAGACATAAGGGGCGTTCACCGGAGCAATTTGACACAACTCTTCGAATAAAAGTATGATAAATAACAGTTAGATTAAAAAAAAATAGTAATACAATGACCGAAGCTCACATATCGATCTGAAGAGAGAATACTGACTATCCGTCATCCGCAGGCCTTATATACCCTCCGATAAATGGGGCGGAGCCTATGGCGGGGACGGTGGGCGGATAAGATGGCGGAAGATGTCCGGTTGGGAGGTGTCTTTTGGCATCACCGCCCGCCGTTCCGCCGTAGGCTCCGCCTCATTTATCGTAGGTTATGCAACCCTGGGGATTGCGTCAGTGTTCTCTCTTCAGACCGATACAGTAGCGAGCATAAGTGAGTACCCCGTCGTACTTTGATATGTATCTCACCAGACAAGGTCTCCCAAATACCTTTTTTCGAAAATAAGAACTTTCTGATTTCATTAGAAGTGCAAATTTTCACATTTTGATCTGTAGTAATTTCGGAGTCATAGCTGGAAAAAAAATCAGTGACCATTATTGTATGTAGCGTTGGTCAAGATCTTGCGATTACACTTTAGTTTAAGGAGATTGCTCTTGAATTGACCGAGTTATGATGTCTCGAAGTGGTTCAACTCAAAAAACTCGAAAAAATCGAATTGTGTCTGCCATTCTCTGGAAACTCAAAAGGGCACGTAACATTTTTGTTTTGTTCTAGTTAAGATACGGGCTATCATTTCCCAAAATATCTAATAAATCCCAGCGTTTCACCTTGGGTCATTCCCATGTGAGAAATTTTTGAGATGTTTACATTGACTGCCTGTAACTTCTTAGGATATGCCCGTACAAAAAAGTTGTCAACTACAAAAATGCCGATATTTTTAACACGTCGGTAAGGAAATGAATTGTCAACGGTCCAAACTTTGACCTCATTTTTTTTCGAATACCAGGCCTCGAGGGCAAAAACTGAGTATATATTTGGAATCAGCGTTTTCTCAGCTTTCCATCGATATAGGTCTCGACCCCTAACTCAACGGTCACCAGGACCTTTCCTAGTAAGAAATTCCAGCGTTTCACCTTGGGTCATTCCCATGTCAGTTTAGCACTGAAAAAGGGTAATAATTGCGAGAAATTACATTGACGATTGATAACTGTTCAGAGGCCAATTACCTATATCCTGAAAAAGCCAACACATTTCATTTCAGACCCCAATAATTCCATTTTCCCATGCTCTCCTCCGTACCCCATAGAGTGCCGGCGGCTCGGTTCCCGTTACTATGAGAATAGGTGTATATATCAAATCAACGTTTGGTGCTCTTTTCTCTTCTCATAATCCCTGCGTCTCTCCTCTCTCTGTTATCTATAATTTTATCCGCTTCAAAAAGGAGAGAAACAGTGGAAGATGTCCGATTGGGAGGTGTCATTCGCCATCACCGCCCGCCCTCCTTCCAATAGACTCCGCCTCTTTTATCGGAGGGTATATAAGCAAATGGCGGATGGCGGATAGTTAGTATTCTCTCTTCAGACCGATATGTGAGTTTTCGGTCATTGTATTCATATTATTATAGAAATCTAGGTATTATTTATTCTTATTTGATCGGATGACAAGGCTAAGGATGCCAAAATCTCCTCAGCCACGATTTCGAAAGAAAATTCACCACGACTCCAGATATGTCCCAGCGGCTTCTTGTCTACCGTCTTGTGGAACTCTACAGGGACCAGGATGATGTAAAGTAGGTGAAAACCCCCAGTTTGCCTAAACAAGCATTCGTTTTACAGCAAAGAAGAGACGCTCTGCTTCAATCTCAATACTCGCGGAATCAATCAACGGGGTAAAGCGCCCTATTTGGAGGTAAGTTACGTATTTTGAAAAGTTTTTAAAATGAACTTGAGTTACAGGTCGATGCACAGGAAAGTTTCAACTACGAGCTTATCTTTCCAACGTATGATGGGACTGCTGCATACTGCACTTTGGTGATCAATCCGATCGGTGCCAACGGAGGGAAACGAATCTGAAAGCGAGAAGTGCGTCATGGTCTACATCGGGTTCGACAAGGAAAATGACTTACCAGTGAGTTTCAAGTTTATTAGATTACTGAGTTTCAACTGAGTGTTTGCAGGAATTGCGTCGCACCTCGAATCGAAAGACTCAAGGGACTTTTTATGGGTCTGTATGCGTATGCACTTGGTTGACAAATTGCTCAACTCGTATTTTAGTGATTATGTGAGTTGCTATAGAATAATGCATACTTGCAACGGGCCGTGACGAGAATTTCCAAGGCCCGGCCCGGCCCGAAGGCTGAAAAATTTGAACTGAAATTTTGAACGAAAATTTGAATTTTTTTGAATTTTTTCCCAAAAATGTCGAATTTTTGAGTATACTTCAGAATTCAATCAAAAGATAGATATGCGTCAAAAAATTGAAATTTTTAATGTAAAATTTCAAAAAATTTCAAAAAATTTGGTGAAAAATAGGTACCTTTTTTTGAAGCCGGGCCTTCGGGCCGGGCCGGGCCTTCGGGCCGGGCCGGGCCTTGAAAATTCTCTACCGGCCTGGGCCGGGCCGTAAATTTGCAAGTATGGAATAATGTGTTTTGAAAACATTGGAACATTTTCAGAAGGACGTTATCGAGCAAGTTACGAAGGATTACAAAAAAGGAGAGGATTTCATGATTAGTGTCAAAAGCCAGATCACTTTCGTAAGCTACCGTTGAAAACGAAAAAATATCAAATTTTTTTTTTCAAGGTACCGACAAAATAGCGTTGAGCTTGATGAGGCAGACGGAACAAACTGCCTATGATTTCCGGAGCGAACGCGAAGCGATTTCCAATTCCGCTGCTGCTCAAAAGCCCACCCAACACAAAGAGACTGTCAGTGAGAATGTATATAACAAACTCCGCAGACGACGCATAGAGATGGTCAGAGAAGATCGCATGAACATTACTGATCCCCCACGACTCGTAATTAGCGTACAGGTTATCTATGTTATTAAACTTGACGTGATATTTTAATAAATGCACTCCGCACACAAATGTTGTGATTTGACTTCGAGTTTATTTCAGATGATAACTTTTAGAACAACGCAAAATTTCTCAGTACCGTACTCCAAAGAATGGGGTGAAACTAAGCGGTGGACATCGGGACACACAGACCAGAGTTGAGCGGAATTCCGCCTTCCGTCTTCCGCTTTCCGCCACTTTTTTCTTTCCGCCTTCCGCTTTCCGCTCTCCGCCGAAAAATGTTTTATTCCGCCTTCCGCTTTCCGTTTTCCGCCAAAAATTTTCCTATTTCCGCCTTCCGCCTTCCGCCTTCCGCTGTTTAAAGATTTTTTCCTCAGCTTGAAAAATTTGATCACCTATTCCAATTTACTGATATTTTTGTGATTTTTTGCAGCAAAGCTATCAGTGTTTATCAAAAAAACAAAATTTAACTCAAATTTAACCATTTTAGTGTTTTTACTACAAAATAAGGCCAAAATCGTATTTTTGAAAGCGACATTGTGTTCCGCCTTCCGCCTTTTGGCATTTTTTTCCATTCCGCCTTCCGCCTTCCGCCTTCCGCCAAACAATTTTCGCTTCCGCCTTCCGCTCTCCGCTTTCCGCCGATATTTTTTAAAGTCCGCCTTCCGCCTTCCGCTTTCCGCCCAAAAAATGTTCATTCCGCTTTCCGCCTTCCGCCTTCCGCCATTTCAAAAACCGCATTCCGCTCAACTCTGACACAGACAGACTCAGAGGAATGTGTGTTGTGTATTGTTGCTCCTTCCGCGACAGATGGCTCTGTGTCTTTGTCGGGAGTTCTAATGGAATACAAAAACTATAATTATAATTGGGATGCGCGCAATAGAGCAAAACAAGATAGGATAAAGTATCCCGATGTGCGCTACGTCACAACAGAGTAATTAGGCGTGGTACGTATTCAGTAAACATGCACCGTTTAAATTTTGGGAGGAATCATCAACAATGCACTACAAGGGGACTGTGGTGTGCACACCTCTTCCTAGTTATCTGATCGCCAACCGTTAAGATCTTGTTTGTGACACGTGTCACTCTACTCATGTCATGTGTATGCAACAGACTAATTATAAAATTACACGCAAAATTTGGTTGACATGGACATGACATGAATTGGACGACAAAACTTGGCAAAGAACACAAAGAAATTTATTTTTTAACGGATTTAAGAAAAAAGTCATGGTATAAAAAGAGTGAGAAGATAGTTTTGAGGGTTTTGGTATAAAATATGCTTATTGAAAGATCACAGAAGATGGAAAAATACCAAAAACATTGGATTTGGAGCTTCTAACAACGATGGTAGAAGAACAATGGATTGTAGGTTTGTACTTCTTCGCTTACCTTCTTTCACACTGACTGCTAGTGAGAAGATAATCTTGATCAAGATTAACCCTATAATCCAGACTTGTCAAAAATCGGGCCGGCCCGGCTCGGCCCGGCCCGGCCAGGTCGCGCCGGATTCAAAATTGTGTACTCATTTTGAAACACAATTTCTGAAATTTTTCGAAAATTTAGAGTAAAAATGCTTAAATTATCATACATACCGTAAATACTGTATTATAACGGCATGCCGTTATATTTTTCAACTGCCTCCCAGAGAAATTTTGAGGCTTTAAAAACTCATTAAATTTAAACGAAAAACCTTTTTTGGGCATTCTTTTCGTTGATCAAGACGTTATCAATCACGCTGCTTCTAATCAGAAACAATAAAAAACACCGGGATATTCATATTCATGAATTCTGAGTATTGATGGGGTGCCGTTATCATACAGGTGCCGTTATAATACAGTATTTACGGTATTTACCTTTTTATTAAATTTTGAATTTTTATTCGAAAACTTTTTTTTCAAAAAAATTCCAAAAAACATCAAAATTTCAAAAAATTTCCAAATAACATCAACATTTCAAAAATGTTTCAAAACGGGCCGGGCCGTGCCGGGCCGAGAATATTTTTGATTTCGGCCCGGCCCATGACAAGTCGGTTATAATCCCTATAAACCCCAACCGTGTAACTTATATAAATATACCTCTCAAGACTAATGATTTCCCCAGAAAATAGCCTGAAAAGTGCCTGTAATTTTTTTCCGCCAAGTTCCCTTCATTTCCCCTCTTTCGTTTACGTCCACGGCCCCCATCAACCTGAATTAAATTTTGATCTTTCTGAAAGGAAGAAGAAGAAAAACACGAGTTTCTTAACAGCCCCCAAAAAAACAATAATTAGGTCCACTCTACATCTATCTGATCGTCACGTCAAAAAAGTGATCAGAGAGAGTTTCGATCCATTTCTAAGCGTCTCATACGTGCCCTCAGTATCCATATAGAGCGGCCACGGAGAATGTTTTCTACCGGTTAGATGGATAATTCTAATTATCTCACCAAACCTTTCCTCCGTGACGCGGCCTATATGATTGTTTTCAAACTCTGGGTACTGAATGCGCATGGTTATAACCGAGTTCACCATATCCCAATACGACGGACGGTTGTTGCGAACAATCGCCTCATATAGAGTTCTTGTGAGGAACTCATGGTCGAAATTAATCAACCCTACATTCTGGTTGATTAACAGCTTATATATCGAGTCTTCTCCCGAAGTCCTGCCCCACATATAATAGTAAATCTATTATTGCGTCAGGGTACATTGGATGTCAGCTTGGTCTTCAAAATTCCATTTGGCGTTTGGTGGCGATTTGACTCGGGCTTTATCTGAAAAAAAAACATTGAAATATTTGCAATACAGGAGGTGGAGGAGTTTTTTTCATGTAAAAATCCTTATAAGAATTCCGAATATTTAGATAGAGTAATAAAAACAGATGTGTTTGAAAAGAAACAAGCTTTTTAGGGAACAAAATTTGAATTCAGAATTTTGAAAGGCCATAATGTTCAATCGTCGACCAAAATTAATCAAATTTAAGAAAGGCGTAGTTGTCAAGGCCCGGCTTAAAAAAAATTACAATTTTTCCAATTTTTTTTCGAAATTTTTTCAATTTTTCATCGAAAAGAATTGCGGGCAGAATTTCTTTTAATTCTGAATGATAGTCGAAAATTTGACTTTTTCGCGAAAAAATTCAAAAAATTTGACATTCGCGCCAATTTGCCCGGGCCGGGTCCTGATTTCGCTGACAAGGCCGGGCTCGGCCCAACCCGGCCTCTTTCTAAAAGTTCAAGCTGAGTTTTTATTGGCACTTTTAGGGTCGAGTACAATTAAGTGTCCTTCTAGGAAATCCTGTGCATACCAAAAGACAATATCTGTGACAGGCAGGTGTTAGTGAGGGTAAGAAAGAGTGTATAAAAGGCTCAAATGTACAATGGTCGACCATAGGAAAGGACAAGGAAATTCTGTGGAAACCTGAGGACAATATGTATGTGATAGTGGCCGAAACAATAGTCTAGGATGCCTATATAATCCACATCTACAGCTATCTCTATATATATATATATATATATACCTATCTATATCTATCTACTACAGAGATGAACGATTTACGTCCAATTCGTACTACTTTGGTGACACTTTTGCATACAAATATTATTGAAAATGTCAGGAAAATACTATTTGAGCTTTCGAAAAGCAAGTTAGCATCTATTCCATCTCTTGTCGCCATACGACAATGAAGTTGGCACGAAAGTATCATGTTATACCGTAGGAAAATGGTTTCGCCCTAGAGTTTGCAAAACTATTTTTAGAAACTTTTCTCTAGGACACTAGCCTTGAAGCTAGCACGAAATGTCAGAAAAGAGGTGAATGAAGAGAAATTTCACAGTAAGACCCTACAGTAGACTCTCTCGTTTCTCTGCGTCTCTCGTCCCCACCATACTCTCTCGCTTTTCTCTAACCTTTCTCTGCGTCTACATCGAAGAGCCCCCAAAAGCACAGTCTCCCACACGCGAAATGCGCAAGCGTTTTCACGAGAAAAGCGACGATCTGCGTCCTCAAATCTCTAACGCATGCAGAGGGAGCGCGTTTGCACTAAAATTAATCTGAAATGAAACATTTTGGAAAAATGTTTCGTACAACGAGTAGACAACGAATTTCGAAACGGTAAAAAAAGAATAAGATAGAAAATGATCTGAACTATAATTATTATAAAAATCTCAAACGAACAATAGAACACGACTTATGGACAACTGAAAGAGGCGTTCAAAGAATAGTGTGTTTGAAGGACATGTCTAATCTGGAATGAAAATTTTTTTCTTTAGATAGATTCTTTGATATCTGAAATACTTCAAAAAGTGAGAAATTTACTAGAAACAAAACAATTAGTTATCCATGTAATGGGTAATATCGGTATTTAGCACCTTTTGGACGGTTTTAGTCTGGAAACAAAAAAATCGAAAAAATGAAACGGAGCGATTGTAGAGGGTCCCGAGAGAAATATTTACCATTTTAGTTTGATTGATTCTGTTCAGTCCTCAGTGGTTCATGGTCATATCAAATTTCAGTTGAAAAAGTTGAAAAAACGTCATTTTTTCGGACTTTTTTCTATTTTTCAGCCGAATAAAAAATTTTCTCAAAAAAATAAAACGGAGGAAAAGTTTGAAATTTCAATAGGAATCTATTACTTTTTACAGCTTGTGATTTCGTTCACTACAGATCGATTCAGGATGCTTTTAATTGTGCGAACTTTTACCACTGATATCACTGTATTTGGAGAAAGTGATGCCAGAGGGCCAACTCTTTTTTGTTCTAAAACCCACAACTTTGACAAAAACGTAGATCAGGCATAAAACTTCACTTTTTTAGTTGACAACATTTTTGTACGAGACCTCCCTGAAAAGTTATGCTCCTCCTCCTATTTCAGTGCAATGCTGTGAGCTTGTCTATTGTGATAGACTGTAACTCGCTAGTATGCGTTTGTACAAAAAAGTTGTCAACTATGAAAATAAAGCCCTATACTTGATCTACGGCCCTAGTAAAAATTAACATCTAGCGACACGTATTTTATTCGTTATAAACTCCTAAAAACTTCCAAGTTTGACAGTGCATCACGGCTTCCCTGATTGTCAGAATGAGCCAATTTTTAAAGGGAATGTAGATTAGACGTAGTGCTTCACTTTTGCAGTTGACAACTTTCTTGTATTTCTCTTCTCTGAAAAGTTATACACCTCCATCGAATCTACCTAACTCTCCACGAGATTGTGACTAAGTCGACTGTTTTAGATGGTAACTCGCTAGTAAGCGTCTGTAGAAAAAAGTCACCAACTAAAAAAGTGAAGCTATACACCTGATCTACATATCCCTCAAAAAATGGCTCTTTCTGACAATTAGTGCCGTCGTGATGCTCTGTCAAACTTGGTAGTTTTTATGAGTTCATAACAAGTAAAATAATTGTCCCAAGATGTTAATTTTTACTAGGGCCGTAGATCAGACATAGGGCTTCATTTTCACAGTTGACAACTTTTTTGTACAAATGCTTGCTTGCGAGTTACAGTCTCTCAAAGATCTTCTACAGAACAGTTGAATTTGGCTTGTCGGCGAGAGAGTGGAGAGTGCTAGAGAAAAACACAGTTTGCTTGCGCATTTCGCGTGTGGGAGACTGTGCAAAAGAGAGCAAGTAGCCGGTGGCCTAACTATTTCACAAGATGGCCGAACTAGTTTTTTTCTCTTCCAAGTCACATTTTCAAGAAAAAGAAAACTTTTTACAAACACGTAAAAAAGTTTTCTTTCTTTCTTTTGAAAATGTTCTTATACGAAAATCTGAAGAAAATCAAAAAATTTGTGTGATTTCCAATTTGAAAATGCGAATTTTCGTCGAAAAGTAGAAAAAAATAAAGATTTTTACCTGAAAATTAGCTGAAAAGTGTCTGAAAAATTTATAATGTTATATTTTCAATGTTTTTCCTTCAAATTCCCTTCAAATTCCTCAAAAATCCCTTTATTTTCCCTCTTTTCCACATGCAGTACACGACTGGACCCCGATGGGGCGCGTTTACATCGAAGACCCCCAGCCACCTTAATTAAATTTGAATGAGTCTGAAAAAAGAAAAAGAAAGAGGATTTTTAAAAATAAGACCAAATTTATTATTGAAAAAAAGTTTCCATGAAGATTTCAAAAGACAAAAAAAAGAAAAAAGAAAATAACTGTTGTATAAATGTTTGCGCTCTCTTCCTCCACTTCGAGTTAGAATGGGGACGGAAGCGGGGTGATCAGGCAGAGATAGAGACGGGAGCAGGAGCAGAGGCGAGAACAGAGACGGGAGCGGTGATGGATGGTGGTGGTGAGCCTGGAAAAAAAGTTTTACCGAATGAATGAAAAAACATACGAACCAAAAAGAACTGGCGACAGGAGAAGAGACGGAAGCAGGAGCAGAGGCGAGAACAGAGACGGGAGCGGTGATGGATGGTGGTGAGCCTGGAAAAAAAGTTTTACCGGATGAATGAAAAAACATACGAACCAAAAAGAACTGGTGACAGGAGAAGAGACGGGAGCAGGAGCAGAGGCGAGAACAGAGACGGGAGCGGTGATGGATGGTGGGGAGTCGGTAAGATCTGAAAAAATGCTAGAATTAACGAATCTTTGAAGAAAAAACGTACCTTTACAATACCATCCGCCAGTTAAAAAACTTCGGGTCCCCTGCATCACGAACTGGACGTGGTGGGTGTAAATGAATGTTTACAAAAATTTCTTTATATTTAAAAACTTACTATATTCCCATTGGACCCGGGTACCCACATTGTGGTAGTGAAGGGCCACCACATCCATCGCAGCATACTGCTTTTGATCTTCCCTCAATCTTTGTACCGTCCAGTTACTTAGGGTTTCGGTTTTATGCACCACAACCCCAATTCTGTCGGCCGCATTCAAAAGAGATATCAATTGGCTCCCGTTTCTCCCTTGGAGGTCTCCCCATTGATGTTTGAGGAACATCTCTCTACCGAATGTTACCATTCGATAAGAGTACAAATTGAGAGCCACTTTCACATCCGCCAAGTCCCAGACATTCAATTGGTCCACTCTGAGTAAGAATACTCGCCGAGTGATAACGTCAAATAAAATCATCATGGCGAGATTGGTACCATTCCGGCACTTCTTATAAGAGCCTTCCGTATCCATATAGACCGGCCATGGGGAATGTCTTCCACCGGTTAGATGGATAATTCTTATTATCTCATCAAACCTTTCCTCCATGACGCGGTCTATATAATTGTTCTCAAACTCAGGGTACCGAATGCGTCTAGTAATACCTGAGTTCGCCAAGTCCCTATAAGCTTGGGGGTTTTGGTGCACAACCGCATTAAACACTGTGGTTCTAAGAAATCTCGGGTTGAAGCGAATCAACCTCGCATTCTGGGCTCTTAATAATTCATAAATTTGGTAGCCATAACCCCCGAAGTCTCGCCCCACAGATAACAGTAGGTCTATTACTGTGTCAGATGATATAGGCTTATCATTATTTAGCTTCTTCTTCAAAGTTCCGTTGACCTCGAATCTAGTTGAACGTTCCATCTTTGCCTATCGAAATTTTTTTTGTTAATTAAAAGTAATGGAGACTGTGGATTTTTTTGAAGGAAACTGGTAGTTTTTTGGTAAAAAAAAGTAAGATTTTTTGGTAGAAAAGTAAGATTTTTTTGAAGGAAAGTTGCAAGTTTTTTGGTAGAAAATTAAGATTTTTTTGAAATAAAAAACTCACTCTCAGATTTTTTTTTCAGCCAATAAAATAAGAATAAATAATAACTAGATTTCTATAAAAATAGGAATACAACGACCGAAGCTCACATATCGGTCTGAAGAGAGAATACTAACTATCCGCCATCCGCCATTTGCTTATATACCCTCCGATAAAAGAGGCGGAGCCTATGGCGAGGAGGGTGGGCGGTCTGATGATGTCGATGACGCATCGAGTGGTACAATAGTTGGTATGATATTGCATATAAAAAGTTTGTTATATTAATCATCCTTCATGTATTATAATAATTTTCTATATTGTTTATGTTTTATAATAAGGTTTTTGTTGTATAATAAGGCACTATAAAAGCCGACCATAAGTATATCAAAATGTGTCAGTTTATATATATTCTAATGCTTACTCTTATATAATAAATCCTAATAATAGTCTGTGGTGTTCTTGACATGGTGACCCATCAGCTATGTACGGCCGAATTCTGCACTGTTATTCTAATCTCTCGAATCCATTCTCTCTGAACCGGCAGAGGAATCATTCACAACTTTGGGCTACAGGAAAGTAGCAAAGGAATACAAGTGGTAACTACGCTTACACTTATCGGGAAGTCAACGGACTTCAACTCGGGCTCATATAATCCAAACGTGCCTGGATTAATGGACCAACTTCAATATTCATCGGAGAGACTTGAGAATTGACAACAAGACAACCAAGTACCACGGACTATTCTATTCGCTGTTTTACTGACACCATATTTAACCAAATAACTATTATTATAGGACATCTAATTTTTTTCAATCTGGATACCTATCTTCTTTTCTAATATTATTTATCGTTTGGACACTTATTGCACCAAACACAGACAAACACCACTATTGCCATTTTCAGGACACTAAACAATAAACGACTACAATGGACAATCGACGGAAGGACAATCTCAGGTATTTTTGGGCAAGGGTGGGGCAACGAAACTTTCGATTGGGCCATGTGGCCCGTGAATAGAGCACAGTGCCCACAATAAGGGCCACATGGCCCAGTGGGCACTAGTTGGGCACAGGTTGGGCCACAGGTTGAGAGATAGGAAATACTTGGTGGATGTGGGCACAGGTTGGGCGCTTGGTGAGGATGGATGGGCACAAGTTGAGAAATCGCGCTCTACTGCACACTCTGATTTTTCGCCACGATTTTTCTTTTTTATTCCGTTTCTTTTACAATTTTATCGTCTTTCAGTTTTATGCTACTTATTCAAACAGAAGATGAAAAAATCTACACTCGACTCATCAGGTAAGACAGTATTTTTTATTTGTTTTTGTTCAATTTTCATGAAATTTCAGCTGTACAAAAAATTATTTCACCAACACAATAATCATCATCAACTACGCTATCCAGCTGCTCACTTTCTTCTATCTTTCACCGTCTTCTATCTTTAAATTTTTTGCATTTACTCTGAATTTTTTGTTGTAATTTGAATATTTGTAGTTTTCACGAAAAATTATTTCCTTCTTCTGTATTCCTATTCTCCATCTCATAGTTTGACAATTTTAGTTTATTTTACCCTATTACTTCCCATAATTACTGAAATTATTATTATTTTGTGTTTAAATTTGACAAATAAATAGTAGAAAGTACAAAGATGTGTAATCTGGTTAATTATATTGCTGAATGGGAAGGAGCAAAGGGAGCGGAATGCCGCGCGTTGTAGCGAATCTGAGCACTTTGCCCATCGAGTGGGCCATGTGGCCCGGAAAATGGGCATAGTGGCCCTCATGGAATGGGCCACCATGCCCATTTTCAGTGCCACATGGCCCAATTTGAGGGCAACTTGGCCCAAAAATACCTGAGATTGTTTGGGACAACAAATAATGAAATATTATCTTCTTGCCGCCGTTTGTGGGGGAGTGTCGATGACGAGTGGTACAATAGTTGGTATGATATTGCATATAAAAAGTTTGTTATATTAATCATCCTTCATGTATTATAATAATCTTCTATATTGTGTATGTTTTATAATAAGGTTTTTGTTGTATAATAAGGCACTATAAAAGCCGACCATAAGTATATCAAAATGTGTCAGTTTATATATATTCTAATGCTTACTCTTATATAATAAATCCTAATAATAGTCTGTGGTGTTCTTGACAGATGACACCTCTTGCGGGCCATATTTCACGGTGTATCACCCCCACGGTAATCCTCCCCGCCGTTCGTGCCCGCCATAGAATCCGCCCCTTTTATCGGAGGGTATATAAGCGAATGGCGGACGGCGGATAGTCAGTATTCCCTCTTCAGACTGATATGTGAGCTTCGGTCGTTGTATTACTATTATTATAGAAATCTAGTTGCTATTTATTTTTATTTGATTGGCTGGCTGGTGTTAAAATAGGTGAGTCTGGAAAACTGTAAAAACCATCGGGACCTCCCATTTAAAGAGTTTCCCAATACATACAAATATGATGAGATGAATCACTTAACCATTTGAATCACATCTTATTTCAGGAGGTTGATATCGAATCATGGTATGCGGACCATGACCATGGCTCAAAGTTGGCGCTCGTAACCGTGTTCAATGTGAACACCAAGAGGGTTCACCTTTTCCAAACCCACGGCCTCAATCAACAAGAAATGGAAAGCATCGAATCACTTCCAATATCGCGAGAATCGTGGAAATCATGAGAGGTGAACATAACGTTTTGTCTTGCCACCAAAAAAAAAAGATCTAGAATATTTTACAACTGCTTTTGATACCTTTTTAATTTAATTTTTAATTTTCAGAATCGATGGAACTACGAAGTCATTCAACAACTCGATGAAGTCAGAATAGATTTGCCGCCCCTCAACTTTGAGATCCCCAATGAACTTCGTGGATTGGTGGACATTACCATTGACACACTCGAAATGATTGTTGGAGATGCGGAAGGAGTCGAAGACTGGAGAATACAGGTCTTTGACCTCGGTTGTTGCGCCAGGATGACGCAACTATGAGATATGGGACAAGAAACACGATCGTTCGATGACGCATCCATTTATCATCTCTTGCCCGACGACCCCCCTCCTATCTCTCGCCGGCCGGACACGATCATCAATTGGATACCACTTTATACTTGGATACTTGGAACTTCCGGCGCCTAACATTACTCCTTGCAAAATGGCTAATTGGGATGGCGCCAGAAAGACGACCGATTGAAACGGATCGCGACAATCAAATTGGAAAAAGGAGAAGGAATGCGGCGACGAAACCATCAACCGGAGGAGACACTGAGGAGAAGTAAGAGACGAAGGACGATGACGCTAGGAAGAGTACAGTATAAAAGAAACCCCCCTTGCTAGTAGAGGCAGTTGTAATTGTTAAGACAATAGCCCATCCTAAATCGTGATATTCCACTCCTGCCCGATCTTTCCCCTTTCCCCTTATTTTGCCCCTTTTATTTACTAAATAAACTTATTCAAAACTACCACTGAACCTTCAATAAACCACAGGTGCAACATCGGTCATGATCTATTCGAGGCCTTCGAACCAAACGAATTGGACGACATCTCAGGAGGAATCCTCGAGAAATCATGCAAGGCGCTACGGCAGAATTTGGAATTTGTCAATTTGAACTTAAAACATTTCAAACCCAGACTTTTGTTACTTTTTTTGAAGTTTTATAAAAATGAAATGTTGCCTGTTAAGGAACTCGTGTTTTTCTTTTTCTTCCTTTCAGAAAGATCAAAATTTAATTCAGGTGGCTGGGGGCGGTGGATGAATAATTTTGCATACACAGGTTTGCGACCTGTAGATTCCAGTCAGCATCCATCAGTCATGATGGGATTGACCCGGATTATCGTATCCTTGAGAACGGGCGTGCAGAGAGGTATATTCAGTAAATTATAGGGTTGAGAATCATAGGGATTATAGAGTTCATCTTTACACTGGCAGGCATTAGAGCGAGGAAGGGAAGCAAGGAAGACAGGAGTCGTGTTTTTTTGGGGAGAAGAGAATAATGGGGTTATTCAGGTCATGTAAAAGCATATTTTTATACATTTTTTTCCTTATTCACGAGCGTCCCCTTTTTTTGCAATTTTCGACATGCGCATGTAGAAAAACTGTCAAAAAATGGGGGAGAAATGTAGAAAAATGGGAGAAAATGTGAAAAATACATTTTTTACAGTTCGTGAATAAGGTAAAACATGAATTAAAATACATTTTTACATGACCTGAATAGCCCCATAAGGGCGAAAAATGGGCTAGGAGGAAATGACTATAAAAGAGTGAGAGGTTTTTTTACCATTCATAGACCGTCTCATGGATGATTTTGATTTCAAACTCCTTTTACCTGTGAAAAAACCAGTAATTTGAAAAGGTTACTGCAAAAGATGAAATCTATCCATATTCAGTTGTTAATGTCGAACGCCTTCTAAGTTATTGGATTCATCGTGTTTCTTGATCTAGACCTAAAATTGATGTAAGCGTTATTGCCACATTTTCTTTGACCCTTTTCATCTTACCGTTCTTTGATGACTCACCGTCTGGCTGAATCATCATCTTTTTTCTTCTAACTTATTATTATGTTATTGTCGATAATTCGTCATTGTTGACACCTGTGTATATGTAAGATGGTTCTGCAAAGGTAGCGAGTCAGGATAAACATATAGAGCGGCGGATGGTCAAATGGGATAAACTTGACCAAAGCGTTAGGAAAATGGGCAAATGGTTATGGCGATATTCAGAAAAACGGAATGATTTTCACATTTTAGATTATTTCTGGATTCTTTGGTCGGGAAGTTCCAAAAGTAATGCAGTTCCCAGTAAATAATGCAAGTTCTAAATTAAAATGATGCATGAAGTGTCAAAAGGATAAAAAAAACTATTGCTGAAAATGTACAGTACCGCTCAATAGGATATGAACTTTTGGTTTTTCAACCATAACTTTTTTCAAATTGATCGGATGGACGTGAAACTTCGGGAAAACATTTATTGTAGAGTTTTCGTTATATTTAACGTTCTGGGTAAAAACCATGCTTTACAAGTTTTTGTAAAATTTTCGAAAATCGTGAAAATTCGAGAAATTTTTACCACTGGCCGCTACTCTTGACCAACATCAAATGGCGGAAATAAGTTCGGAGAAGTGAAACCTGAAGATGATTTAAAAAAGAGACGGCGCGGAGGGCGACCGTGTCGGCGGTACGCAGTGAAAGGTGACCCACAAAAAGTGTCATCGCCCTATATATCGGAAGCTATATAAGCGTGCGGATTGCGGCGAAAAGTCAGTATTCTCTCTTCAGATCGATATGTGAGTTTTCGGTCGTTGTATTACTATTTTTATAGAAATCTAGTTATTATTTACTTTTATTTGATTGGATGATAAGGCAAAAGGTGTCACAATGCCAACCAGCGGCATTTGAAGGCACTGTTCATGTTCGATGATCCAACCTTTTTTTACCAATGTAAGTTTTATAATAAGTTTTCAAACTTTTTGAAACATCACATTAATTTATTTCCAGACAATACTTCGAGATCTCCTGGCTGCATTGGGCGTACACTGTGTTCTGATTGATAGTGTCTGGTGGGATAGATCCAACATGGAAGATCAACCATCTCTACTCGGCAGAACTCTTCCCAACATCTGTTAGAAGTATGGCCAGAGGAGTATGCAATGCTGGTATATCTGTATTGACTTATATTCCTTATACTTTGTACTTTAATAAATATTATGTACCACTGAACCTTGCCATACTGATCACTATATTCCACCCAGGATATAGACTCTTTACTGGCCACTATCGTCTCTGAAGGTATGTTTTTTCTTTCCTTTTTATTTATACAGTACCGGCCATAAAGAATTCGGCACTTGCAGTTTTTAGTTGAAAATGGTCAACTTTGTGACGGTGACACGGGCTCCCTGATAGTTTCTCTATCCCAAGAAGTTATCAATCGTCAAAGAAAATTCTCGAAATTTTTGCCGTTTTCAGTGCTAAAAGGAAAAATTTTTGAGCTGTTTACATTGACTGCCTGTAACTTCTTAGAATGTGTCCGTACAAAAAAGTTGTCAACTACAAAAATGTAACTCTAAATGTGATCTATGCACTACATAAACAATGAATATTGTGAGACTATCAGGGAGCCCGTATCACCGTCACAAAGGGACCATCTTTAACTAAAAACTGCAAGTGTCGCATTCTTTATGGCCAGTACTTTATTTCGTTGATGATTTGGTAACTCCATTCTTTTTTCAGAGCCCACTTCCATCGCATCATCTCCAAACTCCAAACACCCACCAAATCTTTTCAGTCTTTTTCCGTTTTTAAAATCTTTTTTAATAATAAAAATAGTGGCTGTTAAAAAAACTCGTGTTTTTTCTTCTTTTTTGCCAGACAATTCAATTCAGGTGGCTGCCCTGCGAAATCAATTCATCAAGTCATCACACACACATCAATGTTTCCTTTGTCCTTGTGTCTTTCTGTTTCTTTTGTTGCAGCGGGGTTATAGGGTGGTGAGCCCCCCGAACCAACCGCGAGAAATGAGAGGAATGGGACTTAGAAAGTATTGCCAGCAAGAATTGAAATTCAAGGGTTTATTTATAAACTAGTTTATGTACTGTTGTGTTCTTGTGTCAAAGTTGGATAACGATCTAATCGGGTTTCTGAAACGCACGTTATAAATAATACACGCAATTATAATTAACTATACAACAGGTACCTTGATCTATTCGGTTCGTATTGACGAGTTCATCGGCCAGTGGCACGATCGGCATAGAATGCCTTGTATTGGCAGATCGTGGCGAAACCTTCTCCCGTAGAATTATCTTGTTGATTCTGATTCTTACAAGTTCTTTGTGTTAAATCAACATTCATTGATATGGAGAACAAGACGAATCAACCGATTCTGAACTACAGTTCCGGCCAGAAATATGTCATATTTTGTTTGCCTTGTTCAGTTGAAAATGCCCAACTTTGAGCATGTGCCATAGTAATTCTGATTGTCACACCAAGAAAACTTTTCCTGGATCTAATAGACCAAGAGTAGAGCTCCATTTTTGTAGTTGACAGCTTTTTTGTACGGACACTCCATAGCAAGTTACATATTGTCAAAGTAATTTCCCCCTTAAAACCGCCCATTTCAGTGCAACATAGTGCTATTTTTGAGCTGTCTCCTTAAAATGAAGCTCCAAGGAAGAGCTCAAAAATGCTCCAGCTAAAAATTTAGGAAAATCTGTGAAAATTCAGAGAAAGAAAAACACTCACCTACCTCTACGAAGAAAAATGAAGAAATGAATAAAATCAAAGTTCACTATCATATTTATATCAGTTTCTCAAAGACAAAAGATCTACATCAAATTCCAGATGATGTAGCATCTCAAGGACAAATTCCAATCTATTCTAAAACATTCCAGACAGAGTTGAGCGGAATGCGGTTTTTGAAATGGCGGAAGGCGGAAGGCGGAAAGCGGAATGAACATTTTTTGGGCGGAAAGCGGAAGGCGGAAGGCGGAATTAAAAAAATATCGGCGGAAAGCGGAGAGCGGAAGGCGGAAGCGAAAATTGTTTGGCGGAAGGCGGAAGGCGGAAAGCGGAATGAAAAAAAAATGCCAAAAGGCGGAAGGCGGAACACAATGTCGCTTTCAAAAATACGATTTTGGCCTTATTTTGTAGTAAAAACACTAAAATGGATAAATTTGAGTTAAATTTTGTTTTTTTGATAAACACTGATAGCTTTGCTGCAAAAAACCACAAAAATATCAGTAAATTGGAATAGGTGATCAAATTTTTCAAGCTGAGGAAAAAATCTTTAAACAGCGGAAGGCGGAAGGCGGAAAGCGGAAATATGAAAATTTTTGGCGGAAAGCGGAAAGCGGAAGGCGGAATAAAACATTTTTCGGTAAAAATGTGGCAAGGATTTTCTGCACATAAAATCGAAATTGAAAAGAATCCACGTGGATTACAGAATATTCAAGGGATAATTTTTGTAATCAAACGGGAAAGGGATAAAATATAGCCATTGAATGTCAAAAACCAATATGGTCCGTGTACTATTAGAGAGGAAGACTGAATCCGGTTGTGAAAAGATAGTGTAGTGATGAGTGAGTTACAAGAAATATCTGAAAAAACGACGGTTATTAGTTAACATGAAAGTATGAATCTGTACTAACTTACCGTAGAAACTGTATTAGAGCGACATGTCGCTCTATTTTTCAACCGCCTCTTAGAAAAATTTTGTGGTTTCAGAAACTCATTAAAATTAAACGAAAAAAACTTTTTTGAAAGTTTTATTTGTTGATCTAGAGGTTACTATCCACGCTGCTTCTAATCAGAACCAAGAAAATACACTGGGATAATCATATTCATGAATCCTGAGTATAGATGGGTGTTGTTCTATTAAAGGTGTCGCTCTAATACAGTTTTCACGGTATGCTCGCTACTGTATATCGAATACTGACTAAATAAGGTGAAGACATTTTTTATATTTCTATTGATTCCTAAAAACATTAAAATTGTGAAAAAATGTGGCTACAGAAAAAAACACAGTACACAGTGAAAAAAGGAAAAAAGCTTAACAGCATAATTTAATATCAATTAAGACAAAAAGTCCGTTTATTAGAATAGACAATAAATTCTTGATCAGTATCATTATGAATGATAAACCATCCAATTTTGTTGTTTTCCACAGTTATCGTTGCAATTGATCTATCCTCACGAGTTAGGTGATATCCATTTTTCAGAATATTTCCAATACCGTAGCTGAACTCATGTTGAAACTTGTAAGCATAGATAGCGATGTTTCTGAAAATGAGGCGCAGCTTTAGGAAGGGTGGGCTGAATGATACTCACCTCGTTATCAAGTCCCTGCGACCACAACCGCTTTCAGTGACATCAATTATAGGGTCAGAAATGTATGAATCAACATCAAGAGTTTCACAAAACTCTATCATAATACGCTTCCATTTAGGTGTCCATCCGTTTTTCCATTTCTCAACTAAACTCTTGAAATTAGAGTTTGAAAATTTTGAACGTAGAATGGAGACATCAATTGAACTCATCTCAATCACTTGTTGCCAACTAACCCAATGAGAATAATCAATTTCTAGTTGATCGGGAGCATTTTGAAGCGAAGCAAAATCAAAATGAAAACGTTCACTAGGCTTGAACTCTAATTTCAATTCTTTAGTTGCATTTTGACGCTTGAGTATTGAGACAACAAGTTCTTCATCGATCTCGATGCCGTCATTGTTATGCTTCATTACAAAACGTGCAATTGGGAATGGTAGACTCATTATTCTATCGATGTTTCCTTTGTGGAAACAATCAAAGTTGATGCAAAACAATGATGGTTGAGAAGTGAATAAATCAGAGAGAAATGCGATCCACGAAGATACAGCAGAAAGCGTATCATTAGAGTAATATAAAACTTGAGAGAATTCTGATATGAAAGGTTGCTTACTGAAAATAAATACTTTGGTTCATTTATTTTTGGAAAAAAAAACAAATACAGTAGCAAGAATAGGTGAGTTCAGATTTACCGGGTGGCTTGTAAGTATACAACGCTCTTGTGAGATAAAAATCCATTGATACGCTTTAATTAACAAAAAACGTTATTTATAATTAGAACATACGTCCCAGATTTAGTTTAAAAAAGGGATTCGAAGTTGGATACTTTAGCTTTGATATGGGGTTTTGGACGTACGATGACAAAATACGATGACGGAGCAAGTAGTCAACGTCTACTTTATTTCATATCTTTGTAAGGGTCAGGGTTGGGAAATTCCGGGCCAGCCCGGGCCGGGCCGACTCCTCAACCTCAGCCCGGACGAAAATTTTTCAGTCGGCCCGGTCCGGCCCGGCCCGGAATTTCCCAACCCTGGGAAGGGTGATCTTGAGAGCATCAATCAGCAGAGTGTTGAATTGAACAAGAAAAAACCAAGTTTTGGTAGAAACCTAGTCGATTACCTTTGTCTTCGGACATCTGAAAGCATGTTTCAATGCCAAAGTATCCAATTTTCGATTTCTTTTGTGAACTAAGTTCATTACGTATATACGGTATATTCCAAATTTCAATAACGTTTTTTTGTTCATTCACGCGGTAGCTGAAATATTCAAAAATGAGAAAATTAAGAAAAACTCAAGACACATCTTTCTGGTACATTTTCGACTAATTTGGAGCATTTTTCTATGAGCTAGTATAATTTTCCCGAAAACACTACTTTTGACTTCTGGAGCTCTGACACGATATTCAGGGATTAAGAAGCCGATTCAACATAATTTTAGTTATTTGAACGTTTTTTAAATTCAAATAACTTCAAGAGAAAAATTAAACCTTTTTTCAAATTTTCAAGATCAGGAAAAATTGATTGGCGAATAACCCAGAGACCAAATTTTTTCAAAAAAAAAACCGATTTTTTTCTTTCTGAATATTTTAGCTATCTATCAAAAAAGGTAATGCAAAACGAGCAGGATTCAGTAGTTACATATGAAAAAATGAATCTGTACTCACCTATTCACATATGCTCGCTACTGTAGAAAAAACAGGCGAAATGTTGGTACCTTGGCGAAATGTTGGTTCCTACCAGAGTTGTACGGCCATTTTTCAGTTTCCGGAATCCGAAATCAGGAACCGGAATGAGATTTTACATTTGCCGGAATACGGGATCCGGAACCGGAATCAAATTTTCGAAATCCGGAAACGGAATGCCGAAAAAAACCGGAATTCCGGAATTTCGGAATCCGGAATTCGGAAAAACAAGGTCAAGTCTTTTTTCGAGTGTTTTTAATGATAAATACTACTTTTGAGGATAAAAACCGAAAAAGAAGTACTATAGTTATCTTTTAAACTCAAAAAATTAAAAATGTCAACTTCTGGATTCCGGAAAAAGGAAACTCAAAAAACCGGGATCCGGAATCCGGAACCGGAATGAAAATTTTCATTTTCCGGAATCCAGAACCAGAACCGGAATGCTGAAAAACCCCGTATTTCCGGAATTTCGGAATCCGGAATCGTACTAACAGAAACTCACAAATTCGCCGGAATAGATTGATCACTGAGATGGTCTAGGTGGACAAATTTAGTCCTTCAGTCTTCTCTTCACTTTTAACAATATTTCAAACTTTGTCTATCTTTTGAAAAATGACATGAATTCATGTAAGGAATGTGGCTAAATACAGGAAACTACCAACAAATCCTTCGAAATAACGGTAAGGCTGTGGGACAAACTTTCTCCATCTAGGCCCTGCCATTGACCAAATTTTCCGACGAATTTCTGAATTTCTGCGCGTCGGAACCAAAATACCGCAATGGCAACAAGTTTGCCTGTGTTTCTTTCATGTTTTCACAAATTACTGTTACAGACCATAATACAACTTTAATTTTGCTGAAAACTTACAAAGGAAACCAATCATCATGCGCTATATCATTCATCCTGGGCCTCCAACCGTTTGGAATATACATATTATCGAAAATTTGGCTATAACTGCTCATCTCTTCTTCATTCTCCAATTTTTCAACATAGAACATCAATTCTGATGTCAAAGAAGGGTAGAACTTGATACGGACTTCACAAACTGTCGAGAATTCTACATGGAAATTCTCAATTTGTTTTTTGAGTTTAGTCTGGCTGCGATATTGTTTGCATTGTGATTTAGAACTCTTGCTGCATAATGCTAAGGATACTCTGAAATTATCTCATTATTTTTTGATGAATAAATGGTTTCAACTGTCTAAGGACGTTTCGAAACCGCCATGTTTACAAACTACTGTGTTCAGACTTTGGATATAACAAAAATATGGAATTCAGTTCAAAGTACGTCAAAACTAATGCAATTCAAAAGCTGTCTACTCTACTTTGTAATTATTTTCCACGAACAGTTTATAGCATGCTTTCAAATCGGGCCGGCTCGTAACTCTCTTGAAACTCAATATTTTGAGATGAAAAATATACCAAAATGTAGATCTTAGCGATTTCTATGTCCGTGACCTACTACGGGCCGGATGGCTATTCGTTAATATGTCGCGGGCCGGGGAAAAGTGCCAAAAAACGCGAAAACGGGCAAAAAAGCAAATCTAGCCCGGCCCGCGGCACATAACCAAGTAGCCATCCGATCCGTAGTAGGTCATAGACATAGAACTCGCTGAGATCTACATTTCGGTATATTTTTCAGCTCAAAATATTGAGTTTCAAGAGAGTTACGAGCCGGCCCGATTTGCAAGTATGGTTTATAAATTGTGTCAAAACATCCCGAAACCCTTTTATAACTCTAGTTTTCCATAAACCACTGAAAAAAAGAACTTACAACTCAAAAACATTAAAATTTGCTACAACTGTGTTGAACACGAGAGTTGGGAGTTTTAGAAGAGGGAATTTGGAACTCATTTCGAAATAAAAATGGGAGAAACACAAATGATTATAGTAACGCAATATTGATTTGAGTGACGTGGAGAGTATGAGAGACGGAGAAAAAACATAGAAGAACTAAGTTGCCCCATGGGAATAAGTGCCCCTGCAAGAATGAGAGGCTCTAGCTATCGCGCTCCATTGTACTCTAATTTAAATGAATCTTAAAAGCTTAGATGTGTGGTCTGCTGTTCATACTTTATTTGAGACAAGGTACCATAGTTGGACGGAATGACATTTTTCGATTTCCGGAATCCGGAATCCGGAACCGAAATGCCATTTTTCAGTTTCCGGAATACGGAATCCGGAACCGAAATCAAATTTTCGAAATCCGGAATCCGGAACCGGAATGACGAAAAAACCCGGAATTCCGGAATTTCGGAATCCGGAATTATTCTATGAATTTGCGAGGCCAAGTCATGTTTTTGAGTGTTTTTAATGATAAATGAAGTTTAACACTACTTTCGATGATCAAAACCGAAAAATAAGTACTTGTCTTTTAAACTCGAAAATGTTTTCAAATGCCAACTTCTGGATTCCGTAAAAAGCAAACTCAAATAACTGGAATCCGGAACCGGAATGAGAATATTTATTTTCCGGAATCCGGAACCGGAATTTCCGAATCCGGATTTCGGACAACTGTGCATGGTACCATATCGTTTGGTTCACGGATCTTATGTCCAAACTGTCCAAATTTGGACCTGGCAGTGGTGTACGATCATACTCTGTATCGAATGTTCTCAATGGCTCAACAAACTGAATTCGATAACTCCACAGGGGTGCAAAACGCAAGGTCACGTAAACGCGCTCCGTCTCACAGCGGTTGGCACCGTTCCAAAAAAGGACTTGGCTGAGTGCCAAGTTCAAGTTTAGCGTGTGTTTGTCGTATCTTTCAATGAAAAACGCGACGCACACGCATCGCGACTCGGCCGGTAAATTCAAAACTTTTCGTTGCGGACCTTACGCCTTTCAGATTTTGAAGATTTTGAATTTAGCTCTGGCACCATTTTGAAAACGACTAAGAGTTGGGATAAAACAAGTCACCTGAAATCTTCCATTTCTTATTATCTATATATTTATCAATCATATTACAAGTGAAATCTGGAATGTGAATTTTAAGAGACAACCGTATCTAGGGCAGGCAAAAAGTACCGTATACTATATAATCTATCATCAATCTAATTATTATCTAAAATATATTAACAAGTTTTCAATTTTTCCTCGATTTCCATTTTCGGATGATATTCTGGTGGTGGAGAAATCGATCGGTGATTCTGAGTGTATGACGAGTGATCAGTGGGTGGAGATGAAGATAATCGGAGGTAGATGTTTTGAGTCAACTGGAGGATGTAGGCGGTGGCGATGGCACTGACAATGCAAACGGCAATGCAAGGGATCAGGAATAGGAGGATGATGACGGAGGAGATGGCTGGAAAATGAAAGGGAAATTAGAGAATGTCTAGATTTTCAGAATCTCCGCATTAGATTTTCTATTAACGTAGGGAATGATGTTACAACTGCGCTTCATTTCTGTGTCTTTAAATTTTGACACAACTTTTAACTTTTTCAGTTTCAATAGAGCGTGGTTATAAAAACCGAGAAGTTGTATTAGAAAATTCACAGTACTTTGAGGCTTCAATTTCCTTCCGCAATATCTGTCTGTGTTTCTGAATGTCCGGTTGTTCAAATGTTTTTGTAGGTCTGGACAATGGGTATGCCTTGTTTTTTTTTTCAATTCACGTGTCTGTGTTCTGTCAGAAAGTAGAAAGAAAACCCAAATGTTTGTTTTGAAAACGTTCATAAAATGGTAGGTTTAACTGATCAGACAGTGTGAAACCGGTTTTTAGACAGACGAAGATAGCTTGGAACTTTCTGAAATGTTTATGAATTCGGACATCTGGACAAACCGACAGTGAAAGCCTTGTTCTAAAAAAACTGAGTGTTTTCGGAATACTCGGAATGCCTAACTGGTATCAGCACGACACACTTTTTACAACCGCGCTCTACCGAAGCCGAAGAAAATTGTGTGCGAACTTGAGAAACTCAGAGAAAATGAGACATTTTTCAAGGGCATTTCGGTGGAGCGCAGTTGTAAGAGGCGTGCCGTGCGAATACCAGTTAGGCATTCCGAATATTCCGAAATCACTCAGTTTTTTGAGAACAGGGTTTTCACCATCGGTTTTTTCCGGATGTCCGAATTCATAAAATTTCCAGTAATTCATCGGTCCGCCTGTCTGTTCCTCCCAACTTAACTTTCGAAGCGCGCTTTTCTGTCTGTTTGTTTTTTTTCTGCCCGCATCCAAGCTATATTCGTCTGTCCAAAAACCAGTTTCACACTAAGATAAACTTACCAAGTTATGAACTTTTTCAAAACTGACATTGCTTTGATCGTGTTTTCTTTCTGTATTAACACTGCATGGTTTTTGCAACTGCGTTCCACCTAATAGCATCCCACCCGCTTGTACAACCGCGCCCCATCGCAAACGAGAGAACATCGGTGAGAGACGCAGAGTTTTTTTTCTCGCACCGATCCAGGTTTTCATGGTTTTTGACCTTCTTTCCCTATTTTTCGGAACAGTTTACAAAAAATCATTCGAAAAATAGTGAAAATAGGTCAAAAACTGTGAAAATCTGAGTCGGCGCGAAAAAAAATCTGGTGGAGCGCATTAAGAACGCTAACCTGTTCTCTGCGTCTCTCTATTTCCCAAACAATTTTCTTCAGCTTCGGTGGAGCGCGATTGTACAACCAGTGTCGTGGTTCTCCAGAATATATTTTTTTTTTAATTTTGTATTTTTCTCAAATTTCCCAGCTCCAACTCACTCTGAGCAATAAAAGCGATTCCAAAGTTGAAGATAGCGGTGACAAGGAAGACGGCGAGAGAGAATGAGACGGGTAGAACACAGAACAATATCACGATTTGACCAGTGAATGTCGGCAAGTTTTTCTGGAGAAAAATGAGATTTTTTATTGATTTTTGAGAGGGAAACGTCTGGAATTTCCTGATTTTCACTAAATTTTCCATGCCTCAAAATTGCGAAAGTGGGCGGAGCTTAACGAACCGTCCATCTCTGCAAATAAATCACAAAAATCTCCGGAATCGTCGTTTCCCTTCTTCTGTACACGTCCGCCTCATCATCATCACTAGACGACGTCATCTGAATTCAGAAATTTTCGGAAAATAAAAATTTTTAAAGAAAAAAAATATTTTCAGATTAGTAACCACGAGAAAATTAGAGAAAATAGGAGGAAAGAGAGGAGTGGGGAAACAAAATTCTAAATTTATTCTCTATATCTATTTACAGAATCATCAATGCATTCAAATTTATTCCGGGAGAAGAAAAGAAATAATAATTTTGACTGAAAATTTAAATTTCCAGCCAAAATTGTGAATATATATATATCTAATTTCAGTCAATAAATCATTTTACAGAAACAAGAAAAGGGAGGGAAATACGTATAAAAGAGAGAGAAACGGGGTTTTTGGGGGCAAAATGAAGAGAGTACACAGAGAGAGAGAATCGACTCATATTTATGGCATCTGGAGACATTGTGGAGAGGGCGGAGTCTATTCGTCGATCTGAAAAACAAAAACATAAATAAGAGATCAGGAGGGAAATGTTTAGTTCACCAGTTCTCATGTGTTTCTCTGTGTGTCCTGATGTCTGCTCGGCGTAGTTCTTATAACTGCGCTCTACCGAAACCGAATAAAATAGTGTGCGGAATTGAGAGACTCAGAGAAAAAGAGACATTTCTCAAAGGCGTTTCGATGGAGCGCAGTTGTAAGAACTGTGCCGAACTAATAATATCGCTCAGTGTGTCGATTTTAAATATATTTATGAAATTTTTAACAGAAAAATGAGACATTCGGGACGGTGTCTAAATGTGTCTGGATATCCCTATTTTGATTTTTCGAGTAGTTTCGTCAGTCCAGATTTCCATATTTTCAAAAAAAAAATCTGATTTTAGGACGTCCGTATGCTTATAAGTGTGTCCAGTTGTCTTCAAATCATTTAGTTTCTCGATTTTCAGATTAAAAAAGAACAGTTGTGTTTTAGTTGAAATTCTGATTGTCTATCGGTGTATCGGTGTGTCCAGATGTCCCATTTTGATGTTTTGGGTATTTCTGTCAAACCGGATGCTCGGATTTTCGACAAGTTAGATTTTGCAGATTCCAGATGTGTCTGGACTCCAGATGTCTTGAATTTGTTATGATTTCAAAGAAATGTATTTTTAGAAACTATTTAGCTGATATTTTTTATTTGTCTGAATGTCTGTGTTCATTTTTGTCAAAAATGTCCACATTTTTCGATAAAAAAGTCAAAATTAACAGATTTTCATATTAGCTCGGCACCGTTCTTACAGCTGCGCTCTACCGAAATCTTCTTGAAAAATGTCCCTTTTTCTCTGAGTCTCTCAAGTTCGCACAAAATTTCTTTGGTTTCAGTAGAGCGCGGTTGTACGAAGCGTGCCGTGCTAATAATTTCGAATGATCCATTTTCAACCAATCTCTAGTTCCACTAATTTCAGAGATATCTGTCTGTTTGTCGGTTTATCCGGATGTCCCAATTCCCTCTCTTCCAGTCATCACCTACCTCTTGAGTGACCTTCTTCAAAATATCTCTCACAGCACTTCCATCAACTGGGGCATCAGTGAAAATGGTGCCAACGAATGCGTTGGATCCCCAGCAAGCGTGTTGAAGCACCTTACAACATCCCAAATCCTCAATCTTGAATCCCATCTGTTTGTAGGCGTCGTTGGTCTCGAAGAGAGTGTGATTCGTGTAGTCTCCCATATACGGGCGTCCCGATGAGGGATCAATGAAGTCAGCCCAGTAACCGAAACGATGAAGTGTCGAGCAGATGGCGTTGGCTGACATGATGAACGAGGCGGTGAGCTTCTCACGCTCCTCTTCCATCGCTTCACTCCACGCCTTCATATCGAATTCTGATTTTTGAGTCAGGTTGAACACCGTCACGTTGGCCATCTTTTGGGTCTCCATTTGTGGGAACAGATATTTCATTTCTGGAAATAAATAAGTTAAAGGAGGAAAAGTTTTGTGAAACTTAAAACTTTTTGCATGACTACACGCTCGTGAGTTTGTCGGTTTGTCTATTTGAGCAGATTTCCAGATTTTGACATGAAATGTTGGGAAAATTACAGTTTTTATGTGATTTTTATAAAGTTTTATAAGAAATTTTTCATTTTTTGACTAATTTTGCCGTTTTCTGTAAGTTTGTGACTGAAAACCCGTCTTAGAGGTTAGAAGTGGAAGATTTCTGTAAAAATTTGAAAATTTTTCGCATAGAAAGACATCCGGACTCCCAGACATACAGACAACATACTCGTGAGTCTCTCGGTTTGTCGATTTGTCCAGATTTCCAGATTTTCCCTTCAAAATGTAGAAACTCTCAAGATTTTGATATGAAATGTTGGGAAAATTGCAGTTTTTATGTGATTTTTAAAAAGATTTTTTTGAAAATTTTTATTTTTTCACTAATTTTTGCCGATTTCTGTGAGTTTCTAACTGAAAAAATCTGTGAAAATCATTAAATTTTGACTAACTTACAAATTTTGCACTTGAATCTGTCAATTTTCAGAACAAACTCCTCCTCCCCCTCTCCTACTAACCCTTCTTGAGCAACTTTGGTGCCTCAATAGCGGAGAGCTCAATCTCGACATCAGCCGCATTCGCCTGAATCTCTTCCATTGCTTCCTCTCTCATTTGAGTCAAATGAGTACGATCCACTTCGATATTTGTGTTGGAGAGCAAATTGATCAAACTGTGTTCCGTGTGATCCATGACACGTTCGATTTTTGAGTTCTCCTTTTGTTGGCGGATTGAGAGGGGCTGAAATTTGGGGTTTTTGAGGGGTTCGGTGCATATTCTCTTGCGAATTAGCAATCGCGCTCTACAGAAATTGAGAAAAATGAAAATATCATTTTCAGAGATCGTTTCGGTGGAGCGCAGTTGCACTACTAACCTTGTGAGCAAATGAGACATCTCCCTGGAATGGATATTGACTGTCATTTGGTCCCAATAGCGAATTTTGACGAGCTGAAACTTGTTCTAGAATGAAATTTGTTTAAGAACAGGGTGGTGGCTTACGAGTTGTGCCCTTTCCGACGAATACAATTGGAGCCGGATCGATGTGGACCTGGAAATCGAAAATACTTGACTGGAACCTGATTAAAGTTCATTTTTCGAGAAATGGGTCTAATTTCGCACACTATTTTCTTCGGTTTCGGTAGAGCGCGGTTTTAAGAAGCGTGCCGTAATAATATTAGCTCGGCACAGTTCTTACAACTGTGCTCCACCGAAATCTCCTTGAGAAATGTCTCTTTTTCTCTGATTCTTTCAATTTCACACACTATTTTCTTCGGTTTCGGTAGAGCGCGCTTGTAAGAAGCGTGCCGTAATAATAGCTCTTTGACAATTTTCTGTGACATGTTTCTTGACATTATTATTAGCAAACCAAATAAGTTTCGACAATACAGTTTTTTGCTGATTTCAGATTTTAAAAAATACGCATTTTCACGTACATTCAGCCTTAACCTATGCAAACGCGCTCTGTTGAGAAAAATCGCTTACCTAAACTTTTTTGTTTAAACTGAAAAACTTTGTCAAGAAATAGTTTTAAGGAGAAATATAATCGAAAAAGGCCAATTTTTTGACAAAACAAAAAATATCAAAAAATTGAAATTTAGGCGTCAAATAATATTACCAAAATGTAGTCTCAACAAAGCGCGTTTGCATAGGTTAAGGCTGAATGTACGTGCATTTTCGATGTTTCTCGAATGTCTGACTCGAAAAAACCGATTTCAGCTTAATTTTCTGCACATTTCGAGTGATTTTTCACAATTTTATCAATCTTTCATAGAAAAATCAGTGAAAAAAGCTGAAATCTGTCAATTTTTTCAGCGATTCTCATCCGTTTTCAACTGGTTTTTCTAGACAAACCTGAGTGGAGAACGCGGCGATTCGTTGGGTGAACGCACGCATTTGTGGGCCTTTGGCGGACAACATCCTCCTGAAAATCAATCAATCAATGAAATGATTTCAAGTTTAAAATGATAAGTAGAGAAAAAATCGAAAAATTTGATTGTCAGTCCACAGGGGTGCGATGCGTAAGGTCCGCAACGAAAAGTTTTGAAATTACCGGCCGAGTCGCGATGCGTGTGCGTCGCGTTTTTCATCAAAATATACAACAAACACACGCTAAACTTGAACTTGGCACTCAGCCAAGTCCTTTTTTGGCACCGTGCCAACCGCTGAGCGACGGAGCGCGTTTACGTGACCTTGCGTTTTGCACCCCTGTGTCAGTCTGAAAATTGGGTCAAAAGACGGCTTGATTTTGAAGAACAAACAAAAATTCAAACGATTTATTATTATGAAAAACAAAGGCATTTCAAAAACTTATTTTTTTCAAAAAAAAGTAAAAATCGACATGTTTGTTGGCAAGAAAAAGTGAAAAAACGACAAACGAGGCGTCGATGAAATTGAAGAGAGACGCCGACGTGTAGAGACAGCGAGAGAGCACGGTGAAATAACAGAGCGCAGAGAAAAAGAGGGAGCGAGAGAGAGAGAAAGAAAGAGACAAAACGAAAGAACGAGCGAATCATGTGAACCGATTAACATTGACAGAATTAGATAAAGAACATTAATTTTTGAGTTTTGTTTCTTGTGATATATCACAAGAAATACATAGATTCAATTAGTGGGATGACAGTCTAACAGATCAAAATCAGGGGATAAAAGAACACAATGAGAGTGAAGAAGCATAAGGAAAAAATAGGCCACGCCTACCAGATGAGGAGGATAGATCAAAATCCATGACGAATTTTATGAGAAGTTCAAACGTCTAATAAAAGCTTGTCTAATAACTTGTTTTTCGTATTAGCACATCACAATTTTTACAACCGCGCTCTACCGAAATTGAGCAAAACTGTATCGAGAAAATGGAGAAACGCAGCGAACTCTCTCTAAGGAAACCGCGGCTGAAAGCTTGAGTTCACAGAAACCTTAAAAAGAAGGCATTCAAAAAATTATGCGGCAAAATTGTAAAAATGGGCGTGGCTTCAAAAGCTCGTTTTCAGCAAATGCGCTCTTTCGGAAACAAGAAAAGACGCAACTTTTCATTAGAGCGCGGTTTCTCAATTCCTGCTGCTCTAATAATGCATTTTGGGAAACAGTATTTAAGACAGACTTGTCACGGGCCGGGCCAAAATCAGGAAAAATCTCGGCCCGTTTTGAAACATTTTTTCAAAAATTTTTTTGTTTTTGAACTTTTTTTTGGAAATTTTTGGAAATTTTTTGAACTTTTTTGAACTTTTTTGAACTTTTTTGAAAAAGTATAGTTTTCGAATAAACAATTAAAATTGAATCAAAAGGTGAATATGTATGATAATTTAAGCATTTTTACTCTTTTTTTCGAAAAATTTCAACACAAAAATTGTTAAAAATGGGTACCCATTTTTGAATCCGGGCCGACCGGGCCGGGCCGGGCCAAGAAAAATCTCGGCCCGGCCCGGGCCGGCCCGATTTTTGACAAGTCTGATTTAAGAAGAAAGAAAAACTTTTGAAAAATATTTTCGAACCACTAGAATCATGGGGTCTTCTTCTTCTCGATGGACACAAGAATTCACGTGAATCTTCTCTCTTTTTCTTTTTCTTTACACTTGTTCTTCTTCATCTTCATCTTTCTGTGCCTCTCGAAATGTTGCATCTTGCACGTAAACTATGATGAGAAGAGAGAAGGATGGGTCTGTTGAACCTTGAATCCCCTGAAGATATTTATACTTGTTTTGTTGTTGTGAGTTTTGGATTCTGAAGTCAACAAGGATTTGTTGACATCAAAAACTATTGATAATCAGACGATATCAAAGGAAGGGTCGAGTGAAGCTGACCTTCGGACATACTTCATAGAAAAATACTAAAGTACCGCTCAAAAGTATATTAAGAATAAAGCTCTACTTACAAAAATAAAGCTCTACTTTTGATCTATAAGATCCATTAAACTTGATGGGACAATAAGTATTACCAGGACACACTCTCAAAGTTGGACCTTTTCAACTGAAAAAACCAAAACTTAATATACTTTTGAGCGGTACTGTAGGTCTGCATTTGGGTAGGGACTCCTATCCGACAGCTAAAGTAACAACAACCAAGTAATGGTGACTTCCGACTTATCGAATCCAACTGTTCATAACTTTTCAGGAAACAATCGTATGAGAAAGTTGTCAACTACAAAAGTGGAGATCTAGACTTGTTTTAACTGAAAAGAAGCATTTCAAGTGATTTTTAATGGTTCAAAAGCATGTTAGTCGAAGAGTAGACCTCACTCCAAAAAACTACGTGAACAACATTTTCAGACTTTAGCTGCAAATAGAAAACACAAAAATAGCAGTTTGTTGGAGACTTAATTCATTTCAGGATAAATCTGACTGTATTGAACAGTACCAGAATTGCAAATACAGTACTGACCATAAAGATTGTGGCACTTGAAGTTCTCTTTTTAAAACAATCGACTTTGAGGCACTGTGACGACGTTATAATACATGCCATGGTGTCAATTTTTCCAGAACTTGTAGATCAAATTAAGAGCTGTATTTTTGTAGTTGACCACTTTTTTGTGCAAGTGATGCCTAAAGAGCTACTGCAGTTTGGGTTTTGACTGGCTATAACTCCCTGATGTGTGATCATACAAAAATGTTGTCAACTACAAAAATTTAGATCTTGGTTCGTTCAATAAGTATTACAGAAATGAAGACACCGAGACCAAATATAGAATTGTGACACTCATCCTAAAGGCTCACCTAGCGGGGCCTGTTCAAAGCTGTATATCTCGGATCCTAGAAGAGATTTCAAAAAGTTGTCAACTGACAAAATGTAGTTCAATATTCATAGAATATTTCTTCAATTGAAAACATTTTCATAACTTTGAAGAGAGCCGAGATATGTTGCTCCAAGCAATTGCTATCGGCTCTACCAGTGGCTTCTGATCTATATATGGTTTCCTTTATTCCATTTTTCCAAAACCATCCCAATAAATATCACCTTCAACTCATTCACTCCCTATCGTCACCATCAACACACCCTTCCTCCCAATGGCATTCTGTGTAACACACCATTGTTCCGGGTCACCATCACCCTGACCGTCACTCTCTCTCTCTTTCTCTCCAACACCCACCCTCGCACCCTCCATTTCTCCCCTCTCTGCGTCTCATCTACATATCGATTCTTTCCAAACAGTCCTCCTTCTCTTATTCAAATTACTCCCGGCGGCAACATTCAAAAATGAATCGAATGGAGCATAACCCGTATCTAATCAAGAATGAAAATGTCGCCCCATCCAGAAGCTCGTCGATCCCTTCGTATTACAATAGGAATTCCGAGATGAATCAGATTAGGGAGGAGATTGAAGCGTGAGTTTTTAATTTTATAAGATTTTTTTACATTTTAAGTATTAGAATCGAACAAGAAACCAAAAAAAGATCTAAATTTGTCAAATCAATAAATTTCTTACATAAAAAATATAATCTAACCTGGATCTTCATTTTTATAATTGAAAACTTTGCATGTTTTCAGACTTGCTGTATGCATTCATATAAAAATTTACAATGCTTTGCTCAAATCTGACCACAAGACACCACCTGGAAGTGGATCAGATTTCTCACTGGCGCTCCTTTGGCGCGTTTAAAAATGTTTCGAATTTTTCACAATTCATCAGTCTCAGAAACCCAAATTTTTTTGGCGTTATGAAAAACTTTCTTTAAAATCTGGCGCACCTTTGACGCGACTCATCAGTAGTATTAGCACAGAACAGTGTTTACAACTGCGCTCTTTAGAAGTTTTATCTGCGTCTCTCTTTTCCACTCTATTTTTCCAGTTCCGGTAGAGCGCGGTTGCAGAAATCGTGATGTACTGATAGAAAGGAAACCTTTTAATGGAAATCTGGTTAATAGTGCCGCGTGGATCAGATTCTATCAAAACTCGAAAACTTTTATACTGATGCATAGAGCATGTTTCGGTGATGATGCTTGCAGTTGACCTTTTTTTGTACGGGCGATCCATAGTAAGTTACAGTGAGCTAACTCTTTATTGCAGTTTCAGTATGTTTAAACCTCCTTTTCCAGAATCACCTCCCGAAAAAACTTCAATCGAGACTCCGATTCAATGCAGGAAGTGATTGATATCATGACCCGTCAGATCAATAAATGGGAACAACTGGAAGACGACTACGGACCGGATGCGACTCGTCAGAGGAATATTGAGGCATTCCAGAGGAAACGGGACTCGTGGGAAAAGAAAAAAGAGCAAGCGGAGAGAGCATTTTATGAGAGAAGAGACAGAATGAAGAGGGAGATGGAGTATGATAATGGGTACAGTAGGAATCAGATCAGAAGGGAGAGAAGAATGGATGATGACTCGGATAGTGACGTGATGGTAAGTGGTTATTGTTGTATGATAACTTCTAAAAATTGTGATTCCAGGAAGATGACCTGGATACTCGAAATTTCCGTCGACAACCTCTAGGCAACCTAGATTATTCCAGAAAAGATAATTGTGTGAGAGGGCGCGAAGCGAAGCCGATGGCATTGTTGAATAGAGATCGTTCCCGTTCTAGGTAAGAATTCGTATAATTTTTGCTATGATGAACTGAAAATACCACAAGCCTTATCACTTGTACAGTACCATCCAAAGTCTACTTTAACTGTGTCTGACATTCTTACGAAATTCAGACCCGTCTTGGCCCGTCGTCCCGGCGCGAATTCAAAACATATTCACAATTTTTTTCACAAATTAAAAAATAATAAATTTTCATTTTAAAAAGTCAGAAATCCTATGCACATTTGCCTTTTGATCGAAATTTGAAAATGTAAATTCGACTTTTTTTGCAAAAAAATCAAAAACTTTTAATTTTTGAGTATGGACTAGTTATGACGGTTTCGTTCAGAAAACAATAAAGCCAGATTAAAAAATTTATGTAGATCAAAAGTAGAGCATCATTTTTGTAGTTGGCAGCAGGATTGAGAAATTCCGGCCCGATCGGCCCGGTTCCTGTAGAAATTTGAAATTTTTTGGAAAAATTTTGAAATTGTTTGCAAAAAAGTCGAATTTTCGTTTATGTTTTGGAATATCGATAAAAACTGAAGTGTACGAAAATTTTGGAGCATTTTGATGATTTTTAAATGAAAATTTCGAAAAAATATGTGGAAAAAATTGGGCACATTTTTTGAATCCGGGCCGACCGGGCCGGGCCGGCAAAAATTTCTGTCAGCCCGGCCCGGGATTTCCCAACCCTGGTTGGCAGCTTTTCTGCTTGACTGTTCTCTAGAAAGTTACAGACAATTCATGTCATTCCCTATATCTTTCTGGGATTAATTGAATTGAGGGAGAAGTCTCTAGCATGAAAAAAGCTTAATTTTCGTCTACATACCATAAAAAGTTTGGCATTTATAAGTTACACCGTGACATTATCTCTGACTAGTGAGTCCGTCAATTTTCCTCGACGGAAAACAGCAAAAGTTAAAAACCTGTTGGATGGCACTGTAGCTAGCCAATTTCTAGCTCTCTAGCAACACAGTTTATGTCTGAAAACTGAAACTTACAACAGGATCAATTAAATAAATTTTCTTGACATTTGGTGTTTGCGGACTAAAGTTTCACTTTAAATAAGCCACGCCCTTTTTTCATTGTCTACGCTATGATATCGGACAAACTCCCCAAGCTTTTCGAAATATATAGCCAAGACAACGGAAAGAGGGCGTAGCTTATTCAAAGTGCGGGAACTTTAGTCCGCAAACACCAAATGTCAAGAAAGTTTATTTCTCTTGGTTTGTCTTCTGATTTTGCGCCAGTTTTACAGAGACAACTTTTTATCTGAACATTTTCAGATCTCCCCTCCTTCTCCCCCGTCAAGACCATCCCTCAACTTCACTCCAACTCCGTCGTCCCAACATTCCATCGACCCCTCCCGTGAGAGTCCGTCCAGGCAAAAGTCGTGTCACCAAATCGAAAACCCGCAAATGGCGTCCTGGACAGAAGGCTCTTCTCGAAATTCGAAAATACCAAAAGTCCACCGACATGCTCATCCAAAAAGCTCCATTCGCTCGTCTCGTCCAGGAAATCCTTCGAGAATCCACAAATGAGAGTCACGATTACCGTATCCGTGCAGACGCTCTCATGGCATTACAAGAGGGTGCCGAGGCGTTTATGGTGGAAATGTTCGAGGGGTCCGTGTTGATTTCGAATCATGCGAAACGGGTCACGTTGATGCCCACTGATGTTCAGCTGTATAGACGTTTGTGTCTCAGAAATTTGTCTTAATTTTTTTTTAAAGCTAGAAGTTTTTACAAGAGTGTTTATAAAAGTCGTGCAATTATAAATAATTCAAGTATCTCATCATTACATGGCACTGTGAAAAATTGAGTCGCTACGCAGCCAGCTTCAGAGAAAAGTTGATACGGATCGTGAGTAATGGGTGGGGCTTCGGAAGACACTTGAACTGCTAAAAGCTATATTTTCAACGAATTTCTACAAGAATGCGTTCTGCTGAGCACAGTCTGAAACGTTCTATTTCAAGAGCGTATTACCCATGTCTAGAACATACGTAAAACGGCTCAAGGTTCCCGGTAAATCTACAGTACAACTCTCCGTAAATCCACACACAGATCTAGATTCGAATTCAAACTGCAAAAAGTGCCATGTCCGGATATAAGCCCTGCAAGGTAATGAAGCGTCTCCCAATTTTTCACAAAAATTTTCTTAGTTTCGGTAGAGCGCGGTTATAAAATGTGGGAAAAATTGGTCTTGGTTCTATGACCTGAAACTATGACCTGAAGTTTAAAAAAGGAAGTGCTTAAAGGTGGAATACGCTTAACTCTGATTTTTTCATAGCTCTCAGCGGGTTTCAGACCGAATTTTAAAATTCTTTTGATATGAAAATGAACTCACAGTCACACAAACATTATTCTATAAAAAAAATCAGAATTGAGTTTAGTCCACCTTTAATGGATAAAGTTGAAAAGGTTCATCCTCAAAAATGTTTCTTACAAGGGAACCCCAAGGGGTCGCAAGTTTGGAATCGTTCCAAATTGCTACCAGGTATTAGGGATAGATTGAATAGGCATATCCCAAGTTTTTGTATTGTGCTCGTCACTTGCCGCTGAGAAAAACCGTCTTCATCCCTGGTTTTGGAAGCCATTTTCGTGTTTTTACAGGGCTTAACCACAGAAATGAATCTCTAGGAAGGAACCCATTTGAAGAAGCTTGTAAAGTTCAGAGACTCTTCATTCAAAACTACAAAAGTATCGCATTCCACGACGTTTTCTCACTTGATGATATGTTATCGTTTAACATTGAGCACGTTCACTTCACCCGTTCAATATCTCAAAAACAGTTCAATCAATTTCTCAAGCATTGGATTCGTGGATCTAATCCAAGACTACAACGCATGTTTCTATCAATCGATAAAATTGATTCTGTAAACGGAGAAATCTATTTAAAAGGAATCAGATGTATGGAAATGAGTGAAGAAGCAAAAAGAGAAATCCGTCGAAAACACAGACTGTCAGTTAGTGTTGATATGATCCAGATCAGACGGAAGGATGGTACAACTGCAGTGATTGGGGTCAACGATTCAGGGAATATTCTCTATGCCCGTTTCATTGTGCTGCACTAAAACCTAATGGAATTTTAAAACTGTTTTTAACTTTTTCCATGTGTCCTTTTCTATTTCTCTTTGTTTCATATTTTGCGCTTTATCTTTTCTACTGTAACCACCGGAAACTTTTATAAACTTTACATATATATTTACACATAAACGAATGCTACAAATTACCCTTCTATTCATTTGGTCTGCTAACATTCCCAGGACGGATGATTCTAGAGAACCTTCTGGCAAATCAAATAGAGAGAGACCCTTATTATTTCTCCCTCTCCCTAACATATCTCCCTCCTCGCCTACACCCTCTGGCCTATTCTCCCCAATCCTCTGCCCACAACCAACCACAAGAATCGATAATTCGTTTCGAATGGAGCCTACTTTTCCCCTGCTTCGACTACCCGAGAATGTCATTATAGAAGTGATCAAGAATTTGGCTATAGATCCATTGTGAGTTTACTACATGATTTAGGAGCATACTTAACACCGATTGGGCCGGGTCACAATTAAAACTTTCCTCTGTCCAGGTTTCGAACATCAGAAAATTTTTGAACAAAATTTAGAAATTTATGGGATTTTTTTTTCGAAAAAGTGGAACTTTCGATTATATTTCAAAATTCAATCAAAAGCTAGTATTGCATCTTAAATTTGTACTTTTATTGTTTAAAACTTTAAAAATTCAAATTTTTGGTAAAAATAATAGGTTTTTTTCTGGAATCTGGGCCGGACCAATTTTTAGAATATATTTTCAGGTTCGACTTCTCCTTAATCTCAACAAAAACAAAAAATATCGTGGCGTCATTAGGAATAGAAGCAAGTGGTGTTCGCATCATCATTTCTCGTGTTGTTTTAGTAATTGTATACGGTAGATACTTCAGTATGAATCGCAGTTTTTATAACGGTTCGGTTTATCAAGATGCATTGATTCATTTAGACTCAAATCAACTTATTTCTGCTTATTCTCGCAGTATCGATAGGAGAACAGTTCGATCATCCACTCCATTATTTAGTTTCAAAAATTGGCTGGATCACATTAAGACTGTATTCTGTTATAATAAACCACCAAACGTGGAATTCTCGGCGGGAAATAGGCAATTTGAGATGGAATCGTTGAAAAATGTGATCAAAAGTGTCAATGAACTTGTTGTGAATGGAGATAATAGTGAATTTCGGAACAGGGAACTTCTGGAACATTTCAAAAATGTCAACAAACTAACTCTAGGAAGGAATCTATTTGGAGAAGCTTGTGAAGTTTAGAAATACTTAATTCAAAACTTCAAAAGTATCAGATTTTGTGATGATGTCTCACTTGATGATATGTTATTGGTTAACAGTGAGAGCGTCTATTTCTCCTGTACAATATCTCAAAAACAGTTCAATCGATTTCTCAAGCATTGGATTCGTGGATCTAATCCAAGACTACAATGCATGTTTCTATTCATCGATAGAACTAATTTACACGACGGAAAAGTGTATTTGAAAGGAATCAGATGTATTGAGATGAGTGAAGAGTTGAAGAAAGAAATCCGTCAAAAATACGATATTCCTGATGTTGAAATGGTTAAGATCAGACGGAAAGAAGGGACAACTGCAGTGATTGCGACAAAGCACTTAGGATTTTTTCTTTGCGTTCGTTTTTATGTTTTATACTAAAAACATATTGTCCTTCAAAGTGTGTTACACAACTGAAATATTGTTTAAGCGATGTTTATTTTGTTGTTCTGATTGTTATAATTATATATCTTTCCATGCTTTTCTCTATCTAATTCTCTTTTTCTATGTTTTATGTTTTTGAACGGTTTCGATACATAATGAATAAACTGAACGGCAAGACATCTTCCAGAAAATCTCAGAACAATCCCACATATTTTTTCAGGACTCGGTCATTTTACTCTGATTGTATTTAAAAGTCTACGGAAATCTAGAACCACATGTTGTGAAGACATGGACGGAACACAGAATGACGAGTTGAAGAAATACCTTTTGAAACTACAAAAAAGATTGTACACTGAGTCGAAAATATGGAGGAACTAACGTTCTCCACCTAGGACACTCAACTGAACACTCTTCCCAATTTTATTATTTTTCTTCTCAAAATCGAAATTTTCCAATATACATTTTCGAAGAAACATTTAAAAAAAAGAATAAAATTGCTTAATTTTTTGAAGCCGGGCCTTGCCGGGACGGGCAGGCATTGACAAGTATGAAATTCACTTATGGAATATACTCGAAAGGGTCATTTTTAATACCAAAGTACAGAAATTGAAACTTTGGACTTTTATCTAGATCCCAAAAGATACTCATACTCACTTCTCAATGATCTTCTGCTCGTCATCAAACTCTATCACATTCTCCTCTTTCCTCGGCACCAAATAAATCGAACAATTCTTCATAATAGTATTCTCCGAGTCGATATTCAGAAGGGATGTGTCATGTGCACTCTCAATAGTCACTCCATCCATAATCAACTCATCAATCTGACTTCCAGAGAATGCTTCCGATTCAATCATTCCAATTTCTATAGACTCTTTGAAGTAGAGATGATCGATTTGATACATTTTCGAAAACGCTTTTCTCTCGATTCTTCCTATTTTAGTTTTATGGAAATAGATGTAGTCAATGTTGGTCAAATAGTGGAATGCTTCCATAGCAATGACGTCGATTTGAGAGTTGCGGAATCTTAAAAACTATTATTAGTACAGTAATCCTACAGTAACCCAACTCACCATAAATGATCAATATGAGGAAATCCAGCAAAAGCGACAGGTGCCAAGGAGGAGATTGTGTACTGAAAAATATTGAGGTTGGGGGGACTAGTTATTCAAAAACACGGTTTCTAGTCCAACAATTTTGTGTCTGGCGTAGAACTCCATAAAGTTGGGAACCTAGTTTATTGAAAGTTTTTGAGGCTGGCGTGCCGTCGGCGCGTTTTTCAGAAACTAAAACGATGTTTATTAGAGCTCCGTAACTCAGAAGCTGCGCTCTATTGCACATTTGTTTTTTTCTGGGAAAACTATATTTTATCGACATTTGGTAGATTACATAGTGCTCTTGAACTCCAGAAGTTCCGATGAAAAACTGGCAGTAAAAACATAAAATTACTTTTGTTTTAACAAGTGATTAAAACGGAAGTCAGACATCAAATGTTAAAAATATTTGTTCTAACCGAAAAGTACATTCTCATTATCAGTTTAGATCAAGAAACAAGTGAAGCAGTAGGTTCCCAAGTTATGAACAATTTTCGCAAGACACTGAGCAAATTTCCTGATTCTCAAAAAGACTAATTCTGATCCCAGCTTTGAAAACGCGTCAACGACACCCCATCCATATGCCAGCCCCACTTCCTATAATCTTTTATTAAAACAATCACCATTTTTTTCAATTCCGCCCGATTTCAATTGACTCCAGAACACTACTTCAGATGAAAAGAGTTGATCAGTTAGGTAACCAGTTCTCTCACTCTTTTTCGAAATTTTTATCCTCCCATATATTCGAAAGTTTACTTACTGTTCCCCTTTGCTCCTTCTTTCACCGCCCAATTCGGCTACTTTGGACACCTTTTCCTCGCGGAAAAGTAACTTTGGACACTGCATTAGCAAACCAGCTCGTCATTCCCTTGAAAATCAAAGTTTAAAAGAGAAATTTATACAAAAATGTAGATCTAGGCGAGATCTACATTTTCATATATTTTTCTCTTCGAAATTTCAACTTTGAAGCGAGTTACAAGCCGGCAAAAAAATAGCATGACTGTTCCATGAGGATTAGCTCTCTCTCTCTCTCTATAGAGATCTCTAACAAAATTTACATATTCCATCTCAAGATAATCCTTTCTCTATTTCTCCTCCATCCCCTTCGGATAATAAAATGGAAAAACGAGAGCAGGTGGCGAATGCACCCACACGAGCATCTGTCATTCCCATCTATGCTCTCCAGTTGACAACTTTTTGGTACGAGCAGTCCCTAGAGAGTTATGACTATTTTTAGACGACAGCTCAAAATCACTCCACTTTGCAGTGGAATGGGACGATTTGAGAGAGAAATTAGTTTGTCGATATGTAACTTGCTAAGGAGTGCCCGTACAAATCAGTTATCAACTACAAAAATAAATCTTTACCTTTGTTCTTTGTGGTTTATTAATAATCTACTTAGTGGGACAATCAGTGATACCCTGACTCCTTTTCTGAATAAAAACATGTGATAAGGCTCTTTGACAATGACGCATTGAAAATGTATTTTCTCATCTGAAAAATTATTTTAAGCTCTTCGATTTACATACCTGGAAATAAACTAGTAATCTTTCTCTCCAACTGAGACATTTCCTTTTTTAAATTTTTTTGATGAAGCATTGAAATTATTCTTACAGTCTGGTTTGAGTTTTATTTTTAGATTTGGAAAACTAAACTTCGTTTTGAATTTGTGTTCTTGACGTCGGAAACAACATAAAACAATCAAATCATTTATTAAAACACCGGAATGATTAATTCTTTGGAAAGAAGCGAAAACAGTTGGACCGGTCAATTACAGGAACAGAAATAGGAAAACAGTAAAAATGAATTCCATCAGATGCCAAAAACAGAGAAAAAGAGACCCGATTAGTTATTGAATTACGACCCAATAAGCATTTTTACAGAAATACCAGATAGAATAAAAGGAGACCAAATATCGAGAATCTGGAGAATGCAGAACACGGTTCATCCAACTCCGAATCTCCAATATAGTCTGGAATCACGATGGGCGGTCCACAGTTGTTACAGTAATCCGAGCACTTTGGGCAGATCAGAGAACCTTCTCGAAGCCATCCGTCGACCACTTTTTTGATGTGGACCTTTTGATTTTCAGCGTAACATGGATACATGTCAGTGGCGTTGTATGAGCCAACGTAGAGAGTTCCATTCGTGCATTGGTACTGGAATAGATTCAGATTTAGTATTGGATCTACCCACGAAGAAAACTTGCCTACCCGCGAACGCAAAATAATGCATTTTTATGGCACAAAAATGCAAAAAATGCATTAAATTGCATTCGTGAATAGAATTAAATTGCATTAAATGGTACAAGTTTTCTTCGTGGGTAGATCCATATACAGTACTGGCCATAAAGAATGCCCCACTTGCAGTTTTAGTTGAAAACGGTTAACTTTGTGAGTGTGACACGGCTTTCCTAATAGTATCACAATATTGATTGTATATGGAGCGTGTAGATCACAAATAGAGCTTCATTTTTGTAGTTGACAACTTTTTTGTACGAACACATCCTAAGAAGTTATCAAGCGTCAAAGTAATTGCTCACAATTGTTGCCCTTTTCAGTTCTAAAAGGGGAGATTTTTGAGGTGTCTACATATGTAGTAGTAACCTGTAACTTCTTAGGATGTGCTCGTACAAAAAAGTTGTCAACTACAAAAATCATGTGCTATTTTTGTTCTGTCCAACGTATACAAAACAAAATTTGTCGGACAATCACGTGACACCGAAATACACTCTCAAAGTTGGACAATTTCAACTTAAAATGCAAAATATGATATAATTTTGACCGGTACTGTATAGTCGACCTACCTCATAACACCCTGCCATATAATGTGAGAGCACCCGTATCCTTCCGCACTTCCTCTCTGTCCATGGCTTCGGAAACTCAAAACATTTCGAATTCTCTCCATAAACTTCTAGAATATCCTCTCCTCCTTTTCCATTCCCCTCCAGCTCACACCTCGAATCTTTATGTTGCTCTTTATCCAAAAGTTTCCATTCGAATTCTTGTAAAAACGGACAGTAATCAGCCATTTCCACTGATCCACCGTAATACTTCGCACCGTCGGGACTGACTCCTGGGAGACTCATAAAGTTACGGTATTGAGAGGGAAGCTCTTTTTGGAATGGAATCAGATTGCATAGGGCTAGAGAGTCGCGTTGGGAGGTACATCTGGTTATTGCCATTGACTTGGTGCCGTCATGTTTGATATCACTACAGTAGGGATAGGCGTCTTCTCCTCTAAAAGAAATGGAAGGTGAAATTATTGCGTTCAATTGAGCAAGTGCGCTCTATCGGAAACTTTATTCTCCGCCAACTTTCAAAATATTTTTTTGATATTTCGCGACAAGATTCATCACAGCTTTGCAAGTGCAGTCTACCGAAACTGACTCCTCTAGATTTGCTGCATCGTCGTGGATATTCGATACGGAGTTAAATGCCAGCTAGCGTCGAGTCTAGTAGAGCACGAATGCACTGCTACAAATTAGAATTTCGCGCTCGAAATCGCTGGTAATGCGATGGAGCGCAGTTGCTCGACGACCCGGGGTCTGGGGGTGAGAACTGAAATCAACCGCGCTCAGCTGAAATCAGCGAAATTCAAAAAAAATTTAGTCGAAAAACTTACCAAAAATGCGGGAAAACTGGCATAAATCTGCTCAAAAAGTGGTCGATAAGTAGTAAGCTGCGTATCAAAATGACACAATAAAACTTCGAATTGCAAAAATTAAAATTTGAATTTTCCTCCAAATCTAATGGAGCGCGTTTAATTACAGTACTCACCCCCAGACCCCGTGCGACGACCATGACCCATTGGCATTTCTAGATTTAGCATTTCATTGGAGCGCATTTGCACAACACATGGCAGACTGGAGTCGCTACGCAGCCAAATTTAGTTTTTTTAATGTGTGTATGGTAAATGTTAGTCAATTTTTTCATATCTTTCTTGTATTTTTTGCTTTTTTTAAAGTTTCCAACATTTTCTTGAATTTCGCGCCTAATTCAACTCACAATATCCTCTTCTGATGAATCCATTCCCCACAACTCTTCATCGCAAAGTCACAACCAAGCTCTTTTCCCCAATGCAAATCTTCAGCGACTCTTAAAAAACAAAAATCAGATGTCAAAATAGATAAAAATTCAAAAAACTCACTCATAATTAGGTTGATACCATCCAGTATCCTCCAAAAATGCCAGAGTCAGCCTAGAATATACCGGATTCTGAGTATGAGTTCCAGTCATTGCTTCGTTCTGAAAATCTTCGAAATTTATTCAAAATCTGTCAAAACCCGTTTACCTCATAAGCCCTCTTCTCCCAATGCGTCAAATAAGTGCCCTCTCCTCCTTGATTCTCAAGCTCCGCCCCTTCCAGCTGATCGCATCCGAAATGTCTTCTAGCTTCTTCTCGAACTTTCGGTGTCACCATCATATGAATCGGATGGATGACTTTCCCCTCTCCAGTCCACCAATCCTCTCTCAAAACTGTTGTAATCGTGTTACTATCCCAGTCATAATACCCTTTCTGTTTGTTCAGTGATGTCGGGCGACCGTAACGATTCCTGCAAATGATAACATTCAAAGACACCTCCTTCCCAATTCTCGAGGCGTGCTTCCGTGGCGCAATAGGCAGCGCGTTCGGCTGTTAACCGAAAGGTTGGTGGTTCGAGCCCACCCGGGAGCGAAACTTTTTTCGATTTTTCAAAAAGATTTTTAGCAGCACTTACCGTTTTGTTCTTGGTTTTCCGTCTTTATCACGGAAAAATGCGTATAGGCCAACTGAAAATCCTAGAGCATGAAGAATCTCGTGTTTCACTGTGCTTGTGAGAATCTCATAGTCATGATTATGAACGGAGAGGGCGTTGGGACAAAGGTTCACATTTCCAGCAATTGGACGGTCGAAATCTGCTTCTTGTTGACAATGTGCAGCATAGGAAAGGGTCTCCGGACCTTCGCAACGTTTAGAGTTGTGGGCGGTGACATACCTGGAAGAATTTTTAAGTTTAAAATGTCACACGGAGTATCGCTGATACAAGTACGCTCTACTGCCAATTTATCGGAGACGGATCAGAACAGTTATTCAATAGGGCGCATTTGCATAGGTTATGATTATTTTCAAAAAATGTGCAACGCAACAAAAATCAAAACTCACAGAATGAAATCTGAATCTTTGACGCCTTCACCCATCTCTCCACTCGTCTGACAATCATCAGTGTTGTTGCACGCGAGGCAGTCCTGAAATGAAAAAAGATAAAAAGAAATTTCCGTAAAACAAAAAAAAAACTCCGTCGAGCCGGATTCGAACCAGCGACCTAAGGATACCCACTGACTCTACAGTCCTCCGCCAACTGAGCTATCGACGGGACGAGAAACCGGTGTGTCACTTACCAATAAATGATCGGCCGGAATGTCTGCCTCTCCGCATGTCGTGTGTTCACGGCATCCTTTATCACATGCAACGTTACGCATTCCTTGTTTATAGTAGTAGAATGATGAGATACATTTTCTGAAAATTTGGATTTAAAAATATTTGTATTCAGCAAACACGCTCCACCGAAATCTCAACTAACCTCCTCAACCGAATCGGCGTCTTCATAGGTCGAACTCTCAACGCATTCTCCCAATACCCAACAGCTTCCGGCAGTAATGTTGTATTCACAAAATTCTGAACTTCTGCTGTCAAATTTTGAATACTTTTGTCATAATGTAGTTGTATTCTCAATGGAGCGAACTTTTCGACTTCAGGTGGAGCTTCAGTATCAGAACTCCTTCGATGACGATGCGCGTGACGGTGTTCGATGGGAACTTCCAGAAGGACGTCTTCTATTCGGGGATTCTGAATACTTAGAATTTGTGAAGATTTTCCTGTAAAAAAGGAACCAACCTGATAAGAGCATGGCAATGAACTTATACAAGGCAAGAGGAATGAATAGGCAAAGAAGTGGAATATTAACCGGGGTTTCATCAAAAATAGTGGTTATTTATAATTGAAATTTGCTGGTAGAGAAGTAAAGATTACCGATGAACCATGAGTTGATGTGATTTGATGGTCTGAAAATTTCAATTATGTTTATATTATAATTAGTACCCGAAAAAATCCAGAAATAAGTCAAAAAGCGTGTTACAAAAGTACAATAACCAAAGTTCTTCTCTCTCCAAAACAAGGTAATTAGTCATTCAACCTTTGAAAGAAGTGAGAGGAGAGAGGCCTATTTCACATCTATTATTAAGAGTTGAGTAGGAGAAAATAAAGGAGGAGGAGAATAGACAAAAGTGGGATGAGGAAGGAAGAGGTGAGAGTTCAAGGACAGGTTAAGGATGAGGAGGAAAAGAAGGATAGGGGTAAGGAGATGACAAGTATCAGATATACGTAAGGAAGAGAAAACGAGAGGGTCCGTTATGTATATGTATGAAAATATCAGAAATTTTTCATGACTGATCTTCTTTAACACTAACATATTGCGTCAAAAATGAGACGGAAGTTACAGTAAAACCTCAAGTTAGAGGTGCCCATATTAACATAAATTTGGTGCAAAATATCTCAACTGCCTTGAGATATGTCAAATTTTTTTCAACTGAAGAAATATTTTATGAATATTCAGCTACATTTTGTCTGTTAACAACTTTTTGGTATCTCCTTTGAGAAAAAAGATATACCGCTTTAAATAAACTTTGCAGGGCACCTCTAGTAGAGGTTTTACGGTAAACAATGTGATTATTCAGAAGTACAGTAATAGCCATAATTCTAATAATTTTGACCGTTTTTAGTTAAAAATTTTCAATTTTGAGAAGGTGTCCTGGTGTCACTGATTAGTCGTTATATTTCGACGAAGTAATTCATCCCTCAAATCGTCCCATTTCAGTGCGAATCGGGTGTTTTTCGAGCTGACCCCTTAAAATGACCATAACTTTCTAGTGAGTGTACGTACAAAAAAGTTGTCAACTACAAAAATGAAGTTCTAGTTTTGATCTGTATGATCCATCGGAAATTTGCTTGGTGGGACAATCAGGAATACCATGACAACCTCTCAAACTTGAACATTTTCAACTCAAAACGGCCACAGTTGCTAGAATCATGACCACTACTGAATGAAAAAAAGAACAGTTTCGAATCGGACCAAAAATGGGACCAGGGCATACTTTCGTGATTCATCTACTGGAACAAAAGGACTTGGGTACTATGATTCTCACGATATAGCAAACGGTACCTATGCAAACGCGCTTTAAAATTTTTGCTAAAAAAACACATTACTTGCCGGTGAACATTTGAATATCCTACAGGAATTTTTAGGATTCGTCAATATATCAAATTTTCACGTTATTTTCTCATTAGAGCGTGTTCGGTATCTCATACATATCGTGGATTCATCAATGACCTCCAAAAAAGAGCTAGCTGTTAGTGGTCACCTAACTCAAAGTAAAATCCTCATATAATCTAATAGCCTATTATTCCATTTCAAAAAGTACATGATCATCCCTGCAATAAGAAACGCAGAGAAAACAGGAAGGAAAGTATGGCACTACTCGCGATTATCTGCCGACACATGTTTCTTCCGACGGGAAAAGTCTTGTATTGCTCCTCATCTACAGTGTCTGCCCATCATCCTCCTCCCTCTTCCTCTTTCCCAAATAACAAGAAATACAAAAATAAATAAAGGGAAAGAGTGTTGCCACCCGTGTGGTTGATCGTTAGAGAGCAAAGAGGAGAGAAAAAGTTCGAGTGGTCATTTCTACCGGATTTCTTTCCTCCCCATCTTTTCAACCGTTTGTTTTTTTATTAGACACTTGTCCATCCACGGAGACTATTTATTTGGGAGAATCGAGAAGGTGAAAAAAATCAGTTGAAATGCTTGTAATATGATATGGGACTGTGCTTTTTGCACCGGTTTCAATGGAAAGGGAAACCTGGGAGGGGAGGAATCGGAATCTGGGAAAACAACACTTTTTGCTCCAGGTGAACTCAAATTTGCAAGAAGATCAAGGACATACCCTAATGCCTGTATAAAATGCGTTCCGTTGAACAAATTTGGCTTCTATTGCAGGGCCTCATCTAATACAGTTTTTGAGGTATGTTGGAATCATGAGATGCTTGAGGAAGGCATCTGAAAGGGCAATACCACGCCAAAAATACTAATTTCTAACATTACAATATAAGAAAGCCAGAATTTGGAAATTTTTAATTTGAAACTCCAAAATCAAAGTTTTCTAATATTTCTTGGGGCACCAGCGAAAATCAAGAAAACATGAATTCCTAAAAGATTCTGGGAGATTTTTGCGGTTCGATCAGATATATCATATTTTATTCGAAAAGGTAATAATTCTGTGCTTCTTTCAATTTATATTCCTTAGCAAACATCCTGCATTATAACATAACACCATTGATAAAATAAATACGTGAACTTTATTCGAATATCAAAAGCACGGAATTGGCAGCTTTGCCAACTCTGTGAAAAACAAATGAATTGAAGGAAAAATATAAAAAACACGTGAACTAAACAGGGAAGAAAAGGATTTCCAGAATCGGCAAAGTTGCCGATCTTGTTATTAAAAAAAGATATTCCAAAATAATTAATTACGTGAGCTTTGTGACAGTAGGAGAAGAACATCTTCGTGGTTGAAATCGCTCATCGAAAAGAAAGATGTTGATAAGAGCAGTAGAAGAAGCCGATCGATGATTTGTATTAAATTTATTCAAGTCTCGTTGTCTGAAATTACCATCAGGATTATAGAGCTCTTTGGTTTTGATTACAAACCTCTTTTAAGGTAAAATTCCAGTTGCTTCAAAATAATTTTAGTGATAAACCAACACTTATGTATATGTTTTGCAGATGTATCAGAGAACAAATTGATAGGTTCGGTCCTGAAATACGAATTTTTACAATACATGCGCCTTGCCTGTCCGCGAGAAGAACACTTTTCCAAAATCTTCCCAATCCGAAAATGACAAACATTGCAGAATGAGAAATGAATTTTTTTGACATTCAAATAAATATCAGCGAAGAAAGATCGTTGAAAAAATATCAACGTGCTCTAGATTTATAAAAAACATAGTTTTAGAGCAATGTTTGTCATTTTCTGACATGCGAGTGGAAAGATTTTGGAAAAGTGTTCTTCTCGCGGACAGGCAAGGCGCATGTATTGTAAAAATTTGTATTTCAGGACCGAACCTATCAATTTGTTCTCTAATACATCTGCAAAACATACATAAGTGCTGGTTTATCACTAAAATTATTTTGAAGCAACTGGAATTTTACCTTAAAAGAGGTTCGTATTCAAAACCAAAGAGCTCTATAATCCTGATGGTAATTTCAGACAACGAGACTTGAATAAATTTAATACAAATCATCGATCGGCTTCTTCTACTGCTCTTATCAACATCTTTCTTTTCGATGAGCGATTTCAACCACGAAGATGTTCTTCTCCTACTGTCACAAAGCTCACGTAATTAATTATTTTGGAATATCTTTTTTTAATAACAAGATCGGCAACTTTGCCGATTCTGGAAATCCTTTTCTTCCCTGTTTAGTTCACGTGTTTTTTATATTTTTCCTTCAATTCATTTGTTTTTCACAGAGTTGGCAAAGCTGCCAATTCCGTGCTTTTGATATTCGAATAAAGTTCACGTATTTATTTTATCAATAGTGTTATGTTTTACAAAATACAACTTTTATGTTACGCGAAACAGGAAAAACTCATAGTTGTTATTTTACTGGAATTCCCCACAAGAAATATCATCATTTGCTCTGATTGCAACTTTTTCTGTTCAAAAATATTGAATTTCACAGGGATAATCCAATATTTGCGAAAAGCAAATTTTCCTGTGAAAAGTCACAGAAATTTTAAAGTTTTCCGTATTTTGTTATGCGAAATTAAAAAACTTTCTTATATGGTCATGTTATTGTGAGCGGTGAAATCGTCTTTTTCAGACAAAACTTATTTTTACAGTTTATATCCGGAGATACTGAGATCACAAAACAGTAATTAGTGTCCCCATTATATATTTTAGACCCAACCTACATTGTTGAAGACCTGGTGATGTGGAAGTTCTGATCGTGCAAAGGTTTTCTTAATATCAGGCTGTCCTGAGTTTTTGGGATTTGAACGAATGCCCTTACGGTAATTGCAATGTGGATTTTAAGCAGGGCTGGGCAAAATATTTGAATTCTTGTTTTGAATGTTTGATATCTTTGGTGAAAGTTGACCAATCTGTTCAAAACTTTCTTGGCTGTTTTTAATTACCAATTCTTACATTAGATGACCCAATTCAGGGAACAAGGTTGTGCGGTCACGGTGAACTCAAAACGTGGTCAAATAATTTGCCCAGCCCTGATTTTAAGGTCTCACAACCTGGATAGTTATTTGATTATGAAGAATTCAAAAACAGATTCAATATCCGCGTTTCGCATATTTTTCAAGGCCCGGCCTTTTTAATAACTTTTCATAATTTCTTCTAGCTCTGATTGATAGTCGAAAAGTTGCTTTTTTTTTGCTAAAAAATTCAAAAAAATTCAAAAAAATTCGAAAAAATTTGAATTTTGAATTTTGGCGCCAATTACCCAGGCCGGGTCTTAACTGGTATGCAGTTTTGTCAATATTGTAACGGATTAGGTTTAGTCAGTGAAGATATCTTATTTCTTAAATAAAGCAAGAAGAAATGCATAGTAAGGTGACGAGAAATAAATCCGACGAAAAGTAACTTTTTTGAACTACAATCCAGTTTATGAATTGAGAGAAAAGTTTTTCCTTTATCAGCAATTTGAACTACAAGATTCTAAACAACAAGTTTAGTCTCGTTAATGACAAAGTGCGTATCAGAAAACGTGATAGTCAGAAGTATTCCTAATTCTTATATGAGATTAACATTATACACTGAATAAGGATTAGATGACATGGAAAGCCGAAACTACACAAATTGTGTGATAATGTGAAATGGATTAAGAAATTAAAATGCGATTTTCAGCAAATCTGGAAAAAAGTTCCAATGACCATGTCTAGACACAATATAACATATTACAAAGAGTATTTAGCCAGCCAAGTCGCCTTTCTCTCCCCCCATCAAAGCGGTAAATATGGGTTGTTTCGAACACATTGTCAAGAGTGTACCAAAACTTATTGCGGAGGGTAAAGGGGGTCTAATGGACATCTCGAGGACTCAATTTGTTTGTGTTCTCGTTTCTGAATGATTCGAATCGCAAAAGAAGAAATCAAATGTCAATTCGAATGAAAAATAAAAAACATTTGGAGAGTGTTAATCAGATTATCTGTTCTCCCCTACTCTCCCTTCTCTCTCTTTTTCACACTCGGCCCGTTTTCGGTCAAGTGTTAAGAATCCGTTCGGTACACACATACGATAATATGGCTTGTGGTCTATTATGGGAACTCTGGAAGTTGGATGGGGTGTCGGAGGCGCGGAGAGGGGAGGGAATCTGTTGATTTTGATTGTGAAGACTTCAATACAGAATATGGCAAAGTGCCTCAGGAGGATTCAGACTTACAGAATTGTGGGCCGAAAAAGTTAGGGCCCGGTTTTTGAAAAAAAGGATTTGGGTAAATCATCAAGCCAAAAACGTTTTTTCTAAGGACTACGGAATCTGAATGTTCTAGAAAGAGACATGTAACATGCTGCGAATTCTCAAGACTGAAAAAAAAACTTAGTGACATTTCGAAACCTGGAATAAGTACAAATATACAGTACCGCTCAAAAGTATATGTATTAATTTTCGTCTTTTTCAGTTGAAAACGCCAAACTTTGAGATTGTTTCATGGTAATACTTACTGACCCATCAAGTAGATTTTTAATGGATCTTACAGATCACGTGTGGAGCTTCATTTTTGTAGTTGACAACTTTTTTGCACGGACACTCCCTGCAAAATAGGGCGATTTTTGAGCTGTCCTCTTGAAATGACCATAACTCTCTAGGAAGTGCTCGTACAAAAAAGTTGTCAACTACAAAAATGGAGCTCTACTTTTGATCTGTACGATCCATTAAAAACCTTTTTAATGGGACAATAAGTATAAGCATGACACACTCTCAAAGTCGGACCTTTTCAACTGAAAAAACCAAAACTTAATATACTTTTGAGCGGTACTGTACGAGTGCCTAACGAAAAATAGTAGTTTTGTACAATGAATAGAAATAGTGTCGGTTCCGAAATGTCTCAGTTTCAAACGGATTTCTCCAACTTTGTCTATTTAAAATGAGCCGTAGTAAAAAATACTGAAAAACGTAAGTTTTCGGAAAATTGACATATTTTTGTAAAACGTAAAAATGTAAAACGGTCTATCATCAAGTCAACGATTTCAAAAAAATGTGTGTTTCATTTCAGCAGGTATCTTTAGAATCCGAAAAGCAACGAAAATTGTTTGAAAAAAACCGATCTAGCTCAAATTTCCACTACAGTATAACCTACTTTTCAACTTGCGATAGTAGTTTTTCATGAGAAATTGAAAAAAATTTGTTTTGACAGAGTTTTGACAAAGAAATTGAAAAAAAAAACGTTTCAAAAATGAGGAAAATTAAGGGAAAGAGAGCGTGAGAGCATGCACCACCTAACTATATGAGCATATTTCTCATAATTGCATTTCTTCAAGTACTTCTTTGAAACAATATGCAATACCGGGTCAAGTACATATCAATAAGCATCCTTACATTAGGTGGTAACAATTCTTCATTCAAAAACTATCTATTGTACATGACTGTGGCCACTCTTTTATGCACCATTTCCCGAATAGAAGAAATGAGGAATCAGGGGGGACGAGTAACCCTATTAAAGAATGTATGATGTACATAGTACAGATGTCACTTAGTCCGGACGGACGGGTTCGGACAGATTTTGAATTGAATAGTTGGAAATTTAATGGGAAGGGAAGAGAGAGAAGGAGACGCAGAGGTTTGGTCGGAAACTGGGGTGAAAGTTGAAAGGGATATTAATTGGTGGGAGGGAGATGATATCGTTTTGAGGGTAATGGGTACTTTCCTTTATGATCTACAGTGTCAAAAAATGGTGATGGGTTTGAAACCTAGGGGGAGAGAGGTAAACGGAACGGTTCAAAGCCAACAAACAAACCGAGTCGGCGGCATGGTTTATTAATGAGGGATCATTATGTGAACACCTTGAATAAATAGGGAAAGAAGAGGGGGATATGTAGCCTAATATAATATTTTGAATAGGTGGAAGGACCTGGTTAATTAAAAACCATACTTGCAAACCGGGCCGAAACGAGCCGAAACGGGCCGGCTCGTAACTCGCGCCAAAATGAATATTACGAGCTGAAAAATATACGAAAATGTAGATCACGGCGAGTTTTATGTCTGTAACCTATTACGGGCCGGATGGCTATTCGTTAATGTGCCGCAGGCCGGGAAAAAGTGCCAAAAACGCGAAAATAGCCAAAAAAAAAGCCTTTATAGCCCGGCCCGCGGCACACTAACGAATAGCCATCCGGCCCGTAGTAGGTCACGGAATAGAACTCGCTGAGATCTACATTTTGGTATATTTTTGAGCTCATGATATTGAGTTTGACGCGAGTTACGCGTCGGCCCGGTTTGCAAGTAAATTGAGAGATTGGACTTGGACGTTTGGGAACTAGATGTTTTGAAACCAAGATTATAAGGACATGAGACTCATGGAACTATACGGAATTAATTTTCTCCAAAGTTTTAGTTTTCTGAACTAGTATTCTTCTCACAGCGGGATAACTACAGCCATGAATTCTAAGGGTACGTTGGTGCCGTAGTTATACAGATGCTGTTCTATCATAGGTGCCGTTATAATAGAGGTGTTGCGGTAATGACAGAATTTTAAAAAAGCAATTTTCAACCTGAACAATTATGAGGAAGATGAAGTTTTACAAGGAACTCATTAGAGCTCACAGTGTTAACTTTTTGTATAAATTGGAATCAAGAGGAATCTTGCTGAGGACCGAGTTATGGCTCGGCAAACTGCTCAGACCTTTCACATCAGTAGCATGGGCACTTGGCTGAGCCATAATTTGTTTTTAGAAGCTATAAATTCGTCATGGTTTTTATATCCGCGCCTATAAGAACTGGAAGAAATGTACTGCTAAAAAAGAGCCTTCAGAGAACGTTATAAATGGTTTAAGAGGATTTCGATAGAGCGCAGTTGTAAAAACTAAACCGGGCATCATGAGTAGAATTTTGTAAAACGTTACGGACCCTCGGTTTCAAAACGTCCCAAAACCAAAATAAACCGGAAAAATCTTCGAAAAACTGACTATGAGACGCTTGGCAGACGGTGGTCAGTGACACTTGATACTCAACTGTCTTGATGTGTCCATCACACTGCTGAATACAAAACAGGAAGAGGGGGAACTCAACAGATTGTGTGTTTGCATTTATTGAGGAGAGACCAAATGCACTTATTATGCTCATGGGACTAGAGACGAGGGGACCTCCTTTCGGCGGATACTTGATGAAAAATAACAAGCATGAATAAAGGGAAAATGAAGGAGAAGAAGGGAGAGGAGAGGGATGCGCAATGAGTTTGTAATGAGGGAAAATAATTGGAAAGAAACTCAAGTAGACAAATATATTTTCAAACTGAACAAGTTTATTTCAAAATGTGCAGAAATTCAGAATTTGACGCCTTCAGAACTAGGGCTTCCATTCGGGCAGGGTAAAATTCGGGGACCCGCTACCCGCCCGGGGGGCGCCCCCGTCCCCCGGTTCACGTTTATGCGTGACCGGGGTCATAAAAGAAAACAATTCCGCGATTGAGAAAATTCATTATGAAGATTTCCACGTATATTTTTCTGGCAAAATTGGAAATGAAACTATTGTTTTTTCACAAAATTGTATAAAGAAATGTAGAAATTATCGTTTTCAAAATTCTGAATTTTTTACGCGTAAATGTCAACGGGGGGCCGCGGGCGGGTGGCGGGGGGCCCGCCCCCGGGCGGGTAATGGCGGGTAAATTGCCCCCCGGATGGAAGCCCTATTCAGAACCCAAACTAACGGATTTCAGTAACTCACTATTTCTGATGAAAAATTCAAAAAATTATATGAAAAAATCAAATTTTTCATCAAGAATGTAAACATTTTTGAGGATTTTTCTGACATTCTCCTAATCCTGTATCATAGTCGAAGATTTGACATTTTCGCAAAAAAAAATTGAAAAATTTGAATTTTGAATTTTGGCGCCAATTATCCGGGCCTTGACAGGTATGAGTTATCCAAACTTGTCAAAAATCGGAACATTTCTTATGCTCGGCTCGATTTCACAGTTTTTTTTACAATCCGTTCAGTTTGGCAGAGAAAAAAGAAACATTTCCAGATTTCTTGGTTTGCAAGTCCAAAAATCTATTTTTTCTAGAAAATTAACATTTATTTGCTAATTGTAAACCTAAAACCCACAATTTACAAATTTAGCCGAGAAACGAGAAAGAGAAAAGAGAGAGAAGATGATTTCGAAGGAGAGAGTGAGAAAAAGCGGAAGGCGACAATGAGTTTGACCCGGATTCCCCTAGACGGAGAGAGAGAATTGAAAGGGAAATTAATCGGTAGATAAGGACGTTGGTTTTTGATATATATATTTATTAGGATATGAGAATTGGATTAGATGAAGAGAAGACACTTTATCTGATGAACTAATTTGAGGTTTTTTGGAATTTGAGAGAGATCTTTAGATTCATGAGGAGTGAGTCCTCCTAGCATGTTAGGAATCGCGTGACGTTCTAAAAGGAGTGAGCTATTTTTGGGAGAAAGAGAGTTCAGAAATCAGATGACTTAGTACGAGATGTTCGAGCATTCATGATGTCTTATAATCTAAGAGTTGATACTTCTGAAAACGAATCTGATATCAGTTGAGGGAAAGATTTTGCCGCCCAGGGTGAACTATTAAAAAAATTTTTCCACTAAATTGACACTACTGCTGAAAATAAAAAGATTTTTCTGAAACAATTGTTTCATACGGGATCGCTCGGTGAAAATTTGGAAATTGGCCCGGCCCGGCCCGTGACAAGTATGAATTTTTATCAGTCAGTTGTGTCACAACTTTCAGTTTTTCAGAATTTATCAATACTGAAACTACAGTCCTCCACATAAATATAGGTTCACCCCCCAAAATGACCCAAAATTGAAAAAATTAACTTTTTCAAAGAATGTGTATACCGCAATAATAAGAAAATAAGAAGCCTATTTTAATGGTAAAAGTTAAAATTCTAGAAGTTTTCAAGTTTTGAGGAATTTCGAAAATTTCCTATTTTTAGGTATTTTCCGTTCCACAAAATTATAGGTTCACTTGATGAAAATCTCAAATTTTTTGAAAAAGGAAACGGGAAACCAGGATTTTTAGAATGGAACCGACTAAATAATACGTCTTACGTAAATTTTTACAAATGTGCCACTTTTGTCTGTTGACGGGATCTTGCTGCGAGCCGAATATCGTTGGTAACTACCGATTTTTCAAAAAACACACACCGAGGTGAAAACCTCTGGGAAAAACATCTGATTTGTCAGGAATGTGATGTCAAACACTTTTTCAGGGTATTTAAAGTTGTTTGGAGTCATTTTAGATTTTCGAAATTCAAAGAATTCAACAATTCTCAAACTTGAGGTTTGAATTGGTAAAATCATCAGAGCTGTTTCTGACATCACAAGGGTCTGGGCTCAAATTGTATGACTTTCCAAACAAAAACAGTTGTCACAAGCATCAAACGCGTCATCCTCGTTCAATTTTCAGTTATCATGAAAAGAAGGGGCCATTAAATCTCAAAATAAACTTCACTTCATTCTTTGGATATCAGTGACTTTGTTGGTAACTGTGTAAAACAGCGATGACATATGCAAACATGATACTTTTATGTTTAAATCATGCATACTACGTTGTCGGTGCAAATTGTGACACTTGTACACTTCTCAAACAATCTCAACCCTCCAGTAACAGATTAGTCAATAAGAGATTGAACAGTCCAGAAAGTCAACTTGTTCAGTTTAAGAATTCAACGGTAATCGGCGTTTCCATGAGTTTAAAACGAATGAAAATAACGTTTTTGATGCTGGTGACAATTATTTTTGTTTGGAAAGTCATAAAATTTGAGCCCAGACCCTTGTGATGTCAGAAACAGCTTTGATGATTTTACCAATTCAAACCTCAAGTTTGAGAATTGTTGAATTCTTTGAATTTCGAAAATCTAAAATGACTCCAAACAACTTTAAATACCCTGAAAAAGTGTTTGACATCACATTCCTGACAAATCAGATGTTTTTCCCAGAGGTTTTCACCTCGGTGTGTGTTTTTTGAAAAATCGGTAGTTACCAACGATATTCGGCTCGCAGCAAGATCCCGTCAACAGACAAAAGTGGCACATTTGTAAAAATTTACGTAAGACGTATTATTTAGTCGGTTCCATTCTAAAAATCCTGGTTTCCCGTTTCCTTTTTCAAAAATTTTGAGATTTTCATCAAGTGAACCTATCATTTTGTGGAACGGAAAATACCTAAAATAGGAAATTTTCGAAATTCCTCAAAACTTGAAAACTTCTAGAATTTTAACTTTTACCATTAAAATAGGCTTCCTATTTTCTTATTATTGCGGTATACACCTTCTTTGAAAAAGTTAATTTTTTCAATTTTGGGTCATTTTGGGGGGTGAACCTATATTTATGTGGAGGACTGTATGTGATTATTCAAGCCTTGTTGGGGGTCCGACCAGGTTTTTGTACACGACGCATACAAATTTCAAATGTAAGGTCTAGACCATGTTATAGCAATTTTTTTCAAAAAATTGAAAAACTCTAGCAGTTTTTGATTAATTCCGCACGGATCGAGCCGAGACGGACCGAAAGAAAGTTGAGCGTATTATCGTTTTTGCAAAAAGTCTAAAAACGCATCAAAGGAGTCTGGCGTTCCTTTAGCGCGATTTGTTTGTTTGAAAACGCGCCCAATGAGCGCCAGTCTCGACATGTTTTGTGATTTTCACTTGAAAATTTGAAATTTTTCAAAATTTTTCAATTAATTTCCAGTTTTTTTGCGGAAAATCGATTAGTGGGCTAAAAATAAAAAAAATTCCAAAATTGCAGTCGCTATCCAGCCTAGATCTCATGAATGTCTTCCATTGGCAGGCTCTCAAAAGGCTAAATTTTCATAAATTTTCAATTTTTAACAGATTTTTAATTTCTCAAAAATGATGATGACTGATACATATTTTTATGAATAATTCGGAGAAACGCCATCTCTTACACACATTTTTAAACGTCGAACAGGAAAATGAGTTTTGAAAAATCATAATTGAACGAATAAAACACTCAAATTTCCATCTCAAAAAACATAAAAACGCTTAAAAAAACAAAATGAACTTGTGTCCCCACACTCAACTCCCTTATAAGAGGATGTATATTTTCTCGTTTTCGCCTCCAGAGAGATAATTCAAAAATAGAGAGTCCCCTAGAGAAAAAAAGAAAAAAGAAGAGAAGAAGTGAAAGGAAAAAAGAAGAAGAAGTGGAAAAACATGAAGAGAAGAAGAAGAAGAAGAAATCGGTCGAGTGACCCAGGAAAAAAGAAATCTTTTGAGATGGACAAATACGGAGAAGTAGGAGAAGAGGTGAATTGAAAAGAGAAGGTTAATGGTCTGGAACTCACAGACATTCGTTTTTTGAAGAACTAGATCAAGTTGAAAGAGTATGTACTCAGGTTTTGAAGGAGAATGATAGAACTACTACTCAAAGAATTGACAAAAAATGAAAGTGGATTTTCTTTTACGACATTCATTTTCCTACATCCTCTGCTCACGGGGCGTCGACAGGGAGTATAAGGTTTCGAGGAAAACATTTTCTTTTAGTTCAGAGTATGGCTCCACCCAAATTGCGAGCCAAAGATCGAAGACCTCCTGAGCTTCACTATGACATTATTTTTTTTTATGAGACTGTGTGATCTGTTCAGGATGACCTAGTCGGGAACAATAAATGAATTGATTAGGACTCTCGATAAGCACTGTTTGTTCAAACATAAATAATTGGAACTTTATTTGTACCTCATTACGCAACTGATCTGATAAGCGTGGCAAGTAATACTAAAAGAAACAGGACGATAAAAAGTAATATATATTGGTAACAAAGTATAGATGATGAGAATGGAATGAATTTCAGTATCATCTAGTCTGACAGAGCTTGCAGAAATTGGAGAATCTGTAAAATCTTTCATACCAACGTTTCATCAAACACCAAGATGCTGATCTCACACGTTTCCATTAAATAATTGAATACATGTTAAGATCCGCCGGCTATAAGTCTGTGGTAAGTATAAAATCAAATTTTAAGCCAAACTGGAATTTTAAAACTTTCAGAAATCCTCACAACTATCTTTTATTTCTTCTTTTTAATACCAACCTGTACTAAATGAGAAGAACTTTTTCACTGCTTCTTGCAGCATAGTCATGAACTGGGTCAATGTTCGAAAATAGAGTATCCTAACGTGTCAAATTGCAGGAAGCCATGTCATTCAAGAATTTCGTACTTTGTATTCAAAAACTCCAAAAATTACAAAGCTACAGAATGTGCAGAAATGCATGTATGGTTTGAACCTGTTTCAATTATTGATGTAACTTTCTGGTTCTTTACTTAATCACCTTAAATTTTCTATGACTCTAGTTCCCAATCATATATTCATCGTACTTCCACAAGGAATTTTTCTCCACTCTCAAAAGTTCATTTTCAAAAACGAACACTTCCAAAATGTCAATCAAATAGAACTTTCCCACACTTTCGAGAACATTATTAATCCGCTAAGAATTCCATTATTTCGCAAAAGAAACCGGTAAACAATCCGTCCTCCTCCTCCACTCTTTTTTCACTCTCAAAGAAAGACCAAAATCTTACTTGCGAGTCATAAAACAAATAATGGAAAGAACGACGGGTAAATTTCGTAAATATTTAGAGGAGGCTGGCATTTCTCTTTCAACAGAATCACTTGATATCAGAAACTTGATTCTGATCTGATCACTCGATTGGAAATTACTCTGATTGATTACTTTGTTAGCGTAGGAGCTTGATTTTTTCATGCTTGTCAACCGGGCCGGCGCGTAACTCGCTTCAAACTGAGTTTTATATGTAGTTGAAAATATACTAAAATGTAGAGCTCAGCGAGTTCTATGACTGTGACCTATTACGGGGCAGGCTAGAATGGTTTTTTGGTTTTTTTGCACTCTACCCCGGCCCGCGGTACATTAACGATTAGCCCTACGGTCCGTAGTAGGTCGCTGACACAGATATCGCTTAGATCCCTTTTCTCATCAACTGATTTCTGCTCCAAATCATCTGATTTCGGATTTTTCTTTGTATCGGTTCTCAATTTTTGCTTCGGAAGAGCCACTGCTCAGCTCATAAAATTCAGTTTGAAGGCCGTGTCTTTCCGATTCAACCCGGTTGATAAATAAGTATGGTAGAAAATGCCATACATTTAAAGTGAGCACTAAAATAACCTAATTATTTCATCTGTAAGTAAACCCAATCACCGTAAAACCTGTAATAGAGCGCACCTGCCTGTTCACAACGGTATATCTCGGTTTCCAAAAGAAATGTCAAAAAGTTGCTAACTGACAAAATATAGTTTGATATTCGTAGAATATTTTTTCAGTTGAAAACATTTTCATAACCTTAAAGACAGCCGAGATATGGTGCTCCAAACTCTTGTTAGTGAGTGCGCCTCTATTACAGTTTTTACGGTAATATAGAGTAGATCTTCATATCTGTATTTGAGAACTTTTTTCGAACGGATCTGAAGAGTTCTAGTCGATTTGCATAGAAAGCATGGAAATGTGGTTTTTTGCATTGAATGGTTGTATGAAGAGAGGAATTTGTATGCTCGTTTATAACTTAATAAGAGGCGATTTTGCAAATAAAGTTAGCAATTTCAGAAATGAAGCGTAACTTTTGATCTACATAACCTGGAAAATATAAGTTGTTATTATCTAAAAGTTTTTGAAACTGTTTCAAAATTCGTTATTTTCAATTGAAGTAGCGCAATCATTCTGGCCGGTACTGTATGTGCTTAACATTACATTTCAGTGACTTTTAAAATTTTGTATATAGATTCAGAATTATACTTACTTTAGGTTTGTGGTTCAAAATTTATTCGTAGACTGTTCTGATCTAGTTAAAACTACCTAACAATGAAATTAAATATGATTTCTGAATATCTTTTTTCTAGCTAAACTTAAATACACCCAATCACTGTGCCCCAATTCAGATAAGTTCGGAATCAATCTCTGTTCCTGCAAAAGCGGCAGTACTGTAACCTTTGAACCTGTCGTTCCCGAATTATCTTTTGGCAGTTAACTCCCCCCTCCCATCACACCGATCCTGATTTTTTGCCGTTTTTCCCCGTTTTTTTCGCCGGCCCACTTATCTATTTGCACAGGTTGAATGTGTGTAAATATACGAAATCCTCACTTGATTTCATTTCCAATTGTTTCCCAAACAATTAACTTTAATTTCACTTTTTTTTCGAAACTCATGAGGTGGTACTATAGCTTGGAATTAATTTTAACTTTAGTCGAATCTGTCGGTGTGTTTGTCGGTGTGTCAGTTTGTCCCGATGTCTCTTGGCTCCCTCCAGAATTTTCCCCCTTGAACTTAGCAGAGATCCATTCTAAACATAGAATATTTCATCACAGCAATCGTATTCTGGTCTCTCTTGTGACCAAAATGTAATCTTTAATTAACAAATGACTAACTAGTGTATACTTTTTATTATTTGTTCGAAGGGGGGGGGACTCACTCTTTTTCTTCTTTCATTCCTCAATTTTCTTCCTCCTTACCACCAGTACTAAACGTATCCATTTCCTATGATCAATTGGTCTTGAGCTACTAGTTTTAGTGGATTATTAGTATTTTTTGTTTGTTTTATAAAGGAATTATTCAGTTGTTGTCCGGGGGAAGTAGGCGTTATTTGTGGAAAAGTATTGGTCAGTTTTGGCTGGAGCTCTGAGAAGAATGTTTTCCCATTCTAGGCATCTGAAATTTGGTTCTGACTGATAGATTCCTACTACGCAACGTTTTTCAAGTCTCTTTCCCAATTCTGAAGGTATCTGATTATCTTCAAACTGTTATTGACGCTCCGGACAGGGGGCCACGTGATTATGTTTACTGTAACTGAAAAGTTCATAAACAGTTTTTTGCAAACTTTGGATTACAATTTTAGGATTAGGCACCGCTCTCGATTTTCATTTTTGTTCCCTTCTAACTAACATAGAAATGAACTCCGTTTCCTTGAAGCGCCGGAGCATAGATTTAAACTCAAAATGTTGAACCTGAAAATATTGAGCATGATACATTAGTCTAGCCACAAAGATTAAATGGACCGCTGTAGTAATTTGCAACAAATTTTAAGTTCTACTCCTAAAACGAAGGATGGTACGCATTTTTTCGTCAGTTCCTTCAAAGCGGTTCTACAGGTCACTTCTCTATAGCCACAAAAAATATGAGCAGGTTTTTATGTTAAGTTTTCTTTTAAGCGGAGCCTATAAATTTAATCAAATTTCGCAAACCAGAAAAAGAGCTCAAAAGTATATAAAGTTTTGCTTTTTTCAGTAGAAAATGCCCAACTTTGAGAGTGTATCATTGTAAAACTAACTTCCAAAAAAATAACGCTTTATGGGATCGTACAGATCAAGGGTAGAACTTCATTTTTGTAGTTGATAACTTCTTTGTACGGGCACATCCTTAAAAAGGTTCTGTAGTGCGGCTGGAGGTTAAGTTATCATTTATTGGAAGATAAAATTAGATGCTCACCTCTGGGCTTTTATACCAAGCATAGAGGCGGAGCTTACAAACAATAGAAAAGAAGATAGATGATGATTCAACCAGACGGTGAACCATCAAAGAGCGGAAAGATAAAAGGGTCAAGACAAAGAAATTGTAACTATGACTCTTTCATCAAGCAAAAAGATACAATTCTGTAGGAAGTACGAGCACATCCTAACAAGTTACAAATCGAAAAAGTAATTTCTCCCTCAAATCGATCAATTTCAGTGCAAATTAGTGCGATTTTTGAGCTGTCGTCTTAAAATGATCATAACTCTATAGGGAGTGTCCGTACAAAAAAGTTATCAACTACAAAAATAGAGCTCTACTTTTGATCTAAAAGATCCATTAGCATTGCACTTAATGGGACAATCGGTATTACCATGACACAATCTCAAAGTTGGACTTTTTCAACTGAAAAAACCAAAAATATACTTTTGAGCGGTACTGTATGACCATACTTCTTATCCGGGCCAATCCGGGCCGTGTGTTGGTTAATAGCTCAAAAGATTTTGATTGAATCTGCATCAGACAAAATCAAAACAAACTTTGTCTAAAATTCACAGAGGCCCTGGGCTGGTCCAGGGCTGACAGCAGTTCAATTACCAATATTTTGAGCTATTAACAAAACGTTTTCTATTCCTCAGAGTTCATTGCTTCAAATCAAAAAGTTCAACTTACCTCCACAGACCTTGTTCACTAATCCGACTATGCCCTCTCTGAATCACAAACCACTTTTTTGGACCCCTTTTCTCCTCTGAATCATCAGAAAGCTTGAGTAAACATGACTTGGGTTACCTCCCTCTCTTGACGACGTTGTCCAGTTTTTTCGTATATTTTTCTATTTTTATTCTCTTTTTATTTTTATTTTCAGCTCACCATGTCGTTTTGCACATTTCTCGCAAGAATCTTCATATTCTTTCTGAATTTGGCACAAACGGTATATAATAATGCATGTTTACTTTTACATAAATGTTAGAGTTGTTTCAGCTTGTCGGATTGACTGTTATTGCACTGACATTATGGATTCGATTCGACAAAAGTTTCGAGTCGGAAATCCGGACAAACATTCTGAGAGACACTGATCCGGAGCCATTGGCCGGAGTCAAGTCGGATATTAGAACAGGGGTTAGTACATAAAATAGAAAAGGATTCCTGTAATTGAGGTGTTCAGATTATTGTGGCGTTTTGGATAATTATTGGATTTTCCATTGCTAATGTTATAATCGGATTTGTTGGAGTTATTGGAGCAGTCATTAGGAGCAAATATCTTTTGGTAAGTGAAAGCATTTCCGGACAGAGGGTTCTGGAAATTAGAGTGAATTACAAAAGTATGTAACTGAAATACATGAAATGTATGTATGAGCTACAAAATCTTGCGCTCAATTGAGAAAATATTAGTATTGCAACCACGCTCTATGGGAATCCTACCAGATTTCGTTAAATTTTTGATAAAGCGTAGTTGTCACTTTAAAAATAACCGTAAGAATATTTAGCAAGAATGTTGATAAATGATTCTCAATAGAGAGCAGTTGTAGTGAAACAGTAGCTGTCAGTAAGAGAGGGTGTTACGGTATCTCTGATTGTCTCACAAAGTAAATTAAGTATTAACCGTACAGAACAAAGGTAAAGCTTCATCTTTGTAGTTGACAACATTTTTGTACGGACACTGCCTAGAGAGTTATGGTCATTTTAAGACGACAGCTCAGAAATAGCGCTATTTTGCACTGAAATTGGTCCATTTGAGGGAGAAATTACTTTGGCGACACGTAGCTTATTAGGGAGTGCTCGTACAAAAAAGTTGTCAACTACAAAAACAAAGCTCTACCTTTGTTCTGTATAGTTCATACAAAATTTACATTGTGGGACAATCATTGATACCGTAATACCTTTTCAAAGTTGGTCATTTTCAACTGAAAACAGCCAACGTTGATAAACTTTTGATCGGTACTGTAGTTGGTTCAAAAACACCAAGCAAAAATAATTTTGACTCATTTTGTGGAGTCAGAAAAAACCTTGACTTACTCGAGTTTCAGACAATTTCAGAATATTAACAGTCCTACTTTTTTTTTAAATCCCCTATTCTGAAATAGTGACAAAAGGTTTTCACCTCTATGCTAAAAATTGGAAACTATCGATTTTCCCAATTGTCAACTCTCTTTGCTATTTCCAGGCCCCATATTTCCTCTCAATGGTAGTCCTATTCCTTCTGGAAATCGCTGTTGGAATCACCGCATTGGTCAAGAGAAAGTCAGTGAGAAGAACTGTGAAGGAATATGTCTTTGATTCATTCAACATGAACTCCCAACCAGATGTCTCTGCATTTACTTTCCGGGTATTAAGAAACAGTCTTACTAGAAAAATGAATAATATTTTAATATCTACAGTACAACTGCTGTGGAGCTGACAATCTCCCGAACGTCGAGTGCTTCGCTGGTCAGCCCACTTGCTCTTCTGCAGTCTGGGATCGTTTGGATTTCACAATGATGATTTTTGGAATTGTTATGCTTATTATTGTTGTTTTACAAGCACTTACTGCATTGATTACTGTTCCAATTATTGTGGAAAGGAAGAGAGAAGTTTCTTATCAATGATTTTCAGATTCCTTTTTGTTTGGTTTCTGGAAATTGTAACTTGAAAAGGAAAAAAGTCTCGGGTATTCTGTCACAATCCTTCCATTCTTTTTTTGTTTTCTTTTCTGTAAATAAACTGATTTTTCATTTCATTAAAGGAGGACTGAAGTTATATTTAGTTTATTGCAGATTCCGATATTTCAGAAAATTCTAAGGAACTTTTATCACTGACGCATATGCTCACTCTAAACGCCTTAGCACGGCACACTTCTTACAACCGCGCTCTACCGAAACCGAAGAAAAGAGTGTGCGAAATTGAGAGACTCAGAAAAAAGAGACATTTCTAAAAAGGATTTCGGTGGAGCGCAGTTGTAAGAACTGTTCCGAGCTAATACTGAAAAAGAGCCTAGGTGGAAGATTTTTTCGTGTAGTCCTCTCGGACATTTTTGCTGAATTCCTCGTGTCCTCACTTTTATCCAACAAATTTTTGTATTTTTTTCTAATTTTTTCTCTTTTTCTCGATACGCAACAATCTTGTCCGAGAGGACTACACGGCCAAACCACGCCCCTCGAACGACTACAGTAACCCAGATAACGAGGAAGCTGAAATTTACGCTCATCCGGTCCTAGTTTATGAATTTTCAAACAAAAAGACTGTTTTCAATCTTTTCTTTTTCAGAATTTCGGATCAGTTTTCGGATCAGTTCAAGAATTTGTGGAGGAATAAATTGTGAGTTTACAACATTTTTAGGAGATGGATTACTTCTTAATATCGTAGTTTAACTTCTAAAACAGGTTCAAATATCCTAGTGTCCATTTCTCACTTCTTTGTACTCTAACTCTTTTCTCATTCCAGGAACGCGAACGAGCCTCTACATCGTCAGCAAGACTCCACCGACTCTCTGAAGAATCGACACCTCCGAAGTATACTGTTGGAGCTATGATGGGTGTGTGCTCACTAAAACCAATCGTCTGTCAACATCCTGATCAATTCACCGTCTCACCAGAACCGGCGAAAGGCTTTCTATACGTCGTTGAGGGAGACGGAACAATTCGAAACCTCTGCTGGTACAACTTTGAAACAGGAGAAGATGAACATGTCATCGACGTGGCTCCTGGTTATGCTACCTTCCAACGCGTCCGGGAATGCACAGACGGATTCGTTTTCATTGTCAAGTTTGCTGATGATAGAAAGCACGATCCATCGGATGGCGTTTATCTGTATTGGCTTCAAGAGGATATCGAAGACAAGGATACAATCGCCGATAGATTCAACTCAGCTATGAACAATCCTTTCAATCAAGAGGTCAGTTTTTTTGTCTCGGGGTATTCGGGTTGGGCAAGGACACGGCAAGGTGCTCTTATCTCAGTAAAAGCTGGTTCACTGAAAATGGCAAATTTCGAGAAAGAGTCACGGCGTCACGTATTGGTGCCAAAGTTTGTAGAGCAACTTCTTTATACGAGCTTTCCCTGGGGAGTTTTAATACTTCTCCCTGGATCTTTCCCATTTAGATTCACTATGGGAAATTGACTGTAACTTTCAAGGGAGTACTCGTAGAGAAAAGTTATCAACTACAAAAATGAAGCTGTATGTTTGATCTACATTTTTAATAAAAGTTTGGAGTCATTGGAGTATCGGGGAAACTGTGCTTTGTAGATCAAAAGTAAAAGTTTATTTTTGTAGTTAACAACATTCTGTATGGGTACTCCCTAGATAATGAAAATTGCTCGAAAATTTCAATATTTTGCACGGTAAGCGAGTCATTTCAAGTTGTAACTCTCAAAAAGGGCCAGTACTCAAAAGCTAAAAGTCAGTACTCACTCAAAAGCTAAAAAGCTAAACTGAACTTCGTACATGTATTCAACACAACCCAACTTTCCATTTCAGGCAGGTTACGTCGCGGATCGACCACGTCAACCGATCGTCGAGACTCCAGCTTCGTCGATTGTCGAGCCCTCAGCAGCACCGACCGTCGTGACAACAGCAGCGTCGATTATCTACTTCTGGATATCAGCAGCAGTCGTCGCCGGGGTCGGAAGACAAGCGGCTATCATCAATCATATCCTGGCAAATGCTGGTGTCGCGGATCGGCCACCTCAGCCGCTTGACGAGCCCTCAACAGCACCGATCGTCGATGTCCCAGCAGGACCGGTTGAGAATGTCAGAGATGAGGAGGAGGAGGAGGAGGAGGAGGAGCCACAGGAAAACGGTGAAACCGTTGGCGAGAGCAGCCAGTCCGGGAGGAAAAAGAGGTCACAGTCCAGATGAGCCTACTACTAAACGCAATCGTCGAAACGATTAGGAGTGATTTCAATATGTGTTTTATTTTGTCAAGTGTTCCAAGAATCAATTGTTTTCAATTATTTTCAATTTGACCTCCTGAACCTCACCTATTTTTTGAAGTAAACTGTCAAATTTAAATGGAATGTTTATTGATTGATTGCAGGGCTACGCTTAAAGCAATTACAGATATTATTCTTAGCAGAAACAAAAGATTTCTTGATTCTCTTCCATCTTTTCTCAAAGAACTCTGCGATATCCTCTGGATAGCATGTGATGACTCCTGGAAAGTACTGTTCTTCCAGACTCGAAATGACTCTTTCTTTCTTCCGAAGCATCTTCATGAACCCATCGAACTCGTCCAGATGATATGTCTCCAGTTCGTCTTCCACATCGTGTGGATGTCTCCAAGTGAGATCCCGTCGGAATCCTTTCAAACTTTTGCAACGGGAGACGTAGAGACACTTTCTCAGCTTCTTCTCGTGCTCTTCTTGGTACTGAAATGATTTGAGTTTTAAGAGGGAATGGGTGGAGAGTGTACATGTGACTATTCAGGTTACGGTAGGGGTTAGTATTGGGCCAATTTCCAATGTTTCAGAGAGGTTTTCATGAAATTTTCTTGTGACAAAATTAGGATGAGAAAAAGAAAAAATTTCTCAACTGGATTGAAGCGCAGTTGCTCAGCCTTTCAAACTTTTGCTGAAGGTTTGCAACTTCGCTCCACCGAGCTCGAAAAAATAACACGGAAAAATGAGAAACTTACAGTTTTACAAGTGAAGTTCGGTAGAGCGCATTTTCTCAAACTTAAGCTAAAAAAACACTGAAATTCCCGAAAATCCGTCAAAAAAACTCTTAAAAGCAACACCAAATTTTATTGTGATTCACATATTTATATATCACAAACTACGCATTCTCTTTACTGTGTCAGTAGTAAAAATCACTATTTACAAAATCAATTAACAAGAATTACATGAATCAAAGATTAACAAAAACCCGTATGCAATATGAATTGAACAAATCAGTATGAGGGGGGAACTGGGATGGGGGGTGGGCATATGTCAAAGGAACTGTGAGAAGTGGGGGGAGTAAAGCTATAGTACATACCATATTTTCAAAAAAAAATTGGATTTCATAAAATTTCAGCAAAATCACATGTATGCATGATTATGGTGGAATCCGTTGGGTTCTCCCTTCGGGATATACGGTGGGAGGGGTTCGGGAGATAAGCCATCGGATCGTTTCGGTCGGCGGCCGAGGAGTGAGTCGAATAGTCCCAGCTGCAAATAATGTGGCCTAGAAATCCCAATTTCGGCCACCAAACTCACCGAAAACGCTAAAAACAAGAAACCGAGCAGCAGGACAATTGCTCCAATAATCATCATAATATTACATGAAGTGTAGGCAATCGATTCAGTCTCATACAGTTGTGATCGAATTGTTTCCAGAGAATCATCGTCGATTTCAGATGTCTCGTGGAGAATGATGACGGGGATCAGTGCGGATTTCATCTTTTTCAAATTCACACTGAAATGAATAAGGGGATTAGAAGGGGATGACATTTTGGAATGTTATCTGCCTCTGTCTGTGTGTCGCGATTTCTGGATGTCCTCAGAGCGGGATTTTTATGAGAATTTGATGAAATAATGTCTGTCTGTGAGTCCTGATGTCCGAGCTTCTGGAAATCTAAATCTTCAACTGTCGGGGAGGCGCGCCAAAAACAAAAATTTCAGATTCTCAAATTTGGATTTTTCATGATAAAATTCTATTCCGAATTCTGAATCTTGATGTAGAATTCAGAATTCTGGGATTATGAATCCCACGTCAAAATGTTGAAGTATGAATTTTTTTCCTGAATCTGTTTCTAATATCAGAATTCTAAATCCTAAATTTCTGTCTGTATGTACGCGTTTCCAGATGTCTACAGAACTAGATTTTCATGAACATTTCAGATATTTTGTCTTGGATTCTGAACATGAGTTTATTGATTTTATTATTTGTCTGTGTGTCTGGATGTCCAGATGTCTGAGTTTTTGGGGAATCTGAATCTACATCAAAGCACCGGATGTTCAAGATTTCAGATTTTGAAATTCGACTTTTTGAGATTCAAATTTCTACATTAACAGTTCAGGATACTTATTCTGAACTTAAGAGTTATGATTTTAAAGCTACTAACTCTGATTCCACAATTCGAAACTCTGAATCTCATATCAGGATTTTGAAGTACGAAACCCCTGAATCCGTTTCAAACGTCAAAATTCTGATAGTCAGAAGTTCAGATTCCCGACTTCTGAATCCTTTATCTAGGCTTCTGAATCTCCAACCCTAAAATCTCATTGTTGACATCGAAATTCTGAATCCTAAAGCTCGAAAAGTCAAATTTGTCTAAATCGCACAACTACATTCTGAATCCTTTATCTAAGATTATGAATCTCCACCCCTGAATTCTAATGGTTGACTTCAGAATCCATTTTCCACCTCTAAATTTTGTCTGTCTGTCTGTCTGTTTGTCCCAACTCACGGGAACGTCAAATTCTTGCCCTTCCACATTTCAATGTTCACTTGAGAGACACGACGAGCGTAGAGCACCGCGCCGACTCGCTGAAAATTAAAAAAGTTTCTAGACTATCCTTTTTTTCAGTGCTTACCGGCTCAATATCAACCACAATCGAGTCTCGAATATCGTCAGTTCCATTCAATCCTTTCACTGATTCCCTCACTTCCGATGGTGCGTACAAGAAGTTTGGCAAGGAAATAGTAATCGGAGGCTGACTTTTTTGACATTTCGAGATTTCCAGAAGACCCTTGGGAAGGCATCCAACAGAATCGTTTTGTGATGAGAAGAATTGTTTGTCAGATGGGTTACAGTAACCCTCATTTCCAGGATACGTCACGTCGAAGACTTCTGGCGGGACGACGTAACGATAGGCCTTGAGACTTTCGACTTCTTCCTTTCGACTTCGATATTCGACTTCTTCCTGGAAAATAAATGAGAAATTGTGTCTGTGTGTCCGGATGTCCGTGTTTCTACTAGAACACTAGAGATGGACAGAAAAAATGAAAAAAACCTTTTTTTTTTTTGAATTTTTTCAATTTTTGATCGAAAATGTGACTATTTTAGTTGATTTCTGAGAATTTGTTCTAATTCTGAATGATAGTTGAAACTTTGACTTTTTCGCGAAAAAATTTGAATTTTGAACTTTGGCGCCAATTTCCCGGGCCGGGCCTTGACAACTATGGAAAAACGAAAATTTTCAGCTTGAAAAACGGTCCAAATTCCATAATGGTCAGGGGTGGCCGACCTTTTACAGTTTGGCTTTCTAGGCCAACGGTGACGAGATTTGGCCTAGAAACCCAAAATGAAACATTCGAATTTTTAGTGTTTTCGGACTGAAAATCCGTGTTTTTCACAAATTTTTTTGTCTACAATTTTCCACAAGTTCTGAATAATCTGGTGCGCCTTCGCCGCGTTTTCCACACAATTTTTACCTTGAATTCCAACCAAATCGATCGACACAACTCGGCGACGTACACATACAACTTTTCGTTTTTCGACAAAAACGGATGGAAAAGTGATCCGTCGGTGCCTCGAATCTTGAGTGACTCTTCAGTACTCCACCATGTCTCGTCTAACAACGGCTCCTCGTCATACTTCAGAATTTTTCCCAAATTCGTCGGATCACGGGTTCCATCGTCGATTTCGTACATTTTACTGGCAGTATTATTGGCTTCAAAGAATAGGCCGATTCGTTCGGGTACGTCGAGAATAGCTTCACACACGAAATTCATGAATGGAATTTCGCAAACTTTGTCGAGAAATGGATCCTTGTATCCCTCGAAAAGGAGCTCTTCGACTTCCACTTCGAGGAATGCCGTCTGAGAGAGGAGAGTCGTTGCGGCTGCTTTCATTCCCTCGGTGGAGGCGGCTTCAACGAATTTCTGGAAAATGATGGAAACTTTTTTTTGTTTTAATGGGTTCCAGTATGTCCGGATGTCCGAACTTCTTCATCTTCAGAGCGCCGGGTACTCAAGATTTCAGATTCACGGATTGGGCTGTTTAAGGTTCAAATTCTACGTACTAAACACCGAATTCCAACTTTCAGAATCCAGAATCTGAGCTTCTCAATCCCACGTCAAAATTTCGAAATATTAATAATTCTGAATCTTCTACAGGCATCCAACTTTCAAAAATTTGAAAATTTGAAAGAAGTTTCAAATCCCGAAAGTCTATCTGTACATCCGGGTTTCTGGATGTCTACATAATTGGATTTTTGTGGTTTATGGACTTAAATTTGATCAAGTTTAATCTGTATGTCTGTCCGAATGTCTGGATGCCAAATTTTTATCAAATCGCCGGATTTTCAAGATTTCTAATTCTCGAATTCAGCTGTTTGAGGTTGAAATTCTCTGGGAATCCCCGATCCAAAAATTGAGAGTCCTTGATTCCGGTCTTCTGAATCTCGTCATCAAAGCGTTGAATAAAAGGTTCTGGATCCTTAAATCTGCTTCAGATTCCAAAATGTTAAGTTTAGAAGGCCGAATTCGAGAATTCTGAATTTTCACTTTTTTAAATTGATTAATCTAGAAAAAAAAACACAAAACCCTGAAAAATTCTGGCGTTTTTCGAATCTCTCTCTGTCTTTCTGTTCGTCCTGATGTCCTCTCCTTCCCACTTACCTGATAAATCATATTTGGCACCCATATCCGATTCCCTAGAATACACGTCTGACACGACTCCTGCTCATTGAAGAAATACGACAAGAATCTCTGATATTTCACGGTTCCATTCTCCGCCGACACGACACGATTCTCCAATTTCTTATCGAAAACGTACGGTCCGGAGCCAGAAACTTCCGGAATCGCTCCATTCATAAACTCATCGGGGTTTTTCATCGAGTAGACGAACAGGTTGAATCGTATCCTGTAGTCTGGAACTGTCCATTTCTTCCATAGGATTGATCCATTGATGAGGCGGGAATTCTGGAAAAGAGGAGGATGAGAATTGGGTGGGGAGAAACTTTGGAAGCTTGTTCTATTTTTGACTGAAAATGTTCGAATTCTCAATCTAAAATCAGGGAAAAGATAGAGAAATTTTAAAGTTAGCCTAGAAATCAAAAACTGGAATTCTCGTCCTTCCATCTACCCATTTGATTTTGCCTGAATTCAAAATCCGCCCACTTTTGAAATTTGCGGTATTTTGCAATGACAGCGCACGATTATGATTTTGCATTAGCAGTGCAGATAGTACAGGTCACAACCGGCGGATGGGCAGAGTCCGAGGAGTGAGACGCCCGTGTTGGATTCACCCGGTTTGGCACCGTAGTAGTAGGCGAGCCAGGCACAAGCCAAGGCCATTGTGATTGAGATACAGTCGTTGCGGTTGTCCAAAGAGAGCACTTTGATGGATGAGTTGGATTTGTATCTGGAATTATCAATTAGTGTGGGAGAGGAAGAAGTATGCTCTACTGATGGACTGTGAATGTAGAGGCTGTCGCGCTTTTAACGCGTCATTTTTTTAAATTTAAATTTAAAAATTCGGATGATTGAAAGTGTGAATTGTCCACGAGAACTTCACAGAGACATTGCGATTAGAGCGAACATACTTCTGACAGACGAAGAAGAGAGTGAGCTTCACGGCGATCGTCGATCCCATAATTCCAATCGTTGGCCAGCTCACGTTCATCTCGTCTTTTTGGCCATCGGCTGCTGGAAAAATTGAGATTTTCAGGCGGTTTTTAGATGCCTGGATGGTTTAAGTTTGATTTTCCGGAAATTTTAGATCGAAAAATCGAGGAAAAAGTTGATTTTTTAATAATATTTCAAAGGAATTTCGTCTTTTTAACAAAAATTTTGTGAAAAATTCGAGTTTTCGTGCAAAAATAGGCTGAAAATCAGGATTTTCGAAAGTAAATCTCTATTTTCGTATTGCAGAAGCTATTTTTCGGCTCATAGCGTGAAAATATATTTCTTATTAGCCGAACATTTTTATAACAATTGCGCTCCACTGCAAATGAGAGAGTATCTGCGAGAGACGCAGAGTTTTTTTTCGCGCCAACACAAATTCTCAGTTTTTGACCCATTTTCGCTATTTTCCAGAAGTTTTTTGTAAATTTTTATGAAAAACAGCAAAAATAGGTCAAAAACTGTGAAAATCTGTGTCGGCGCGAGAAAAACTCTGCGTCTCTCGCCGGTACTCTCTCGTTTGCGGTGGGGCGCGGTTGTAAGAGGGGGTGGGCTCCTGATAACTTTTTAAAACTAAAAATAAGGGAAAAACCACATGAAAATAGTGTTTTAGTTCCAGAAAACTGAATTTTCACCTATATTTGATAAATTTTTTGGTTTTTCCTATCAAAAATTCTCTGATTTCCTTATGTCTGTCTATCCGGATGTCCACAGAACCTACCAGCATCATGAATCCGTGTAACCGATGAGATGATCAATTGAACACTAGCCATTCCCATAATAACACTGATCAAAATCAATGAAAGTGGCTCAACACGAGTCCTTCCACGTGGATATTGATACGGATCACGTTTCCGAATCATTCTGGAACTAATCGATAACACGGCTCCAGATGTCAAATCAACGACGGAATCCACCATAGAAGAGATGATAGACATGGATCCGGAGAGATAAGAGGCCACAATCTTGGCAATCATCAAAACTAAATTCACGAAAAGAGTGATATTCGCAAGACGGGCGGCCGCTTTTGCCAGTTTCAACTCCTCGTTCTGAGCGTCTTCGTGACGAAGAAGCAGAGAATCTTTCGATGATTTCATGGAGATTGTGGAGGCTCTCCGTAACGCTTCTTGTTGATTCTCGACGTCAGATTCTGCTGATGAATCACCGGAAACGGCCGTGGAACTACGAAGACGTATACGTGTCCGCCGTGTCGCTTCTATCTGTTCGCTGTCTTGTTTGTAGTGATCCAGTATTTCGTTTTGGTTTTTGTAGTACGCTTCCAACTCCTTTTTCGCACATTGAGCCTGAAATTTGAAGATTTTTTGTCCAAAATTTTTGGATGCAAAAATAATTAAAATTTTGGGCATTTTTTGGACAAAATTAGGTAAATATACAGAAATCGTGAGCTTTAAACCAGTGTTACCGTGTTTCTTGATAAAAATTTTTTTTTAAAATGTTTTTTGAAAAAAGCAAAATTTCGGAGAGAAATTTACAGAATAGAAGCATTTCGGCCCAAATATTCATTTTTCTCATTAAAAAATAATAATTCTAACATTTTTCACGAGTCTCTCCTCTTCCGAAGTCGTAGTGGTAGTGGTGTTCGAGCTGCTTGCACTGAAATTTTTAAAAATTCATTCCGCAGTCAAAATTCAAATTCTCTCACCTTGCATCGGGATTCGGATCCTCTAACCGCCCGGAATCCGACATTCTCGGAATCCGATAGACGCCTGAATGAAGAAATATTGAGGAGAAGCGAAAGAACATCTCGAATGAAATGAGAGGGATTTGAATGAGAGTGAGACGAGAGAGGGGGCGGAGCTTGGAGGCTACCAGACAGAAGTTGGTTAGAACCCGCCCATTTTGATTGATTTTCTGGGTCGAAAGTCTATTTTTAGGTTTTAAAATGTGAAAAATGACAAGAAACGTTGAATATTTGCAATTGGACAGACAAAATTGAGTTTTTGAGAATCAGTACGGAAAAATCGGCAAAGATGAAGATTCTGGTCAGGTTTCGTCTGAAAATTTGGAAGAATTGAAGTTTTTACATCTGAAAACCTTGAAATATACTCGAAACAAAGTGTAAAACACACAAAACTTGTTTGTGACATGCGCGAGCCCACCCCGGTGATTTATAGCGGTTTTCACACATTACATTTACAGCCCTTTGTCGGTTTGATGTATCGGATTACTTTTATTAAAGAAAAAATGAGAAAATAGGTGTAAAAACACTGGAAATTGGAGAAGAAAAAAATGAAACAATTATTAAAATTTAAAGGCGCACGCAACTTAAAGGAACATGCTACACGGTAGACCCTGGGTCTCACCACGACTTGACAAAAAGTACTGTACTAAGCGGGAAAATTTCTATTTCAAAAGAAAAATTCAACTTTGGAGAGCTCATTTTAGCTCGCGTTATACGATAATTTTTCAATAATTTTTTCAATAATTTCAGAAAAAAAACGACGACTTCGTCACCTCCGAAGCAGTGTGTGCTTTCGAAGCAATTTCGAAAGAATTTTCGAAAAATTTTTCGAAATTTTTTCGAAAAATCTTTCGAAAGATCTTTCGAAATCTGAATTTTTCGAAATAAAAATTTCGAAAGCACACACTGTTCATTTCTCAAGTTTTTTTAAACGTTTTTTTTGCTTATTTCGCTGCCCAATCTAAGAATTTCAGAATCGCTCACAAAAATGTCTGAAGTCGAAAATCCGGAAACGGCACCGGTGAAATACATCCGTAGAATCAAAATGGGACGATGTAATTGTGAGAAGAACGATGCGAATCCAAATCAACCCATCGTGAATCGGCATCCAGAACAAGGGATTCTCGCCGTCAAGGTCGAGGAGGGAGTGCCTCCAAACTTCTGTTGGACGAATCAAGCCACCGGTAAAGTCGAATTGGATATTTCCGGTAACACGGATCAATTCGAGCTCACTCAAGTTCGGGAGCCGGATGGAGTGTGGAAGTATCTCGTGAAGCACTTCGAGGATCCGGAAAGACATCGGAAAGGAGTTCTCTACGTATTCTGGCTGCAGGAGACTCAAACGGATAGGAATACTGTGGAAGCAATTCGTCGAGTAATAGAAGGCCAACCGGCTACGCTTTTAGCGGAGGTGAGCTGGGATTCTGGGAATTGGGAAAGTGAGGTGTTAGCGGGATGAAGCTAGGTAGATCTGACACTCATGGGATCTTGGGGAAGCCAAGTCAAACTGCTTGTAGATAGAACGAGCTTAATCAAATTCGCTGAGTATCGACCCCTAGTTATCACTGTCTTGTTGACGACGATACGTAGCTTATGCTTGATAAAAATACCTTGGGAAATCGAAACATCAAGATTGCGGTACCCGAGATGAGCCCATATGCTAGATCCCAGAATGTCAATTTTTGCATTGTATGTATTAGCAGCCCACCCCTTCTTACAATTGCGCCCCATTGCTAACGAGAGAGCGAGAGACGCAGAGTTTTTTTTTCTGGCGCAAAACAAAATTTCAACATTTTTGATCTATTTTCACAAGTTTTAATTGAAAATTTGTCAATTTCCAAGAGAAAATATGTAAAAATAGATCAAAAATGGTGAAAATCTGTTTCGCGCCAGAAAGAAATTCTGTGTCTTTCGCAGATACTCTCTCGTTTGCGGTGGGGCGCAGTTGTAAGAAGGCGTGGGCTGCTAATAGATAAATCTAACACTCATGGGATCTTGAGGAAGCCTAGTCAAACTGCTTGTTGGTAGAACGAGCTTAATCAAATTCGCTGAGTATCGACCCCTAGTTATCACTGTCTTGTTGAAGACGATACGAAGCTTAAGCGTGATAAAAACATCTTGGAAAATCGAAGTTCATATACTAGTCTGTATAGGAAATGCTCAATATCGGTGAAAGATGTTTAGAACAAGTTTCGAGGTCTAACATTCCTAGATTAGAGAGTCAGAGGTCTATAATTTCTTTTCTGAAAAACTAATTATGTTATACAGACACCAGCCTAGTATAGTGTGACAATGTTTACAGTGAGTCGTTATTTTGATGACTTGGTCAGAAGATTTATAGTCGCAGCTATATATAACTGATGTTTCTCACTTAGTATGTTCCCAGAATATCAATTTTTATCGGGTACGTAGATCACAACTGGATCTTCACTTTTGTAGTTGAACACTTTTTTGTCCGGGCACTGTCTATAGGGTTATAGCTCGGCACGTTTTCTCCCATCGCGATACTAACAGTTTTCAAATGAAAACGCCTGAATTTGAGAGTGTTTCACGGTTTATCTGGTAATTCCAGAATGTCAAATTTTGATAAAATTTAAAACTTCAGTTTTTGTAGTTGACAACATTTTTGCGCGTCTCATTTCTAGAAGGTTACAGCGATTTGATGTAATCTTACAAATTTGTGCTGTAATGGTAGTTGATTGACTATGAATCTCTAAGATGAGATCTTACAAAAAAGCTGTGAACTACAAAAATGAAGCTTTAGGGTTGATCATCTACATACTCTACAAAAATAGACGTTCTGGAACGACCAAACGCAGGGTGACATGCTTCAAAAGATAGAATTGTAATTTGGGAACTGTAGACCAGTATTGTATCAATAAAGATACGTAGTTTGACTTCTAAGACAGGTTCAAATATCCTAGTGTCCATTTCTCTCTTCTTTGCACTTCAACTCTTCTTTCATTCCAGGAACGCGAACGAGCCTCGGCGAGACTCCACCGACTCTCTGAAGAATCGACACCATCTCCATCCGTCGACGAGGCAGGTCCATCTGAGCCAGCGCCTCGACTCGTTCCACAGCCACCCCGCGAGAACTTCCCACACCAAATCCCAAGAAGACCAGACCCGATCAACGTCGACCAGTTAGCCGCAGAAATTGTCGATAAAGCCACAAAACACACGGTGTTCATCCAACAGGCAGTGGAGAATGCAGGTGTTGCAGATAGAGCACCTCAACCGATCGTCGAGACGCCAGCTTCGATTACTGACCAACCGCTTCATACTCCAAAGCCGAAGTGCATAATCAAAGCTAGAATGGGAAAGTGCGTGTTGAAACACATCAACAATCAACAGTACACCGTCTATCCGGATTCCACCCCAGGCCTTCTTTATGTAAAACAACGAAAAGACGGCATCCGTCTCGTTTGCTGGATGAATTTATTGACTGGCAAAGAGGACCCAGGGCTAGAGTGTGCGCCAGGAGATGCAAAGTTCCTAAAACTCAAACAATGCTTAGACGGAACAGTCTTTTTGTTGATGTTTGACGAAGACCGATCTCATGACCCAACAGAAGGTCTTTACGCTTACTGGATGCAGGAGGACACACAAAACTCGGATCTTGTCGGTTCCTTCGATTCAGCGATCAACAAACCTATGAATCAAGTGGTCAGTTTTTTTGTCTCGGGGTATTCGGGTTGGGCAAGGACACGGCAAGGTGCTCTTATCTCAGTAAAAGCTGGTTCACTGAAAATGGCAAATTTCGAGAAAGAGTCACGGCGTCACGTATTGGTGCCAAAGTTTGTAGAGCAACTTCTTTATACGAGCTTTCCCTGGGGAGTTTTAATACTTCTCCCTGGATCTTTCCCATTTAGATTCACTATGGGAAATTGACTGTAACTTTCAAGGGAGTACTCGTAGAGAAAAGTTATCAACTACAAAAATGAAGCTGTATGTTTGATCGACATTTTTAATAAAAGTTTGGAGTCATTGGAGTATCGGGGAAACTGTGCTTTGTAGATCAAAAGTAAAAGTTTATTTTTTTAGTTAACAACATTCTGTATGGGTACTCCCTAGATAATGAAAATTGCTCGAAAATTTCAATATTTTGCACGGTAAGCGAGTCATTTCAAGTTGTAACTCTCAAAAAGGGCCAGTACTCAAAAGCTAAAAGTCAGTACTCACTCAAAAGCTAAAAAGCTAAACTGAACTTCGTACATGTATTCAACACAACCCAACTTTCCATTTCAGGCAGGTTACGTCGCGGATCGACCACGTCAACCGATCGTCGAGACTCCAGCTTCGTCGATTGTCGAGCCCTCAGCAGCACCGACCGTCGTGACAACAGCAGCGTCGATTATCTACTTCTGGATATCAGCAGCAGTCGTCGCCGGGGTCGGAAGACAAGCGGCTATCATCAATCATATCCTGGCAAATGCTGGTGTCGCGGATCGGCCACCTCAGCCGCTTGACGAGCCCTCAACAGCACCGATCGTCGATGTCCCAGCAGGACCGGTTGAGAATGTCAGAGATGAGGAGGAGGAGGAGGAGGAGGAGGAGGAGGAGGAGGAGCCACAGGAAAACGGTGAAACCGTTGGCGAGAGCAGCCAGTCCGGGAGGAAAAAGAGGTCACAGTCCAGATGAGCCTACTACTAAACGCAATCGTCGAAACGATTAGGAGTGATTTCAATATGTGTTTTATTTTGTCAAGTGTTCCAAGAATCAATTGTTTTCAATTATTTTCAATTTGACCTCCTGAACCTCACCTATTTTTTGAAGTAAACTGTCAAATTTAAATGGAATGTTTATTGATTGATTGCAGGGCTACGCTTAAAGCAATTACAGATATTATTCTTAGCAGAAACAAAAGATTTCTTGATTCTCTTCCATCTTTTCTCAAAGAACTCTGCGATATCCTCTGGATAGCATGTGATGACTCCTGGAAAGTACTGTTCTTCCAGACTCGAAATGACTCTTTCTTTCTTCCGAAGCATCTTCATGAACCCATCGAACTCGTCCAGATGATATGTCTCCAGTTCGTCTTCCACATCGTGTGGATGTCTCCAAGTGAGATCCCGTCGGAATCCTTTCAAACTTTTGCAACGGGAGACGTAGAGACACTTTCTCAGCTTCTTCTCGTGCTCTTCTTGGTACTGAAATGATTTGAGTTTTAAGAGGGAATGGGTGGAGAGTGTACATGTGACTATTCAGGTTACGGTAGGGGTTAGTATTGGGCCAATTTCCAATGTTTCAGAGAGGTTTTCATGAAATTTTCTTGTGACAAAATTAGGATGAGAAAAAGAAAAAATTTCTCAACTGGATTGAAGCGCAGTTGCTCAGCCTTTCAAACTTTTGCTGAAGGTTTGCAACTTCGCTCCACCGAGCTCGAAAAAATAACACGGAAAAATGAGAAACTTACAGTTTTACAAGTGAAGTTCGGTAGAGCGCATTTTCTCAAACTTAAGCTAAAAAAACACTGAAATTCCCGAAAATCCGTCAAAAAAACTCTTAAAAGCAACACCAAATTTTATTGTGATTCACATATTTATATATCACAAACTACGCATTCTCTTTACTGTGTCAGTAGTAAAAATCACTATTTACAAAATCAATTAACAAGAATTACATGAATCAAAGATTAACAAAAACCCGTATGCAATATGAATTGAACAAATCAGTATGAGGGGGGAACTGGGATGGGGGGTGGGCATATGTCAAAGGAACTGTGAGAAGTGGGGGGAGTAAAGCTATAGTACATACCATATTTTCAAAAAAAAATTGGATTTCATAAAATTTCAGCAAAATCACATGTATGCATGATTATGGTGGAATCCGTTGGGTTCTCCCTTCGGGATATACGGTGGGAGGGGTTCGGGAGATAAGCCATCGGATCGTTTCGGTCGGCGGCCGAGGAGTGAGTCGAATAGTCCGAGCTGCAAATAATGTGGCCTAGAAATCCCAATTTCGGCCACCAAACTCACCGAAAACGCTAAAAACAAGAAACCGAGCAGCAGGACAATTGCTCCAATAATCATCATAATATTACATGAAGTGTAGGCAATCGATTCAGTCTCATACAGTTGTGATCGAATTGTTTCCAGAGAATCATCGTCGATTTCAGATGTCTCGTGGAGAATGATGACGGGGATCAGTGCGGATTTCATCTTTTTCAAATTCACACTGAAATGAATAAGGGGATTAGAAGGGGATGACATTTTGGAATGTTATCTGCCTCTGTCTGTGTGTCGCGATTTCTGGATGTCCTCAGAGCGGGATTTTTATGAGAATTTGATGAAATAATGTCTGTCTGTGAGTCCTGATGTCCGAGCTTCTGGAAATCTAAATCTTCAACTGTCGGGGAGGCGCGCCAAAAACAAAAATTTCAGATTCTCAAATTTGGATTTTTCATGATAAAATTCTATTCCGAATTCTGAATCTTGATGTAGAATTCAGAATTCTGGGATTATGAATCCCACGTCAAAATGTTGAAGTATGAATTTTTTTCCTGAATCTGTTTCTAATATCAGAATTCTAAATCCTAAATTTCTGTCTGTATGTACGCGTTTCCAGATGTCTACAGAACTAGATTTTCATGAACATTTCAGATATTTTGTCTTGGATTCTGAACATGAGTTTATTGATTTTATTATTTGTCTGTGTGTCTGGATGTCCAGATGTCTGAGTTTTTGGGGAATCTGAATCTACATCAAAGCACCGGATGTTCAAGATTTCAGATTTTGAAATTCGACTTTTTGAGATTCAAATTTCTACATTAACAGTTCAGAATACTTATTCTGAACTTAAGAGTTATGATTTTAAAGCTACTAACTCTGATTCCACAATTCGAAACTCTGAATCTCATATCAGGATTTTGAAGTACGAAACCCCTGAATCCGTTTCAAACGTCAAAATTCTGATAGTCAGAAGTTCAGATTCCCGACTTCTGAATCCTTTATCTAGGCTTCTGAATCTCCAACCCTAAAATCTCATTGTTGACATCGAAATTCTGAATCCTAAAGCTCGAAAAGTCAAATTTGTCTAAATCGCACAACTACATTCTGAATCCTTTATCTAAGATTATGAATCTCCACCCCTGAATTCTAATGGTTGACTTCAGAATCCATTTTCCACCTCTAAATTTTGTCTGTCTGTCTGTCTGTTTGTCCCAACTCACGGGAACGTCAAATTCTTGCCCTTCCACATTTCAATGTTCACTTGAGAGACACGACGAGCGTAGAGCACCGCGCCGACTCGCTGAAAATTAAAAAAGTTTCTAGACTATCCTTTTTTTCAGTGCTTACCGGCTCAATATCAACCACAATCGAGTCTCGAATATCGTCAGTTCCATTCAATCCTTTCACTGATTCCCTCACTTCCGATGGTGCGTACAAGAAGTTTGGCAAGGAAATAGTAATCGGAGGCTGACTTTTTTGACATTTCGAGATTTCCAGAAGACCCTTGGGAAGGCATCCAACAGAATCGTTTTGTGATGAGAAGAATTGTTTGTCAGATGGGTTACAGTAACCCTCATTTCCAGGATACGTCACGTCGAAGACTTCTGGCGGGACGACGTAACGATAGGCCTTGAGACCTCGATATTCGACTTCTTCCTGGAAAATAAATGAGAAATTGTGTCTGTGTGTCCGGATGTCCGTGTTTCTACTAGAACACTAGAGATGGACAGAAAAAATGAAAAAAACCTTTTTTTTTTTGAATTTTTTCAATTTTTGATCGAAAATGTGACTATTTTAGTTGATTTCTGAGAATTTGTTCCAATTCTGAATGATAGTTGAAACTTTGACTTTTTCGCGAAAAAATTTGAATTTTGAACTTTGGCGCCAATTTCCCGGGCCGGGCCTTGACAACTATGGAAAAACGAAAATTTTCAGCTTGAAAAACGGTCCAAATTCCATAATGGTCAGGGGTGGCCGACCTTTTACAGTTTGGCTTTCTAGGCCAACGGTGACGAGATTTGGCCTAGAAACCCAAAATGAAACATTCGAATTTTTAGTGTTTTCGGACTGAAAATCCGTGTTTTTCACAAATTTTTTTGTCTACAATTTTCCACAAGTTCTGAATAATCTGGTGCGCCTTCGCCGCGTTTTCCACACAATTTTTACCTTGAATTCCAACCAAATCGATCGACACAACTCGGCGACGTACACATACAACTTTTCGTTTTTCGACAAAAACGGATGGAAAAGTGATCCGTCGGTGCCTCGAATCTTGAGTGACTCTTCAGTACTCCACCATGTCTCGTCTAACAACGGCTCCTCGTCATACTTCAGAATTTTTCCCAAATTCGTCGGATCACGGGTTCCATCGTCGATTTCGTACATTTTACTGGCAGTATTATTGGCTTCAAAGAATAGGCCGATTCGTTCGGGTACGTCGAGAATAGCTTCACACACGAAATTCATGAATGGAATTTCGCAAACTTTGTCGAGAAATGGATCCTTGTATCCCTCGAAAAGGAGCTCTTCGACTTCCACTTCGAGGAATGCCGTCTGAGAGAGGAGAGTCGTTGCGGCTGCTTTCATTCCCTCGGTGGAGGCGGCTTCAACGAATTTCTGGAAAATGATGGAAACTTTTTTTTGTTTTAATGGGTTCCAGTATGTCCGGATGTCCGAACTTCTTCATCTTCAGAGCGCCGGGTACTCAAGATTTCAGATTCACGGATTGGGCTGTTTAAGGTTCAAATTCTACGTACTAAACACCGAATTCCAACTTTCAGAATCCAGAATCTGAGCTTCTCAATCCCACGTCAAAATTTCGAAATATTAATAATTCTGAATCTTCTACAGGCATCCAACTTTCAAAAATTTGAAAATTTGAAAGAAGTTTCAAATCCCGAAAGTCTATCTGTACATCCGGGTTTCTGGATGTCTACATAATTGGATTTTTGTGGTTTATGGACTTAAATTTGATCAAGTTTAATCTGTATGTCTGTCCGAATGTCTGGATGCCAAATTTTTATCAAATCGCCGGATTTTCAAGATTTCTAATTCTCGAATTCAGCTGTTTGAGGTTGAAATTCTCTGGGAATCCCCGATCCAAAAATTGAGAGTCCTTGATTCCGGTCTTCTGAATCTCGTCATCAAAGCGTTGAATAAAAGGTTCTGGATCCTTAAATCTGCTTCAGATTCCAAAATGTTAAGTTTAGAAGGCCGAATTCGAGAATTCTGAATTTTCACTTTTTTAAATTGATTAATCTAGAAAAAAAAACACAAAACCCTGAAAAATTCTGGCGTTTTTCGAATCTCTCTCTGTCTTTCTGTTCGTCCTGATGTCCTCTCCTTCCCACTTACCTGATAAATCATATTTGGCACCCATATCCGATTCCCTAGAATACACGTCTGACACGACTCCTGCTCATTGAAGAAATACGACTAAGAATCTCTGATATTTCACAGGTTCCATTCTCCGCCGACACGACACGATTCTCCAATTTCTTATCGAAAACGTACGGTCCGGAGCCAGAAACTTCCGGAATCGCTCCATTCATAAACTCATCGGGGTTTTTCATCGAGTAGACGAACAGGTTGAATCGTATCCTGTAGTCTGGAACTGTCCATTTCTTCCATAGGATTGATCCATTGATGAGGCGGGAATTCTGGAAAAGAGGAGGATGAGAATTGGGTGGGGAGAAACTTTGGAAGCTTGTTCTATTTTTGACTGAAAATGTTCGAATTCTCAATCTAAAATCAGGGAAAAGATAGAGAAATTTTAAAGTTAGCCTAGAAATCAAAAACTGGAATTCTCGTCCTTCCATCTACCCATTTGATTTTGCCTGAATTCAAAATCCGCCCACTTTTGAAATTTGCGGTATTTTGCAATGACAGCGCACGATTATGATTTTGCATTAGCAGTGCAGATAGTACAGGTCACAACCGGCGGATGGGCAGAGTCCGAGGAGTGAGACGCCCGTGTTGGATTCACCCGGTTTGGCACCGTAGTAGTAGGCGAGCCAGGCACAAGCCAAGGCCATTGTGATTGAGATACAGTCGTTGCGGTTGTCCAAAGAGAGCACTTTGATGGATGAGTTGGATTTGTATCTGGAATTATCAATTAGTGTGGGAGAGGAAGAAGTATGCTCTACTGATGGACTGTGAATGTAGAGGCTGTCGCGCTTTTAACGCGTCATTTTTTTAAATTTAAATTTAAAAATTCGGATGATTGAAAGTGTGAATTGTCCACGAGAACTTCACAGAGACATTGCGATTAGAGCGAACATACTTCTGACAGACGAAGAAGAGAGTGAGCTTCACGGCGATCGTCGATCCCATAATTCCAATCGTTGGCCAGCTCACGTTCATCTCGTCTTTTTGGCCATCGGCTGCTGGAAAAATTGAGATTTTCAGGCGGTTTTTAGATGCCTGGATGGTTTAAGTTTGATTTTCCGGAAATTTTAGATCGAAAAATCGAGGAAAAAGTTGATTTTTTAATAATATTTCAAAGGAATTTCGTCTTTTTAACAAAAATTTTGTGAAAAATTCGAGTTTTCGTGCAAAAATAGGCTGAAAATCAGGATTTTCGAAAGTAAATCTCTATTTTCGTATTGCAGAAGCTATTTTTCGGCTCATAGCGTGAAAATATATTTCTTATTAGCCGAACATTTTTATAACAATTGCGCTCCACTGCAAATGAGAGAGTATCTGCGAGAGACGCAGAGTTTTTTTTCGCGCCAACACAAATTCTCAGTTTTTGACCCATTTTCGCTATTTTCCAGAAGTTTTTTGTAAATTTTTATGAAAAACAGCAAAAATAGGTCAAAAACTGTGAAAATCTGTGTCGGCGCGAGAAAAACTCTGCGTCTCTCGCCGGTACTCTCTCGTTTGCGGTGGGGCGCGGTTGTAAGAGGGGGTGGGCTCCTGATAACTTTTTAAAACTAAAAATAAGGGAAAAACCACATGAAAATAGTGTTTTAGTTCCAGAAAACTGAATTTTCACCTATATTTGATAAATTTTTTGGTTTTTCCTATCAAAAATTCTCTGATTTCCTTATGTCTGTCTATCCGGATGTCCACAGAACCTACCAGCATCATGAATCCGTGTAACCGATGAGATGATCAATTGAACACTAGCCATTCCCATAATAACACTGATCAAAATCAATGAAAGTGGCTCAACACGAGTCCTTCCACGTGGATATTGATACGGATCACGTTTCCGAATCATTCTGGAACTAATCGATAACACGGCTCCAGATGTCAAATCAACGACGGAATCCACCATAGAAGAGATGATAGACATGGATCCGGAGAGATAAGAGGCCACAATCTTGGCAATCATCAAAACTAAATTCACGAAAAGAGTGATATTCGCAAGACGGGCGGCCGCTTTTGCCAGTTTCAACTCCTCGTTCTGAGCGTCTTCGTGACGAAGAAGCAGAGAATCTTTCGATGATTTCATGGAGATTGTGGAGGCTCTCCGTAACGCTTCTTGTTGATTCTCGACGTCAGATTCTGCTGATGAATCACCGGAAACGGCCGTGGAACTACGAAGACGTATACGTGTCCGCCGTGTCGCTTCTATCTGTTCGCTGTCTTGTTTGTAGTGATCCAGTATTTCGTTTTGGTTTTTGTAGTACGCTTCCAACTCCTTTTTCGCACATTGAGCCTGAAATTTGAAGATTTTTTGTCCAAAATTTTTGGATGCAAAAATAATTAAAATTTTGGGCATTTTTTGGACAAAATTAGGTAAATATACAGAAATCGTGAGCTTTAAACCAGTGTTACCGTGTTTCTTGATAAAAATTTTTTTTTAAATGTTTTTTGAAAAAAGCAAAATTTCGGAGAGAAATTTACAGAATAGAAGCATTTCGGCCCAAATATTCATTTTTCTCATTAAAAAATAATAATTCTAACATTTTTCACGAGTCTCTCCTCTTCCGAAGTCGTAGTGGTAGTGGTGTTCGAGCTGCTTGCACTGAAATTTTTAAAAATTCATTCCGCAGTCAAAATTCAAATTCTCTCACCTTGCATCGGGATTCGGATCCTCTAACCGCCCGGAATCCGACATTCTCGGAATCCGATAGACGCCTGAATGAAGAAATATTGAGGAGAAGCGAAAGAACATCTCGAATGAAATGAGAGGGATTTGAATGAGAGTGAGACGAGAGAGGGGGCGGAGCTTGGAGGCTACCAGACAGAAGTTGGTTAGAACCCGCCCATTTTGATTGATTTTCTGGGTCGAAAGTCTATTTTTAGGTTTTAAAATGTGAAAAATGACAAGAAACGTTGAATATTTGCAATTGGACAGACAAAATTGAGTTTTTGAGAATCAGTACGGAAAAATCGGCAAAGATGAAGATTCTGGTCAGGTTTCGTCTGAAAATTTGGAAGAATTGAAGTTTTTACATCTGAAAACCTTGAAATATACTCGAAACAAAGTGTAAAACACACAAAACTTGTTTGTGACATGCGCGAGCCCACCCCGGTGATTTATAGCGGTTTTCACACATTACATTTACAGCCCTTTGTCGGTTTGATGTATCGGATTACTTTTATTAAAGAAAAAATGAGAAAATAGGTGTAAAAACACTGGAAATTGGAGAAGAAAAAAATGAAACAATTATTAAAATTTAAAGGCGCACGCAACTTAAAGGAACATGCTACACGGTAGACCCTGGGTCTCACCACGACTTGACAAAAAGTACTGTACTAAGCGGGAAAATTTCTATTTCAAAAGAAAAATTCAACTTTGGAGAGCTCATTTTAGCTCGCGTTATACGATAATTTTTCAATAATTTTTTCAATAATTTCAGAAAAAAAACGACGACTTCGTCACCTCCGAAGCAGTGTGTGCTTTCGAAGCAATTTCGAAAGAATTTTCGAAAAATTTTTCGAAATTTTTTCGAAAAATCTTTCGAAAGATCTTTCGAAATCTGAATTTTTCGAAATAAAAATTTCGAAAGCACACACTGTTCATTTCTCAAGTTTTTTTAAACGTTTTTTTGCTTATTTCGCTGCCCAATCTAAGAATTTCAGAATCGCTCACAAAAATGTCTGAAGTCGAAAATCCGGAAACGGCACCGGTGAAATACATCCGTAGAATCAAAATGGGACGATGTAATTGTGAGAAGAACGATGCGAATCCAAATCAACCCATCGTGAATCGGCATCCAGAACAAGGGATTCTCGCCGTCAAGGTCGAGGAGGGAGTGCCTCCAAACTTCTGTTGGACGAATCAAGCCACCGGTAAAGTCGAATTGGATATTTCCGGTAACACGGATCAATTCGAGCTCACTCAAGTTCGGGAGCCGGATGGAGTGTGGAAGTATCTCGTGAAGCACTTCGAGGATCCGGAAAGACATCGGAAAGGAGTTCTCTACGTATTCTGGCTGCAGGAGACTCAAACGGATAGGAATACTGTGGAAGCAATTCGTCGAGTAATAGAAGGCCAACCGGCTACGCTTTTAGCGGAGGTGAGCTGGGATTCTGGGAATTGGGAAAGTGAGGTGTTAGCGGGATGAAGCTAGGTAGATCTGACACTCATGGGATCTTGGGGAAGCCAAGTCAAACTGCTTGTAGATAGAACGAGCTTAATCAAATTCGCTGAGTATCGACCCCTAGTTATCACTGTCTTGTTGACGACGATACGTAGCTTATGCTTGATAAAAATACCTTGGGAAATCGAAACATCAAGATTGCGGTACCCGAGATGAGCCCATATGCTAGATCCCAGAATGTCAATTTTTGCATTGTATGTATTAGCAGCCCACCCCTTCTTACAATTGCGCCCCATTGCTAACGAGAGAGCGAGAGACGCAGAGTTTTTTTTTCTGGCGCAAAACAAAATTTCAACATTTTTGATCTATTTTCACAAGTTTTAATTGAAAATTTGTCAATTTCCAAGAGAAAATATGTAAAAATAGATCAAAAATGGTGAAAATCTGTTTCGCGCCAGAAAGAAATTCTGTGTCTTTCGCAGATACTCTCTCGTTTGCGGTGGGGCGCAGTTGTAAGAAGGCGTGGGCTGCTAATAGATAAATCTAACACTCATGGGATCTTGAGGAAGCCTAGTCAAACTGCTTGTTGGTAGAACGAGCTTAATCAAATTCGCTGAGTATCGACCCCTAGTTATCACTGTCTTGTTGAAGACGATACGAAGCTTAAGCGTGATAAAAACATCTTGGAAAATCGAAGTTCATATACTAGTCTGTATAGGAAATGCTCAATATCGGTGAAAGATGTTTAGAACAAGTTTCGAGGTCTAACATTCCTAGATTAGAGAGTCAGAGGTCTATAATTTCTTTTCTGAAAAACTAATTATGTTATACAGACACCAGCCTAGTATAGTGTGACAATGTTTACAGTGAGTCGTTATTTTGATGACTTGGTCAGAAGATTTATAGTCGCAGCTATATATAACTGATGTTTCTCACTTAGTATGTTCCCAGAATATCAATTTTTATCGGGTACGTAGATCACAACTGGATCTTCACTTTTGTAGTTGAACACTTTTTTGTCCGGGCACTGTCTATAGGGTTATAGCTCGGCACGTTTTCTCCCATCGCGATACTAACAGTTTTCAAATGAAAACGCCTGAATTTGAGAGTGTTTCACGGTTTATCTGGTAATTCCAGAATGTCAAATTTTGATAAAATTTAAAACTTCAGTTTTTGTAGTTGACAACATTTTTGCGCGTCTCATTTCTAGAAGGTTACAGCGATTTGATGTAATCTTACAAATTTGTGCTGTAATGGTAGTTGATTGACTATGAATCTCTAAGATGAGATCTTACAAAAAAGCTGTGAACTACAAAAATGAAGCTTTAGGGTTGATCATCTATATACTCTACAAAAATAGACGTTCTGGAACGACCAAACGCAGGGTGACATGCTTCAAAAGATAGAATTGTAATTTGGGAACTGTAGACCAGTATTGTATCAATAAAGATACGTAGTTTGACTTCTAAGACAGGTTCAAATATCCTAGTGTCCATTTCTCTCTTCTTTGCACTTCAACTCTTCTTTCATTCCAGGAACGCGAACGAGCCTCGGCGAGACTCCACCGACTCTCTGAAGAATCGACACCATCTCCATCCGTCGACGAGGCAGGTCCATCTGAGCCAGCGCCTCGACTCGTTCCACAGCCACCCCGCGAGAACTTCCCACACCAAATCCCAAGAAGACCAGACCCGATCAACGTCGACCAGTTAGCCGCAGAAATTGTCGATAAAGCCACAAAACACACGGTGTTCATCCAACAGGCAGTGGAGAATGCAGGTGTTGCAGATAGAGCACCTCAACCGATCGTCGAGACGCCAGCTTCGATTACTGACCAACCGCTTCATACTCCAAAGCCGAAGTGCATAATCAAAGCTAGAATGGGAAAGTGCGTGTTGAAACACATCAACAATCAACAGTACACCGTCTATCCGGATTCCACCCCAGGCCTTCTTTATGTAAAACAACGAAAAGACGGCATCCGTCTCGTTTGCTGGATGAATTTATTGACTGGCAAAGAGGACCCAGGGCTAGAGTGTGCGCCAGGAGATGCAAAGTTCCTAAAACTCAAACAATGCTTAGACGGAACAGTCTTTTTGTTGATGTTTGACGAAGACCGATCTCATGACCCAACAGAAGGTCTTTACGCTTACTGGATGCAGGAGGACACACAAAACTCGGATCTTGTCGGTTCCTTCGATTCAGCGATCAACAAACCTATGAATCAAGTGGTCAGTTTTTTTGTCTCGGGGTATTCGGGTTGGGCAAGGACACGGCAAGGTGCTCTTATCTCAGTAAAAGCTGGTTCACTGAAAATGGCAAATTTCGAGAAAGAGTCACGGCGTCACGTATTGGTGCCAAAGTTTGTAGAGCAACTTCTTTATACGAGCTTTCCCTGGGGAGTTTTAATACTTCTCCCTGGATCTTTCCCATTTAGATTCACTATGGGAAATTGACTGTAACTTTCAAGGGAGTACTCGTAGAGAAAAGTTATCAACTACAAAAATGAAGCTGTATGTTTGATCGACATTTTTAATAAAAGTTTGGAGTCATTGGAGTATCGGGGAAACTGTGCTTTGTAGATCAAAAGTAAAAGTTTATTTTTGTAGTTAACAACATTCTGTATGGGTACTCCCTAGATAATGAAAATTGCTCGAAAATTTCAATATTTTGCACGGTAAGCGAGTCATTTCAAGTTGTAACTCTCAAAAAGGGCCAGTACTCAAAAGCTAAAAGTCAGTACTCACTCAAAAGCTAAAAAGCTAAACTGAACTTCGTACATGTATTCAACACAACCCAACTTTCCATTTCAGGCAGGTTACGTCGCGGATCGACCACGTCAACCGATCGTCGAGACTCCAGCTTCGTCGATTGTCGAGCCCTCAGCAGCACCGACCGTCGTGACAACAGCAGCGTCGATTATCTACTTCTGGATATCAGCAGCAGTCGTCGCCGGGGTCGGAAGACAAGCGGCTATCATCAATCATATCCTGGCAAATGCTGGTGTCGCGGATCGGCCACCTCAGCCGCTTGACGAGCCCTCAACAGCACCGATCGTCGATGTCCCAGCAGGACCGGTTGAGAATGTCAGAGATGAGGAGGAGGAGGAGGAGGAGGAGGAGGAGCCACAGGAAAACGGTGAAACCGTTGGCGAGAGCAGCCAGTCCGGGAGGAAAAAGAGGTCACAGTCCAGATGAGCCTACTACTAAACGCAATCGTCGAAACGATTAGGAGTGATTTCAATATGTGTTTTATTTTGTCAAGTGTTCCAAGAATCAATTGTTTTCAATTATTTTCAATTTGACCTCCTGAACCTCACCTATTTTTTGAAGTAAACTGTCAAATTTAAATGGAATGTTTATTGATTGATTGCAGGGCTACGCTTAAAGCAATTACAGATATTATTCTTAGCAGAAACAAAAGATTTCTTGATTCTCTTCCATCTTTTCTCAAAGAACTCTGCGATATCCTCTGGATAGCATGTGATGACTCCTGGAAAGTACTGTTCTTCCAGACTCGAAATGACTCTTTCTTTCTTCCGAAGCATCTTCATGAACCCATCGAACTCGTCCAGATGATATGTCTCCAGTTCGTCTTCCACATCGTGTGGATGTCTCCAAGTGAGATCCCGTCGGAATCCTTTCAAACTTTTGCAACGGGAGACGTAGAGACACTTTCTCAGCTTCTTCTCGTGCTCTTCTTGGTACTGAAATGATTTGAGTTTTAAGAGGGAATGGGTGGAGAGTGTACATGTGACTATTCAGGTTACGGTAGGGGTTAGTATTGGGCCAATTTCCAATGTTTCAGAGAGGTTTTCATGAAATTTTCTTGTGACAAAATTAGGATGAGAAAAAGAAAAAATTTCTCAACTGGATTGAAGCGCAGTTGCTCAGCCTTTCAAACTTTTGCTGAAGGTTTGCAACTTCGCTCCACCGAGCTCGAAAAAATAACACGGAAAAATGAGAAACTTACAGTTTTACAAGTGAAGTTCGGTAGAGCGCATTTTCTCAAACTTAAGCTAAAAAAACACTGAAATTCCCGAAAATCCGTCAAAAAAACTCTTAAAAGCAACACCAAATTTTATTGTGATTCACATATTTATATATCACAAACTACGCATTCTCTTTACTGTGTCAGTAGTAAAAATCACTATTTACAAAATCAATTAACAAGAATTACATGAATCAAAGATTAACAAAAACCCGTATGCAATATGAATTGAACAAATCAGTATGAGGGGGGAACTGGGATGGGGGGTGGGCATATGTCAAAGGAACTGTGAGAAGTGGGGGGAGTAAAGCTATAGTACATACCATATTTTCAAAAAAAAATTGGATTTCATAAAATTTCAGCAAAATCACATGTATGCATGATTATGGTGGAATCCGTTGGGTTCTCCCTTCGGGATATACGGTGGGAGGGGTTCGGGAGATAAGCCATCGGATCGTTTCGGTCGGCGGCCGAGGAGTGAGTCGAATAGTCCGAGCTGCAAATAATGTGGCCTAGAAATCCCAATTTCGGCCACCAAACTCACCGAAAACGCTAAAAACAAGAAACCGAGCAGCAGGACAATTGCTCCAATAATCATCATAATATTACATGAAGTGTAGGCAATCGATTCAGTCTCATACAGTTGTGATCGAATTGTTTCCAGAGAATCATCGTCGATTTCAGATGTCTCGTGGAGAATGATGACGGGGATCAGTGCGGATTTCATCTTTTTCAAATTCACACTGAAATGAATAAGGGGATTAGAAGGGGATGACATTTTGGAATGTTATCTGCCTCTGTCTGTGTGTCGCGATTTCTGGATGTCCTCAGAGCGGGATTTTTATGAGAATTTGATGAAATAATGTCTGTCTGTGAGTCCTGATGTCCGAGCTTCTGGAAATCTAAATCTTCAACTGTCGGGGAGGCGCGCCAAAAACAAAAATTTCAGATTCTCAAATTTGGATTTTTCATGATAAAATTCTATTCCGAATTCTGAATCTTGATGTAGAATTCAGAATTCTGGGATTATGAATCCCACGTCAAAATGTTGAAGTATGAATTTTTTTCCTGAATCTGTTTCTAATATCAGAATTCTAAATCCTAAATTTCTGTCTGTATGTACGCGTTTCCAGATGTCTACAGAACTAGATTTTCATGAACATTTCAGATATTTTGTCTTGGATTCTGAACATGAGTTTATTGATTTTATTATTTGTCTGTGTGTCTGGATGTCCAGATGTCTGAGTTTTTGGGGAATCTGAATCTACATCAAAGCACCGGATGTTCAAGATTTCAGATTTTGAAATTCGACTTTTTGAGATTCAAATTTCTACATTAACAGTTCAGAATACTTATTCTGAACTTAAGAGTTATGATTTTAAAGCTACTAACTCTGATTCCACAATTCGAAACTCTGAATCTCATATCAGGATTTTGAAGTACGAAACCCCTGAATCCGTTTCAAACGTCAAAATTCTGATAGTCAGAAGTTCAGATTCCCGACTTCTGAATCCTTTATCTAGGCTTCTGAATCTCCAACCCTAAAATCTCATTGTTGACATCGAAATTCTGAATCCTAAAGCTCGAAAAGTCAAATTTGTCTAAATCGCACAACTACATTCTGAATCCTTTATCTAAGATTATGAATCTCCACCCCTGAATTCTAATGGTTGACTTCAGAATCCATTTTCCACCTCTAAATTTTGTCTGTCTGTCTGTCTGTTTGTCCCAACTCACGGGAACGTCAAATTCTTGCCCTTCCACATTTCAATGTTCACTTGAGAGACACGACGAGCGTAGAGCACCGCGCCGACTCGCTGAAAATTAAAAAAGTTTCTAGACTATCCTTTTTTTCAGTGCTTACCGGCTCAATATCAACCACAATCGAGTCTCGAATATCGTCAGTTCCATTCAATCCTTTCACTGATTCCCTCACTTCCGATGGTGCGTACAAGAAGTTTGGCAAGGAAATAGTAATCGGAGGCTGACTTTTTTGACATTTCGAGATTTCCAGAAGACCCTTGGGAAGGCATCCAACAGAATCGTTTTGTGATGAGAAGAATTGTTTGTCAGATGGGTTACAGTAACCCTCATTTCCAGGATACGTCACGTCGAAGACTTCTGGCGGGACGACGTAACGATAGGCCTTGAGACCTCGATATTCGACTTCTTCCTGGAAAATAAATGAGAAATTGTGTCTGTGTGTCCGGATGTCCGTGTTTCTACTAGAACACTAGAGATGGACAGAAAAAATGAAAAAAACCTTTTTTTTTTTGAATTTTTTCAATTTTTGATCGAAAATGTGACTATTTTAGTTGATTTCTGAGAATTTGTTCCAATTCTGAATGATAGTTGAAACTTTGACTTTTTCGCGAAAAAATTTGAATTTTGAACTTTGGCGCCAATTTCCCGGGCCGGGCCTTGACAACTATGGAAAAACGAAAATTTTCAGCTTGAAAAACGGTCCAAATTCCATAATGGTCAGGGGTGGCCGACCTTTTACAGTTTGGCTTTCTAGGCCAACGGTGACGAGATTTGGCCTAGAAACCCAAAATGAAACATTCGAATTTTTAGTGTTTTCGGACTGAAAATCCGTGTTTTTCACAAATTTTTTGTCTACAATTTTCCACAAGTTCTGAATAATCTGGTGCGCCTTCGCCGCGTTTTCCACACAATTTTTACCTTGAATTCCAACCAAATCGATCGACACAACTCGGCGACGTACACATACAACTTTTCGTTTTTCGACAAAAACGGATGGAAAAGTGATCCGTCGGTGCCTCGAATCTTGAGTGACTCTTCAGTACTCCACCATGTCTCGTCTAACAACGGCTCCTCGTCATACTTCAGAATTTTTCCCAAATTCGTCGGATCACGGGTTCCATCGTCGATTTCGTACATTTTACTGGCAGTATTATTGGCTTCAAAGAATAGGCCGATTCGTTCGGGTACGTCGAGAATAGCTTCACACACGAAATTCATGAATGGAATTTCGCAAACTTTGTCGAGAAATGGATCCTTGTATCCCTCGAAAAGGAGCTCTTCGACTTCCACTTCGAGGAATGCCGTCTGAGAGAGGAGAGTCGTTGCGGCTGCTTTCATTCCCTCGGTGGAGGCGGCTTCAACGAATTTCTGGAAAATGATGGAAACTTTTTTGTTTTAATGGGTTCCAGTATGTCCGGATGTCCGAACTTCTTCATCTTCAGAGCGCCGGGTACTCAAGATTTCAGATTCACGGATTGGGCTGTTTAAGGTTCAAATTCTACGTACTAAACACCGAATTCCAACTTTCAGAATCCAGAATCTGAGCTTCTCAATCCCACGTCAAAATTTCGAAATATTAATAATTCTGAATCTTCTACAGGCATCCAACTTTCAAAAATTTGAAAATTTGAAAGAAGTTTCAAATCCCGAAAGTCTATCTGTACATCCGGGTTTCTGGATGTCTACATAATTGGATTTTTGTGGTTTATGGACTTAAATTTGATCAAGTTTAATGTGTATGTCTGTCCGAATGTCTGGATGCCAAATTTTTATCAAATCGCCGGATTTTCAAGATTTCTAATTCTCGAATTCAGCTGTTTGAGGTTGAAATTCTCTGGGAATCCCCGATCCAAAAATTGAGAGTCCTTGATTCCGGTCTTCTGAATCTCGTCATCAAAGCGTTGAATAAAAGGTTCTGGATCCTTAAATCTGCTTCAGATTCCAAAATGTTAAGTTTAGAAGGCCGAATTCGAGAATTCTGAATTTGCACTTTTTTAAATTGATTAATCTAGAAAAAAAAACACAAAACCCTGAAAAATTCTGGCGTTTTTCGAATCTCTCTCTGTCTTTCTGTTCGTCCTGATGTCCTCTCCTTCCCACTTACCTGATAAATCATATTTGGCACCCATATCCGATTCCCTAGAATACACGTCTGACACGACTCCTGCTCATTGAAGAAATACGATAAGAATCTCTGATATTTCACAGTTCCATTCTCCGCCGACACGACACGATTCTCCAATTTCTTATCGAAAACGTACGGTCCGGAGCCAGAAACTTCCGGAATCGCTCCATTCATAAACTCATCGGGGTTTTTCATCGAGTAGACAAACAGGTTGAATCGTATCCTGTAGTCTGGAACTGTCCATTTCTTCCATAGGATTGATCCATTGATGAGGCGGGAATTCTGGAAAAGAGGAGGATGAGAATTGGGTGGGGAGAAACTTTGGAAGCTTGTTCTATTTTTGACTGAAAATGTTCGAATTGTCAATCTAAAATCAGGGAAAATATTGAGAAATTTTAAAGTTAGCCTAGAAATCAAAAACTGGAATTCTCGTCCTTCCATCTACCATTTTGATTTTGCCTGAATTCAAAATCCGCCCACTTTTGAAATTTGCGGTATTTGGCAATGACAGCGCACGATTATGATTTTGCATTAGCAGTGCATTTTTATTACAACTGCGCCCCACCGCAAACCAGAGAGTATCGGCGAGAGATGCAGAGTTTTTCCTCGCACCGACACAGATTTTCACAGTTTTTGACCCATTTTCGCTGTTTTTCATAATAATTTACAAAAAAAAGTTTGAAAAGCAGCGAAAACGGGTCAAAAACTATGAAAATCTGAGTCGGCGCGAGAAAAAAGTTCTGCGTCTCTCGGTGATGCTCTCTCGTTTGCGGTGGAGCGCAGTTGTAATAAAAATACTCGGCTTATAGCATTTTCCTTTCTGAAACTGTGCGGATTCTCAATATTGTCAATTTCAAAAACTTTATCCCCAAGCTTGATATTTCTGAAAGCGCGAACTCAAAATCTCGCTCCGCCCACTTTCGCAATTTGCGGTATTTTGCAATGACAGCGCATCATGCTCATTATGCGAGAAAATCTGTCATAATTTTCACGAAAATTAACATAATTCTAACAGAATCATTGTGCGCTGTCATTACAAAACTCCATACGACAAATTGCTGAATTGGGAGGAGCGAAATTTTGAGTCCACGTCTTCGAAAATAAAATTTGGCGGATTCTCTTGAATTGCCAAAAACGGCCGGTTGCAATAATGGAAATAGTACATATATCGACTAGAATACCAAATCCAGATTTCTAGGCCACCTGCAAGATCTCAATGTTCTCTCATTCTACTTGTAGCCTATTCTAATCAAAAATCACTTTCAATTTTCACGTGATTGAACTTGTTGAACTACAATCACAATGCATGTGTAGCGGTCCACGATCGAAGTTTACCCGCCCCCCCCCCCCCCCCTTCTCTCTTTTGTCGCAATTTGTATCTTCCTTCTGACCCAACGTCTTCCATCTGATGACGTTCGTCGTCTTCAGAAAAGAAGTGACGTTTAGGTGTAATTGGGAGGAAAAGGAGAAAAGTGATAGAATCTTCTTCTCTTGTATACCTAGTTTGAACCGGAAAAGGGTGTGTCTAACTATAGTATGGATGTAGTCGTAATGTGAACGGTTTGTAGGGAGAGAAAGCGATAATCGGGTAGGATGGGAAAGTGGGAAAAAGCTTCTGGAACTAATAGTGTGGAAATGATTCGCACGATATTCTTGTTACAACCACGCTTTATGGAAACCGAAGAAAATTGTGTGCGAAATTGAGAGATTCAGAGAAAAAGAGTCATTTCGATGGAGCGCAGTAGTTTTAGCTAAAACTGATGTAAATTTGTGCGGGTTATTGAAAAAGTGGGAGGAGCGGAATTTTGAATTTGCGCTTCCAAATTAGTTGCAGAATCGAGTTTCTTAAGAAGAAATTCATACATTTCGTTTGAGAAACTACGCACTCTCTGATTCTGAAAATAAGAGCATGCTGTGAATGAAAACTTTTCGAAATCGCTTAAATTCACCAAAAAGCGTAAGGCCCGCAACGAGAATACTTGAATTTTTTCGAGTCGCGTTGCGTGCGCGTCGCGGTTTTGATTGAAATATACGACAAATGAACGTGAAATTTGAATTTGGCACCATGCCAATCGTTGTGCGATGAAGCGAGTTTTCGTGATCTTATGCCAAAGGATTTCCATGGAGCACATTTGTCGAAACCGTGATTAGCTATTTCTAAAACTGCGAAACAATCTGAAACCCTGCAGTTGTTACACTAGAAATCAACTCGATTTTCAGCATTTTCTCCGTCTTAATGCCATTTTTTCTCATCTAAGCCCGTTTTCGACCAATGATAATCGAATAACAAGCAACACTCGCTTACATCTTCAATACTGCTCTTGACGACGTTCGGCACGACGACAGTATGAGTAATCAGACTTCCGAATAGAAGAAACGAGCCGAGACCGATGAGAATCGCTGAAATCGCCAACTGACAACACGTCATTCGTTTCGATGAGAACTTCGAGGCGATCGGTGCGGATGAAGACGTTCCATTTGAGGCATTACTACCTGAAAGTACTGGTGGAATTGGGAAAATTTGGAGAAAACTGGGAAAATTTTCGAAAAACGCATATTTTTTTTGATATTTCAGCGTTCAAAAATGCTTAAAACGACTCAAAATATACCAAAATTTGATTTCAAACAACTTACTGGAAGGCATGAATAATTCTGACGGAGACGGGGAAGAGGGCGACGCTTCTCCGATTGCTGCTCAGGCCCCTGATGCTTTTGTCTGTAAATTTAAGGAGAATTGGAGAATTTTATTGAAAAGCGGTTTTAAGACGAGGAAAAAAAGGAAAAATTTAGAGTTTTCTGTTCAATAAAGTCCTTTCTAAAGATGTTTAAACATAAATAATCTAATTTTTAGATTTTCAACTTTCGCTCCTCCCTCTTATGCAATTCGCCGCATGAAGTTTTGCAATAACATCGCACGATAATTTTTTTGTTATTTAAAATTCTATTTATTGGCTCGGCACAGTTCTTACAACTGCGCTCTACAGAAACTCCCTGGAAAAAAACTTTTTTCTCTGAGTCTCTCAATTTCGCACACAATTTTCTTCGGTTTCGGTAGAGCGCGGTTGTTAGAAGCGTGCCGTGCTAATGGTTTCGAGAAAATTTAACACAAATTGCATATAAAATCATAAATAGTTTCGTCTTTTTTTTCTAGCAATTTTTCAACTTTTTGAAAAAAAAAACGCGATTTTATTTGGAATTTTTTCGAAATTTCTCAAGAGGATTTTGGTAGAGCGCCGTTGTTGAAACCGTGTTACTTTTTGTTGAAATTTTAGCGAAAAAATGAGACTTTCAAAGTGAAAAATGAAATATTTCTACTACAATCAATATAAAACAGTGATCAGAATTCGAAAAAAAGTGGTTCGACATACTCAAAATGATAGATCAAACAAAAAATTTGATCTCGTGTTCCCGACGTCGTCGATAAAGATGTCAAAATGCTGAAAATGGGAGGAATAGAAAAGAATACAACTGGAACAGGTTCTCTTAAGGGGGGGACATCTGTTAAATAATTCCGCCTCCTTACTGTCTCTTCAATCGAAAAAAAGTGAAAAATGAAGAAAGAAGTTTCTCATTTTCTCTAATCGTCTTTCGCTATCTTCTCTTTATCAGAGAGACGCAGAAGTTAGAAGAAGAAGAATTCAGAATTCCCAATCATTTTCACATTTATTGTGTGTCATGATAATTGATTGTTGAATTTATTGGAAATCGAAAAAAAAAACAAGACGGAAAAATTGTTTCTCTGACAGAAAAAAAAATGGAAGATAGAATTATTCGTTGAATTCGGTGAAACACACCCACAAGATTGTGTTTACGACGTCATTCGGTCGAAAATGGTGTCCAATTTGTACTTTTTCTTCTTTTTTTGATGAGAATTTGTGAATTAATGAGATTCCAGAGAAATGTGATGAGACAAATTTAGAATTCAGGTGTTTTTGATTTAGATTTATGACTTTGGGATGTAGAGGCTAGTTCTGGGGAACATGGAATACTGAGAAAAGGGATCGGAAAAAACTCAATTTTGAAATTTAGGTATCAGCAGGGTTGCAACTGTTCTCTACCGAAATTGAAAAATAGATATTTAGGTTGAGCGCAGTTGTAAAAACTGTGCCGTGCTAATAGATCGGGTGGGAAAAGAGCATAGTTGTCAAGGCCCAACCGGGCAAGTTGGCGCGAAAGTCAAATCTTCAAATTTTGTCAAATTTTTCGAATTTTTCCGCGAAAATGTCAAATTTTCGACTATCATTCAAAATTAGAAGAAATTCTGAAAAATAGTCAAAAATGGTCACATTTTCGATGAAAAATTGAAAAAACTTCGAAAAAAAGATTGGGGTCATTTTTTGAAGCCGAGCCTTCGGGTCTTGCCGGGCCGGCCCGGGCCTTGACAACTATGGAAAAGAGTGTTTTTCCGCTAATTTTTGGCAGTTTTATAAGAGATTTTATGATTTTCATGTGTAAAACTTTGAAAATTTAGAAAAAAAACTGAGAAAAGGAGCAGTTTTGCTCAAAACTATGTAAATTTAAAGTTTTTCGGGTTTTTTTGCAAAAATATATCAAAATCGAGTCAAAAGCTGAATATGCATTAAAAATGTGAAAATTTTTCCTAAACTTTTTTTTAAATTTTCGAGAAAATTTATTTTTTTCGAATTTTCAATTCCGAGCCTTACCGGACCGGCCCGATTAATTTCAATTGATTTAAAAAAAATTAACAACATTGAAGTCGATTTAAATTGAATTCTAAAAACTTTAAATTTCATCGGCAAATTGAAAAATAAAAAAAAATTAATATTGAACAATTAAGAACCGCCAAAAGCAGAACATTTCCTAAAAATAGAAAGTTTAAATTACTTAAATATCGTAATTAATAGAAAATAATGCCAACTTTGACTATAAAAACTGCATTTTTGGTGCTAAAAATAGGATTTTCGATTCAAAAATAAAAAAAATGTTTTCGCTACAGTAACCTTTAAAGGAACATGACCAAATGAAAAAAGGTTACTGTAGAAACATTGTAGGTCTATTAACACACAAAACTGAAGAAAAATTCGAAAAATCACAATTTAAAATTACAACTAAAAATCTCAAATAACAATGTCCCCACCTATCGGTTCCCAAGTCCTGTAACAGACCATAAATTAACCCGATATAATTAAGAACCCAAAAACTTGCAAAATAAGAATTCAATAGTATTTTTATGTTATCATCAGAAACTGACGAATTCTATTCTAAAAATGAAAAAGAAAAAGGCGGAAAATATCAGCGATCACTAAACATTCTGATCAGCACTCTTCTGATCAGAATAACATCTGGGTACTAATACTAAAAAAAGGGGAAGAATACCCAAATAAAAAGAGAAGACGAAGAAGTGATCACTGATGGCAAGGGTAAACACTTTGCCACCTTATCTTGAGAAGTAGGACACTACAGAAAAAAAGTATACAGTGAAATTTCGAATTTGAAAAAAAACACTATTTTGATGGTGGAGGAGGAGAAGAACAATGGAAGTTTTTCGAAGAATTTTAAGACGGAAAACGAGAAAAATGGAAAATACAGAAGGATTATGACCCAACTAATCGGGGGAGTCCCCCCCTTTCCCGATGGAACCGATGTGTTGACAACAAGAAAAAAAAGACGACGATTCGAGGAAGAAGGGGGAAGAATTTTGGAATTGAGTGTGGATGAGTAAACGCGCTCCAATAGAATTTCAGAAGAAAAATGAAGGAAAAGGTTGTGGCCTAGAAAACTCGAGAATGAAAAGTTACTCCATTGCGAAAAAAGTGTTATTAACGAGAAAAAGTAGAAACTGCGCCCTGCTAATAGCACGGCACGCTTCTTACAACCGCGCTCTACCGAAACCGAAGAAAAGTGTCCGCGAAATTGAGAGACTCAGAAAAAAAGAAACATTTTTCAAGAGCATTTCGGTGAAGCGCAGTTGTAAGAACTGGGCCGAGCTAATAGACTTAGTGGCAAATTTAAAATTCACTTTGAAATGAGTTCAATTGGCTGCGTCGTCTTGAGCATTCGATACGGAGCTTTGTTAATTTTCCACTTTTAGTTAGTTTTTCGAATTTCACTCCAAAATTAAGCTGATAGCTGAAAAATACTCCAATAAACGTAAATCTACTGTGGTTCAAGTGCGCCCCATTGAATTTTTGGCCTAGGAAATGCAAAATTGAAAAGTTCGATCATTGGAGAAAAAGTAACAGAAACAAGGAGATTATATAAACTGTCATCAGAGCGTATTTACAACATACACACCTTGAACTCATTCTCCAAAAGGTACCAGGTAGCTGATGGCCTAGAAACTCGAAAATACAAAAAATTAGGCCACCAACACAACCTGTGCAGTTCCAAGCAGTGGAAAAATCAGAGTTTCATTGCTATTGGAGCGAATTTGCAACATCACACTGTGAAAACTGTCAGACCTGTGATGGCCTAGGAAACCCGAAAAAGTTAGGCCATCGAAAAACAAAAATCTCTCAGAAAAGAAGAACACCCTACAAAAGGGCAAGTCGAAAGAACGTAAGCGATGAAAAGAAGAATAAGAAGAATAAGAAGAAAAGACTACTAAAACTTCTTCTTATTCTTCTTCTTTTTCATTTCTCCCATACAATTATTAGTTTTCGGGATATAAAGTGTCCTTGGCCCCTAACCAAATGGTATATGAATAGAAGGAAAGAAACCGAGAATCTTGGCAACTTGGGTAATTAGAGAAGTTATTGGAGGTCAAAAGCTTACAAGCTGAACCACAACTGCTGAAGTACTTGAGAGAATTGGAATGTAATGAAAGAGGAGTAATTACAGAGGATGCAAGCGCGCTCCACCGCAATGAATGTTATATGAATGGAAAGCTGAAGTCGTGGGGATTTTGAGTCCGTTTGGAGGTTTTGAGTAGATGGAAAATGAACCGAGTTATGATCTGTTTTAGTCTAAGTTTCCAATCAGAGTCGCTACGCAGGAGATGCATTCTCAGGTTGAGTACTAATGAGCAACCGCTCTGTTAGACTCATCAAAAGTTTGGCGGTAAGTTTGAAAAACTGACTCAAAGTGGTTAAAATAGATCATTAGGCTTTGTATCGAATTCCCATGATGGCGCAGCAAATTAAGTTTACCGCCAGAGGCCAAGAGTGAAACCAGTTGTAGTTTGTAGTGTAGGTTTGTCCGGATGACCGCACACACACATACATACTACAAAAACTTGGAAAATTCATGACTAAAAAACCGGTAATTTTCTCACTAGGCTAGACACGAGACCCCAAAAAAGAGGGAGAGATACCAATCGACCAATTTCTTAAATTTATGTAATTGATATGTGAAATAGATAAGGATGTTGAAAGTTTTTTGGATTATTTATGACTTTGGTAATTTGGGAATTAATTGGGAAGTCAAGCGGAATTTAGGGAGGAAATGTGGAAAATATGGATGGGATGTGGAAAATAAGAGGTCAGGGTACGTTACGAACTGTTTTGGGGCGACAACGGATCTATTGGATAGGCATGGTTTATGCAACTGCGCTCTATTGAAACTGTAGAAGAAAATGCATAGGAAATGAAGAGGCGCAGAGAAACGAAGGGACTTCGGTGGAGCGTTTTTGCTGAATTTTCCAAGAAAAAGTTTCTTTGTCCATCAAAAGGTAGTCGAGCCTCAAACCATTGAAAAAAACGGAAACCCTAAATGTACCTTATTAATCTGAAAACTTTCAAAAGATTCGGAAGATTTAAGACGATTTTTTTTCAGAAGCTCTCAGAAGGCGGACATTCGGACAACCATACAGACAGACATCTGGAAACACAGACACACAAACAGATGACCTAAGTGACCAATCTCTAAAGATGGAATGGACAATTTCCGACGACCTTTTTTATTTGATATCATAAATGATACATTCACACGTATGCACTTAAAGTTTTGCAGAACCGGTTAGCAAAAAAATGTAAAGGGGGAGGGGAGGGGATGTTTAACATTCTATGACACGAAGAAGTTTGAAAATTGTCAGATTTGGATACTACGAGAACCAACGGTACCCAGTATGATAAAAATGTTTCTCAAATACATCAGGATGTTCAAGATTCTTCAAAGGTCAATTTGAAAAAACGCGTCAAAGGAGCGCCAGATTAGAAAATTATTCAGATACTTCAGATTGAGTACTTAGGCTTAAATACTTGGAAACAACGCGCCAGCGCCAGACTTGTGGAGTTAAAAATCCACACTAAATTAAAAAACCGCATATAATGTCAATTTTGGGAAATTCGAAAAACGCGACAAAGGAGCGCCAGCCTCATTGTACACCTTGTGGCATTACAAAACACAACTCAAATAGAATTTCACCATGTGAAAACAACCAAATTATTAAAAATCCTTAAAAACAATAAAATGAATCGAACATTCTGGATGAATTCTCCAAAACACTTGAGAGTACGATACAAATGTATGTGTGTGTGAACCCATCGTAAAAGACCACCACCCCGTGAAGGAGGAGGAATCAGAGCGGTAAGAGTTGAGAAAAGTGGCTAACGAATGGTTCGGAAGGAAGGTAATGTTTTCAGGGGCTAATCTGGAGGAAGATGGTGGTCAAAAGTTCAAGTTGATTGTAAAATCACTGGATAGATTGTAGTCAAGGAGGGGTCAACAAAGCTAATTTTGAGTAATTGGAAATTGTAAGGGTAGGTCAGAGTACAAAGAATGGGTGAACTTTTTATCTATGACGTGAAAATGAGAAACAATTTCTGGACAAGTGGATAGACAGACAGACAGACAGGGAAATATTTCTGAAAATCTGAAATCACGCCAAAGGTACGCCAGCCCAATATCACAGAAATCTGAATGGAACACTGAAAACCCACGTTTTCTAATTACAGGAGTGACACGCGTCAAAGGAACGCCAGCCTCAGAAATTCTAGACTATAGTAAGAAAACGAGCCGTCAAGATCTACAGGGTGACAAATTTCGAAAACGCGCCAAAGGAGCGCCAGACTGAGGTCCGATAAATGAACTCAAATTAATTCAAATCAAATTCATAGGATTGAAGTTTTGAAAAACGCGTCAACGGCACCCCAGAATGATAGAAAAGACAAAATGACAGACATATGTGAATAAATATTTAAGTAACAGCAGAACGACGCGTCAATGGCACCCCAGACTGTTACAAACGAGAAATAAGATACATAAAGATTTACGTTAAAAAGAGAAACGCGTCAAAGGTGCGCCAGATTTCGAAGATTTTCAAAAAACTCTAAACAGTCATAAGCTAAGTACAAATAAACTAAAAACTTGAGATATCAAAAGGTACTCCAAAATGCGCCAACGACACCCCAGATCAAGTTGAAGGCAACAAAAATTCAGAACGGATTCGACCACTTCACAAAAGTATTATGATCTGCACTTTTTTCCCTTCCTCCGTCTATTTCTATGGCATTGAAGTAGCATATCGAGAGAGGGACACAGACAAAACCAGCTTTTTTTGTGAAAAGACTGAATCATCTGTATATATACATATACATAGTAGTAGTAGTATTAGCTTTGAAAAAAGAACAAGTTTTTTTTTCGATTCGGTTCGGTCATGCCAAAGTCAGGGAACATGAGTTAAAGGGATTGGCGTGATAGGTTTGTGTTGCTGTCCGTGGGTGTTTAGATGGGAGAAAAGAGAGAGAAATATGCAAATTAAATGAGGATTGGAGGAGAAGAGGAGGGAGGGGGGGGGGGATACGGTTCAACGCTGCAAATTTATTTACGACACCGTATATTATGGGGGAGGTGAGAAGAAAGAGAGGGCAAAGGGGCAAAGGGGCAAAGGGTATCAGGGTTGATAGGACGCTCTAGGGATGTTGGTGTGTCGGAGAGTCGGGATCAGGACTGTGCGAAAAAATTTCTGTTTTTTTCGGTGGTTTTCAAAAAAATTTCGCACACTGATCGGGATGTCTAAAATTTTTGAGGAAAGTATAGGAATTTCAAATTGAGGTAGTTTTTTTCTTGAACTGAATCTGTAGTTCAGAAGTCGGAACGCTCCATTTCTATATGACGGTCCTTGAGAAACCTTAGATTATTTTAAAAATGGAACGATAATGAGACCAAAATCGAAAGGAAATTTCTTTAATATGTACAGTGCGTGCAAAAAGGATAGGACACCCCTCGATTTCGCGCCTACTAAACAAACGAGAAAATTTATGAAAAATCTGACACTGTCATTCGATTCAGAGTACAAAATAACCCCCGGGCACATATTTTCGTCATCTTACCACTTTTCATATTGCCGTACCACCAGAAAGTCACTTTTTTTGGGCGTGCAAAAAGGATAAGACACCCTCGAAAATCCGATTTTCAGTTGATTTTTCGGAATAATTTTTTCACGAATAATTGTTTTAACATATCAAAATATGCTTTTTATGTCGTTTTCGAGTGTTTTCAAATGTTTTCCCAAATTTTCATCGCCGGTAGACGTTTGTTTGACACATTTCGAAAATTGACCTCTTGGAAATATTTACTGTTTCAGAGTTTCAGGACGTCTATCTCAGTGCCCCGATAACGTACATTTCTGAAACTTGGCAGAAATGTCAATCATGTATCTGGTAATCACAAACACAAAGCTGTCATAAAATAATTGCGGTTTTGGAAAGTTCCACTCAAAACTCTGGAACTCGTTTTGACAAAAACTCACTATTTTCGAAAAACGTGTGTTTCGAATGAATATGCTTCCACTAAAATGAAGAAGATGATTACAAAACTTGACAAAATAACATAACAATGCTTTACAAACAAGTTAAGACCATTTGTATAGATTTTAAACTTTTTTTTCGAAAATAGTGAATTTTTGTCAAAACGAGTTCCAGAGTTTTGAGTGGAACTTTCCAAAACCGCAATTATTTTATGACAGCTTTGTGTTTGTGATTACCAGATACATGATTGACATTTCTGCCAAGTTTCAGAAATGTACGTTATCGGGGCACTGAGATAGACGTCCTGAAACTCTGAAACAGTAAATATTTCCAAGAGGTCAATTTTCGAAATGTGTCAAACAAACGTCTACCGGCGATGAAAATTTGGGAAAACATTTGAAAACACTCGAAAACGACATAAAAAGCATATTTTGATATGTTAAAACAATTATTCGTGAAAAAATTATTCCGAAAAATCAACTGAAAATCGGATTTTCGAGGGTGTCTTATCCTTTTTGCACGCCCAAAAAAAGTGACTTTCTGGTGGTACGGCAATATGAAAAGTGGTAAGATGACGAAAATATGTGCCCGGGGGTTATTTTGTACTCTGAATCGAATGACAGTGTCAGATTTTTCATAAATTTTCTCGTTTGTTTAGTAGGCCCGAAATCGAGGGGTGTCCTATCCTTTTTGCACGCACTGTAGAAGATGAGAGCCGGCTCAGAATATGCTGGATTGATGTGGAGTGAATGCGCTCTACGGACAAACTTGACCATTTGGGTTACGGTTGGAATAGACATCAATATGTAGTGTGTCTCAATCAGGAAGCGTGATAAACCCCTGAAAATCGGGGTTCAGCTCTGCCTGAAGATTTCAAGAAGTGGGATCAATTGTATTTATTCTAGCAAAAAAAATTGAAGAAAATTTTATTTGTCTAGATGGGCATTTAATTTTGAGGGTACAACAATTCTAGGGTACAACAGGGTACAACATTTTTAGGGTGCAACTTTTTCAATTTTAGGGCACAACTTTCTCAATTCTAGGGTACAAAAATTCTAGGGTACAACTCGAATTAATTTGAGGGTACAACAAATATAATTCGAGGGTACAACTTTTTCTGCTAGAAGTTTAACAGTTCGCAACCAAAAATATGATAAAACGCATAGGATAAGTAAGCGAGAGAAATGCGGTTATGAATGTAAACTGGACAGAAAGGTTTTGACAAATTAAAAACGCAAACCTCACTAAAATGACAGTGAATTGCGGAAGTTCTATTAGCTTGGCACGATTCTTACAACCGCGCTCTACCGAAAATCGAAGAAAATTGTGTGTGAAATTGAAAGACTCGGAGAAAAAGAAACATTTTCACAGTCACTTCGGAAGAGCGCAGTTGTAAGAATCGTGCCAAGCTAATAGAACTTCCGCAATTCACTGTCATTTTAGTGAGGTTTGCGTTTTTAATTTGTCAAAACCTTTCTGTCCAGTTTACATTCATAACCGCATTTCTCTCGCTTACTTATCCTATGCGTTTTATCATATTTTTGGTTGCGAACTGTTAAACTTCTAGCAGAAAAAGTTGTACCCTCGAATTATATTTGTTGTACCCTCAAATTAATTTGAGTTGTGCCCTAGAATTATAGAGAAGTTGTACCCTAGAAAAGTTGCGCCCTAGAATTTTTGTACCCTAGAATTGAAAAAGTTGTACCCTAAAAATGTTGTACCCTGTTGTACCCTAGAATTGTTGTACCCTCAAAATTAAATGCCGTCTAGAAGGCTTTAAGGATTACGAGTTACTTTCTCCAGATTTCGAGCAATCATCCCGGGTCCGGGATTTCGAATTCCTGTTTTGTCAATTTTGGATTTCAGAATCTCAACTATTCGAGTTTTCACTATTTTCAAACTAAATGAATATGCTCCAAAGGTGATAAGCTTTGAACATAGTTCAGGAAAATCAGTTATTTTAGAAAAACTGCAAAATAATGCATTTTTAGACTAAAGCAAAAAACTTCAAAATTAGATTCTTACAATTTATCCAAAAGAAGTCCAAACCAAAATTCAAGCCTTACTTCCAATTTCGCCTAATAACATGCTTCATACATCACCAATATGCTTGTTTATTAAATAATCACTCTATCAGTTTTCATTTTTTCGCTTTTCTTCCGAATTCGTTGAGTATCATCCAAACAACTACATTTATTAAAACACCTATTTTTGAATGAGTCGCTACTCAGCGAATTCGATAAGCCCAGTAAAAACAGGAAGCTGTCTGTAAAAATTCCTTTAGTTAAAGTGTTCGACACGTAAAGGTAACAGTTAGCCAAATAGCTAAATTGATTTCTATGATGGCCACAAGCTTGTCGAACGCGCTCTAATGATAAAATGTTTTTGTAGTTCTCGTGGACAAGGTAGCAGATAATTGAAGGAAAGTTACAACATATTTTTGTCTTTTCCAGAAGTGCCTTTCAAAGATTCAGAAATAAATCGATAAATAAGAAACCAATAGATCACAAAACGGAACATAAACAATCGGTCAAGCAATTAGAGGAAGAGTATAAGAAGGAAAGAAACCAGGTTATCCACAACATAAAAAGTTTGCCGACCGAAAAAAAAGGAAAGAAGAAAACATTCATCCCTTCTCTCTTCTTCTGTTAAGCAGATGATGATCGGAGGATACAAAGAGAGAAAGGAAAGGTTTCAAGGTGGTTTCTTGACAAATGACATCATTGAGATGATCATTTGATAGTTTATGTTCAGAAAAAAACTGGGAGAGAGAAATTGATAGACAAAGAACCTTACAATAGCTTTAACAATAGGAAACTGGGGGGTTCGATAATTTATTATTTCTGTAGAAAAGTTACAAAAAAAGGGGAAGTAGCTTGAATTAGGAATGGCGGTTAAGAAAAGATGGGAGTTTAAAATGAATAAACGGCAAACTTTTAGTAAAAAATTGACATAATCATTGGAATTTAAAAAAGTGTATGATGATGTCAGAAATTATCCCATAATCACGATTCTGATTGGATACAGTGCTATTCGAACTTTGGCCGTTTTCAGTTGAAAATGACTAACTTTGAGAGGGTGTTACGGTATCACTGATTGTCCCACAACGTAAAACTTATGGATCCTACAGATCAAGAGTGGAGCTTTATTTTTGTAGTTGATAACTTTTTTGTACGGACACTCCTTAGCAACTTACATATCGACAAAGTAATTTCTCCCTCAAATCCACCAATTTCAGCGTAAGATATTGCGATTTTTGAGCTGTCGTCTCAAAATGACCATAACTCTCAAGGTTGTGTATGCACAGGGTCTAGGTGTGAGTAGTGAAATCGTATGCGCTCCACTAGACATTGGCGGCAAATTCAAATTTTAATTTTTGCACTTCGACATTTTACTGTGGGAGTTCGATACGCAGCTTAATCGCTTGCCGACTGCAGTCGGCGACGTTTTTTTCACAAGTTTTTGCCGTTTTTTCTTGCTGATTCGTAGTTTTTTCGTATTTTTCGCTCTTTTTTGCACATTTTCGGTATTTTAATTCTTCCTCAATAAGAAAAATTAATTATTATCGTTGTTTTCAGGAGCAAATATCATACGCGTCGCCGATGACAAGAAGAAACGCGAAAAAATTATTCAAATAATCGATACGAGGTCATTTTTCTATGATATTTTTATTCTTTACGAATTAAAATCCCGTAGGTGTATTACTGATTTTCAGATATTTGTTTCGTGCAGCAGAGAAACAAGGAGGCAAGACAAATATCGATTGCGAAGACGTAATGGTGGGAAAAGCAGAATCTACGAAGAAATCAGAAAAGAAAAAGGCAGAATTGAGGGAACTGATGAAGAAAAAAAAGAAAACTTCGAATGAAACCTATGAACAGGTGAGAAAATGGATGTCAGGAATGATCAGAAATGAAATTTTTGTACAAAAGCGATTTAAAACACATTGTGGCCTTTAGTTTCTTGTTTCTGATTGTTCTGAACTGTACTTTTGTGCTATTGTAGTACGCATGGATAGACTCGATCGGCTGTTCGCTTGTTTTTGCCCATGTACGATGAAGTCTCACAAATGGCATCACATGTTCTAGCAGTACGTGGAGCTTTGGAATCACCTTATCTTCAGCGGCGAAATCTTGGAGATTGACCCAGATGGTGTCCTAAAAAAAGAAAGAAGGAAATCTTTACAAAATTTTAAAAAATCACAATGATGTTTTCCATCCGGTCAATCTCCTCATCGCTAAGCATCTTTGGAAGACAGATTCGCTGAAGTTCTCCAAGGGCCTTTAGGAATCGAGACATACTGGGCATTCCTTCATGATCTTTGAAGATGCTCATGTATTCATCGACTGCTTCTTCTTGAAGAAGCTTGTGGATATGATTTCCGACGAAATTTTGTTGCCACGTGCTCATATAAGCACCATGACGTTTCCAAATTGATTCCAAAAGTTTCCTTGTTGGCTCATTTCCTTTAATTGCAGACAAATTTGTGTCAAATGCACTTTTCTCGTCTCTAAAAGCTAAGAATTAGTTTTAAAAATATCTATTTTTCTCACATCAATTCCTTTTCCATGTTTAATTTCTCCATTTTCAGCTCATCCAACATTGCTGTTGCCCTGGCATCAATTCTATCGCCGGAAAGGCCACGACACGCGAAACATTCGAATGGAACGAGAGAATCGAATGACTGGAAGAAGTGCTCGATACTCCAGCAACCACTACAGAGAGCATGAAGTCTACAGTCACAAATTGAACAATGTAAAGTGTGAGAATCGTAAATCGGAGCCAATTCCATAGCCTTATCTCGAAATAGGCATTTCTCCGCTTGACAAGCGTTGGCCTCCAGTTCGTCCGATCCATCGATTCGTCTGTTCTTGATGTTATGAAGAACTTCAACGATTCTCGACATGGATTGAATATGTAGGTCTAAAGTTTTTAGCTCTGTTTCAAGCATTTGAATTTTATCTGAGGAAATGCGCTTCTTTTTGATATCTTTTCGATGAATCTTCTTTTTGCAATCCATTTGGGCAGACCAAGTCAATAGATAATCAAATCCCATTCTTTGTGCTAAACCAGAGATGATATGAAGGCTGCCTGGGATGAAATTTGATATCTTCACTGACTTGAACAAAGGTTCGGAGCCTGCTTTAATGCTGTGGACTGGTTTTTTTGGAGTTCCTTTCAAACTGTCTTCTACATACGTTTCCTCAGTTCTCAGCTCAACGTCTTCACCTCTTTTGTAGTTTTTGATTAGTTGTTTAGCCTTCTTTTTGCAAAACATGCAGGAATACGTTGACGCTCCTCCCTGATGACCTAAGACATCGTACTGCATTTTCATGTCTCCTCCAACAAAAAATTCCACTGGCAGATCGTATTGAGTGCCTCCAATATTAATTTTCAACGATTTCAGACGATTCAATTGTTCAACGACAACTCCCATATGATGTTGGATGGCTACACTACTCTCGTCATCATCAAAAATTCCTACTGGAAGAAGGTGATAGCAGCTGTTCGAGTTCTCTACGTTTGCGATGGATAGGCATAACTTGAACTCCGCGTCTCCTTTATCTCCTAGAATTGTTACCCACAACGCTCTGGAAAAATCACAGGTGAGCTTCTGGTTATCAATAAGTTCTTGAACTCTGTGAGTGAGAGATTTGACGACATCAGTCAGATGAACGACCACCACTTCTCTATCTTCCTTCACACTCTTTTCTTGTTTTACTGTGAAAATTTCTTTCGAGCCGACATCACCCTCAATTGAAACAATAGCTTGAATGTTAGGAAGAGGATCGATAACTCCATTAGCTTTGAACTCTCTTTTCATCAACTTTAGTCGGTGACGAGTCATTCTGGTGCAGTGATATAACCGAAAACCCTCTTTGTCCGTTAGTTTCAGCTTCAGAACACCTTTTCTTTCCATTTTCAAAACTATGTCCTTGTAGAAATGTTTTGAATTGGTACCTAAATAATATTTTTAGTCATTTGTCTTATTGTAAACCAAATTAACCTGCTAGATACTGTAGATAGGAAAACGCCTTTTCTATTCTGTTATATTGTCCTTTTCTACTGGCGAGTCCGTCATATGGAGGGATAACACGAGAAAGACGGGTTTTGTATCGATTCGTTTTCCGTTCCTCTTTTTTCATCTTAAGAATCACACTTCTTTTCTGTTCTTTCAAAATCTTCTCGTTGTTTTTCAATTCTTTTGAATCTGCCTGCGCTTTCTCCAATGTTGCTTTCACTTTATCTATCTCAACTTTTATCAACTCATTCTCAATTTTCTTCTCTTCTGCTTCTCGGATAGCAATGTTCTTCAAGTGATGGGCGGTTGCAACACGCTCGGATAATTTTTCACTCTTTCCCTTCTCATATTCTAATAAATCGCGTAGAGAATCGTTGTTATCCATTTCTCTCTAAATTTTTATTCATTTTTTTATACACTTCCTTTTTTTAACCTTAATTATGCTTTCCAGAATTTCATTCCTTTCCTCCATCTCTACAACTCTCATTGCGACCGTTTCCTTTTCCCCTTTCATCATATCGATATCCTTTTTGAGAATTTCGTTGTGCTCAATAAGTGGTTTAAATCTTCCATTGAGAGTTGTCAATTCTCTTCGTATTCTCTCCACTACCTTATCGTTCCTTATCAGGGGTTTCGGACTTGTTTCAGTCATGATTTCAGCTAAAACTGATAAAATTTCTCATTAGCTCCTCGAAACTTTTTAAAGATTTATAAAGGAGCAACGTTCCCTTTATTATTCAATAAAATTGTTTACATTTAATCAATTATTTATTTTCAGAATCAATCAGTCCATTCTCAAGCAACAGCGACACACAACACAACTACTTTTTCGGAAAGAAACAACTGCAACAATCATACCCAACTTTTTTTCAGGTCTATTTCTTCTTTTTGTACTTTTTCCGCACTTTCAAAATCCCGTAGTGTAGTGCTCTTTTCAGAGTAAACTCCTTCGAATTTCGTCTCTTCCTGCTCTGCTCGATGGTCTATCTTTCGCCTAATGCAAATTCGACGAAGCTTCTTGCGAAGGGACTCTCCTATACCAATTGATGGCGTTCGTGGAATCTGCCTCTTTTCGTATTCTGTTGATTTATCTTAAATAAACTAATTTTTTTATGTTTACTTCTCTTATTTTTTAGATCACTTCGAAAAAACGAGTCATTTCCGACATGTTTTTCTTAATTTTTATCGGAAAAATGCAACAATTCATAAGAATTTCATTAAAATTCATTAAAATGTGATAATTAAAAACTTTGGTTCAAATTTCGCGCTAAAATTTTCGCTGGCCTCAGCGGAGCGCGTTTACTTTCACTACTCACACCTAGACCCTGTGCCACAGTAAAATGTCGAAGTGCAAAAATTAAAATTTGAATTTGCCGCCAATGTCTAGTGGAGCGCATACGATTTCACTACTCACACCTAGACCCTGTGTGTATGTACGTACAAAAAAGTTGCCAACTACAAAAATGAAGTTGTACCTTTGTTCTGTACGGTTTATACATAATTTACACAGTGGGACAATCAGAATTACTATGGCACATTCTCAAAGTTGGACAATTTCAACTGAAAAAGGCAAAATTAGATACCTATCTTTTTTACCGGTACTGTACATAGGTTCTACTTCTTTAAAACTTTTTTCCAATTATTCAATCCAGTAACAAAAAAACCATCTAAACACTGAGAAAACTTTATGTTGTATTTTTGCTGAGGAAAATGAGGTAGAATTGACACAGAAGCGATTGAAATGGAGGGAAATAGTGAAAGGAATGGAGAGCGTGTCGTCGTCGGATGAATTCGGAATAGGGTCATCATTTCGGAAAAGAGAGGGAATATCCCAAAAACTGTGCGGATTTGAGAATACTTTGGGTGTCTGCGTCTAGGGGAACTAGCTAAGGATTTTTATTAGGATAAGCGTTCCGGTAAGCGGGAGAACGGGAGGAGAATAGAAGCTATTACGGGGAATGGAAATGAGGGAAAGTTATGTAACGGTACGAAGTATGGCCAGACCTTTTTAAAAAGAATTTACTTGGGTTCGAAAAAAATTGAAAATCGGTTCTAACAAGGGAACCCCAAGGGGTCGCAAGTTTGGAATCGTTCCAAATTGCTACCAGGTGTTAAGGACAGCTTGAATAGGCATATCCCAAATTTTCGTTTTGTGCTTGTCACTTGCCCCTGAGAAAAACCGTCTCAACGTTTCATTCCTGTGGATAAATCCTGTAAAAGTCCGAAAATGGCTTCTAAGACCAGGAGTGAAGAGCGGGAAGTGATGAGCACAAAACAAAAATTTGGGATATGTTACATAAAGTTGTCTTCAATGCCTGATAGCAGTTTGGAACAATTCCAAACTTGCGTCCTCTTGAGGTTCCCTTGTTAGGGGTACTTCTATTTCAGATTTCACGGCACATAGATGAATTCTGGTTCGAGTTGATTGTTCTCTCTTCGCTCATGAATAACTCTAACTGAATCTTCTAAAACAGTATAGATATAGAAACAATTCAATAAGAAAAACAGTATGTACCAAAAGAGTAACCAAATGGAAAAAAATAAATGTTTGATTCAGGTACACTTTCTCAAAGAGCACCCGACAGAAAAAAAAAATGCGCGAATAACTAGTGCGGAGAAGGCAAAAGAGGGAGAGAGAAGAGAAGAGAGAGGAGAGAGGAAGAGAGTAGAGAGAGAGAAGGAGAGAGAGAGAGAGAGAGAAGAGAGAGGAGAGAGAAGAGAGAGAAGAGAGATAGAGAGATAGAGTAGAGAAGAGAGATATATAGAGGTAGAGTATAGATGAAGAGAGATATACTCTCTATCATCATCTGCATTAAATAATCTTCTCTCTCTATCTCTACTTCTTTCTCTCTCGCCTTCTCTCTCTCTCTCTCTCTCTCTCTCTCTCTCTCTCTCTCTCTCTCTCTCTCTCTCTCTCTCTCTCTTCTAAATACAGTAGCGAGCATAAGTGAGTATACCTCCCTACTTTCATATGTATCTCAGCTGAAACAAGTTCGTTTTGCATAAATCTTTTTTTCAAAGATAGCTGAAGTATCCAGTAAAATCAACATAAGTTTTTTGTTTGAATTGATCAGCTAATTTTTAAGATTATCGATTTTTCCTGATCTAGTCCAAAATGTTGAACAAAGTTCATAAAAACTTAATATAATGTTAGAATGCTTCTGAGAATCTTAATCATCATGCTACAGCTCCAGAAGTCCAAATGGTATGCTCGGCTAAATCTTCATAACTCATCAAAAAATGGTTCAAATTGGTTGACAAAATGCGGGAAAAATGCGTATTATGTTTATCAACAGTTTTATATTCAAAAATAATAATTTTGAGAAATTTTTTTTTCGAATTTTTTTCACTCGAAAAATTTTGGTTTCCAACTTTTGCCCAATTTTTTATGTATTTTATTATATTTTGTCTTTATGAACTTTGTTCAACGTTTTGAACATAAAAAATCATAGGGTCCAGTTCAAAAATAAAAAGTTTTTTTTTCGGATTTTGAAATCAAGATCAGGAAAAATCGATAATCTTAAAAATCAGCTAATCACTTCAAACAAAAAACTTACGTCGATTTTACTGGATACTTCAGCTATCTTTGAAAAACATTTTTTTGCAAAACGGACTTGTTTCAGCTGAGATACATATGAAAGTAGGGAGGTATACTCACTTATGCTCGCTACTGTAAATCGGTTGTTTGTGCACCGAATTGGGCGGTGAAAGAAGGAGCAAAGGGGAACAGTAAGTAAACTTTCGAATATATGGGGGACCGAAATTTCGAAAAAAAAAAGAGAAAAAACTGGTCGATAAAATATAGTTTTCCCAGAAAGAACAAATGTGCAATAGAGCGCAGTTTCTGATTTACGGAGCTCTAATAAACATCGTTGCAGTTTTTGAAAACCGCGCCGACGGCACGCCAGCCTCAAAAACTTTCAATAAACTAGGTTCCCAACTTTATGGAGTTCTACGCCAGACACCAAATTGCTGGACTAGAAACCGTGGTTTTGAATAACTAGTCCCCCCAACCTCAATATTTTTCAGTACACAATCTCCTCCTTGGCACCTGTCGCTTTTGCTGGGTTGTCTCATATCGACCATTTATGGTGAGTTGGGTTACTGTAGGATTACTGTACTAATAATAGTTTTTCAAGGTTCCGCAACTCTCAAATCGACGTCATTGCTATGGAAGCATTCCACTATTTGACAAACATTGACTACATCTATTTTCATAAAACTAAAATAGGAAGAATAGAGAGAAAAGCGTTTTCGAAAATGTATCAAATCGATCATCTCTACTTCAAAGAGTCTATAGAAATTGGAATGATTGAATCGGAAGCATTCTCGGGAAGTCAGATTGATGAGTTGATTATGGATGGAGTGACTATTGAGAGTGCACATGACACATCCCTTCTGAATATCGACTCGGAGAATACTATTATGAAGAATTGTTCGATTTATTTGGTGCCGAGGAAAGAGGAGAATGTGATAGAGTTTGATGACGAGCAGAAGATCATTGAGAAGGAAGTCTGAGTATCTTTTGGGATCTAGATAAAAGTCCAAAGTTTCAATTTCTGTACTTTGGTATTAAAAATGACCCTTTCGAGTATATTCCATAAGTGAATTTCATACTTGTCAATGCCTGCCCGTCCCGACAAGGCCCGGCTTCAAAAAATTAAGCAATTTTATTCTTTTTTTTTTGAAATGTTTTAAATTTTTCTTCGAAAATGTATATTGAAAATTTCGATATTGAGAAGAAAAATAAGAAAATTGGGAAGAGTGTTCAGTTGAGTGTCCTAGGTGGAGAACGTTAGTTCCTCCATATTTTCCACTCAGTGTACAATTTTTTTTGTAGTTTCAAAAGGTATTTCTTCAACTCGTCATTCTGTGTTCCGTCCATGTCTTCACAACATGTGGTTCTAGATTTCCGTAGACTTTTAAATACAACCAGAGTAAAATGACCGAGTCCTGAAAAAATATGTGAGATTGTTCTGAGATTTTCTGGAAGATGTCTTGCCGTTCAGTTTATTCATGATGTATCGAAACAGTTCAAAAACATAAAACATAGAAAAAGAGAATTAGATAGAGAAAAGCTTGAAAACAAGTATATAAATATAATATACAGAACAACAAAATAAACATCGCTTAAACAATATTTCAGTTGTGGAACACACTTTGAAGGACAATATGTTTTTAGTATAAAACATAAAAACGAACAAAAAGAAAAGGTCCTAAGTGCTCTGTCGCAATCAATGCAGTTGTCCCTTCTTTCCGTCTGATCTTAACCATTTCAGCATCAGGAATTTCGTATTTTTGACGGATTTCTTCCTTCAACTCTTCACTCATCTCAATACATCTGATTCCTTTCAAATACACTTTTCCGTCGTGTAAATTAGTGGTTAGAAACATGCATTGTAGTCTTGGATTAGATCCACGAATCCAATGCTTGAGAAATTGATTGAGCTGTTTTTGAGATATTGTACAGGAGAAATCGACTATCTCACTGTTAACCAATAACATATCATCAAGTGAGACATCATCACAAAATCTGATACTTTTGAAGTTTTGAATTAAGTATTTCTGAACTTCACAAGCTTCTCCAAATAGATTCCTTCCTAGAGTTAGTTTGTTGACATTTTTGAAATGTTCCAGAAGTTCCCTGTTCCGAAATTCAGTATTGTATCCAGATACATAAAGCTGATTGACACTTTTGATCACATTTTTCAACGATTCCATCTCAAATTGCCTATTTCCTATCCAGAAATGCACGTTTGGTGGTTTATTATAACAGAATACAGTCTTAATGTGATTCAACCAGTTGTTGAAACTAAATAATGGAGTGGATGATCGAACTGTTCTCCTATCGATACTGCGAGAATAAGCAGAAATAAGTTGATTTGAGTCTAAATGAATCAATGCATCTTGATAAACCGATCTGTTATAAAAAGTGCGATCCATACTGAAGTATCTACCGTATACAGTTACTAAAACAATACGAGAAATGATGATGCGAACATCACTTGCTTCTATTCCTAATGACGCCACGATATTTTTTGTTTTTGTTGAGATTAAGGAGAAGTCGAACCTGAAAATATATTCTAAAAATTGGTCCGGCCCAGATTCCAGAAAAAAACCTATTATTTTTATCAAAAATTTAAAGTTTTAAACAATAAAAGTACAAATTTATGATGCAATACTAGCTTTTGATTGAATTTTGAAATATTATCGAAAGTTCCACTTTTTCGAAAAAAAAACATCCCATAAATTTCTAAATTTCGTTCAAAAATTTTCTGATGTTCGAAACCTGGACAGAGGAAAGTTTTAATTGTGACCCGGCCCAATCGGTGTTAAGTATGCTCCTAAATCATGTAGTAAACTCACAATGGATCTATAGCCAAATTCTTGATCACTTCTATAATGACATTCTCGGGTAGTCGAATCAGGGGAAAAGTAGGCTCCATTTGAAACGAATTATCGATTCTTGTGGTTGGTTGTGGGCAGAGGATTGGGGAGAATAGTCGACGGTGTAGGCGAGGAGGGAGGTATGTTAGGGAGAAATAATAAGGGTCTCTCTCTATTTGATTTGCCAGAAGGTTCTCTAGAATCATCCGTCCTGGGAATGTTAGCAGACCAAATGAATAGAAGGGTAATTTGTAGCATTCGTTTATGTGTAAATATATAAAACGTTTATAAAAATTTCCGGTGGTTACAGTAGAAAAGATAAAGCGCAAGTTATGAAACAAAGAGAAATAGAAAAGGACACATGGAAAAAGTTAAAAGCAGTTTTAAAATTCCATTAGGTTTTAGTGGAGCACAATGAAACGGACATGGAGAATATTCCCTGAATCGTTGGTCCCAATCACTGCAGTTGTACCATCCTTCCGTCTGATCTGGATCATATCAACACTAACTGACAGTCTGTGTTTTTGACGGATTTCTCTTTTTGCTTCTTCACTCATTTCCATACATCTGATTCCTTTTAAATAGATTTCTTCGTTTACAGAATCAATTTTATCGATTGATAGAAACATGCGTTGTAGTCTAGGATTAGATCCACGGATCCAATGTTTGAGAAATCGATTGAACAGTTTTTGAGATATTGGACGGGTGAAGTGAACGTGCTCAATGTTAAACGATTACATATCATCAAGTGAGAAAACAACTTTTTTGTACAAGCTATCCCTGGAGAGGTATGGTCATTTTAAGACGACAAATCAAAAATCGCACTATTTTACACTAAAATCTTGTTCTTTGACTTAGAGATACAGTACTCTGCAATGACTTTGAATAGTTTATCAGAGTCACAAGCAGTTTCTTGTGATTTTCGAGTAAGTCATAGTTTGTAGTGCACTGAATCTCAATGGACCATACTCTAGACACTTCTTGTTATTACATTTTCTACGTTGTAAGCGTACTCAATCTTCATTGTTCGGTGATTTCTTCTAATTAGGCGTAGAAATGTGTGATTTATTGATTTATTCACCAATCTAACATCCAAATTCTTCTTGAAGTCATCAGAGAGATAACTGACAAGGGAAGTACATGACGAGACGGGTTGAATTTTTTCTAGAAATTTGACAGTAGGTAATTTCTACCTTGAAGATTTGAAAACTGCAATAAAAATCAGCTAAATGCTCACATGAACTGAGTTATGACCCGTCAAACGTTTCGGTAGACTATTCGGTGAATTGAAAGTTCACGTGAAAAGCTTAACCATATGAAAAATAGAAAGGTTTGACGGGTCATAACTCGGTTTACGTAAGCATCTTGCTGATTTTTAATGCAGTTTTCAAATCCTCAAGGTCGAAATTACCTACTGTCAAATTTCTAGAAAAAGTTCAACCCGCCTCGTCATGTACTTCCCTTGTGAGAATGTTTTCAAGAAGATGTTGATTAGTGAATACTTTTGCGTAGAGTATTTCAGTTACAGAGTGGTTCTTGACAGACATTTTGAAAAACAAACATACCGTTTAAAAAAATCCCCTATAATACAGTTTTTACCATACTTGCAAAATATCGGCCCGGCCCGGCCCGGTCGGCCCGGAGTCCAAAAATGAACACAATTTTTTCACAACATTTTTCGAAATTTTCATCAAAAATAGTCAAAAATCCTATGTACACTTGAGTTTTATTAATATGCAAAAACATGGTCGAAAATTCGACTTTTTTGCGAAAAAATCAAAAAAAAATTTCAAATAAATTCAAATTTTCAAATTTTTGTACTGTATGTTTATTTTTGCTTTTTTCCCATTTATTTCCAGTTTTTATTGACTTTTTTCATATTTTTTACCATAAAACGAGGCGTTCGGAACAAGAAATGAAGGACTCGGCAGATACTTCATTATGAACAATGGATCTGTACACAGAGTACAGACACACAGACAGTAAGGATTGGATTTGGGCGATGGAGAGGTATGAGAGTAATTAGGGTGTGAATGGCATTCAAATACTGATTGGTATCCTGGGAAACTGGCTCTGTTGAGATAGAATCGATTGTGGACAATCCCTCATCACCTCATTCTTTCTCTTTTTAACTCGTTCTGTATTGCTCCTCTCCTTCTGTGTCAAAATGTCTGTCAAGAACCACTCTGTAACTGAAATACTCTATGCAAAAGTATTCACTAATCAACATCTTCTTGAAAACATTCTCAGTTATCTCTCTGATGACTTCAAGAAGAATTTGGATGTTAGATTGGTGAATAAATCAATAAATCATAAATTTCTACGGCTAATTAGAAGAAATCACCGAACAATGAAGATTGAGTACGCTTACAACGTAGAAAATGTAATAACAAGATCGAAGGATTTTATCTATATCAATTATCGGAAAATCAATAATCAGGATGTACTGCCATATTTTATGTAAGGTTTGGTGTATTATTTCAGTATTATTGATTCTTCTTCAGCTTCCTGAATACTGCTGTTGGTGTGAAAGTTAAAAAAATTATGACAAGAAAACTGTGGATGTTGGAAAAGAAATTCATGCGTAGACTTCACGACATCATTCATTCTCAGCTGATTGAAAATGGTGAGTTGACATCTAAAAACTGAGAAATGTTTCATATTTAACATCTGCCTTTCAGGTACACACATTCAAACAGTGATTGGACTGGAGGAAGCATGTGATGGATGTGAGAAGTGTTCTAGCACTGCCAAGAAGTGTCTAGAGTATGGTCCATTGAGATTCAGTACACTACAAACTATGACTCACTCGAAAAATTACAAGAAACTGCAGGTGACTGATAAACTATTCGAAGTCATTGCAGAGTACTGTATCTCTAGGTCAAAAAACAAGAAAGAATGCTTCGAAGAGCTTGATAAAACTATTCTTTCGACCATCTCCTGCGAAAAACTTGTTATATGGATCAATGAGTCCAGAGTACTCCTGAATGAAAGGACACGTCCAAAGTTTAATCACAGGCACATGCCACGAGAAGTTATCGATATCATTCTAAAAAAATGGAGTGTGAAATCGATAAAACTCAATATATTGCATTTCACGAATGAACCAGTGTGCAGTCTCGAATGGCTACAGTATGACTATTTCAGCCGAGTCAGATTGAATGATCCATATTCGGAAACTGAGCAATCAGGTAAAGCTGTTAGCTCCAACTTGTGTGAAATTACAATTTTCAGATTTGAAATTCAACCATGTCGAAGTGAGCTTGCGCTATTCACTAGACTGTGTAAGAGGCTTGGGAAACCTGCCTCACGAAACGGAACCTCCGGCAGGATACGACAATTTTATTCCCAATATCAGAAGAATGTTCCCGACAGATAAAATATCGATGGAACTGAGCCATTGGTGTTTTGTACCCAAACTGGATATTGAAAAGAAGATGTCAACTATTTTACAAGTGGTCACTATGGAAAAACATCAGAATTTGAGTTTAGGCATCAAGTTTTTTGTGAAATCAGGAATTGTCAAAAAGCTCAATGAGGAGACGAATAAGGAAGATTTACTGGGAATCGCTTCGGGATATGTTCTACAAGAGAAGAGATTACACTGTTTCAAGAAATCCTCATCGTTCAATGCTGGGGGACATGGTCCAGAAGTATTCCTTGACAATGAATGGATTGGAAGAAGGTTTCAAGTGAAAGATACTGTCAATCAATTCAATTTCAATTTGGATGTGTATATCAAGGAGAAGGAGTTGGGAGAGATATTCGATGAGGAAATGTTGAAAGAATATCCTAATTCTTTTGTTGGACACTTTTTCGCATGAACTAATCAAATTTGATTCTTAAATAAAGCGTTTACGTTGGAATATTCTTGTTCAATGTGTTTCTCCTTCTGTTTTCCTTTTATAAATTTGAAAAGTTTGACCCGGTCGTACAGTGTTCTTTTTACAGTGGAAAATGGTCAGCTTTGAATGATTACCGAGGTATTAGGAATGATTACTTCTTGTGAAACATTATTGCCCCTGTTGCAAAAAACTAGGTACTCTTTTTGTAGGTGGTTACTCTTTTGTCGGGAGTTGTCTACGAGTTACGATTGCATGAATAGGAAAACGCCAGTTTGTTAAAGGAGGACTGAAGTAATATTTTTTTTTCAGATTCTGATACTTCAGAAAATTCTGAGCAACTTTCATCATTGGAGCATATGCTAAAAATCGCTCTAAACGCCCTTAATTCACGTTTTCCCGGCTGAAAAGGAACTTTCGTGGAAGAGTTTTCCCAAGCGAATTTCTTCCACCGTGTAGTCCTCTCGGACAAAATTTTTTCTTTTTATTTTTCGATTTCTCGTTTTCTTGCTTTTTTCAACAAAATTTCGAGTTTTTTTCAATTTATAACGTATAAAAATGAGAAAAAACTCGAAATTTTGTTGAAAAAAGCAAGAAAACGAGAAATCGAAAAATAAAAATCAGACTTGCAAGATTCCGGGCCGGCCCGCCGGCCCGGCCCGGCCCGGCCCGGCCCGGTCGGCCCGGATTTGAATTTTTGAACTTTTTTCACTACAATTTTTTGTTCAAAAATTTATTTTCTGAAAATTTTTCATATTTTTCCTCAAGTATATTTTTCAAAAACCTTCGAAACCTACAAAAAATTGTTTTTAAGAAATATTTTTCAAAAAAAAATCGGAAAATTTTCGAAAAAAAAATTTGAATTTTTTTCAGTACTGAACTTCCGGGCCCACCGGGCCGGGCCGGGCCGGGCCGGGCCCTAGAAATTTTCATTCCGGCCCGGCCCGGCCCGTTGCAAGTCTGCTTTTGAGCCGGGAAAACGTGAATTAAGGGCATTTATAGCAATTTTTAGCATATGCTCCAATGATGAAAGTTGTTCAGAATTTTCTGAAGTATCAGAATCTGAAATAAAAAATATGACTTCAGTTCTCCTTTAATTTTTTCCACTGAAATCAAATATTTTGAGAAAAAAATACTTTCACAAACCATAACATTTCGAGAATACAAAGCACACTCACGCAAAAATTCGCATAAAATGGTATAATTTTTGCTCAAAATGCACGCTCTACCCAGAAATTCGAAGGTTTTGCTGTTCAGGGTTACTGTAGCTGACTGTATTTTACTGTAGATGAACTACTGTGAATGATAGCAGAAAAGTTTTATGAAAATAACTGTTTTGAGGCGAAAACGTGGTTTTCAGCCCTGAACTTAGATGTTCTTCTTTTTTCGTGACAAAAGACGCCTTTAAACTTTTCTCACTACAGCTTTCACCGTCAAAAAATACTGTAGTTCCGAGCCGATTCTCAGATTCTAGATATCGGGAGTACATACACACACTCAAAACTATGAGAAAATTCCAAAATTTCAGATTCAAAAGTACCGAATTCTTGATGAAAATTCCAATTTTGATATTTCTCTAGAAACTGAAATTTTCGTCATGAAACTTAAACAACTAGATTCGGCGTGTCGAGAGCTTTCAGATGACTATAATCACGCCTAGTTTCGAAAAATTCCATTTTTTCTGGACGGTGGTCTAGAAATTTTAAATTGGTGACGATGGACTAGAAACCGAAAAAGTTGATTTTAAGCAGAATTGTTATCATCCAAGAAACGCGCTCAAGGAACGCCAGTTAACTCTTTTTTAGCGGAATTTACAGTTTTCCAGTCTGTTTGTGCATCTTTTTTGGAATAATATGGAACTCAATCCCTAAAAAATATAGCGGCGCCCTGTAATAGAACGGCACCCCTAGACATCCAATATAACGGCATGCCGTCATGTACAGTATTTTCGGTATGTCCTGAAAAAGTCAACACATTTCGATTTAAGACCCCAATTCCAATTCCATTTTCCCATGCTCTCCCCCGTAGAGTGCCGGCCTCTTGGTTCCCGTTACTATGACAATAGGTGTATATATATCAAATCAACGTTTGGTGCTCTTTTCTCTTCTCATAATCCCTCATTTCTGCGTCTCTCCTCTCTCCGTTATCTCTAATTTCATCCGTTTCGAAAAGGAGAGGTAACACCCGAGATTAGTCGAAGAAAACCTAACTCAATCCATATTATTCTTCTCTTTTGACGATTTTTCCGCGTGGAAGATGATGCGTACCGATGAAAACATACAACGATACGATGTAAGTTTCTAGAAGAAATTTCGAAATTTCAGAGAGAATCAGATGACCGAAAAGGCATTTATAATTATAGATTTATGCATGATAAGGTTCGGTATCTAGGTAACGGGAAAAGAAGGCGCCTGAAAAATATGAAAAATACTTGTGTTTTTCAGTTTTTTCTCTAGTTGAATGCTGAAAAAATTGAGACGGAATATTTGATTTCTGTGAGTATAGGTGGATATGGCTTCTATTTGTTGTTGACGTCACTTTTTGGATTTGGGATTTCACAACTAATGATTTTTCGAAAGTAGAGTACATTGTTATAATCAATTTTTCCAACTCCGGGACGTTTTGAAACCAGGCATTTTGAAACCGAGTAATATAAGCTCGGCATAGTTCTTAAAACTGCGCTTCACCAAAATGTCCTTGAAAAATGTATATTTTTGAAATTTTGGAACAAGACGTTTCGACACAGTTCAAGTTCAGTGTCGTGATGTCTTGGTTTCAAAACGACAATTTGTAACCAGTCGTTTTGAAACCGAGACATTTGGCAACCATGACTTGACATAAGATCCTCTTAAGAAAATGCTTTCGAAATGTCTTGGTTTCAAAACGCCGCCAATATTGGGTTCATGAATATGCTCAAAAAACCTTGAACTCTTGAAAAACATTCCAATCAAAAAAAATAACCGAGACTGACATTGATTTGTGTTGTGCATTCAAAAACCACCACGCTAATCAGATTTCCATCCAGCCGTGATACTACATATGTGACTTTCGTATTTTAAAGTTCCACTCTATCCCCTTTTTCTCTTTTTTCATCTTTCAACAATCATTTGATTAGTTAGAGGTACTTGAAAAAGTGTTGAATCTCTTCAGTTTGAAAACGGAGTTGATTTTTTCGTGTCCGTTTGAGCCAACTACTTTCAAGCACTTGTTGGAGCTCTGAGCCAGAAAATTTAGCTCACATTGTTCATAAGTTTTTGATATTTTTGTGGAGACGGTGCAGAAAAGATCAGTGCACAAAACTCTGAGTTTAAAGGCGCATCTAACTTCATATTTTTGAAATAAAGGGTACAATTTCAAGTACATATTTTTGTGTTTCAAAGAACGTTCTTTAAGGTTCAAAATGTTCATAACTCTCAATTTTTTTAAACCTTTGCTATTGCCAAAGTTTGGAAGGAAAAAAGTTCTGGAGGTTTTTACGGAAAATGCCCTAAATTTTGTTTTAGAGATAATCACACATTAAATTTTGGGGAACACAGATTCATAACCCCGCCCACTTATGTTTAAAGCATAATTTGAGACCATATAGGTTTATATAACTTTATGGTTACTACGTCTAAATATCCTTACTAGGCAAAAATATACGAACTTTGGTCTTTTTCAGTTGAAAATGGACAACTTTGAGAGTGTGTCATAGTAAAACTAACTGTCCCACAAAATAACTTTTTATGGATCTAATAGACCAAGAATAGAACTTCATTTTCGTAGTTGACAACTTTTTTGTACGGGCACTCCCTAGCAAGTTACATGTCGATAAAAGTAATTTCTCTCTCAAATCGATCAATTTCAGTGCAAAGTAGTGCGATTTTGGAGCTCACAGGGGTGCGCGAAGCAAGATCGTTTAAACGCGCTCCGTCGCTCAGCGGTTGGCACGGTGCCAAAAACAGACTTGGCTGAGTGCCAAGTTCAAGTTTAGCGTGTATTTGTCGTATCTTTCAATGAAAAACGCGATGCACACGCAACGCCACTGGCGCGGTAAATTCAAAACTTTTCGTTGCGGACCTTACGTCTCCCACCCCTGTGTGAGCTGTCCACATAAAATTACTATAACTCTCTTTTATCAATTCTTTATTCCATCTTCTTCTGATTTTAAACTTTTGCCAGTGTCCGTGAATGCTAGTCAATGTGTATCGTCATCTAATTTTTCATTTTCATTTCAATTTAGTACTCCCGATAATATACACACAACGTAGCGTGACGGTGTCCGATTTCCGTTGTTAGATCAGGAGTCAATTTCTTTTTTTTTGACACAATTGTAACATTTTAGAAAGGTTTAAAGCATGTTGTTTTTTTTCAATTCTCGTACTCCTTGTTTATTCCAGGTGCCCGTCCGTGAGTATCGTATGCTCGCAGCCACTACCGAAGTGGACTATCCGTACTTTCCATTCCGAATATCGATTGATTTTGTGCTAGTTCACAATGCCTCGGAATCACATTCCAAAGGAAAATATCGAGAGTTTTTCGAGAAGGCTGTGCAGAAGGAGGGTCTGATCATCCGTCATCAGATGTCTGGGCAGACTCATTTCACGTTGATTTCCACTCCGTTTCACCGGTTGTCAAGGGAAGCCGAGTCGTCCCAAATGTGTTTTCCGTTGAAAGATGTGAGTTTATTTTTATTAACAGTGCCGTGGCGCAAAAGTATACGAACTTTGGCCGTTTTCAGTTGAAATTCTCAAACTTTGAGAGCGTGTCATGGTAATTCTGATGGTCACACCAATTAGGTTTTCAATGAATCATACAGATCAAAAGCAGATCTTCATTTTTGTAGTTGACAATTTTTTTGTACGGGCACCCCCTAGAAAGTTATGGTCATTTTGAGAGGACAGCTTGACAACATCACTGAAATCGGTCGATTTGAGGGAGGAATTACTTTGTCGTTACGTAACTTGCTAGAGAGTATCCGTACAAAAAAATTGTCAACTACAAAAATAAAGTTCTATTTTTGATCTGTAGGATCGATTAAAAACCTACTAGGTGTGACAATCAGAATTACCATGACACACTCTCCAACTTGGACAATTTCAACTGAAAACTGCAAACGTTCGTATATTTTTTGCAGGGTACTGTACATTTTTTATTTCAGTGTCAAGTGAAACCTGGAATGCCGTCCTGCTGTATTCCACTCTCCAAAATATTCGTGACCGATGACACAGTCCGTTTCATAAATGCACCATTCCAACGGAAGCATGGTGCTCTTTTTGTTAACTATCATGATGAAAAATCATTCTTTACACCTGCCCAAAGAGGATACTTAACCTATCAGATCCTTACAAAGATCGATATAAGTAAAGATTTGAAGCACGAGAGACTCGGAGATTCACAAGATCTCCCTGAGCAGTCAACGACTTCTATCACTTCAGATGAGCAGTTGAGGAGGAAGGGATTGACGTGGCTTCTGATGAGAGATGTTTATGAGGAAGCGTTTGTGCTCCATGCACCGAGCAAGGTGAGTTGGATTTAGGGGTTTTGGAAATAGGAACACCTTATCAGTATTGTTTCAGGAAGAACCATATTTCAAAGCGATGCAGAATGGGAGTGTCAAGACTTATAATGAGGTTATTTCGGAAATTGAGTTGGATCCGAGGAAAAGTTTGAGCAATGCTTGGGAACGGTAAGACGTTTTTCGTATATGGAGTACAAGAATGGTGCAAATGCGCTCTAATGATAAGAACTTGAAATTTCGAATAACCTTCAATCTAGCTACGTATCACCGCCATCGCGGAACTGGTGGCCGTGAGCCGATACTCAGCAAATCTGGAATCAGTTCAAGCGCATGGTGTGAAAAATGAGCTCGTTGGATGGTGTCGAGTAACTGTGCTCTAATGAGAAGTGCATTATTACCGGAAAGCTTGACACCATGCCAGAATACACAAAACGTTACTGGTATGAATCAAAACGGTCCCTTAATAAGAACCGTCAAATCTAGGTATTAGCACGGCAGCCTTCTTACAACCGCGCTCCACCGAAATTCCCGTGTCTCTTTTTCTCTAAGTCTCTCAATTTTGCACACAATTTCCTTCGGTTTCGGTAGAGCGCAGTTGTAAAAGGCGAGCCGTGCTGATAACCTTTAACCACTTTTGATTCATACGGTTTCGATCCGGGTAGTTCTAACTCGGGCGATTCAGAAGCAGCACCAGAACACTGTGATTTTTTTTGCGAACACGACATTTCAAGTCTGTCATAATTTATCATTGGAGCGCACTTGTCTTGTTTCAAATAAACCTTCTTTTCTCTCCCAGCTGGTACAAATTCCAACCTCTCAACAAGATCCGTGACTACTTTGGTGAACAAATCGCTTACTACTTCGCGTGGCAAGGCACATTCCTAACACTTCTCTGGCCAGCTGTCATATTTGGATTCATTGTTTTTATTTATGGGTTTGTTGATAGGTAAGTGCTTTTAGGATCTCAAACACTCTATCTCTATTAATTTTCAGTATAAGCAGCTCCCCTCTTGACTGGAACCACTGTAAAGTAGTGAAATTCAACGGGGAGACTGAAAATGTGGCATGTGGAATGAGGAATGGGTAAGTCTCTAGTGATGATAATTAGAAAAAATCATAAGTGTATTCAGACTAACTCTGTTCTTCTCCATGCTAACCCAATGGTTTATGAGCTCATTCGACACAAAAATGAATGCATTTTTCGCAGTTTTTATGTCAATTTGGGGTAAGTTTTAAAGAAGAGTGTACTTTACCACAAGGAGTTTTCCAGGAAGTGTGTTTGTCCAAATCTGGAAACGCAACAACTCTGTGTTGTCTTATCAATGGAATTCAGATGATTTCCATGCAATCGAGCCGGATCGTCCAGAATTTAGAGGATCGAAAATGAAGGAGGTTAGTGGATACCGTAAAACCTCTAATAGAGGAATAGAGTCTATTTAACGCAGTATATCTTTTTTCTCAAAAGAGATATCAAAAAGTAGCCAACAGACAAAATGTAGCTGAATATGTTGTATAGGAACGCCTACGTGAAACCCTAGTCACGTGCCCCGGTTATTCTAAGTATTCATTTCCCTTAGAATTCAGTTCTTAATAAAGTAAAGAGTAAAGAACCACGTATATCGTCTCTCTCTCCGATAGAAAGTAGCTATACAATATTGGCGATCAGGAATCAAAGAACAAGACGCAGTAGAGCAATATGGGAAAACCAAGTGGAGGCAAAGAAGTGAAGACAGAAGATGTGTTGGGAGGAATAATGCAGCAGTTGACGTTGTTGAATGAGAGATCAGAACAGTTAATGGAGGAGAATCGTGAGTTGAGAGCAGAGCAACGAGCCGTAGCAGGTAGATCGAGTGAGAAGAGTAATGCTCGCCTAATGGCCGAGTTATCGAAAAGAATTCCAAAATTCTCGTATTCCTTGTCGGAGCCAGACTCCTTCAAGAAATGGATTGCGCGAAATGAGTTGATTTTCACGGAAGATGGAGCAGATTTGACGGAGAGAGAACGTACGAGATTGTTGATTGGATGTTTGGAGGAAACAACATACCAGAGATATATAGATGCGCAGAGAGATGAGACGGATGTATTCGATATTGGATATGAGAACACTGTGAAAGCGTTGCACAAAGTATTTGGAGGACATAGAAGTATGATGATAAAGAGACAGAAGTGCTTGGAGATAAGTCGTTCGAGTGGAATGTATGGAGACCCGTTGGAATATACTAATAGTGTTGGAGAGGCCGTTATGGAAGCGAAGTTGTCGAGTATGACGAGTGATGATTGGTCGATTTTTCTGTTTCTTCGTGGATTAGACATGCCTGGTGATGCTAAAGCAAAAGTTTGGTTGATGCAGTTCGTGGAACAAAGTGAGAAAAGTGGTCAGAAGTTGAAATTGGCAGATGTGCATGATGAGTGGTGTCGCTATATGCAACTAAAAGTGCAAACTGAGGTAGTGTCAAGCACCACCGCGAACCCTCATGGAGAAGTGAATGTTTGTGCCATCGAAAATCGAGACGAGAGAAGAAGTGAGCACAGGACGAGTAGTTACAGAGGTGGCTTCCGAGGAAGAAGAGAAAATTTTGGGAATCGAGTCCTGACGTGTTATGCATGCGGAGAAGCTGGACACTTCTCATATGAATGTCCTAAGAGAACAAGTGAGCGGAATCGAAGTGATAATCGGAATGTGAATAAGAAAGAGCCAGAGAGTAGGAAAGTGAACACGATTACGATTCAAACAATACAAGTTGATGGAGTGACTACCGAGGGTCAGACTCGCCCGAGAATGACGGTGAAGGTTGAAGATAAAATGTTGGAGTTTCATTTGGATACGGGAAGTCAGATTACGTTGATTAGTGAGAAGAGTTGGAAAGAGTTGGGAAGTCCATCATTGAGTGAGGTTCCTTTCAAAGTGGCATGTGCCAATAGAACGGAGTTGGTTGTGAAAGGAAGAGTGAGAGTTAATTTTGAGTTGAAAGGAGTTACATACAGTGACTATGTCTATGTGACAAATCGAGATATGAATTTGATTGGAATGAGTTGGTTATGTCAGTCGCCCGAAATAGAAGCAGTACTTAAGGACATGATAGCGAACAGTGAGATTGAGGAAGTTGAGGAAGGAGAGCAGACGTCGCGGACGAGTCAGTCGAGTGCAAGAGTTAATCAAGTAAGAGAGATGTCCAAGAGAGAGAAGAATTCGAAGATAGTCGGAAGAAGAGAATGTTATCGTTGTGGTGGAAGACACGTTCCAGAAAGATGTTGGACTGAAAAGAAAGAATGTTACCAGTGCGGAAAGAGAGGACACATTGCAAAAAGATGTCAGTCGGAGAAGATGTTCTGGAATGGTGGGAATGAGAAAATGAGAGGACGACTGAACCATGAAGAGAAGGAGAAGTTCGGGAAAAGAGAAGATAACGGAGAGAACTTTCATGGAGTTTGTCCACTAAAAGTTAATATTCCAGGCTCGGCCTGGAACAACAGATCAGCAGCAGGCAGTCGAGGTTGGCGTGATACTGGATATGGAGTCGGGAGAATGAGAACACGCACACCTTTGATGAGAAACAACTTCTGGATGCCGAGCCGCGACAAGGAAGGATGGTTTTACATGTCGGGTCGGAAGCTTCGCTGGATTTTGGAAGAAAAGTCGAACAGAGCGAACTTTTCATATTGTGGGGGAGGTGTTGTATAGGAACGCCTACGTGAAACCCTAGTCACGTGCCCCGGTTATTCTAAGTATTCATTTCCCTTAGAATTCAGTTCTTAATAAAGTAAAGAGTAAAGAACCACGTATATCGTCTCTCTCTCCGATAGAAAGTAGCTATACAATAGAATATTTATAAAATATTTCATCAGTTGGAAAAAATTTGATAGCTCTCAAGGCAATTGAGATATTGTGCTCCAAACTTTTGCTATAGGGGCCCCTGTGGTTTCAACAGCGCTCTATCAAAACATAGTATTAGTTCAGTGGAGCGCACTTGGGAATATGGTGACCCGCTTGTAAAAGTAAAAGGAAAAGATAAAATTTTACGGACCCAAACAAGTTGTGTACCAGAGCTGTGGGGAAGTAAAATCTTCAAAACGAAAGTCGGAAGTCGGAAGACTTATGAAAATTATAGAAAACGGAAGTCGGAAGTCGATTTTGAAAATGACAAATTTGAGGAAATTTTTTTTCATACAAAATTTCATCATAAACCACCAAAATTTAGCAGAAATTTCCGTCGAGAATTGAAAAAAATTCTGATCATTTTTCACGGAAGTCGGAAGTGGGAAGAAAAATTTTAACGGAAGACGGAAGTCGAAGGAAGGAATTCCGCACAGCTCTGTCGTGTACTATAAAAATATTTCTTTAAAAAATGCAATTGACTGATTCAGATCTAGAAATTCAACCATGTGGAGCTATTTTTGTAATAGGCCAAACCTTTCTGCGGTATTGCCTGGATTCAAAACCAATTCTAGAACTGGTACAAATCAGAATTGAAAAAAAAACCAATGATTAGACACAGTTGCTGCTAGACGTATTTCTGATGGTTCTAATTCTTACCAGTTCTTGTTTGGGCGGTCTTGTTGTCCGACAAATAATTCCCAAATCTATAAGAACCCCATGTCAAAAACTAAGGTCCTAAACTAATCTATAGTGACAGTTCTCAAATTTGGTTGAAAGATGCAATTATTTAAATCTCCAGGACCCAATCACCGGTGAAGACATCTGGATATCCCCTGCCCTGTTCCGTTACCTGAAAATGATAGGCTCCTTCTTCTTCGTCTCATTCTCCATGCTCATCGTCATCCTCTCCCTTATGCTCGTAACTCTTCTCAAAATCTGGATGGTCTACAACTTCCAATGCACCAAAGAGTATACATTCCATTGTTGGCTCTCCGCCGCATTCCTCCCTTCAGTTCTCAACACATTATCCGCAATGGGTCTCGGTGCGGTGTACAGTAACCTTGTCGCTCGGTTCAATGCGTGGGAGAATCATCGAACGGAATCAGAGCATAATAATAGTTTGATAGTGAAGATATTCGCTTTTCAAATGGTCAACACTTACACTTCGTTGTTCTACGTGGCATTTGTAAGACCAGAGAGTCATGGGTTACAACCAAATGGGCTATTCGGGCTTGGAAAGGAATTCAAGGATACGTGCCTTGATGACACGTGTAGCTCATTGCTAGCTCTACAGCTGTTAACTCACACATTAATCAAGCCGGTTCCCAAGTTTTTAAAAGATGTTGTGATACCGTAAGTCTTTCAAGTGCGCTCCATAGATAACAAAAGTAAGTTCAGTTACTTCGTGAAACTCTTCCGCCTTCGTATGTATACAAGTAGAACCGAAGCGACAAGAATCGAAGCCGAGGAGGATGATCAAGCGAATGTGCTTGTTAGGTTTGTATGCAAATGCGCTTCATTGATAAATCATAAGTCATTTCCAGAGAATGGCTGAAACCAAGTGCAGGTGACTTTGTGTTGTGGGAGATGAACGAAAAGATTATAATGTTTGGAACCACTATGATGTTTGCATCCTTATTCCCTTTGGCACCATTGCTGGCACTGATGATTGGATTTGTGGATATGCGAATAGATGCTCATCGATTGATTTGGTTCAATCGGAAGCCTATTCCAATGATTACTAATGGTATCGGAATCTGGCTTCCCATTCTCACATTCCTTCAATATTGTGCGGTTTTTACTAATGCTTTTATAGGTAAGTCACACTGGAGCGTGTCTTCTTAGTTTTGAAAAAATTCTACGATAAACTTTTCAGTTGCCTTCACCTCGGGTTTCTGCTCAACATTCCTAGCTGACAACGAGTATTGTACGGTTCAAAACCGGCTGATCATTGTGATCGTGTTCCAGAATCTGGTATTCGGGCTGAAATATCTTTTGTCAAGTGTGATCCCCTCAGTGCCAGCGTCCATTAAAGTTGCATTACGGAAGGTATGTCTGTCTGTCTATCTGTGTATCCCGATGTCCATTTCTTTTTAGAAGCGATACGTGGTCGCTCATATCATGGAGAAAGGAGATGTTCCCCACAAGACTCGGATCAAGAAGCGGACCCGGATAGCCAAGTTGGCATGGATCACGTCTAATCAACGAGTTCAGCGTGGCAAGAAGAAGGAGACACCACTGAAGAATAAGAGGCTTCTGGCGGAAGATTGATAATTTGTACATTAGAGCGCATTTATGTATTTGTTAACCTCTTTATATATCAATAAATATGTAGTGTTTGTTATACATAGACTGTATGTTCTTGTTTGAACTGCCGCGTTGTCCATTTTTGAGAGACGCAGGAAGGTGAAGGAATCGGGGTGATACTTGTGGAATAGTTTTGCAGTTCTGTACAGTTTTTGCGAAATTTGGCAAGATTTTTTTCAAATCAAAATTAATTCTTATTGGTAAAAACCGTATTTTGCAGTTTTCTTACCGTAAACTGCGCTCCACCAAGATTCCCCTGGAAACGCCCACAAATTTTCTTTGTTTCGGTAGAGCGCAATTGTAAGAACTGTGCTGTTACGGTAGTGTGAAATATTTTTTAACCTTTTCGTTTTCCTATTTGCTATCCCTTTCTTTTCCCTATCCAATCCCTTTAACCTATATTCAACGTTTTTCTTTTTCGAGGTCAACCCGAAATGCGGCGTTCCATCACTACTCGACAACTTCCATTTCTTCTTCTTCTCCTCTCCACAGTCTTCGTCGTCGCCTTCGCCAAAATCGATCACGTAAAGGAGAAGAGGACGGAAACGCACGGAGATGCCACTAAATTAAAAGCGAAAGAGGCGCCGGAGCATATTGACCACAAGAAATTGTGTGAGTGAGCTCACTGGCTGGAGAGCCTTTTTAGAATATGAGAATTTTTATACCACCGAAATTCTCTTGGGAAATTTACTTTTTTCCAGTCACCGAAAACTTCAAGCAACGTCGTTCTGAACACAAAGCCGCTATCGAATCGATCAAAGGAATCGGAAAGGATAAGACACGTTTATTCTTGGAAGATGTAAATGAAATTTCTATTTTCGAAAAGTTATTATTCTTTTTTTCGTTTTCAGCTGCTGAAAAACATCAAAAACTTGCTGAAAGAGTCGCGTGAGACACTCGAACGTACCGCCCATCTCCCCGATTCGCCGTTCCCGCATAGCAGTGATTTGTTGAAAGATGCACTTTCGAAGGTAGCTTTAAAAACAATTTTCTGAAAATTTGTAAAAATTCGAAAATTCCAGCTCCATGAGAACACCGCACTCTTCACTGATCTCTCGTTGGCTTTCTCGAAGTTTTTCGAGACAAAAGTTCAAAAAGATCGGAAATTGAAGACACTTCTCGTGGGGGCCTACAATTATTCGATTAAAACTGGAATTTTCGATTCGGAAACCGAGAAGAAGGTGAACTTGATGGCTCAACAACACGAGCTAATTGAGAAAGATGAGAAATTCTTTAATTTGTACGATAAGGAGCGAGTGAAGGAGGATATGGAAGCAGAAGAGACACAGAGAAAGCAGAAAAAATCGAAAAAAGCTGAAAACAAGCAACCAAAGGGGGAATTATGAAATTCACCTGATATATAATTCGAATTCGTAATATTTTCTAGCTCAAGATACTCTTTCTCTTTTTGTAAATAACCTTTGCATAATTTCTTAAAATCCTTGATACTCTAAATAGTTGCTGTCGCCATAATTTGTTTTTTTTTAGTGCAATTCGATATTTTGTGTATAAAATTCAGTCATTTTATGTTTTTCTAAACAAAATTTCAACGGTTTTCACCGTTTTCTATCTTTTTTGCTTTTTTTTCTTCGTTTTATTCAGAAAATTCTACTTGAAAGCAGTGAAAATCGAGATTTTAAAACCGAAATCGCTCGACAAAGAAATCATAGTTTTCCACAGTAAAAAAGTTTTCGTGGTGAGACCATGTCAAAGAAATCAAAGATGCCCCTTGGAAATTGGCGCGAAAGTTAAAAAACAGTTATTTGAAACTGCTGCCAATCGCAACCGATTGCAGTCGGATGTTTTGTTATACTTAAAACTTGCTTTATCGCAATCGCATCTCTCAAAATTCGAGATAAAATTGTCTTCGAATCCCTCAACTCTTTATATTCCAGGGTTCTTTTCTACCGGTGACTCCTCTTCCTTTCTCAAAATGACGACTCCAAAATACAATTTGACGGAACTCCGAAATCTACAGGAGGACGATGAGTTAGATCTGTCGGCTTCTGCAATTCAAGATTTCCCGAAAGCAATCACCCAATTGACACGGTTGACCAAATTGGATTTGAGCTCGAATCGAATCGCTTTCCTGCCAGAATCGTTCTGCACGATGGATAAACTCATTCGGTGAGTAAGATGTGATAGAATTTTTGGAAAAATAAACAAAAAATTTTAAGGCTGGATCTCGGAAACAATCAATTGCATCACCTTCCCGATGGAATTGGTCTTATGAAGAGTCTTCAGCATCTCAACCTGTACAATAACAAGTTGGAAGTAAGGAAATATCGATTAAGTTATAAATGCTGATCTAAAATTTCTCAGGACCTCCCGCTATCCTTCGGAAACCTCAAATCCTTGAAATGGTTGGATTTGAAGAAGAATCCAATCAATAAGCCTCTGCTCGCCATCGCTGGAAACTGTGGAACGGATGCAGAGTGTAAGACAGCTGCCAAGCAAGTTGTCAATGTCTATATGGGCGAAAAGCAAAAGGAATTCGCTCATAAAAAGGCACAGGAGGCGAAGTTGAAAGAGAAAGTGGCAAAAGCTCAGCAGGAGGAGAAGATTCGAAAGCATCAGGAGAAGAAACAGAAGGAGGCGGAGATGAAAGCGGGTAGGTTTGAGAGAAATCGGAAGAAAATCTTTAGGAGAAACAGGTGAAATGTCGTGGAAAAATGTGATTTTCAGGTTTAAAAGTAGGAGAAATTCTTATTATTTGCAGTCTTTTCGTACTGCAAGCACGCCACGTATCCAAAGTAGCCATTTCTTTTCCGCGTTCTCGTCTGCGCCTTTAAGGTAATCGCGGCGAGACCAGCGCTTTTTTTGGAGGGAAGGTTAAATTTTCGAAATTAAACTTTTTAAAATTCCCTCCAAAAAAATGCAAACTTTGGACACTGCATTAGCAAACCAGCTCGTCATTCCCTTGAAAATCAAAGTTTAAAAGAGAAATTTATACCAAAATGTAGATCTTGGCGAGATCTACATTTTCATATATTTTTCTCTTCGAAATTTCAACTTTGAAGCGAGTGGCAAGTCGACAAAAATTCCACGTGGCATTCCTGTGGATTAGCTCTCTCTCTCTCTCTATAGAGATCTCTAACAAAATTTACATATTCCATCTCAAGATAATCCTTTCTCTATTTCTCCTCCCCTTCTACAGCCGGATAATGAAATGGAAAAACGAGAGAGCAGGTGGCGAATGCACCGAGCATCTGTCATTCCCATCTCCCTCTCTCCTTCTGGTCATTTTCTATTCCTTTTGTGTTCAAATTCGCCCTCTCTTCGTCTTCTCTCTTTCTCCTTCTCTGCCATCATCATCGACAACGTCGTCTTCTTCCCATGCCTTGTCTTCATAAGAGCTCCAGGAGAGAAATAGCGAGGAGAAGTGAGAGACGCAGAGGTGACAGAGCGGCACTCGTCGCTCCGTTTTTTTCTTCTCGTCTTTCAACCACTTCTTACTTTTTTGCTATAGTAGTTTTTCGTGATAATTTTTTGCTTTTTTCACTTTTTGCATCAAAAAATTGTTTTTTTCTTGGTTGTGCTGCTTTGTTTCTGTATACATCTGACGCATAGCAAAATTGTAGTTTTTTCAGAAAAAAAAACGTACAGTTGGTGGATTGTTCAAAGTTCTACCTGATCCAAAAACTTGGTTTTTGCTCCCATCTATCACATTTCTTACCCTTCAACTGCTAAGGTCTTTCGCACTCTTTTCTCTCTCTCTCTCTCTATCTTGCAGTTCGATTGCACAACTGACCACCCCAACTACTACCAACAGAGACACACAGAGACACGCAAAAACCAAAAAATGGGAGATAGTACGGATCTCCGGAGAGACCACAGACACTTGAGAGAGAGAAAAAGCGCCTGTCCGACCTCCGTTGTGGTTGACCCCTTCGAAGAGGTGACTCCCTTTCTCTCTCTGTTTAGTTTTCGAAACGAAACGATTGGATAATACAATACAAATTGTTGTTTTTCGTCATCGCTTGCAGTTCGTTTGCAGTTCCGAACGTTTTTATCTTTTTCTCCTCTAAATAGATGATGACTTAATGAGGATAATCGTCATCATTACCAGCTACTAAATCACTTTCCAAGATTTACAAGATGTGTCTCTTGCCAACTCTTATCAGATCGCACCGTCTTCGTGGCTATTCGAATTGCCAGTACTCAAATATTGAGGAATCTTTTTTCTTCAATGACCTATATATTTTTGATCGTCTACCAGTTTTATCTACTCTTCTCTCTTCTACCTTTTACTTCCTATCACTTTCCCAGTAATACGCGAGAAAAAGAAATATATCTCTTCCTTTCTCGATTTTTGGAGAATTTTTGATTGACACGGCGACATCTTTGGTATTTTTCGTGTTTCTTTGACACAGGGGTGCGAGGCGTAAGGTCCGCAACGAAAAGTTTTGAAATTACCGGCCGAGTCGCGATGCGTGTGCGTCGCGTTTTTCATCAAAATATACAACAAACACACGTTAAACTTGAACTTGGCACTCAGCCAAGTCAGTTTTTGGCACCGTGCCAACCGCTGAGCGACGGAGCGCGTTTAAGCGACCTTGCGTTTTGCAGCCCTGTGCTTTGAGAAAAAAGCGCAGAATAAAGTGATCGCACCGAGACCCACTCTTTAAAAAATCCCATGCGCCTTTAAATGTACAGTTTTTCTTCCGTCGAAATAAAAAGGAAATTTTACATCACTTTCGAATAAAAACTTATAATTTTTGTTGACGTGTTGACCCTCCACGTCTTAATTTTTTGTTTTTCTCGAATGTTCGATGATTTTTTCCAACTCGACGCCCTCTCTCTCCCAGTTTTTCTCTTTTCTCCGCTCTTGTTTTCTTTCTCTTCTGTTATCGTTTTTGGACTGTATATTTTTCAGTTTTCTCCCTTTCTTTCAACTCGAATCGACACAGCTTTTACGAACAGGATGGCTAGTGAGTTTCAAAGATGCACTAAAAACCGCAGTTTCATTGATTTTCTCTGAGAAAAGATTGCAGAAAATTAGTTTTCCACGACATTTTACCCAAAATCACAAACAAACCGCCCTAAAAAAATGAAAATTCCGTTTTCAGAGAAGGACGCAAAGCAACGCGAGCACGCCTCGAACAACAAGTCTCAACAACACACGCCTCCACACAAAGAACATCAAAAGCCTCACAAGAAGGAGACGTCGCATAATAAGGCGTCGGATGCCAAGAAAACTGAAAAGCCACGTGGATTCTTCAGAAAGTGTAGGGTTTTTTTTCGTAATTTCCGGTCAATGCTCGCTTGTCTATTGTTCTTATCACTCTTATGCTGACGTTGACTAAACAATGCGATGTTTATTTAATTCAGTAGGTGTCGGTCTTTCTAGCTCTAAATTTATCTGAAATGATCAGAAAAGGTACTTTTGGTTTGAACCCGACCAATTTTCCCTCAACAACTTTCTATTTTTCAGTGTTCGGATTCATCTGGACGTGCTTCTTCTACCTGACACTAATCCTCGCCACCTCAAGTACCATCGCCATTGGTCTTGACTGCAAAGGTCTCGGAACTCCGATCCCAGGAACTGCTCCACTTTGCAAGGATCTCTCGCTTATCGGAACTGGAAATAAGCCATCGGCCGCATTTGTACAAAATACAAAGAAGGCGTACGGGCAAGTGCTGACCGGATACCAGTAAGATTATCGATTTTTTTTAATTAAAAATTTTAATATTTCTTTTTCAGCAACCAATTGAAACCTCATGTCGCCCCAATTCAAGCATCGATCAGCAAGCAATGGAAGCAGTTCGCCAAGACTGATATTGGAAAGAAGGTCGAAAGTATCGCATTCCAAGTTCACACATGGATTGTCGATAAGTGGGTGAAGGTTCAACGATTTGTTCAACAACAATGGGCCAAGATTCAAGCTTGGTGGAAGAGTACCGGACAGAAGCAATTCGGACCAGCTCTTGAAGGATTTATGATTGGACTCAAGATGGTATTCCAGATTGTTGCAGATATTGCTCGCCATTTTGCAGGTAACCAGTTCTAGTACATTTTTTCTCAAGCAACCTCTCAATATTCAGGTCTCCTTGTTCATTTCGTTGCTCGTGTCAAGACCTTCTTCCTCGCATGGTCTGATGGTGGATTCAATGCTGCTATGAACACTCTGAACCACTGATTCCCCTCACAATACCTTCTTCTCCCCACAACTTCCTTCTTCTCTTCCTCTGCCCCCACTACGGTTATCGCCTCGATAATTTTTGTAGTTCATCGCTCTAGTTTCTTCCCCAATTTCGTTTCTTTTTCTCTTTTTGGATATTCGATTTGTGAAAAATCTCGAGTTTTCGTAATCCCCCTCCAGAACCTTTATCTATATTTGCCCCGCCCTCCTCTCTCATGTTTCCCTTATTTAATTTATTTTCATTATTTCTTCTTACTGGTGTTCTTTTTTGATTTGTTGTTTCGTTCTGAAGCAACAATTTGATTGACAGTATTTTTGATAACTTTAATTTATATGAAAATTTATTTTAAGTATCGAGACAGTCTCAACGCAGGTTTTCACTCCCATTACTTTTCGCATTCAAAATAAAGCAACGTGTTTCAAATCAATAATTGAAGTGAAATGCCTCCACCGAATCTTCTCGAGGTGCCAGAACTTCCGCTTCAAATGATAATCGACTATCTCACTCCAGCTGCAACGTCAGTTTTCATCGCTAGCAAAGTCCAGAATTCCTTTAATTTTTCAGTGTCAATTTCGCCTTATCCAACGAAAAAATCCGCGAGTTCATCGGAACGATAAACTTGAATCTTGAAACGATTTCACTGAAAATCACAGAGAAACGCTGTTCCATCACATTAGTTTTCTTCTATTCGGAGAGGAGTCTCGTTTGGAAATTCGTCTCGACACCGTCGAATGATCGCCCGAAACCGAATTTGAAAATCAAAGTTTGCGAGAATCCGCTGGACTTTTGCATAGTAATTCGAAGTTTTTTCAAATTTTTTTGTAAATGATTTTCATTTTTCAGAAAGCAGTGAATTGGCTAACCAAGTTGACCCGTTTCCCCGTTACCAGTGTCACCATTGAGGGACCAGATTTCCAGGGAACGAGGGAACTATTGGAATGGGAAGCGATTCGGGAATGTGAACGACTTACGATGAGTTTAATCGATGAAATGACGGGAAATTTGGATGATTTCAAAGATTTGGAATATATCGATTTAGTTGGATGTGATTGGATGACACCGGAAATTCTAGAGACTTGTCGAGCCAAAACAATCTCATTGTTCTCTGTGAACTGGGCACTTGAACAAATTATTCAAGTAATTCGGAATTGGCTTGAAAGTACAGAGAACCGAAAACTGGAGTATCTTAGTGTTGCATTCAAAGACTCGCGCGATGATGCGCTGACGATTCTCGACGCATTCAACACAAAACCGTGGGATCGAATGATGAGACACCCTACTTTTCCGTAAGTTTTGCAACTATAAAAGACAATTTTTTGCTTGTTTTCAGAAGAAGAAACACCGGAGTCCCGTTAGACCTCAGCGGAGCTCGCGATATCGAACGATCGGATGGTTTTCTCGCGTCGATTCTTGTTGATAGCGATGGAGTCGATTTCGTTGTTTGGCACGACCGGTTTCCCGTGCAAGAGGAACTTTAATTGTTATTTTTCACTTTATTTTGTGAATTTTGTTGTTTTGAGTCAAAAAATAGATTCTTATTACCATTTTCAAATCGAGAGAAAGTTCTCTTTTACTATTTTCTCTTCACAATATTGTAGAAATATTGGTTGGACCCGGCGATGAATCTCTTCTCCACAAAATACGGATCCTCTCCACTCGGCTTGTACTCCGATGAGCAGTTTTCACTGTCGTAAACCTCTTCGACTCCACCTACAAAGCTCTTGTAGAGAGATGCTTGTAGAGAAGATCCGCGTCTAATGCTAACTTACTGGAACTCGAGGAATCCCATGATGAAGATTCTTCTCCTTCCTCCAAATCTCTCACTCTGTCAAAGTCGGAGCCGTCCTCGAGGCTAGAGTCTTCATTGATCAGTTTGACAATTTTTGCACCCATTTTCGCAAAAAGTTAAGGAATGGGAACAATGGGAAAAAGAATTATTGAGAGTTCTATTTCTTCACGTTCGCGTTCGTGAAGCTACTCGGACAATTATATATTTAGATTTTTGCCTCAACGGATATCCCCGAAGAGGCGGTTGCAAAAATTTCGTTTATTCGACACACTCTTTCGAGAGATCGAAACGACAGCTAACCTTGGTTAAACTGGGTTAAAACCAATTTGAGAAGCGAGAGGACGGACTATATGTTCCGCTGTGTACCGACACCTTGCGGGTTCCGCCGACCGCTATGTTTTGTGTGCGTTGTGACTCCGCCCACTTTTGTGCGTTGAAAGTGTGTGCGCGCGAAAACGGCGATTTTGAAATTAAATTTTCTTTTTTTTCTGTTTTTTCAGTTCAAAAGCCATTTTGCTGATTTATTCCTCAAAAGTGCGGTTTCCCGATAAAAAGTTCACTATTTTTTTGCAGTAATTCATTGCTTTCAATCTATTTTACGGTTTTTTTCGATTTTTCTTTAAAAAATCGTTTTCCCAAGATTTCCAATAATGTAATTATTTCAGCCAGATGAATGTGCTCATTCAGGGAGCCGTTCAAGCTCTCGGATACTGTGAAGATGGAAAATATCACCGAGAACCTGACTGTTATGGTAATTTTCTTTTTTTTTTTTGAAAAAAAACTGAAAAATTCTCATCAATAAATTTTCAGAAACCATCCGCGACTTGATCAGATATCTACGCGAAGATGGCGAAGACTACACCGCCCGTATCGAGTGTGGACGACACAATTTGGTGGAGCATGATTTGGTGCCGATGGTGAAATGTGAGGATTTGAGTGATGACGAGTTTGATATTGCAATCAGGTAACTATTTCTGAAAATTTCTGAAATAAAGAAAGTATTTCCAGATTGATGGTGAACCTCTGTCAACCCGCAATCTCCACAATGCGCGGTAAAGCACCTAGCGATCGTGACCAGTGGAAGATGTACTGGGAGCTCGAGGAGAATCTGCGTCGCGCGAAAAACGCCTTCACCGATGCCTACTTTTTCACTGCAATCAAAAAACGAATCGATAATTATTTCATCGAAACAGATTTCGATGATCGAGACGAGCGACTTCGTTTGGTTGTTGAGAGAATAGTTTTGCTCATTAAATACGTGTTTTCTATCAATCAAGACACTTCGGAAGGACGCCGGACACGTATTGAGGATAGTAGTCATGACCGGGTGATTCTCGCGTTTTTGGAATCTGGAATCGATAAAACGCTGATGCATATCGCGAATCAGCCGAGAGAAAAAGAGTTCCACATCACAATTCTCGACATTTTCGCGTTAATTCTCAAGGAGCAGTGTCCAGAGAATCTCTCAAAACCGGAAGATGATCCAGAAGTTTCTACAGCAGAAAAGAAGAAAACTGAGGAGGAATTTCGAAAAATTATCGAAAACCACGTTGTAAAAGAGACACAAAAACGGAAATCCTTCTCGAGATTCGGTGGTTCCTATACGATTAAAGGGCTGAAAGGAATCGCTTCGAATTCTACTCAAGTAGTTTTCAAGCCGATTCAAAACGTGGAAAAACACAATTTTCTGGACGAAAGGAAGCAGAAAAAACGTGTCGCTAGAAATCGAAGACCGTTTGAAATCGACTCAAATACTCATTTTGCATCGAGTGAAGTGCGACGAATGTTGCGAGATATGGTCATTCGACTCATCGAAACTTGCTTTAATCGTCTCATGAAAAGCGCAAAATCCACAGTTTTCGTGCAGGGACATGTTATTCACAAGACCTCTCAAATCAACTATTTATTTATGGTGAAATTCATCCTCCGGTTTGTCCGGATGTCCAAACAAGAGTCACTTTTCGAACGAATCTCCGAGTGCACTGGAGTAGAAGCATTCCACGAGAATAACGTCCAACTCACGGAATATGTGGAGAATGCCACGACGCTGAAAGGTGTGGAGGCGAAAAGTTACGGTTTGAAAGCCCAATATGCACTTGGAGCATACAATGAGCTAGTTCTCCTTCACAGACATATAGTGGAGTACGGGAAAGATGAAGGAGAGAAGAAACGAGCGAGAAGAGCGTTGGAGCATGTTGTGAACGTTGAGGAATATCGAGAACTGCCGATTTCTATCATGAAAAAGTTTTCGACATCGGTGCTTTCTAACAATTTCCTTCGAGAACTTGTGCTGACAACTCATCATTATATGAAGCTAGTAGAGAGATTTGTGAAGACGGGAGCTCTCAAAAAAGTCACCAAGAAAGTCAAAGTAAGGAAGAATCGCCAAAAGAAAACTTCGCCTGAAGATATACGATCGGAGTTTGATAAAATGACAGTGGATAGTTTGGAGGCGTTGTGGGAGGAGTCCAAGGAGACATTGCTTCAAATTCTCAAGAAGGAAATCCCAGAGATGGATGACATGAATCCGATAAATCCACAATTGGAAGTGAGTCCAGAGGCTCAACAGAAGTTTGCAAAGCTCTTCATTCAAAGATCATTGAGATCCAAAGGATTCCCGGCGGCTGTTGGTTTATATCATGCTTCTAGAAGAATCTGGAAGGATTCGCATAGTTTCAGTGGTCTTGAAGAGGATGCAACTGTGGAGGATGAGCTGGATGAGCTCTATCAGATTCTGAAGATGGATTTGAAAAAAGTGGCGAGAGAGTTGAAAAAGGCGGAGGAGAAAGTTGGATCCGAGTTTGATAGATTTGATAAAATGACTTCAGAAGCTATCGAATCACTTTGGGAAGATCCAAAAGTTCAGGAGCTTCTTCTCCAGATTCTCAACAAGGAAGTTCCAGAATTAGAAGACGCCAACCCTTTGAATTGGCAGTTAGAAGTCAGTCCAGAGACTCAACAACAGTTCGCAATGCTCTCAATTCAGCGAGCTCTTCGTTCGAATGATCTCCCGAAAGCCATTGGTTTGTATCATTCCTCCAGAAAGCTATGGCCAAATGAGAACTTTTTCGGAGCACCCGAGATTACTGTAGAAGAGGAAGTGACTGAGTTGGAGGGGATTCTGAAGGCAGATCTGGCGGAGGTGGTGAAAGAGATGAAGATCGCTGAAGACGTGGCAAATAGAAAGTTGGATGACGTGGATGGTGACGTGTCAAGGGAATATGGGGATGAGATGAATTCAGAAGACGAAGAGGAGACTCCTGCTTGGAAAACTGAAGAAATTGACTTCCAATTCGATCTCTATGTATCAAAATATGCGAATGCAGACGTTCTGAAGTGGTACGTCTTCTTGTTGAATGACTTCTCGAAGAACGGTGTCGATTTGAATCAAGCACTTGTCAAAATGCTGCATAGAATCGCTTTCGATCTGAAACTCCCCACAAAACTATACCAAGTCTCTCTATTCCAAGTCCTTCAAAAAGTTAATCAACACTTTACAAATCTAACGAAAGAGCTTCGGAAGACAAGTCCATTCTACGAATTATATCAATTCGGTTTCCATTTACTCAAGAAATTCTTCGCCAAATTTGCCGAAATGGGACCGGAGCTGGCGATTGAGGCGTTGTTCTGGAAGGGACCGAAGGAATGTTTCGAGATTGATAACGGATATGGATCATGGATTAAGAGCAAGGAGGCGGATATCAAAGTTTGGACGGAGGAGTTGGAATCGGAGATTCGACATTTGTATGATGAGTATACGACGGTGGAGAGTAGAGAGGATGGTAAGGGAAAATGAGATTTCAGATTTTTAAAGTTTGCAGACTGAAAAAAGCTGAAAAATCACATTTTTTGCATCGAAATTGTCTGAATATGCTCAAAAGTACTCAAATTTTGCCCCGAAACAGTGAGTTTCGTGAACCAGTGATATTTGCAATTTTGAGAGAAAATCTCAAAAAATAACGATTTTTCAAGTTTGTAGACTGAAAAAGTGCAAAAATCGCGTTTTTAGCATCGAAATGGTCTGAAAATGCTCAAAAATGCTCAAAAAGCACAAATTTTGCCCCAAAACGGTTAGTTTCGTAAAACACTGACATTTGCGATTTTGAGGGAAAATCTCAAAAAATAACGATTTTTTAAAGTTTGTAGACTGAAAAAGTGCAAAAATCGCGTTTTTAGCATCGAAATGGTCTGAAAATGCTCAAAAATGCTCAAAAAGCACAAATTTTGCCCCAAAACGGTTAGTTTCGTAAAACACTGACATTTGCGATTTTGAGGGAAAATCTCAAAAAATAACGATTTTTTAAAGTTTGTATTATCGAAATAAAAAAGTTCCGACATTTTTTCCTCGTCGGTGTTTGCGGACTCAAGCCAAAATTATCAAATTTTGGCTTGAGTCCGCAAGCACCGAGGGGGAAAAAATGTCGGAACTTTTTTGTTGCGACAATAGACTGAAAAAAGCTGGAAAATCATGTTTTTAACATCAAAATTGTCTGAAAATGCTCCAAAATGCTCAAAAATCACAAATTTTGCCCCAAAACTGTCAGTTTCGTGAAACAGTGATATTCGCGATTTTGAGGGAAAATCTCAAAAAGAACGATTTTTTGGAGTTTTTAGACTGAAAAAATGCAAAAATCTAAGCTCAGAAACTACCAAAAACACAAAAATAGCGAAATATTGTCAAAAATTAAGAATTTCCGCGAAAAAAGTTTTTTCTCACAGTTTTAGTGATTTTCATCCAAGAAAAACTGCGTTTTCAAGGAAATTTGTTCTAAACTGAAGCTGGGAATGCTATTTTTGATAGATATTTCATGAAAATGTCTTTGAAAAACTAATGCTTTAAAAAATTTCCGATTTTTTCAATTTCCATTTTCCAGGAATCGACGTGCTCGACTTCATCGAACACAACCTCTCCCGTGCTCGTTCCCGCAAACAAATCGCCAAAAAACTCATCGAATTCGGTCTCGATCTACTCGGTGCGAAATGGAAGAATCTCGAGAAGGCTCAAATGGATTCAGTACTTCCAGTCGGTGATATCCAGAAGGTGTACGATGAATGGAAATCGGGTGGTTCTGAAGGAGATCTTGTTGATATTCTGAAGGAGAAATTGACTGAATCGTTGGGTTCCGAGATTTCTAGAAAGAAGATTATCAAGCAGTTGGCTCATATGGATATTCTATATGAGAAACCGAAGAAAGAGAGACCGTTGCCTGAATGGGATAGTGGTCTGATTGAGGAGTTGACGGGTCTGAAAGAGCAATTCGATGAAATTGAGGATGATGAGAATTTGTGTAGGTTTTTTTAGATGTCGGGGTGTCCAAATGTGTATTAGCACGGCACAGTTCTTACAACTGCGCTCCACCGAAATGCTTGAAAAATGTCTCTTTTTCTCCGAGTCTCTCAACTTCGCACACAATTTTATTCGGTTTCGGTAGAGCGCGGTTGTAAGAAGTGTGCCGTGCTAATATCTTATCATCTCATTTTCAGTGGGTGTCGACATTGTCTCCTACGTCATGAAACGTCTCTCCGTAAAGAAACCAACACGACAAGTGGAACGATATCTCGCTTCGATGGGCGCGAAAATCGTGGAACGTCCCAAAAACTCGTCTCGAAAATCTGAAAAGCCACGTAAAAAGATGAGCGAATACGAGGCGTTCTTGAATGACTCGAGCGATAATGAGGAGCCGATTCAGGAGGATTCAGAACCGGAAGATGACGCGGAGGAGCCGAAGATTAAGAAGAAGAAACGGGCGGTCTTGGAATCAGATGACGACGATGATGAGGTGGTGACGACGAAATCTAAGAGTCCAGTGGAATCCAGAGAGCCATCCATCGAGAAAAGTCCTCCGAAGAACACTCTGATGAGTCGGATTATGAATAAAAAGCGGAAGCTGGCCCAATTGGAGAGTGATTCCAGTGATAGTGAGGATGAGAGTCAGGGACAGGAGAAGGAAAAGAAGGAGGATGAGAAAGAGAAGAAGGATTCAGATGATGATGATAGTGATGGGGAGGATGATGCGGTTATTTATAAGGTTTGTTTTACAACTGCGCTCCACCGCAAACGAGAGAGTATCGGCGAAAGACGCAGAGTTTTTTCTCGCGCTGACACTAATTTTCACAAGTTTTGACCTATTTTCGCTACTTTTAATAGGAATTTTTGTAACTTGTTAAGAAAAATGGCGAAAATAAGTCGAAAACTGTGAAAATTAGTGTCGGCGCGAGAAAAAAACTCTGCGTCTCTCGCCGATACTCTCTCGTTTGCGGCGGGGCGCAGTTATAAGAGAGGGTGCGCTGCTAGTAGCTAGAACTGAAAGACTCATGAAATAAACCATTTCAGAGACGGTATGTGGACGCCCTATTGACATCTGGCTCGGTGGCTGGCGGTAGAATCACTCGTGACACTTCTGAAGAGCCAGAAGAAAAAGAGGAGGAGCAAGAGGATCCGTTCTCGACGAAGATCAAATTCAAGCGACGAATTGTGATGTCGGATAATGAGGATGATGATTGAACTTATTTAATTTGACTAATGTTTTGTGCCATTTATTGATTAATTTGTCTTGAATTTTGCAATTTTGAACGAAAGATTTATTCAATGATAGGGAAACTTTGAAAGTTAACAGAATGGGAGTTCAGAAATTAAATTAATATTGTCAAATTACGTGGCTTATTTACGTGGCTGTTGAATGCCTCCATTCGCCTTCTTCGCCTCGAAACTTCTCTTCCGCGGCGCGGCCAAGATTTGAAGAGATTTTGAGGACACTTTCGAGCGTGTCTTCTTGTCCAGAATGTGCTCGTCGACGACGTCATAAACCGGATCGGTGAAGTCCTTGAGTGCCAACTCGCTGCTCCATTTGACTCCTCCGTATGGTGTCTCGTGTTTCGTTTCGATTGTCTGAAAATTTTTTGGAAATTTCTTTTTTTTTGCAGATTTTCAACATACCTTAGTTTCGACTGATTTACTAATGAGTTCGACGTCCTTTTCGCCGCCAACAGGTGCTCCCATACGATATAAAGAGCTGTGAGTCGTAGATTTTTCAGTGAGAATTTGATTAATATAGACGGTGTACATGATGGGGGAAAATGAGGAGAAGGAGACCGTCTAGAGGGGGAAAGTGAGTGAACGAAAGGGGAAAATACAAAAAATTGCGCGCATAGAGGTAGATCAAGAAGTTTTTTCTCGCGGGCAATGTAGATTTTGAAAATTGGTGCTTTGGGAAAAAAGAAAAACTTGAAAAATGTGGATAATGTCCTCAAATGTGGACAAAAATCCGTCGCCACTTATTCATTCATTTCAGATTTCCCGACAATTCCGTTCCCAAATCCAGAAGAAGGACGAAAAGTGTTGACATTGGCAATTGAGACGGCAGATAAGAATGGGTCAACAGTGATTCTGGCAAACGATCCAGACGCGGATAGAATTCAGATGGCTGAGAAACAGAAGAAGTAAGGGGAGACTTTGAGGATTGAGAGATTTCAAAATTTATTAGGATGAAGGGAAATGGTACAAGAAAAGACTAAAGGTTGAAACATCTTTTAAGCATTCGAATGATACAATTATCCTCCAAAAGTTCTCCGGTTCTTTCAAGAATCTCATCTTCAACATTAGCGTCGAGTGAGAACATTCTGTCCTCTGCCTCCTCGTCCTCAGTAGTCAATAACTTGTTGGCAATATCCTTCATTGTTGGATACAGAGATGAAGGGAGATGGCACATATCGCCAGTGCAAATGTAGTGATTCGTGACGAAATCGATAAGATCCTCCTCCAATTGTTCGATTTCTTCCATTACTGGCTTCGGAGTCTCGATGAAAAACCCCTTCTCGTCCAATTTTGGGTAATCGTCTGACGGTCCGAACTCGGTCAGAAGCTGCATTTGAATGGTGTACGGAAGCACGTTGAGATATGGACATTTGTAGTTGTTTAGAGCTGCTTCTTTCGCTTTGAGAGCGTTGAATCCTTTCACGAAGAAGATTGGAAGACGTGGACGAGTTGGATTCTCGCGGTCTTCTTGAACATCAACTTGTTGCTCGAGGAATCGGGAAACTTCCTCTCGAAGCAATGTTGCCAAATCGAAGATCTTTTTCTTCTCAGCGGCATTCTCGTCGACTGGAGCAGAATATTCAGAGAATGGAATTGGAAGAGTGAAGAATGCCATTTTGGTATGGGCAAGAGAGAGAGAATAGACGACTAGTCAAGTGAGCTGACTGAATGAGTAAATGACTGCCTCAGATTCTCGTTAGGATAGGGCGAGGAGGGCGGGGACTCGCACTAGCTCCGCCCCTTTGTGTATATAGAGCGTGAGAACAAAGGAGTTGTAAATTTGATTGATTATCTAGATGTGTGAATCGCTTGACAATATGTGAAGACTGTTTTCACGAAAATAGTCGTATACTTGATGATTATCTACCAAGTTCGTTGTAAGTAAAGGGGTTTCTGGGAAAGTGAGAAGAAAGGAGTTAAAGGAGGACTGAAGTCGTATTTTTTTATTGCAGATTATGATACTTCAGAAAATTCTGAGCAACTTTCGTCATTGGAGCATATGCTAAAAATCGCTCTAAATGGCCTAAATTCACGTTTTCCCGGCTGAAAAGGAGCCTAGGTGGAAGAGTTTTGGGGGCCGAGGTCTCGACATTCTGCGCGGCCCCGGGCTGCTGTGTAGTCCTCTCGGACAAGTTTTGCTTCTCAATTTCTCGTTTTTTTTGCCTTTTTAGAGGGTTTCGTTGTTTTTTTTTTTCAAATTTCATCGTTTTTTCGACATAATATTACTTTAAGATGCATTATTGATCATATTTATATGTATTTTATACGATTATTCAACTTTTCGAACTGAAATCGTTCGATTTACGCCGTATTTTCTTCTTTTCATCCGTTTTTTCGTTTGTTGAATGAATTTTGCTGTTTTTCAGATTCAAAACGACCCGCAAGCGGCCAATCGACGTTCAACTCTCCAATTTTCTTCATTTTTGTGTTAGTTTGTTTCAGAACTTATGTTTTCTCTCCGCCAGTATTTAATTTCAGAGCGATCGCTCCCGATAGACACCAGCCGGACACTCCGCCAAGCTGTCGGCCAGCTCGGCATCGTCTTCGACAAGGAGAACAGCGAAATTAGTCGTGTTAGTTTTAGAATAAACTATTGTTGTTCTCTCCGCCTATATTTCCAGATTCCGCCGCACCGCAATTCGAAAAGAAGATTGATTGCGACGATTTGAGTGACAAGACAAGGAAGGATGAATGAATGAAAAAAAAACAATTATTTAAAAATGTTTATTTAAAATCTCAATTATCTTCTTGAAATGTTAATAAAAAACTATTTCTCAATAAATTCTGAAAAAGCAGAAGAAGCCATTTTCTTTTTGTCGTTATTGCCATTGAACTTCTCTTTCTTTCAGTCGTAATTTTCTGCGGCGGAATCTGGAAATATAGGCGGAGAGAACAACAATAGTTTATTCTAAAACTAACACGACTAATTTCGCTGTTCTCCTTGTCGAAGACGATGCCGAGCTGGCCGACAGCTTGGCGGAGTGTCCGGCTGGTGTCTATCGGGAGCGATCGCTCTGAAATTAAATACTGGCGGAGAGAAAACATAAGTTCTGAAACAAACTAACACAAAAATGAAGAAAATTGGAGAGTTGAACGTCGATTGGCCGCTTGCGGGTCGTTTTGAATCTGAAAAACAGCAAAATTCATTCAACAAACGAAAAAACGGATGAAAAGAAGAAAATACGGCGTAAATCGAACGATTTCAGTTCGAAAAGTTGAATAATCGTATAAAATACATATAAATATGATCAATAATGCATCTTAAAGTAATATTATGTCGAAAAAACGATGAAATTTGAAAAAAAAAACAACGAAACCCTCTAAAAAGGCAAAAAAAACGAGAAATTGAGAAGCAAAACTTGTCCGAGAGGACTACACAGCAGCCCGGGGCCGCGCAGAATGTCGAGACCTCGGCCCCCAAAACTCTTCCACCTAGGCTCCTTTTCAGCCGGGAAAACGTGAATTTAGGCCATTTAGAGCGATTTTTAGTATATGCTCCAATGACGAAAGTTGCTCAGAATTTTCTGAAGTATCATAATCTGCAATAAAAAAATACGACTTCAGTCCTCCTTTAATAATCAGGAATAGTAAAATAAGGGTTTTTTGGTTTCTGGGAAGGAAAGTAAGGGGAAATTGGGATTAAGAAAACAGGCAAAATAAAATAAAATGATCTAATACAGTATACACTTTATTATAATCTATTTAATTACACATATGAAGACGAGAACATATACTATCACAATATAAATGCTTGACTATTGGTGGGGAATGTAATTATATCAATATCAGAATCTTATTAAATGCACAAGAAAAAAAAACAAGAGAAGAAAGAGTTATTTACGCGGAATCAATCCGAACTGTTGTGGACGGAGCAACGTGGCGACGACATCTTTTTCGAGTTGATCCAATTCCGAAATGACACTTTCCAAATCGTTTTGAGTCTTTCCTGGCGGGGTGATCAACTCAATGTAATACTTGATTTTCGGCTCAGTTCCAGATGCGCGAAGTGTGGTGACACTTCCAGTTTTCAGGAAGAATGTCACCATTTCAGAAGACGTGGATAGTGGAAGAACTGGCTTGTTGTCAGGCTTCGAGTTATCATATCCAATTGTCAAATCTCTCACAGAAGCCACGTCAGCATCTCCGATTTTGGTGGGGAATTTGAGATCAGCTCTGAGAGTACTGAACAATTCCTTGGTGACTTCTGGAGCCGGGACCATCCAATACGTGGAACGAACCAGGTGGAATCCATATTTATTGTACAGAGCATAGAGTTGATCCTCCAAAGACTTTCCTTGAGTGTGCAGGAATGCGGCGATTTCAGCGAACACGGCGGCTGCACTGACTCCATCCTTATCCAATGTATGGCCTGGCATGTATCCGATGGATTCTTCCCAAGCGAGGATCACTTGGTTTCCTTCGGCACGAAGCTCCTCGGCACGGTTTCCCATCCATTTGAAGCCAGTGAGGGTGGTTTCGTTTTTGAAGCCTGGAAAAGGGAGATTGTTGAGAGCTTTCGGTTTCAAAATGACTAACTAGGGAAGGTCATGAAGTCAGTTTGGAGATATGGGACATTACCTATATCATTGGAAAGCTGAAAAAACGCTGATTCCAAATATATAGTCAGTTTTTGCCCTCGAGACCTGGTATTTGAGAAAAAAAGGTCAAAGTTCGGAAAAATGTCAAATCATTACCTTTCTGACACGCGAATCTTCGAAAAAACAGCAGTCAGAATGGTGATAATTTGTATTTTCCCGAACTTTGACCTTGTTTTTCTCGAATACCAGACCTCGAGGGCAAAACAGAACATATATTTGGAATGACTCCAAACTGACTCCATAACCTTCCCAAGTAAGTTATGAGAGAATGAACTTCGAAGCAATTCTATTCGAAATTATGCTATTTGGAACCATCCTTATCAGAACTACTATGAATCAAAACGGCCTGAAACAGAGCCAGAATAGATCCTATTCTCATTCACAGCAGTTTCGAAACGGATGGTTCCAGCTACAGTTTCAGAATAATTTCCAAATTTCCAGCAAATCTCAGTTTCCATTTTAGTCCAATTCAACATATTCACCTTCAGCATCGGCGATAGTTTTGACGATTTGCGACGAGACGGCACTGTTCAGAATGTAGACTTTCGATGGGTCGGCCGATGGGTTCGCCTTTCTCCAGTTGGTCCAAATCCACCAGGTGATGAGGGCGCCCATCTCGTTTCCAGTGAACACGCGCCAGTCGCCACTGAAAGAAACAGAGATTTTGTCGTAAAGATGCTTTTCGAAAGGATTTCCTATGTTTCTCGATCCATAATATTAAAAATGTGACACCTTGGTTCATGTTTATACTGAAAAAATTCTGAAAATATACTTAAAATCCCATTCACTTGCTTAACCTTTTTAGTAATTGCAACCTCAAACTTCCCTTACATTCCCAAAAACCCTTATGCGACGTTTCTTGATTATTAACTCCTTTCTTCTCACTTTCCCAGAAACCCATCTACCAAGTTTACGACTATTTTCGTGAGAACGGTCTTCACATATTGTCAAACGATTCACACATCTAGATAATTCATCAAATTTACAACTCCTTTGTTCTCACGCTGAATATACACAAAGGGGCGGAGCTAGTGCGAGTCTCCGCCCTCCTCGCCCTGTACTAACGAGAATCTAAGAGTCATTTACCCATTCAGTCAGCTCACTTGACTAGTCGTCTATCTATTCTCTCTCTCTCTTGCTCAACTAAAAATGGCATTCTTCTCTCTTCCTATTCCATTCTCTGAATATTCTGCTCCAGTCGACGAGCATGCCGCTGAGAAGAAAAAGATCTTCGATTTGGCGACATTGCTTCGAGAGGAAGTTTCCCGGTTCCTCGAGCAACAAGTAGATGTTCAAGAAGACACCGAGAATCCAACTCGTCCACGTCTTCCAATCTTCTTCGTGAAGGGATTCAACGCTCTCAAGTCGAAAGAAGCAGCTCTGGACAACTACAAATGTCCATATCTCAACGTGCTTCCATACACTATTCAAATGCAACTTCTGACCGAGTTCGGACCATCAGAGGACTATCCGAAATTGGACGAGAATGGATGTTTCATCGAGACTCCGAAGCCAGTAATGGAAGAAGTCGAACAATTGGAGGAGGATCTAATCGATTTCGTCACAAATCACTACATTTGCACTGGCGATATGTGCCTTCTACCATCATCTCTGTATCCAACTATGAAGGATATTGCCAACAAGTTATTGACTACTGAGGACGAGGAGGCAGAGGGCAGAATGTTCTCACTCGACGCTAATGTTGAAGATGAGATTCTCGAAAGAATCGGAGAACTTTTGGAGGATAATTGTATCATTCGAATGCTTAAAAGATGTTTCAACCTTTAGTCTTTTCTTGTACCATTTCCCTTCATCCTAATAAATTTTAAATCTCTCAATCCTCAAAGTCTCTCCTTACTTCTTCTGTTTCTCAGCCATCTGAATTCTATCCGCATCTGGATCGTTTGCCAGAATCACTGTTGACCCATTCTTATCTGCCGTCTCAATTGCCAATGTCAACACTTTTCGTCCTTCCTCTGGATTTGGGAACGGAATTGTCGGAAAATCTGGATTCGGTTCTTGTTGCTCGGCGACTGAAATGAATGAAGACGCCGGGAATCCGAACTCGGCGAACATTCGTTTCGTGTAGTGATATCCGATTCCATGGAATGCCGAATAGGTGAATTTGAGTGGTGTCGAGGCGTTGATCTCTCTGGAAAACAGAAATTTATTTGAAAATTTCAAAATATTTTAAGCTCCTCACCTAGTATAATTCAGTGACTTCTCCACCTCAAAATATGGATCAATAGTGACATCAGCCGAGTGGAAAAGTGGCGACGTCTTCAGCTCACTCAAATCCCAATACTCATCTCTCGGCTGTGGCTCCGCCTCCTTGATTCGAATGATTTCAGTGTCATGTGGGCCGATAATCTGAATGAACAAAAACTTGAAAAAGATACTCATCAGAATCAGTACCTGAGCTCCGTTACTCCAATAAGCCTTGTATCCATTATCCTCTTTTGGGTTGTGAGAAGCGGTAATGATAAGACCAGCGTCGCATCCCAACTTGATCGTAGCCCATGAGACGACTGGAGTTGGAGAGACTTCAGAGAAGAGGTAGACGGGGATGTTGTTACGGATGAAGACGTTGGCGGCGAGTTCGGCGAATCTGGAATATGAAAAGTTTCAAATTTGAGCTTAAAATAAGGATTTTGGATACAAAATATGCAAGAAATCCGGCTTTTTTCAAGAATTTCTAACATTTTTCAATGGTTTCTAGAAAATTCTAGTTTTAAAGCTAAAATTGAAGCTAGAACACTAAATTTTTTAAAAGTGCGTGCTTTCCTTGACAATTTCAAATAATTTTTATTTCCGGCATTGAGAAATTTCAACAAAAAATATTTTCCATTGAAAAAAGGCTAAAAATTGCGATTTTTCCTATAAAAAAGGCTGAAAATTGCGATTTTTCCTCTGAAAAAATCTGAAAATTGCGATTTTTCCTGTAAAAAAAGGCTGAAAATTGCGATTTTGCCTTTAAAAGGCTGAAAATTGCGATTTTTCCAATAAAAAAGGCTGAAAATTGCGAATTTTCCAACAAAAAAGGCTGAAAATTGCGATTTTCCCTTTAAAAAAGGCTCAAAATTGCGATTTTCTTTTAAAAAAGGCTGAAAATTGCGATTTTTCCTTTCAAAAAGGCTGAAAATTGCGAATTTTCCAACAAAAAAGGCTGAAAATTGCGATTTTCCCTTTAAAAACGGCTGAAAATTGCGATTTTCTTTTAAAAAAGGCTGAAAATTGCGATTTTTCCTTTCAAAAAGGCTGAAAATTGCGATTTTTCCTGTGAAAAAAGCTGAAAATTGCGATTTTCTTTTAAAAAAGGCTGAAAATTGCGATTTTTCCTTTCAAAAAGGCTGAAAATTGCGATTTTTCCTGTGAAAAAAGCTGAAAATTGCGATTTTTCCAATAAAAAAGACTGAAAATTGTGATTTTCTTTTTAAAAAAGCTGAAAATTGCGATTTTTCTTTTAGAAAAGGCTGAAAATTGCGATAATTTTCCTTTAAAAAAGACTGAAAATTGCAATTTTTCTTATAAAAAAGGCTGAAAATTGCGATTTTTTCAAAAAAAGGTTCTTCAATCCCCTCTCACCTCCTACTATTATGTCTTCCATCGAATCCAATCGCCACTCCATTCTTCGGTTGCCCATAAACATTCAACATATGACGAGCGAATCCATGAGTGATTTGAATAATAGTCAAATCATTCAAGCGCCCGAATCCCGCTTGCATCGGAGACCGAACACCGGCAGTTCCGAAGACCAAACGAGACGTCATCCGAGCTTTCAGACCCTCTTCATTCATATCATCGACCAGTTTTTGAATTTCGCCACGTGTCGTTTCATTCTTATCCCAGTTCAGCCAGTTGGCGACTTGTTCGTTAAGAGTTGGACACGCGATCGGCATTTCTAGAATACGGAAGGAGTTTTAGTGATAAAAGGTGGTTCGGAGACGAAAAAAATACAAAAAAATGAACTCTCTACACTGCAAAAACCGCAATTATACCTATCCGCGTGGATGGTAACCTTGCCCTTTTCTCTAAATCTCTCCCCTCCCACCACTATTTTGTTTTGGTCGGTGGAGACAAAAAGAAAGAAAAAGTAGGTGGCGAGAAGATAAAATCAACAATAACCGATCGGTGTGTGTGTTCGATACACAAGATGACTTTGGAAACGAAATAATTGAGTTAGAAGAGTTTTCTTTGTGAATTTCAGACCGAAATTAACAGTAAAACGAAGAGAGAGAGGGAAACATAACATTTACAAAATAATCCGAAAAACCTTATGGAAAAAGCGATAATACACGTGTGATAAGAGAAAAAGACAGAAATCAATCGGAAAGAAAAACGATGAAATGAAGGAGTGTCAAAAGATCAAAAATAGTTTTGATCAAGTTGTTCGGGAAGGCGTTCAGTGGTTTTTGATGCGACAAGTGCACGAACTTCTTCTGGTGACGGGACGTAGTCGTCGACGTTCATCTCACTCAGTTTCACCCACTGGTTTACGAATAGTGCTGAAAAAATCATTTTTCTGGAAGAACGAGATGTTTTTCTTGTTGGTTTTTGGTTCTCAAATTTCAAAAAAAAATGGAAAACAGGCGAGCGACGCCCGTGATTGTTGATCAACAGTCTGATCGCTAAACTTTCTTAAAGGGGGACACCGGTATTCCAAAAATCGAAATTTTTTGATATGAATCGACTCAGAATTTTGTAGAAAAGAGAAAAGTCTCTTGGAGCCAGGTCCGAAAATTAGCCTAAAGCGAGTTATGAGGCCTCAAAGTGTCAAAAAAGGGTCTTTTCCCTTGCACGGCGAGGGAACTTTACTTTAAAATATAAGGCAAATCTTCACGGCGAGAGACCCTTTTTTGACACTTTGAGGCCTTATAACTCGTTTTAGACTAATTTTCGGACCTAGCTCCAAGAGACTTTTCTATTTTCTACAAAATTCTGAGTCGATTCATATGAAAAATTTCAATTTTTCAAATATCGGTGTCCCCTTTAAATTTCAGACATTTCTTACATTTCCACGATCTCAACGTGCCATCCAAACTTGTGGACGAGATGACAGATCCCATGAGATTATATCGAATCCTCCAAGCTTTTCGATGATCGCCAAGAAGGGCGACTCGTTGAACATTATAATCAGCCAGTGTAATTGGATTGTCCACACCGTCCTCTTCGAGAATCGCCGAGCGTGCAACTTTGATGTTGAAGATGTTGACGTCGCCAGAAGCGATAGCCAATTGGTGACTGTCAACCATGGAAATTGGGGAGAATCTGGAAGATGGCAATGAGGTCACAACTCTAAATTTTCGGCTCCGGGGCATTTCGTAGCCAGACGTTTTTTAGCCATGAGCTCCACAGCCTCAATTTTCCCGTATTTTTCAGTGATAACTTGACTTTTTCAGATAATTTATTGTTTGAGAAGTCAAAAACAGAGAGATTTTGAGAAGTCAAAACAGCTTTTTTTAAAGCTAAAAACTGTTTTTCTCGTAAAAGTAGCGGTTTTTGTCTTTTTCTGAACCTTCAAACTTTTTTGTTATACGGCTAGTTATACGAGAAAAAACGGTTTTCAGTTTTTTCAACCAAATTTTTTTTGTTGGTTTTTCTGGACAAAATTTCCTGTGGTCACCTTTATCAAATGTACATAAAAATGCTCTTTTTGACTTCTCAAACAGTTAATTATCTGAAAAAGTCAAGTTATTACTGAAAAAACGGGACAATTGAGGCTGTGGAGCTCATTGCTGCGAAACGTCTGGCTGCGAAATGTCCCGGAGCCAAATATTCTAACTCACTTCAAATCAGTAATCGGGCATGGAAGATCGAAAACGAGTGAATGAATTCTATGCCATTTCCTCAATCCATCAATATTCTCATAGATCACAACTCTCTCCTTGCCACCCGCCTTCTTCTCATCAGATCCAACCGCAATCAATGGGCGGTGCATACGAGATAGTGACCAGGTGACACATCCACATCGGGTGTGGAATGCTTGTAGCTCGTGAATCAGATTCCATCTGGAGGCGTCGACGACATCTGGAGCTTCGTAGATTCTGACGGCGCCGAGAACGTTGCAAGAGGCCATCATAAGACCAAGATGGCGTGGGGAGAAGCAGATATCAGTCACATCGGAGCGATTGTCGGAGATTATCGTTCGTCGGATCCATTGAGATTCTTTCGACTCTGAAAATCAGAATTTCATAAGAAAACTGTACGTTTTAAGTCTAAATCTTACTCAAATCCTTCTCAGATCTCACAATTTGTTCTTCCCAAACCACAATCGTTCTGTCATAAGAGCACGTGCTGAAAACATTGAATTTATTGATTTCTTTTTTTAGATTCGCTCGCAACTTACGCAACAATCTGTCCAAACTCGGGATGCGCCCAAATCACACGCCAAACTGCTCCTCCGTGGCACTGGAAATCAAAAATTAAGAGATTTATCAGTAAAAATAGTTTTAATACCTTCCAATGTGCGGATCTTCGCCAGTTTCCATTGGGTTGCCGATCCCAGATAGCCATCGTCATGTCGCTGGCACAAGTTGCCATTCGGCGGCCATGTGGATCGAAGGAGACCTGAAAAATAACGGAATTGACGGGAAATTTTTTACATAAATGTTTGTTTTAACATTGGGAGCTCTGAAAAATGTTTTCCTTGCATTTGTTTCAGGATCTTGTGGTTATTTTCAGTGAAAAGGGGGAAAATCGAATAATTTGACATGAATATCGATTTTTATGTAGCTCGTTTAATTTTCACAGGTTTTCGTTTATTTTCTTTCAAGAATTTCCTTCACTGAAGCCATCTTCTCATCATTTTCCTTTATTTCGAACAATTTGAAAACTTACGCAATGAATCAGGTCTCTGTGTGCTCCGACAGTTTTGTATGGCTCTACCGGTCCCTCTGTGTTGTCTCCGGTCATTTCTGAAACATGAAAATATTAAAAATAATGTTAATTTGAAGATTTTTAACCGATTTGCAAATATTTGAAGTAAAAAAGCGAAAAATGAAATTTAAATTTCAAAGGAGCGTGCAGTTTCCATGGCGCCGGGTCTCGCCGTTGCCATTTCGTGTAGTCCTCTCGGACAACGCCACCTCGGCGGCAAAATTTAAAACTGAAATTTTCAAATTTTTTCTTCTTTTTTCGTTCATTTTTCTTGTTTTCTGTCTATTTTCACTCGCGTCGCATGCAAATATTCAACATTCAAACATGTATTTCACAATTACAGGGGGAGTAATGTCGGCTTACGACATTACACAGTACAAAACACCTAGCGAACTGGCCGAGCTGGTGATGAACGGCTCTGATAGCGGTTCAGATAGCGATGTGGAAGTTATAGCTGTGATAAACAAGTGAGAACAGCCACTAAAAATACTGAGAGTCTGATTTATTTTCAGTTTTTACTGAAAAATGCAACAAGACGTTACAAAAATGCTGAATATGACAAATGCTGTGGTTTTACGAGTTGGTTGTTCTTTTTCATTAGAAAAACCATTATTCGAAATTTATGAGATTTTTTGAGATGTTTTCTAGCTTACTAAACTTCGAATAGCTCTTAATATTCTATCAAAAATTGACAATAGGTTTTTTTTTTCTTAATTTGCATATTTCAGGAAGGCTGACAACAACGTGGCACCGGAGCGGCGGAAAAGTGTACCATCAGAAGATACTAGCGAAAAGGAGATCAAGAGAGAAGAAGAAGAAGTAATAGAAGAACTTCGGAGAAGAACTATCAATGTTGCATTAGAAGAAGAAGTCAAAGAGAACCGGAATTCATCTCAAACCAACGTCAAATCTCCATTGAAAATGGCTCCGACGACTACTTCTCCAAGAACCCCCTCCAAAGATAACAAATCGCATAGAGAAAGGTCTCACCGAAGCGGAGCAACTCCCACAAATTCGGCACCATCTTCTAAAAAACGGCCCGCCCTCTCTTCTTCAAGTGGCAAGTCATCACCACGTGATAAACCTAACACTCCATCGAATCAGTCAATTCTTCGATTTTTCACGCCGACAACTACCCCCAAACAAAACGGAACACCGTCAAAAACGCCACGAACAGATTCAAACACTCTAACATCTCCAAGACGTCCTACAAGTACTAGAACGTCGTCAAGCATTTTGACAGCTACCGTTTCCCCGAGAGATCACAATAGAGATATCGCTCAAGCAAACGTAAAAAGCCCCCGCTCTAGAACAGTATCTTTTGGGTGTTCAACCAGTGAAAACGCCACGTCATCTGGCCCATCGACAACACCCCACGGCGCCGCTAAACGTGTACGACCACTCTCGGAGAGTTCTCCACCAAACGGCCCGTCGACATCGTCTGGCATACCGCCAAAACGACGGAGTGAGAATATTAATCGTCGAGATAGTCTGAATATTCCAGTCCTTCGCGCCAGGCAAGATCTAAATCTAACAGCGTCTTCTTCAACTCCTTCTACTTCTACTTCTACTTCATCTTCATCTTCAACAACGAATTCCAACGCCCGACGGACGAGAACTGAAGGAGTATCCAGACGATCAACAGATAGAGCCGTCCCTCCCCCCACTAGTACTCAACAAAGTAGGCAAACTGACCCGAGAAGAGGATCAATTCTGAAACGGAAAGCCACGGAAACGAGTGAAAGTCAGCAAACAAAGGTTATCAAAACGATAGTCGAACAAACTGAACCGGTGGCTCCCCCAACAATTTCCAATGATCCAGATGAGCTCAGGTTGATCGCTTACTATAGTGACGAGGAACCAGAGGACCCGATCACTGTAGAAGACACGTTAGTCATTTTCAGCCTTTGCAAGTACTCAGTCTAATCCTCTATTTTCAGTGGCAGACGGCATGAAAAGCTGTTGAGAGTGCCGGTGGCATTGATAACGCATCCGGATTTAGAAGAAACGAGATACCCGCCTTCGCGTCGCGGAAACAAGACGAACAAGACTAACAAGAGGAGAAAGAAGGCGTCAGAGGAGACGACGACGGTGGAAACGAGCAAAAATCTATCGTATAGAGTCAATCGACGAGTGAAAGTGATTCGAAAGTTTGTGCCGAGAATACCAAAAAGTTGTTTCGAAGCGCTCAGAGCCAGAGAGTTAGGCTCCTCCGAACGGAAGAGGCCGTTCACTGGAATTCCATCGAGGAAGTTTGATACACGAGACAATAAGCAATACGGAAACGGACAAAAAATGAATTGGGATGTTCAGGCGGTTTATCAGGTACGTTTTCCAGTAAATTCGCTTTCCCATAGACAAATTTTCAGTGTGAGGATGATGCGGAATACTCTTTTGTCTTGTACGAAGGCTGGACGAGCACCTCAATGGATAGACAAAAAAATTCAGAGTTGCTAGTGACATCCAAAGAAATGCTTGAACTGGCAGTCATAAGAGACACTTTTCTCGCAGCATTCAAAAAACGTGCCGAACAAAAAGCCAGAGAGTTTGTCGCGAAGAGCGCGGAGAAAGGTGAAGTTGTTTCATTTGAAACTGCACTGGAGAGGTTCTACAACAAATGGGCGCCACCGAGAGAAACATGGAGACCGTTTTGGCTTCATGAAGATGTGACCTACTTTCACACTTTGCATCATAAAGAGCATATACTCGGTCCGATTTGGTACATGGACTTGATCAACGCGTCGGCAGAAAAACCACCCGAGTATGGGGTAAGAGACTGAATCGGACTACAAAATCAATTGATTCCGTTCCTTTTTACAGTACACTGCTGTGAATATTCTGACTTACGAGGCATACATGCACTGCAAAAACAGTTTGGCCAGCTTGCCATTCGAACAATTGGCCGAGAAGATTATCGGCAAGAACTACGTATTTCTGCCAGCAAGCGAAGGGTCATGCGAGAATTTAGCAGGATGCAAATGTACTGCTAGAGTGAGTTTGATTATTTGGTGGGAAGAGAATTCGAAAAATGTGGAATCTTGCAGTTCGAGTTACTTTACGGCGCACACAATCCGAATAATGTCTACACGACAACGAAAGAAATCTTACTTCAAAAAGACGGAACCATCGATTTGACTGGATACTATTTCGATCTCTCCAGAGTGATTGTGGAGTGTTCGGACGAGTGTGGATGTAGTTGGCGGTGTCCTCGTAGACGACTTCAACAAGGCCAAACGAAACCCGTGGTTGTTTGTCGTGAGCATGGCAAAGGGTACGGTCTTCGTGCCGCTCAATCATTCAAAAAGGGAGAGCTTGTGTGTGAATACACCGGGAACATGTTCATGCTCGATCCGGACGAGATTCATCCTATTTATACTATTCCATTCCGTACGGAAAAGATAGAAGAAAGGAATGCGAAACAGAAGAAACAAGTTGAAGAGCCGCGAAGAGAGGAGAAAAAGGAACCTCCTCGTGATGCATCATATGAGGCTGCGTTGAATGTTACCGGCAGAGAAATGGTTATTTGTGCGAAAAATAATGGGTGAGTTGTAGCACTCCTCTCATAACTTACTAGTATAAAGCAGCCTGAAAACTCGTTCATTATCTATTTTTCCAGAAATATAGCCCGCTTCGTGAACCACGCATGTGACCCGAATACCGCATTCTTTGAAGTAGACAGTCGTCGCTATATTGAGGATCCACTGATTCCACGTGTTGCTATATATGCCATAAAGGATATCGAAATTGCTGAGGAGATCAATGTAGCCTATTGGGATCCATTATTGAAGTATTCAAAACTGTCGACCTTGGAGTGCGAGTGAGTAACCTGCACTGAAATGTTTTGATGACCTAATCTTAAAATGATTTCAGTTGTGGAGCCGAAAAATGTATCAAATTTCTTCCTACGGAGAATACAACAATTGATTAATTTATAGTATTCAAGTTTCAACGTATTCATTCCATTTACCCATTTTCTTCCCTGTTTTCAATTGTTTCCAAAACGAATTCATTGCCTTACCCTACTTCATTACTATGTGATCTCAATTGCCCAGTTTTATTAGTACACCAAATCTTATCACATTAATCTTAAGTAACTTATGTTTTAACTATTTTATCAGTTTTTTTTTGTATTTTAGGCTAACTTGATCATCCTTTTGTAACCTGTATTTCGACTTAATTAGGATTATGGGATCAGGCCTTTCATTTGTATATTGTTCATCATAATACCATATAATTTTTGCTCGTCATTGCAATAGAATTTCAGCGAGACTCGAAAAATGAAATAATTTATGACCGATTTTCTCATAAAAACTCATAAAACTTTCGTATAAAACAATATAAACATAATCAATCCAGTGATGACAACGACTCCAGTGACCAGAATGCAAATTTTCGTCTGCAATAATCGATTAATGACTTTTTTCTTTCGAAAAATGTTAACGGTTTGGTGAGTTTCGTGTTAAAGCGATACATTATTTTATTGATCGATTGTTTTTTTTTGGTTGGTTGGATTGTTGGTGAGTGAAACATAGAAAGTGGGCTAATGACACAGAGAAAAACAGAAATTTCGGGTCCTACGTGGAAAATTTTGGAATTTTTTTCGGATTATAATTTTCGAAATAAATTAGAAAAGAATAAAGCAACGATTTGATGTTTGAGAGATGTTTTTCATTTTCTCGCTGGTTATTACGGTAGTCAAAAAACGTGGCACGGTGTTTGCGGACTTCTGACTTTATCTCCGCAAACACCGAGTTGTGGCGGGAGATTTGAAAAAAAACCCTCAAATTGAGATCGTAATTCTAAAAGAAATTGAAGAAAAAACACACATTGCGAAGGGAAACTATTGCTTGGTCAAGTTCGGAGGGGTGAAAAATGGAAAAAGCGCGAGCGAAGGGAGACAATTAAAGAGAGAAAACGAAGGCAGTGGGTATACAAAAAGTGTCTGATGACGTGGCGAGAGTGCCACGTGTATTGCATTAAAACGGGGGGCGGGACGGAGGAGGCAAATAATATTAAATTAAAAAATAAATTATTAAATTATTTAGAATTCTTAATTAGCTCTACTTTGCCTATACTCTAAATTAGCTTTATAATTACGGGGACGCGGGGCCTCTCTAGGAAATTTGGTTCATTTTGGAGCCGTTTCTTTTAAAAATGGGAAATACTATCATGGAAAACACAGGGATAATTTTGGAAGACACAAAAAATGGTGGTGGGAAAGGGAAGGGGGCGGAGCTTATATTCCAGGAATATACTGTATGAGCCAAAGGGAGAGAATGACAATGATGACGGTGACGACGATCAAAATGATGATCTTCTTCTGAAAGTGAAAAAAACAAAGGTTAGAATTGTGAATTAGACATTTCACATATTTATGACGACAAAAAACAACGACACCAATATATGACACACGGAGGTACGGAAACGCGCTCTATTGACAATTCTCAGTGGAGCGCGCTTGCAGCAATCCCTCTGTGTGCGTATAATTAAAATGCACAATACAAAGTGGACAACTTGAGAGACACAGATATGAATAAATCACAGGAGAATTGAGACACAAAAATCACATTTAAAGCACCCAGGGGAGTTGAAATTAAATAAGTTAGAGAAAGTAAAAAAAATTAGTTTTTTTGGAGAAAAAAGTTTTTGGTGGAATCGACCTTTAGATTGGTTTTTTGAATTGTGCTATAGAGCGCGATTGCAACTTATTAAAATTCAAAAATCTCGGTTTTGCAACCGCGCTCTACCGAAACTGAAGAATCGAAAATCGAGAGACGCAGCGGAAATAAAGACAATTTTCACAAGATTGCGGTGGAGCGCAGTTGATGCAATCTCGCTCCATTGTACAAAAGTTTAGAAACCTTGTAGGAGTTTGGAAACCGCGCTCTACTGACAATCAGAAAGTGCGCTCTAATGATGGTCTGAGGAATTAGAGACGCAAAAAAAACCTGGGGCGGGGTTTCGACAAAGTTCGGCCACCAGTTTTTAGCTAATTTTTTGCAAAACATTTCAACTTGTTTCTCAAAAGTGCGCTCCAGCAACGAACAGATTTGATTTTTTTCCGAGTCGCGTTGCGTGCGCGTCGCGGTTCATACCGTGCCAACCATTGTGCGACGGAGCGCACTTACCCCTCGCACTGCTGTGAACAACACCAATTTAAAGATTCGAAATTCCACGTGTCAAACTTTTTTCACCGAACACGAAAACGTTGGGAAGACGAAGAAGAACTACTAGAGTAAGATGGTTTAACGGGTGCTACAACAACAGAAGTGGCCGCATTCGAAACGACAACCCAAACGACGACGGCGATGACGATGACGAGAATAACGACAACAATTAACACAAATATATAGCATTTCGTCTGAAACAAAACTTAGGACATTGGACAACGAAAATGCGCTCCACCGAGAAATTCACAGTGGAGCGCGTTTGCTAGACAGCATGCACCAGAGTTACACATGAACAGCATTACCAGAAACGTAAAAAACGAACCCTTCTCGCCTTCGACTGGTACTGAACCGCCTTCTTCGTGTCGGCGACGGCGCGATCGACGAATTCTTTCGCGTGCTCCACGTTGTACTCAATTCGATCTACCATCTCTCCCTGCAATTATTTGATCTACCAAAATACGAGCAAATCAATCAATAAAAACCTGAGATTCGACGAGCATCGCCATATCCATAAACATATCGTGTAGTTCTCGAATGGAACTCTCCAATTTCATGATATCATTGTGTCGTGCTTCGATGTCTGCCAGCGTCTGTTTGGCTTGTTGTGTATCTGTGATGATTCCTTGAGTGAAGACTCCCGGATTTCCGCTTTCAATCATCTCTTCCAGATCTTCGTCGCCGACTTGCTTTCCGGCTGAAAATGTTGGGTTTTTAGTCGGGAATTTTTACATTTTTTTGAAAATTAAAATCGAATCCCAAATAGGTTTAGGTGGAGCGAGACTGGTACACACTTATTGCGATTGTATAATCACGGCACACTTCTTACAAACGCGCTCTACCGAAACCGAAGAAACATTTTTCCAGGGCATTTCGGTAGAGCGCAGTTGTAAGAAGCGTGCCGTACTAATACAATCGTGGCATAGTTTTTACATGTGCGCTCTACCGAACCCATAATTTCTTAATCTCGGTAGAGCGAGTTTACATCAACTTTTTGCCTTTGTTGTACAGCTACCGTAGTCCGGGGATTACTGTAGCTTCCGTAACCCCTCAAAACGCAATTTTTTGAAGAATTTCGGTCGGGCGAGGTTGCAATACCGTAATCCTCCCCTAGCGTTCGTTTTTTGGGTTACTGTAGCTACAGTAACTCTACAGTAGCCGTTAGACCTTCACATTTTCAGAAAATTCTAAATGTTCCCTGGAGCGAACTTTCATATCTTATTTCCTAGAAATACATTTATTAGGTTTTTTCCCGGCAATCAGATTCAGACTAATTCAATTTTCTCTCATATTTGTTTTCCCTCTCAAATCAAATCAACTCACCAATATCCAATTGTCTCTGAATTCTTCCTTTACACCTCTCTCGATAGTCGGTTTGTGTCTTGTTGTAATCCGTCATCACCTCCACAAATCGCCTCGACAGTGTACTGTGTTGAGTCTTTCTGATTCTCAAGTCCGCGTTTCCGGCGCCTGCCTGATTCTCGTCATGTTCGATGGCGTTCTCGATCAATTTCAGTTTTCCGCGCACTTTATTCGCCGCTCGTTTGATCACTGCCATCAACTCGTCGAGCTCTTCTTTGGTTTCTGGAAACAATTAATTAGAGTTAACTTTGAAGTAACGTTACGGTATTGGGATAAATGTTATCTATGTTACATTTATATTGATTTTGATCTACATTTCAAGATCTCCATTTTTGTAGTTGACAACTTTTTGATAGCTCCTTCAGTTTTTGAGATATAAGCGATAGAGTGTCTGCCATGTCTACGCCTCCGCTCTCTTACCCTCTTAACTTCGACCTGCTATAACTCTTGACCTAGAAAAGCTATCAAAAAGTTGTCAACTACAAAAATTTGCAGAATTTTATAAAAATGATTTTTGTAATTGACAACTTTTTAGTAAAAGCTAACCCTGAAGATTTATAGTTGATTAAAAGTTGGTCTCTCTGGGATGGCTTAAAGCTGTCAATTACAAAATTTGAGGTATTTTCCGTTACAATAATGGTGACAAAACTTGCCTAATCATTTTTTCACAACTTTCAATTAAAGATAGTGAGCGGGAAGAGAGAACGCAGAGAAGCTAGAGTGACTGACTTCTCTGCGTCTCTGCTCTCTTCCCTTCTCAACTTCAACCTGTTATAACTCTTGACCTAGAAAAGCTATCAAAAAGTTGTCAACTACAAAAATGTGCAGAATTTTATGAACATCATTTTTGTAATTAATAACTTTTTTGTAAAAGCTAATCCTGAGGAGTTATAGTTGATTGAAAGTTAATGACTTACAACTCCCTTGGAAAACGTTATCAATTCTAATTATGGACGAATTTGGTATATTTTCATAAAATTAGAAAAATAAATGTCTACTCACAATTCTAGGATTCCAATTTTAAGTTATCTTGAAATAGAAAAGAGAGGTAGGGAGAGCGCAGAGAAGCTGGAGTGTCTGACTTCTCTGCGCCTCCCTTCGTTCATATTCTCAAGTTCCACCTGTTATAACTCTTGACCTAGAACAGCTATCAAAAAGTTATCAACTGCAAAAATGTGCAAAATTTCATTAAAAATATTTTTGTAGTTGATCGCTTTTTTCTGCAACCCTTCTCTGCGGAGTTATGAGCTTACTCTGATCATTAACCGGATTCGAGAGAATTGCCGAGTGTTTCTTCTTGACCTCCTCCACATTGTTCGCTATAATATCCACACTTCCACGTATTTCTTCGACCTGTAACACAATTTTTCTTTGTTTTCTTTATTATTCTCCTTTTTTTCCGTCTATCAAAAACCCAGCCGTAAAATTCCTAAAGAATCTTTCTTATGAATTGAAAATAGGTCGTCTCCTTCGTCTCTCGATGGAAAAAGAGCGCAAAAACTATGAATATTCAATCGCCCCCTCATGGGAAACAGAGACGAAATGGTCACCCCCCAGCCATCTATTTTGAAAAATCGGAGCTAGAAAAGGGGAAAAACGAAAAGAGGGGAGTGTTGCGAAATATCCTGTCGTCACAATCAAATTTGACACGGCCAGGAAAATATATTTGAACAGCTTAAGCGATAGAAACTCGGATGTTCATGAAACAATATTATGACGAGGGTGACACCTTTTTATCGTGTATCCAGAAATTGCGCTCCACCGAAATCCTCTTGTCTTGTTTTCAAATTGTTTACAGTTGCAGTAGAGCGCGGTTGTGAAAACCGTACTGCGCTCTATTGAATCTGGGGAAAACACAATTTTCGAGTGGATTTCGGTAGAGCGCGATTGTAAAAATAGTTTTGTGAAGCTGGACTTCAATCGTAAGGTTCTACTAGCATACCACAACTGCGCTCCACCGAACCCTTCTATTTTTGTACAGTTTCGATAGAGCACGGTTGTAAAAAACGTATAATTGTGAATTTTTCAGTTTACGGTATTTGTAAACACGCTCTGTCGAAACCTAGAGAGACGCAGACAGTAAAAGAGATGAAAAACGATTTCGTTTGAGCGCACTTGCTAAAATTGAAATTCACGTGAGGATCAGAATCTGACCACCCCACAGGGTACTGTAGAAACTGAAGTTTGACTACTGTAAGGTTATGGTAGATACAGTAACCCAAAATGCCCCTGAAAAATGTCTCTTTTTCTCTGAATCTCTCAATATCGTACACTATTTTGTTCGGCTTCCGTAGAGCGCGGTTGTAAGAAGCGTGCCGTGCTAATATCTCACAGGCTACTGTAGAATTGCGTGCGTCAACTAAAGTTTGGCTACTGTAAGGTTATGATAGATCAAACTTGCTCAGCTGAAATCATCCAAAAAAGTTGCAGTGAACTCGAATAATCGAAAATTCAAGACCTTCTATAGCTACACGATTAAGGATTTACGGTATCACGACTATTAGCTCGGTACAGTTCTTACAATCGCGCTCCACCGAAATGTCCCTGAAAATTGTCTCTTTTTCTCTGAATCTCTCAATTTCGCACACTATTTTCTTCGGTTTCGGTAGAGCGCGGTTGTAAGAAGCGTGCCGTGCTAATATGTCGGTTTAATTTCAGAATAATTTCCGGGGAAATCTCAAAAAAAGGTTAACCTGCTCGAAGAACTCCTCCATATACTGTGCATTTCCGGTGTCCATGTGCATATCATCATCCTGCTCATCCTCGGACTGCGCCGCTTTCAAAGCGGCCAATCTGGAAAAAAAATCTCTTTGAAAACTATGATTCATTCTACATATCCTGTTCCTAAACCGTCTTTAAAAGGTGACTCACCTGTCCTTAGTCATCGCTGCTTCCTCCTTTTCTTCTCAATTTGGGTCTCGACACGAAATAGTTCCTAACACTGTGAAGGCATAGATGGGGGTGGAAAGATCTGTAAGGTAAGGAAATAGAGATAACAGAGAGAGAAAAAAGAAGGAAAAGAGCAAAAAATAAGTGAGAGTCTAGGGAGGGGGGAGCCGCCGCGCGTAAAACCGAATAGAAGGCGTCGTCGAGTCGTCGTCGGGAGGGCCGTTTTAGAAAAGAGAGGGGGAGAGCACAGGGCTCCCTCCGGAGACGAGCTCTTTTGGAAAAGAAGAGAAAGTGAGAAGAGACAGAGAGAGAGACAGAGAGACAGAGAGAGCACATCTGTTCGATGAGAGAGGAGAGACACTGTGAGAGAGTATGCTCTGCTGAGAGACCCTCTCCCCCCTCTCCGTTGGTTTCCATGCTTTTGCGTGTCAAGGGGCGTGGCTTCTCTCTCTTTTTATTTCCACTGTTCTCTGCGCTTCACTCTCTCTCTCTCTCTCTCTCTCTCTCTCTGTCTTTTTTCCTTTTTGAGAGGGAAGAAACAACGGGATTTTAGAGGAGAGGGACAGATGGAATTGAGGTCGCGACTGTTTGTTGAAAGTGTGCTCCACTGGAACGTTTCGGTGGAGCGCGTTTACAGCAGAAACTCTAAAGCACATCTATTAGCTCGACACAGTTCTTACAACTGCGCTCCACCGAAGTGCCCTTGAAAAATGTCACTTTTTCTCTGCGTCTCTCAATTTCGCACACTATTTTCTTCGGTTTCGGTAGAGCGCGGTTGTAAGAAGCGCGCCGTGCTAACATTTGCGCATTACAGTTCTTACAAGTTCGCTCTACCGAAGTATGAAAGGGAAATCGGGAGAGACTCAGAGGAAAAAGACATTTCTCAAGAAAAGTTCGGTGGAGCGCGGTTGCAAAAACTGCGCCGTGTTGATAGAGAATAGTCGGCTCTGGAATTTCGGTACAGCGAGGGGTATGAGGTAAGTGCGCTCTGTTGAGAAATACGAATCTACAGTAAGACAGGGATGTGGTACGTGGTACGGTGACAATTTTAAAATACTTACGATATCTATTTAAAAAAAAATCAATTTGAAATTTTCAATTTGAAAAATCAAATTGAAAGTTCGCTGAGTATCGACTCACAGTAATCACTGCAGACGATACGCAGCAGTTTCGAAAAAAACGCGGGAATTTGAAATTTTCATATTCGTTTCTTTATACGATAGAACGAAACCATTAGACGACCGGTGTTCAAAAAAAGACAAAAAAATGTGGCAACATCGCTCTACCGGGCTCGAAAAATTTTCGTGACGCGCAAGTTTTTTTTCTAGAAAAAAACCCGGAAATATACCATCCCTGTTTTTATCTTTGGGAATCTCAACTCTCAACTTTTCGTCATCGAAAACTTCTTCGTCATGGTACAACCGCTCTCTACCGAAACTGTCATTCGTCGTCCGGTAGAGCGCATTTACAAAAACCGAGAAGCGCAAGTAAAGAACAAAAAGAGAAAAAACGTGAAAATGAAGCCATTTCTCCCATCAAACCACCCCTTCTAAATAGATTATTCAAATTGCTCCGAGAAAACGAATTTCAAAGTTTTTTCCTCTCCATCTCAATTTCCTTTTTAGTTTTTTTTTTCGAGAAGAAGCCAGGACTATTTTCTCAGAAGGGGAAATGAAGTCGATTTCCCTAAATGATTAAAAAAAAGTGGGAAATGCAAAAAAACTGATAAGAAAGTGTTAGGAAGGGAAGGTGCAACATTTATTGGTATGACTCATAATATTATTTTTTGAAAAACGAATTACGGTGAGTCATGACCTGTGGGATTACTGTAGCTACAGTAACCTAGAGAAGCATAAATTTCAAGATTTTTCGTTCAGATCAAACGACTAAAATGACGGGAGAAATGAAGAAATTTCTGAGACATAATCCCTAGTCCTCTCCGAAGGCTCTCAATAAGTGGATTCAATATTTTATACTATTTTTCGGAGGTTTTTCGGACAGATTTCGCTAGGCAACACCGTGGAGAAAAAACATGAGATTTTGAGAGGGGGAAGGGGATACGGCAGTTCAGAAAAATTCATAGAAAAATACATTGAAATCGAGACATACTTGATTTGAAAGCTGATTAGCTCGAAAGGAGTATCAAAACTAAAGAAAAATAGCGAAGGAAATGGAGAAACACAGAAACGATTTCGGTAGAGCGCAGTTTTACAGATGATTGTTCGGTGGAGCGAGCTTACATACTTCTCAAAATTGATACCGTAAGACCAGACTATGAGAAAGCTATGATGTCCTCGTGAGTTGTCGAGCAAGTGCGCTCCAGTGAGATGTTTGATTCTACAGTAAGACAGGGACGTGGTACTGTACCGACTCACAGTTTTTACTGCCGTGTCGGAGATGATGTTTTGGAATGTTCTCTAAACAGAATTACCCATTTTAAAACCAAGTCCGACCTGGCTTCTCACAATTTTTCAAATATGACGGTTTCAGAACGTCCCGGTTTTGAAATGACCCCAGGTTTGTCTCTAGTGGAAACCGGTCGAATTAGAACCGCCCGTTTTAGAACCGAGTCAGAACAGCAACGAATCTTTTCAAATTTCAGAGTCACTGGACCTGTTTCTAGAGTGCTCCAGGAGGGTTTTGAGTGTCGAAATGTCTCGGTTGCCTACTTTTTGGGTCAGAAACGTCCAAGACCCGATTCTGGCTATTCTGATTCGTCCCAGTTCTCTATTTAAAAAAGTGATCCAATAGAACCGCCCGAATTCGAACAGCCCTTCTATTAGCACGGCACGATTCTTACAACCGCGCTCTACCGAAACCGAAGGAAATAGTGTGCGAAATTGAGAGACTCAGAGAAAAAGAAGCATTTTTGCATTTCGGTAGAGCGCATAGTTTTTACATGTGCGCTCTACCGAACCCATAATTTCTTAATCTCGATAGAGCGAAGTTCTTGTCACCGGTATTTCGGTAGAGCGAGTTTACATCAACGGATTCGGGGTAGCACCAAAAATTGCAACATTACGAATGGAATAACCTAAAACGATTCTTCGTCCAATTCGTCCAATGTTTATAGAAACCTCCTACTCTTTCAAAATACGAAATTCGATATTTTCCTGGTTGTTGTCATTGTCATCCCCTCTCTCTCTCTCTCTCTGTCTTCCCATCTCTTTCCCATTGACAGGGCTCTTCCGAAATATTTCACGTCTTCTTCTTCTTCTTCCCAACGTCTTCTGAATCGTCTTCGAAAAAAAGGAAGTGGTGTTGGTTGGGGAAACGAAACGAGAAGCGGGAGAGAGAGACAAAAGTTCATCTAAGCCTCCGCCCATTTTTTTTTGTTGGTGAGGCTCAATTTCGTGTTGTTGGTGGTGGTGGTAGAACAAGAAATGGAATAAAAGAAGAAATAAGAGTTCGTCAACTTTAAGGGAGCGTCAGGGTGGCAAGGATAGTAAGAGGTGTCTTAAATTTATACTCATTGTGACCTTCTAGTCAAGACCTTCATTTTTGTAGTTGACAACTTTTTTGTAAATGCCCACCCCAGAAAGATATGATTGATTGAAGTTGATAGCATCAAAGTGGTTGTTACTTTCTACTGACTATGAGCTTCAGCGGGCTATAACTCTCTAGGGTGAGCTCTTACGAAAAAGTTGTCAAATACAAAAATGGAGAACTAGATTTGATCTACATGTCTTGCAAAATTAAAAATTACATAATAGCTTGTGAAATCATGAGATGGTCTCAATGTTTGTCATTTTCAATGATCGGTATTGTACAAAACGGCCCGGTCAGAGGAATGACTTTAAATTTGAACATGTGTATTTCAGATGATATAAATCCCGATATTCTTATTAATATCCGAACATTGTTTACCTAAATCAAGTTAGAACGTCGGAATTTCAGAAAAACGAAGATACTGGAAAATTATCGGTCAAGGGGAGATCTTGAGAAATCATTGCTGCTATTAAGTTTAAAAATTGCAATTTTTATCTCAGAAGTTTTATTGTACTCAACTTCAAGCTGTTATATCTCTTGACCTAGAGCAGGTATCAAAAAGTTGTCAACTACAAAAATGTGTAGAATTTCTTAACGATTAATTTTGTAGTTGACAGCTTTTTTGTAAAGATTAACCCGGAGATTTATAGTTCGTTGAAAATCGGTCTCACTGATATTGCGTAGTACGAGAAAGCTGTTGTCAACTACAAAAGTTTAGGTGTATTGTCAGTTACAACAATGTTGACAAAATTTGTTTTATTGTTTTTTTTCACAACTTAAAGATAGTGAACGGAAAGAGAGAGCGCAGAGAAGCTAGAGTGTCTGACTTCTCTGCGCCTCCGCTCTCTCACCCTCTCAAGTTCCACCTGTTATAACTCTTGACCTAGAACAGCTATCAAAAAGTTGTCAAGTGCAAGAATGTGCAAAGTTTCATAAGGATTATTTTTGTAGTTGACAACTTTTATGTAGGAGCCGTCCCTAGAAAGTTATGGTTGGTTGAAATGCTACTTTGACTGGAGGTCTATCTGTTATCAGTGGAACGATACTTACAACTGCGCTCAAAACGATTTCGATAGAGCGCGATTGCAAAAACTTTGCTCTGCTAATAGAGTGAAAATTACGGAACTACAAATTCCCCTCGCAAACATACAACCATGTTTCTTCCTCTTCTTCACTCCCTTTCCACTTCCTTAAGCTATTTTGACTCGCTCATTCATCTTGCTCTTTTCTGAGAGAAGCCATGATATCTCTACGATTCATCTTTAGTTCTTCCTCACAATTTGTATCTTTTTTGACAATCAAAACATCACTAATCCTTCTACGTCATTTACAAGATCTCTACGGTAATAGCGCTCTACCTCACAGAGTCAAAAAAACAAAAAAATGGGAAAAATAGAGAGAAAAGGAGACCTAATAAGCCGTAAAAACGGGAGAGTTGTCGTTTATATATTTATAAAAAAAACATATACATATCCATTGGTGGGGGCAAACGGTGACAAGAGAGTGGGTGACAGAGAAATAGAGATCATCATAATAATATTTTCTCTCTCTTTCGGTTTTTGAATGAAATAAAAAGAGAGAGAGATAAACAAAGAATACGTGGAATAGTCTCTGGAGAGGGGAGTAGAGGAAGAGACAAACAATAATAATATGGGGGCTAATGAGGTAGATTTTGTTATTTGTTAGGTGTCGGATAAAATGAGATTTACGATATGCGAGAATATTAGTGTTTACAAGCGCGCTCTATTGAAACTGATTGTGAAGGGAAAATTGTGTTAGAAAAGAATTCACCCGTCTTACGACCGCGCTCTACCGAAACCCAAGAAAATAGTGTGCGAAATTGAGAGACTCAGAGAAAAATATACATTTTCAAGGGGATTTCGGTGGAGCGCGGTTGTAAGAAGCGTGTCGTGTTAATAGAGGCGGGCAGAAAAAAGATTTCGGTGGAGCGCAAGTGTAAAAACTTTTTTGTGCTCGTTGAGAGTTGTTGACTTTCCGAGAAGTCCGTTACTAACAATTATCCGTTAAGTTTTTTGTGTACTGGATCAGAAAAAAAAGCAAGTACTGTCAGAGACATGGCAAAAGTCATTGAAAAAATTGACGATGATGTAACTCTGGTGTACGGTAACTCTCTTATACTGTAGCACTGGTATACTATAGTCCAGGCCTACTGTGGCATTTTGAGTCAACTGCTTACGTATCACACATATTTTGAAATTTGCTGAACAGCGACTATCAATTTGAAAGTCAGTGAGGGGTTGAAACTTAACTAATGGTGTGTCCAAAGTTGCTACAACGACAAATCTGCGGCGTCCAAAGTTGATTTGTAGGTTTGCAGGTTTCGCAGTTGAAAAATTAAGAATGAGCAATAACGCATAACTGGAATACTACAAATCTACAAATCAACTTTAGCCACCGCAGATTTGTCGTTTTTGCTGTTTTGAAGCAACTTTGGACGCACCATAAGAAACCGGCGGGATGTTCCGAAAATTTCAAAACCATGGTGCGCGTGTTGTATTCCAAAAAACACAAAACTACAACGAGGTTATCAATTTGCTAGGTATTGACCGATACTATAGCTCTGATACTGTAAGTGCGAATTCGCTGAGTAGCGACTCACACATTAAAAATACTGTAGCGGCAATAATACGAAATGTCTTTGATACACCGGGTGGCTGAAAAGAATAGTCCGGTAACCGAAAATAAGAAAAACCAAAAATTTAAGAATCGGAACTTTTCATATTTGGGAAAAGGCCAGTAATCGAAGAACGGAATCGATATTGTTTGGTACGAAACATTTTTTGAGATTTCTTTTTTGAATTTTTCAGAAAAAACGGTCATAAAACAGGGCATCAGTAAAATTTTTTTAAAAATGGGAAGTTGGGTTTTGATTCAAATTCCAACTTCTCAATGATTTCACCACTAGAAAAGAACTCACCCTTCTCTTTTTCTTTTTTTCAAACTGAAAGTTTTGTGGGTGTCAGTGTCGTGTGCTCCCGGTTGTAACGTATTTATGTCGACTAACCAAATTAAAGGCATACTAAAACTTTCGAAAAAAAGAGAAAGGAAGCGAAAAAAAAAGTGTCTCGAAGAGAGTAATAAACTAGTATGGGGCGGGTAGAGGGAGTGAAAACATAGGAAAAAGAAGCCAATTTGGAGAAGAGAGAGAAGCCGAAAGAGTAGAGAGAAAAGAGCCCAAAAAAACTTGCACGCATATAAAAAAGCGCTCTTTTTTCCTGGACGTCTTCTCCTTCTTCTTCTTCTTTTTTGCGAAGAAGAAGTGTATGTGGAGAAAAGTTTGACGACGAAGCGAAGAAGGAGAAGAGAGGTTGTAATCAAGCCAGTTTCGGGAAGAAGTTGTTGAGGAGGAGAAGGAAAAGAAGAAGAAGAAGAAGATGCTCACGAAGAAGAAGAAGAAGAAGATATGTTTGTGTTCTTCTCCGAAGGGAATACGAAAAAGATGCCTTCTTCTTCGACGTCTCCCAATGGAGGGGAGAGAGTTTCATCCGAAGAGTTTCAAGGCGTCAAGAACACGAGGAAGAAGTTTCGAGGGGGGTGTCTGAGGGGGGACTTTTGAAAAATGGTTTGTTGAAATTGGGTTAAAATCATGACGTTTGGGAATTGGGATATTGAGGAATTGGCTTGCAGGAGAAGTAATTGTTGCAGACTTGCAAAATCTCGGCCCGAATTCATAAAATGTGCTCAATTTCTTCTAAATTTTAAGACATTTTTATAAAAATATTCAAAAATCTCTCGTACGCTTGAGTTTTTATGGATGATACAGTCGAAAATTCAACTTTTCTGCAAAAAAAAAATCAAAAAATTTAAATTTTCAAATTTTTGTACTGATACCCGGAGTTATCATTTCTATATGTTTCGTGCTAGAAGTTGAAGACCTCTGAGTCGTGAAAAAGTGTTCAGACTACCATCTTGGGGGCGGAGCCTAAAATCTTGGGGGCGGAGCATAAATCTTATTCGACAATACTAAATACCGTTGAAACGTCAAATTCTTCTGTTTTTTTTGCACAAATGCAGTATTTTTATGTTTTCAGACGTCGCAATGGGTGAAAGAAGGTGGCATCCATCAAATTTGTAGAAAATAAATCTTCAATTTTATGAGCCAGTAAACGTGAATTTTGGTCAAAAATTGAATTTTAGATACAGAAAAAAAGATTTTCAGAAAATGAGATTTTCATGCCAATCTGTTTTTCTGTATTAAAAAGTCAATTTTTGACCAAAATTCACGTTTTCTGGCTCATAAGATTGAAGATTTATTTTCTAGAAATTTGATGGATGGGAATATTTCAATTTTTTCGTTTTCAGTGCAAAAACATAAAAGAATTGACTTATACCGTGAAAATTATCTTCGAGTAAAAAACAAGTAAATTTCGAGTTCAATTGCAAACAAAATTAGGAAAAATGTTCAGTCTGTAACAACCCTTCGATATTTATACTCAGAATTTGAGATGCAATCCTTGAAAATCATTCAGAAAATAATAGAAAATTAAATTAGAAGTTATTTTTTCACAAATTAATTTCACTTTTGCTGTATAGCTACGGTTCAAATTTCAAATTCTCAATTTCTAAGTATCAAAACACCAGAAAATCACAGAACACCGCCTGATCATTTTCCATTCAACGTTGGTGTTTCATGTTGTTCAATTCATCTAAAAATAACACCTGAAAACCGGTTTTTCAAAAAACTCTCACTTATTTTGATTTTCTCAAAATTTGAACTCAAAAAAGCAGTAATTTCTCTAACTTCTCTCATCTACATTTCTCTCTTCCCTCATAAAAGCCATTCCCATCAATCAAAATGCGCGAAATTGGCTCATAAATCAAACGGCGAAGAACTAAAAAAAACTAAAATTTTGCTCTTTCCGCACCAAAAAGAGTGGAATTGTGTGAATAGAGAGAGCAGAACATGCAGAAAACAAATAGCCACGAAAAACCAATAAATTATTCATGCACATCAAAAATAAAATGTCCGTTCTCTCCTCTTTTTTGCAAAAAAAAATTTCAAACAGTAATATTTACCAACATTTTTTCCAGATTTTCTCTATTATATAGGTGAAAGTTATAGTAATTGAGTAATCGATATGTGTGTCAAACGAAACAATGTCAAATTCCGCGGAAATCGGTCATTTTCGGAGGGCCCGTGGCGGTCACTCGGCCAGTTGTGACGTCACATATTTGTGGGCGGAGCGTTTGCGGAGTTGGTTTGCAACACGCCGCACGCGGTTTTCGCAGCTTTGCCGCATGGTTTCTCGTTTCCGATATTTTCTTCGTCGCGTTTCGAAAATCTTTGTTTGCGTCCATTTCGTGCCGTTTTTCGTATAAATTCTTTGTTCAAAATCAATTTCTAGCCGGAAAAATGATGTCTGGAGGGTATAAACCGTCGGGACAACTCAATGAGCGGTCGCAACGATCTGTTTTCGGTAAGTACTCAATTTTTCTGTAAAAAATACTTATTTTCTAATTTTCAGTCGGAAATATCAGCTACGATGTGACAGAAGAGACGATTCGAGCGATTTTCGCAAAGGTTTGTGTTTAATTCTCAATAAATTCAATCAAAAATGTTTTTTTTGAGCGAAAAATCAATTTTTTCATGTTTTTTTTTTCAAAAATTCAATTCCAGGCCGGACATGTGATGTCGATCAAAATGGTTCACGACCGAGAGACTGGAAAACCGAAAGGATACGGATTCATCGAGTTTCCAGATATAAACACTGCTGATACAGCTATTCGTGTGCTTAATGGGTAAGCAACTTGCAATTGTGCACGTAAAACAAGAAATAATTGAAAATTTTATAATTTTTATGCTTTTCAAGTGAAATTTCTACACAAAATACCCTATCTTCCACATTTTCAGCTACGAATTGGGTGGACGTGTACTCCGTGTCGACAGTGCCGCCGGTGGGATGAATATGGAAGAGTTCGGATCGACGAACACTGGACCAGCTCCAGTCGAGGAGAATCCGTATGGACCGGAGTGTGATGCTGGAAAAGCACCGGAGGTATGGGATTTTTTGGCGAGCAAGCCATATATCAATGAAATAATTTTTTTTTTTAAATATTCAATGAAATATTTTTTTTTTTTAGTTTCAAGCATACTTGCAAACCGGGACAACACAGGCCGGCGCATAACTCTCTTCAAACTCAATATTATGAGCTGAAAAATGTACCAAAATGTAGATCTCGACGAGTTCCTACTACGGGCCGGATGTCTGTTTGTTACTGTACCGCGGTCCGGGAAAAAGTGCCGAAAACGCGAAAATAGCCAAAAAAAAACCATTCTTGTCCGGCCCGCGGTATATTAACGATTCGACATCCAGCCCGTAGTAGGTTGCAGACAGAACTCGTCGAGATCCACATTTTGGTATATTTTGCAGCGCATAATATTCATTTTGACGCGAGTTACGAGACGGTCCGTGTCGGCCCGTTTCTTCCCATGTCACTTTCTCTTTCCTAACACTTATTTTTCAGAGAATCTCCCAAACCGTCGCCTCGCTGGCTCCTGAGAAAATGTTCGAATTGATGAAACAACTCCAGGAAGCACTCAAAAACAACCCGGCCGAGCTGAACAGCGTTCTCGTCGAGAATCCGCAACTCTCTTACGCAGTTCTTCAAGCTGCCGTCGTGATGAGAATCGTCGATCCACAGACTGCACTCGGACTTCTTCATCGTAACAAGGCGGCCACCATGACTCCATTCCATCAAACTGGTGCTCCAGGAGGTGTTGGAGGAGTTCCGCCACAAATGATTCCACCACAACAGTCACAACAGCAAATGCCACTGCCGATACCACCGAAACCGACTTTTGCTCATCCAGGTAAGACCCTTACCGTAAGGAAAATTGGAAATATGAGAATTTCGAGCTAGAAGTCCCCTGGTAAATCGTTCAGTCGCGCGAATAAACGCTGATTTCGCAGATTCATGCAATTATTCTTGGCGCGGTTTTTCATCTGTCTTTTTGTTTTTTTTTTTCATTCATTTTTCAATTTCCTGTATATTATTTTTATTTTTCTGAATCAGTCACTTACAGGTCAATACCAGAGGAATAGATTCGCGAGATATCGAATGTGATTTGGAAATTCCTCATTCTCAATGGGCCCCTTCAAGTAATAATTCGCGTCCTCAATTATCAGACAAGGGAACGAAAAAAACGCAACTATACAATCCTACGCGCACGTTTAATTTCCATTCTCATGTTAGCCATTTAATATAATTGTAGTTTATCTGTACAATATCTCCTGTCTTTTAAATACCAATAAAGATTTTCATATGCATCGAAATCGTTCACAAGACAAATATTTAGGAGGAAAATCTATTAGCACAGCAAGGTTTTTACACTAGCGCTCTACTGAAACTGAAAAATTGCATGAGATATCGAAAGATGGTAAGAAAAAAAGGGCAGCGCAGAACTGATATAATATTTAGTTTCTGATATTAAATTGCTACGGACCTATTAGCACGGCACGCTCTACCGAAAATCGAAGAAAATTGTGTGGGAAATTGAGAGACTCAGATAAAAAGATACATTTTTAAGGGCATTTCGGTGGAGCGCAGTTGTAAGAACTGAGCCGAGCTAATAATACGACTGAAAACGATTTACCAAAAACTAAGGCTCAAAATTCCACTCTCAGCTCGATTTTAACAGAACTTTTCCTATAAATTTGTCTTTTTTCGAAGAAAATATCGAGAAATATAAAAACAGACTCAAGATTCCCACCTCTAATTTTGATTTTTCCAGGCGTCGGACCATCAATGGGACCACCAATGGGACACCCTCAAGGACCACCTCAATACGGTAGACCACCAATGCTTCCAACACCTCAACAACAACAACAATACATGCCACCACCACAACAACAGATGCCACTACAAACCAGACCGCCCGTCCAACATCAACCACAAGAGGACCAGGAAGAGCATCAGAATGCGCAACTCCTGATGCAAGTGATGCAACTCAGCGAGCACGATCTTCAAATGCTTCCGCCTGGTGATCGTGACAAGATTATCGAGTTGAGACAACAGTTGAAGAGAAATGTCAAGTGATTTCGTCTCGATGGATCTATAATTTTATCTTTCTTTCTTTTCTTGACTCTACAGATCTTGTACATAAACTTTTTTCTATTTCTAATACAGCAAATTTATTCCGTTTTGTTAGGAATTGAGACCATGAAAAATGGAAAAAAGTAAGCATATAAAGTAAACTATACACCGAAGAACACCTAATCACTATATTATACACTGAAAAAATAAGTTAAAGAGGCAAGGAAAGTCAATAAATAATTGAATTAATAAGGGATTTCGTTCTGGAAATATTGCAATTGATCGTACATCTTCGAGCGAATGTTCAGGAAGCAGTTGGTGATTACAGAGTGCATATATCTGAAAATTTCAGCCTTTTTTTTTCTAAAAAATGCTTTATTTCCCTACTTGGCCGCATCTTTTTCATTCATATCCGGCGCGAATCGTGCTCTCAACTGGTTGATTGTCTTTCCTCGGAAACACGGAAGATGTGTGTCCAACATCAAAGAGACCAACGAGACGAACGATTTATGATAGGGACGGACTGCGAGATAGGCGTGAACACAGAGAGATGCGAATTGACGGAATGGAGCTGCTTCCATCTTCCCGCCCATTATCGCCACCATCTCTTCGCTGAGTTTGAAGTCGGGTTCGAAGCCCAGATTTCCTCCTGGACTGCTTTCGAACATGAATCCGAAATCTGGAAAGAGATATTTGGTTGAATGAGGAAAACATTTAACAACACGAAAAATAGTATTTTTCAAATTCTTGACAATTTTCAAGTTTCTCGCTAAATAGTATAAACACGGCATGCTTCTTACAGCCGCGCTCTATCGAAACGGAAGAAAGTTGTGTGAGAAATTGAGAAACTAAGAGAAAAAGAGACATTTTTCAAGGTCATTTCGGTGGAGCGCAGTTGTAAGAACTGTGCCGAGCTAATAGTACAACCTCGCCATATTTTCACATGTGCGCTCTACCGAACCCATAATTTCTTAATCTCGGTAGAGCGAGTTTACATAAACTTTTTGCCTTTCTTGTAAAGCTACCGTAGTCCAGGGATTATTGTAGCTACCGTAACACCTTAAAACGATCTTTTGAAGAATTTCGGTAGGGCGAGGTTGCAATACCGTAATCCCCCCCCCCCCCCTAGCGTTCGTTTTCTGGGTTACGGTAGCTACAATAACTCTACAGTATCAGGTTCGGTAGAGCGAATTTGTAAAAACTGCGCAAAAACTGCACAGGGCACGCTTTTTACAACTGCGCTCTACCGAAACCCAAGAAAATAGTGTGCGAAAGTGAGAAACTCAGAGAAAAAGATACTTTTTCAAGGACATTTCGGTGGAGCGCGGTTGTAATAAGCGTGCCGTCCTAATAGGAAATTTTCACGTTTCTGAAGAAAAGTATCTTAAAGATTAAGAATTTTAAAATTTAAACATCTAGAAGTTTGCTTTTTGCATAATTGCAAAATACGAAAAATTTTGAAAAAATAAGATTTTTGTATTAAAAAAGTTTCAAATTTTAACAAAAGTACAATTTTTGAAACTGAAAATCTATTATTAGCACGGCACGCTTCTTACAACCGCGCTCTACCGAAACCGAATAAAATAGTGTGGGAAATTGAGAGACTCAGAGAAAAAGAGACATTTTTCGAGGGCATTTCGGTAGAGCGCAGTTGTAAGCACTGTGCCGATCTATTAGCTTGGCACAGTTCTTACAACTGCGCTCCATTGAAATCCCCTTGAAAAATGTCTCTTTTTCTCTGAGTCTCTCAGTTTCCCACACTATTTTCTTCGGTTTCGGTAGAGCGCGGTTGTAAGAACTGTGCCGTGCTAATAATAGCACAACACGTTTTTTACAACTGCGCCCTTTCGAAATCTCTTGATTCATCTTCAATGGAGCGCGGTTACAAAATCCTAGCTGTTTTAATAGATTCAACGAATAAATGTTGAAAAGATTGAATTTTAGAAGTCTGAAATAATAATTTTAAAAAATTGTACTCAAAACTCGGCGGTAGTTGATTTTAGGAAAAAAAAGGTTTTTATGAAATTCTAGTATTTTGAAACAGTTGGAAATATGAATACTTTTGAGTAAGAATTTTTCAAAATTTTCACAAAAAATAGATTTTTTTCAGTAAAAACTCTCAATTTTCAAAATTTTTTCTAAAAGTTGAATTTCCATTCTAAATCTGTCTGTTTTAGACATTTTTTCTTATGGAACTTATGAAATTTTGGAATACAGTAAGCTGCCAAAAATCCCAAAAATGTATCAAAAAGTTCAAAATTTCTACGTTTTTCAGTAAGAATTTTTCACAAAAATTTACTTTTTTCTCATAAAATTGAATAAAATTCAATATTCTTCTTCTTCTCACCAATATGTATAATATGTCCATCCAAATCGATCATAATATTTCCATTATGTCGATCCTTGATTTGCAGCAAAAAGCTGAAAACCGAGTAGGCGGCCATACTCCTCACAAAATTGCGTCTCGCCTCTTGGAACGTCTCACTACTCTCATCTCCGTACTGCGTCTTAAAATACTCGTACAATCCGAAATCAGTCTGTCGTCCCAACTGATCACGACTCTTCGAATTGGGTACACACTCGATAACTCCACATCCTGGTGACGTGGCAACCACTCTATACGGGAATACTCTGACTGGAAGACCAAGCCCCGCCCACACATTCTTCATGAGTTGCATCAACTGAAGAGCCAACATATCCTGACGAACGTCGTCTCCAACTTTGAAAATTGCCGCCTGCCAACACACTCGACTGTCTTGAACTTTTCGAAGTTTCTCCAAATCGGCGTCTGTTGATTTCTCTTCTTTTTCAGATTGAGCTTGTAGTCCGATTCGTTCGAGTTCTCGGACTCCACATCGTTTCACACGGAATCGTGCTGAAATTTTAAGAAATTTGGATATAAATTTGAAACTTTTAAATGAAAAATTGACGGAAATCCTTTCTATGAATCTGGAAGTTGCCTGGCGTACCTTTGGCGCGTAATTCATAAAACTAAAACCATATTAGGTCCGCACAGTGCTTACAACTGCGCTCCAACGAAATCGCCATGAAAAATGTCTTTTTTTCTCTGAATCTCTCAATTTTGCACACAATTTTCTTCCGTTTCGGTAGAGCGCGGTAGTAAGAAGCGTGCCGTGCTAATATTTGTGACTGGTTTCTACTCGAATCCCCAGTTTGAAATTTGAAATTCCATTTTCCGGATTTTTGAGTAAATTTTGAACTTTTTGGATCAAAACTTGAACAGTAGCAGTTTTTAGAGGGTTGTAACGTGAAGTTTTGATTTAAAAAAGTGCAAAATTTACTCAAAAATCCGGAAAAGGACAAGTAAATTTAATTCGAATAAAAAAAGGAATTTCGAACAGATGAAGATTTTCGAATCAGTCCGAAACCAGTTACAAATACGCGCCAAAGGTACGCCAGACAACTAGTTTTCTCCAAGATTCATTAAAAAAGGAATTTTTGAAATTTTTTTATTAAAAATAAGGATTTTTTGTCAATGTTTCATTAAAACCAGGATTTTTGTTAATTATTCATTAAAAAAAGAATTTTTGTTAGTTTTTCATCTGAATTTTTTTTCTTCTCCTATTTTGTTAGAGAGCCTGCTCAAATCAGTTCAAACATAAGATCTTCATTCTCATATATTTCGCGCCCAACGCGCGCCAGACTCCCAAGTTTTTCTTACCCAAAAACGGTGCCTTCGCCGCCGACTGCATTGGTGTTCCAGATGAATAATCCAAATCCAGAAGAACCGCTTCAGGATTCGACGGCAAATACGTGATCGTCTCAATCTTGACATCAGCCAACGCCTTCAGACACGCCTTCTTTCGAGCATCGCCTTTCGGGAAAGGCTTGATAGTTCCAGATATAGCAGTGAGTTGATGGAACAACTTGAATTCTGCCTCGTGGAAACGACGGGCGGCTCCTTCCAATTGAGAGATTATCTTTTGCATTATGTCATTCAACGGGTCGAATAGAGCACTGTCTTTTATCTTGCTCTCCTCGTCGGTGTACATATTTGTTTGCATATTCCAGATGAGTTGATGGGCAAGGAGTTGAGAGTGTCCAGCTAACCAGATCATCAATTCTGAAATGTATCCCATCGTGTCGTATCTGAAATTCAGAGTTTTCAATGAAATAAAAACCATAAAAACAGCATTTGCGACGAATAAAAATAGTTTGTTGCTGATTAAAAATTAGCTATTTTTTCCCGTGGTTTATTAGCTCGGCGCAGTTCTTACAACTCTGGCGCCCCTTTGACGCATTTTCAGCCAGAATTAGATCAAAAAGCGCCAACGGTACGCCAGACTATGGCTGCCAATCTGTGAGACATCGAAACCCCGAATCTGGGGCGCCTTTGACGCATTTTCAGCATGAATTAGATCAGAAAGCTCCAAAGATGCGCCAGATTCAAGTTCCTGTCCACGTCTCGGTTCGTTTGATGTCTCTGATGCTAGAATGCCATTATAACATCATGATTTTCACAATCGCGCTCTACCGAAACTGAAAATTAGGATTCCGATAGAGCGTAGTTGTCTATAGTTTCGCAATCGTGCTCTATTGAAATCCCCGAAATTTTCCAGTGGAGCGCGGATACGAAAATCGTGTCGTTTTTTTGAGTTCCTGTCTATATGTCTGCATGGTAGTCTGTTTGTCCACATGTCTCCGATTTTCTATTCTGTCTGTCTGTCTGTCTGTTTGTCCCCTCCTCACCTAACAGCCTGCACAATTTGCGGTATGTACATCAACAACGCGTCCGCCGGATAACTTCTCAATACTCTCACAGCATACTGCATAGAAATCGGATGAGTCGGGTACTGTCTCGGTGTCAGAAGAGACAACGCCATGACTGGTGAGCAGCGTGCCCAAGTGAGTACATGTGACATGTCTGCTGTCTCAAAAACCGTCGATCCATTTCCAAGGAATAATGGGAGTGCTTCAGGGATATGAGCGACAAGTTCCGGTTGTGATCTAACAAGCCCTTCGACACATTTGATGAGATCTTCTGATCCTCGGAATCTCGATGGCAACTGGATAGCGAGTTCAGGCGAAATACTCCAAGCGAGTTCAGCCTGTTCCCTCCAAATCTTCTTCTTCTTATTCTCCGAACTACTTCCTCCAGTTCCCTGAATATCCAGAATCTGAGATCTCAAAAATTGCTCCGATTCCAGCGTGCAATCCTCCTGAGCCAAAGCAAGTGGGTGGAGCCAAGCGGAGAGCCGTTCAATCTCGTTAGCCACTAGAAGCATCAGCATGTTCCTCTGCTTCATCCATGTCTTGATCCTCCGATCCTCCTCAATCGAGAGTTTTGCCTCAATCGATTTTCCACTTCGAATCGACGCCGTCGCAGCAGCGATAGACTTCTGAGAAAGAGTAAGAGTATTCGCGTAGTTTGTAGTCGGGGGAAGCATCAAAGTGGTAGTCGGTGTTCCATTGGTTCCAGTTGATATCGATCCACCGGCAGTCACCAATAAACTCTTCTCAAATGCGGTTTGCATATGTGACATTGTACTGGACATCACTATATTCTTATCGGTTTTCGCCATAGTCTCCTTGATCATATAATGCTTGTCACTCTTCAAATGATCGAAGAACTTCGCCAACAATCTAATATCCTCTCTAAGAGCCTCCTCCGCTTGAGTTGGACCTTGCGGTGCCATTGTGAAGTAGTGGAAGGCTGATGAGTAGACACGTTGGCGAATGAGCACATTCGTTGGGCGGAGCAAACAAGCATCTTGTTGAACCATTCCGAGTACACATGATAGCAAACGGAATCTTACTCCGACCGCTTCGATTCCACGTGTCACTTGATTAATCGTCTCTCTTTTGGTAGTTCCAGTAAGGTTAGAGGTGTTGCAGGCGGTTGATCCATGAAGGTGTCCGGTTCCAATTTGAGCGGATAGCGTTTGTGAAAACATCATTTCAAGTACATCCAACTGCTCACGTGATGAGTACGACGCAACGTCACACCGTTCCCCAATGAACTCTATCCATTCTCGATGTGGTCGGAAATTCGCGGATGGTGGAGGCCGCTCGACTTGTCTGCATAGCGGAGATAAACTCATATCAACATTTTCTTTCTCGAATAATCCCAAACCAAATCTACACGAGTCGGCGAACGCTCTAGCCTGTTCATGGAGAAACAAGCTATGTGCTTCTGGACGAGCACTCAACAACCAGTTCCAAGCCATCGTACACAAAGAGATGGTGGATTCAGTGAAGTTGTGGAGGGGTGTACGGACGAGAAGTGTGAGAATCCGCTCGTTGAGGCAGCGAAGACTAACGAAAAGAGCAGTGAGCAACAACACCGCTTGCTCCATCTCGTTATCTTTTCCACTTTTGCAAGCTCTCTGGAAATCCTTTTCCAGCCTGTCAATCAACTTGTTCTCCGCAGTCACTTGATCTATATCTCCACTCAACGTCGTCGCCAACATTCCCTTCACTTGTCCCAAATAATTACTTCTTTTGTAGAGAGAAGTCAGATATGATCCACTTTTCCCTTTGCCTTCACTGGTCGCATCTATAGCCAACTGCATCGCCGCATCCCTTTCAGACCCGAATTTCGATACATATTCCAGCAAGTTGCTGTGAGTTGACGCGGGTGCCCACATCAACGCTTCCTTCAGAATCTGCTTGACTCTCATGGAGAAGTCCTTAACAACAGCACGACGTCCTTCTATAGAATCCTGAAGTTGGATTGTCCACCCCTTCTCGAATCCCTCAATTGTGAACTGTGGCTCTCGGCACGTCGGATCCTTCAAAAGATTGTCTTCAAGTTCCTGAAGAAGACGGAGGATTGTGGTAAGGACCTCGGTGTTCCATAGAAGATACGGGAAGGCTTTGACAAGTTGAGACAAGCAGGCATCAGCCACTTTCCGCACTTCTCTCAAATGATGATTGAATTTGAAGAGAAGAAACTGGGCGTGCCAGACCAAGGCCTCTTCAGTCGGCTCATCATTATCCCGTCGTTTCATCATCTTCTCACACCAACTCAGAAAGATACGGGGAGCCGCTGCAAGCATACAAGTCCATAGTCCAGATTTATCTTTCCTAACAGTCTTATCCTCGATATATTTGAAGAATGAGCTGAATGCATCCACATGGTTTGCATGAATTAGTCTCATTGATTCCATCCGATGAACTGATAACAGATATGTGCAATTGGCGAAATCGAATCGATTTATCAATGGAACAGCCTCCGCCTGATGACTCAACTCTGCCAATACCGTATTCCTCATCTCTTGGAGTTCTTGCGGAGAGATGGAATCCGATCGGATCGCCGCGTTGTCGATCAATTCCGATCTCAAATTCTCCGTCGCAATCAGTACGGGCGTCTTCGTCGCCGTTTCACAAACCGCATTATACCACTCTTCAGGCCACAAACTAGACGATTCCACATCGAATCCGAGTACGGTACAGTAGAACCAAAAGTCTCTGAATAGTGATCGAAGCTTCGGTGTCGGCTCGGAAATCGGTTGCATTCGTCGGAGAAGCGACGCGATTTTTGGCATCAAGACTCCAAGATTTCCAGCGCTTGTTGACATCTGAAAATTAGTATTAAGGTGGGGGATTACTGTAACCAAGACTACAAACTACAGACTACAAATACTACAATGCGTTGTTATCGTATAGGGATAGCGGTGTAAGTGAAGGAAGTGATCGATTTTCTCGCATAAAATGCATATTTTTCAGACAAAAAGCTCAAATAAGGAATCACAACAGTGAGGTATTAAAGGACAATCACGAGAAAAAAAATGAATGCTGGTTTGATTAAAATAAAATTTAAAATGCAAAATAGCAATTATCACACCTTGACGGAGTTTACGGAAGTGGACAGTGCCACTATAGTCAGCTGCAAATTATTAGAGCGGATAGAGGGAGAAAATGAATAAATAATGGCAATTCAAATGTGATTAGAAAAATATAAATGGGAGATGTGGGATGGGGGAAAGTACAGTACTTTCAGAATTGTCTGCGAGTCAATCCAAAAAAAATCGAGTCTTGGGGCGCCTTCGACGCGTTTTTCTTATCAAAATCAAAAAAAAAATCGAGTCTGGGGCGCCTCCGACGCGTTTTTCTTGTCAAAATCGCAGAAAATCGAGTCTGGGGCGCCTTGGACGCGTTCTACTTGTCAAAATCGAAAAAAACCGAGTCTGGAGCACCTCCGACGCGTTTTTTTGTCAAAATCGCAGAAAATCGAGTTTGGGGCTCTTCCGACGCGTTTTTCTTATCAAAATCGCAAAAATCGAGTCTGGGGCGCCTCCGACGCGTTTTTCTTATTAAAACCGCCGAAAATCGAGTCTGGGGCGCCTTGGACGCGTTTTTCTTATCAAAATCGCCAAAAATTGAGTCTGGGGCGCCTTTTCTTGTTAAAATCAGAGAATATACTATTTTTTACAGAAAATGTACATTTTTGTTCTGAATTAATTACAGAGTTAGATTAAAACTATACCTAGAATCAGGTTTTTTCAGACGAAATTTTGGAGATTTTGATTGGAAAACCCAAAAAACTAAAGATTTGAAATTTTTTAATCAAAAAAATGGGAGTTATCTGGCCTCCGAATGACAAATATCTGTGTGTCTGTATGCCAGGATGTCCGCTGCTCCAGAATCATCCGTATATGGAAAATCTCAAATAGGAATCGCCCTAATCATAGTTCATTCTAATTCAGACGATTCATTTGATCATTATGATTTTCAAGATTCTCAGGATGCTGCACTTTTCGAGCTTTTCCGAAGAAAATCACGAATTTTAGCAATTTTGAACGAAAAATACATCTAAATCGTCTAAAAAGTGAAAAAATCACGATTTTCGGCACAATTTTTGCGGAAAAATAGGAAAAAAACTATTTTGGCTGATATCTGTTTGTCAGTTACAGGATTTCAGATTATTGATATGCAGGCCTCAAACATACTGTACTTTTCCCAAAACCCTCATCTCTCTTGTTAGAATTCTCATTTAAAAAAAGTCCAAAGCCACACAAAAAATTGGATCCCTTACCTTCACAGTACTCTTCGAAACCTTCTCTCCAACACGTCTTCCCTCGATTCCAAGCTGGACAAATAGCTCGAGAAGTCTTTAAAAAAATCTATTAGCGAAGCTGAAACTCTGACTATACCTAACGAGCAACGTCATCTTGTCATCCTCATTCTTCACACCGATCGCCATTCGACTCATCGCCATATCGACCGCCAGGGAGACGTGTCTGGAAGCACTTTTGAGTTGTATTTTTTTGAACAAAGAGTTGAATTATATTAGCACAGTTCTTACAACTGCGCTCTGCCGAAATCCCCTTTGAAAAATGTCTCTTTTTCTCAGAGTCTCTCAATTTCACCCACAATTTCCTAGAATTTCGGTAGAGCGCGGTTGTAAGAAGTGTGCCGATGAGCTTTAAACTATGAATACATACGTGTATCTCTGATCATTCGAGTCGTTATTCCCCTGACTGTACACTCGATTCGACGATTCTATGCATATCTGGGTGAACAGTTTCCACACGTTCTCGTAGATTGATCTCTGCAAAAAATTTCAAAAAAGCGTCAATTTTTTTGTTGATTTTTACCGCTCCAGCAATCCACATCTCCGCCAGACACCTAATCATCGTCACATCCAATTGAGACGGTGGATTCGCGAATCGTTGCAAATAGATTTGCACAACCATTTCAGGAACCTCTACAGCTGTCGAATCAACAAGTCCCACACCGATTCCACCGAGTGTTTGAATCGCATTCTCGCATACCAGCGAGACAACACTGAAATTATTTTAATGAGTTTTGAGGAAAGTTGATTAGGGAGTATTCCAGGCTTAACTCAGTCTTTCAAATTGGCTCATACCCTATTAAGTACTTTTAAACACGCTGATTCCGAATATGTGATCCAATTTTGAAGGAGGCTTCACTGAACTGAGATATAGTCATTTTAAGTCATTTCCAGTACAAAAATTGCATTTTTCAAGAGACTCAAAGCCAATTTTGGACCCAAGAAGGTTGAAAAAGCATATTAGGACGTTCGCTGATTAAAAACTTGTCCAAAATGAAAGTGATCAAATAATTTTTCTGAAAACTTTTTTCAATCAGTAAACGTTCCTAGTATGCTTTTTCAACTTTCCATTACAAGTATTACACAGAAAAAATTGGAAAATTTGGGTCTAAAATTGATTTTGATTCTCCTGAAAAATGCAATTTTGTACTGAAAATTACTTAAAATGCATATATCTCGATTCTGTGAACTATTCTTTAAAATTGGATCATATATTCAGAATCAGCGAGTTGAAAAGTACAGGGTATGTGCCAATTTGAAAGGCGGAGTCACGTCGGGAACATTCCCTAGTGAATCTGGAATTAAAGATGAAGCATTATCAATAGCATGCCCACGCATTCATGGTATTACAGCGAGAATCCGTATGTTACAATACCAAGGAAGAAAAGAAACTAAAGGAGTAAGGAGGTAAACACACTCATTACCTGAAATCGGGGTGGATTGGTCTGTAGGAAATTTAAAAATTAAAATTTTTTGATGCGAAAATTATTCAAAACAACGGCACTACCGTAACCTCATCAAAACCTCTAGAACAAAACTAAACTCACAAATTATTTGCATTGGAACAAACGAAAAGTTTGGTTGAAAGTCCTGCCAGACACTGTTGAACACTGTCACTTTCCATTCGGATCGATGATTTCAGTGCTCGACAAATTGCTTTTATCGCGGAGTTACGGAGGGAGTCGAGGACTAATTTACGTTTTGAGGTGGCGTCATTCAGGTTGTTGCTCGATTTTGAGTTCTGGAAACGAAACTTTTGGTTATGAGATGAGAAATTTTCAGCCAAAAACGGTACTTGTCCGTTTTAGAACTTCATGAAACTGTAATAAACAACAATTCGAAAGAGTTGGGAAACTGCGGGCCGACTGAAAAATTTTCCACAGTCCTGTCCGGTCTGCTCGCCGGCCCGGCTCCTGTAGAAATGTAAAATTCAGAGTTGCAACGGGCCGGGCCGGGCCGAAATCAGAATTTCTCCGGCCCGGCCCGGCCCGGTTCGGCCCGGATTTTCAGTACTAAAAAAATTCAAATTTTTTTTTTCGAAATTTTTCCGATTTTTTTGGAAAAATTTTTATAGGGGGACACAACTACTTCTAAACTGAGGATTTTTGATATGAATCGATTTAGAAAGCCAGGAAAAAGATAAATTTCTTTTGGTTTCATGTCTGAAAATGTGTCTAAAGCGAGTTATGAGACCTCAAAATGTCAAAAATCGATGCTGGTCGTGCACTTTTTCAGAACATTTTAATAGAAATTCTCCTCGTCGTACACCTCAAAGCAATATTTTCAAAAGTTCTCAAGAAAAAATTCGAAAAATGAACATTTATGAATGCATTTCATGCTCAGATGACGAGAATTTCTATTGAAATGTACTGAAAAAAATGACGACGGGGAGCGATTTTTGGAATTTTAAGGTCTTATAACTCGCTTAAAACTGATTTTTTTATATTCTTGAGAAAAAATTTGGAAAATTTTCAGACAAAAAAATTATAGAAAAAAGTTCTAGTGAAAAAAATTCAAAAATTCAAATCCGGCCCGATCCGGGCCGGGCCGGGCTGAAACCGGGCCGGGCCGGGCCGGCCCGGCGGGCCAGCCCGAAATTTTGCAAGTATGGTAAAATTATTGAAAAAATTGTGATTCAAATTTTCGACTATGTTTGAAATATCGATAAAAACTGAAGCGTACGAGAATTTTGGAGCATTTTGACTATTTTTAAATGAAAATTTCGTAAAAACATGTGAAAAAATTGGGCACATTTTTTGAATCTGGGCCGGTCCGAGATTTCCCAACCCTACAATTCGGTGTAATTAGATCTAGATGAATCTGATTCATATCAGTCCTTAATTGAGCTGTTCACGGGCTCCCACATAGCGAAAAAGAACTGCAAGAAAAGTTATGCCGATTTTATCACAACTCAATTCTTTTATTTTTTTTTGCATTGAAAATCCAGTAATTCCAGCTTTTTAAACGTCGCAACCCATCAGAATTGTAGAAAATGAAATTCTCTATCGAAAAAGCTTTAAAAACGTGAATATTGGTGAGAAATAGACTTTTTTGATACAGAAAAACTGATTTTCAGCCATTTCAGCCATTTTCCAAAATTCCAACAGTTTCAGAGTATCCTCAAGAACATTATGTACAATTTTTATCAGAAAAGGTTTTGCCAAAAAAGTAATACCAATTTTTCTGAAAATCGGTTTTTCTGCATCAAAATAGTTATTTTCTGTCCAAAATTCACGTTTTTTTTAGCTCATTCGACCAGTGTGTCTTCTCAAGAGAAAATTCTCGAGAAAAGGAATTCTCGAGAAATTCTCGAGAGATCTCTCGAGAGATTTCTCGAGAAATTCTCGAGACACTCTCGAGAATTCTCGAGAAAATTCTCGAGAAATCTCTCGAGAATTTCTCGAGAATTCTCGAGAATCTCGAGAATAGGTTTTTGAAAATTTTGTTTACTATTTATGGCGCGGTGCGGAATTTCGGAGTGTCGTTGTTTTTTTTTGTCAAATATTTGTATTATTAAAGGTTTATTGACAAAAATATAGTTTATCCATTAGTTATTATTGACATTTTTCTCGATTTAATGAACTCGGTTCTCTTGTTAAAAATGAATCTCTTTCAATTTAATCTCAATCTCTATTACACTTGTTCACATACTTATTTTAGTAAAATTGGTTTTTTGTGAGTTTTTCGTGAATTCACTCCTCGAGAAAAATTTCTCGAGAATTCTCGAGAATTCTCGAGAAATCTCTCGAGAACGTTCTCGAGAATTCTCGAGAAATCTCTCGAGAGATCTCTCGAGAATTTCTCGAGAATTCTCGAGAAATTCTCGAGAACTCTCTCGAGAATTTTCTCGAGAATTTTCTTGAGACCGTCTCGAGAAGACACACTGCATTCGACAGAGAATTTCATTTTTTACAATTCTGATAAGTTGCAAGTTTTTAAAAGCAAAAAATACTGCATTTTCAATGCAAAAATTAAAAGAAGTTATTTTTCGCTGTGTGGAAGAGATCGTGCTGTTCTTCCGAAATCCCTCACCTGAATAACATCTCCAGCTGATTTCCCCCTCTCCAGTGTACTATCCGACGCTAATTTCGTCAACATCGGCGCCGGTTCCAACAGAAATCTTTGCAAATTCTGATTCACCGCCGTCGTCGCAACAGCTGGAAACTTTTCCGCCAGTGTCGCCATGCTTGAAATTGCTTTCAAATACAACGGCAGCTGAGAGATAATCGTTCTTTGTGACTGATTTGCGAATAATCGAGTGATGATTTCAGTGCATATCGTATCCGCATCGATGTCATCAACAGCAGCCCACGCGATTAGTTGAAGGGATACTGTAGCGGATTGGATGTTCAGTTTTTGTCGGGAAACTTCTGAACTCAATGTCATCGTTGGTTCAGAAGAGTGTTGAAGTCCTTGAAGTTCAGAATCCAATCTTTGCAGCGCTGACTTTGAAAAAATGCTGATTTCCTTCGCAAACTTCTCGGAAACCGGGCTTTTCTCCTCGTCTTTCGACACTTCATACGGTCCAAGTACATCTTTCAGAAGAGTCAAACAGCACAAATTCACAATTTCCGACATTGATTTATATGGATTTCTCTTAACTGATCCTCCATTTTGGAATATATCTCCAGAAATCACATCAAGAGTTTCGAGAAATTTCGAATCCATGAGTCGTTGAACCGAATCAAATAACTTCTCCAGATCCTGAGCACACATTTCCAGTTTGAGACCTCCAGTGAAATTATGGACAAGAAACGAGGCGCCGAGTTTATTATACATTCGAATGAGACGAGTCTTGTCGAGGAGAATCGCTTCTGAATTCTCTGGAGTGTCGAATGTGAACTCGTCGCTGCTGATTCGATGAAGACTGGAATTTCTCAGATATGTTTTCAGAAAAATGTGATTTTCCTAGTTTTGAGGAGAAAAAGAAAAACGTCACACGGTCTCCCACACTGCGAAAAAGAACTGCAAGAAACGTGAAGCCGTTATTTTCACGTTTTAATTCAATTCTTCTATTTTTTGCACTGAAAATGCAGAATTTTGAGGTTTTCAGACGTCGCAATGGATGAAGAAGGGTCCCATCCATCAGAATTGTGGAAAATCAAATTCTCAGTTTTATGAGTGAAAAAACGTGAATTTCAGAAAAAAAAAACAACTTTTTTGATACAGAAAAACCGATTTTCCGAAAAATTGGTATAACTTTTTTGGCAGAAAACGTTTTCTAATAAAAATTGCACATAAAAAAAGAAGAAGATATTTTCAGCAATTTCAGCCAACAATTCTTCAAAAAATTGTAACAGTTTAAGAACGTTTTCAGAAACATGAAGTTTCCAGTCATTTCAGCTATTATTTCAGCTTTTTCTAAACGTTGTAATGGTTTCAGAGCATCCTAAAGTACATACTGTGCAATTCTGATCAGAAAACATTTTCTGCCAAAAAAAGTCATGCTCATTTTTCTGAAAATCGGTTTTTCTGTATCTAAGTCAAATTCAGACCAAAAATCACGTTTTTTGGTTCATAAGATAGAGAATTTAATTTTACACAATTCTGATGTATGGGATCTTTTTTCACCCATTACAACGTCTGAAAACCTGAAAATACTGGATTTCCATTGCAAAAAATAAAATAATTGAATTAAAACGTGAAAAAATCGGTTTCACGTTTCTTGCAGGGCCCATAATCCAAGGGTACATCGAAAAAGGGTACATCTATGAAAAATTTGATCATAGGGTACATTGAATCAAAGGGTACATCGAGGAGCTATGATCATGGGGTACACCCATAGCGTTATCATAGGGTACATCGAGTCAGAATTTTCATAAAATTTCAGAAGTTTCACAGTTTTCATCAATTTCTGATAAAAACTTTACAGATGTAGTTCGAGGAACATATTACTGCTCTTTGAGAAGGGATGACATAATAAGATTTAGCATTTAAGAAGATGCTTGAATCAATAATAGAAACTCCAATATGATCATCTTGCAAATGGTTATTAGAGTAATTTATATGTATATCATCCTTCTCAAAGAGCAGTAATATGTTCCTCGAACTACATCTGTAAAGTTTTTATCAGAAATTGATGAAAACTGTGAGACTTCTGAAATTTTATAAAAATTCTGACTAGATGTACCCCATGATTATAGCTCCTCGATGTACCCTAAGATTCACTGTACCCTTTGATTCAATGTACCCTATGATCACGATGTACCCTTTTTCGATGTACCTTTGGATTATGAGCCTTCTTGCAGTTCTTTTTTGCAGTGTGGGAGACCGTGCGTCGTAGGGATTCTGTTTTCAGTCGTTTTTAAACACCATTAGAACCATTTCGCGGCCATTTTTCAGTTTAAAAACCTACCAATCCTCTGCTTTATTTCCTTTCAACTTCTTCGTCTCATCCATCGGTAACGGAAAAATCAACGAGATCAGCGGAGTATCATAATCTGTGGAAAACCTCCCAATCGATCGAGTCAATCCCAAAACATAGCACATCAGTTTAACCACATGCGAGTAGTTGTGTTCCAGATTCTCCTCATCATCGAACAAATCGTATACAGCTGAAACTGCACACGCGAGAGCATCCGTCTGTGCAGCGATGATTTGATCTCGGTAACGTGGAAGATGGGCGGCCAAGTCGGAGAGAGATGTGTTGAAACAGAAGGAGAATTGCTCTTGGATTGGGATTCCTGGAAAAGGGAAAATTTTATTTAAAAAAAATTTCAATTGTAAGTGAGTTTTTAGTGATTTTTTAGTCGGAAAACTTCTGAATTCAGTTTCTTTTTTTTTGCTTTTATACTGGAAAGCGCGTCCAACGCGCCCCAGACTCGATTTTTTGCGATCTTGACAAGAAAAAACGCGTCCAGCGCGCCCCAGACTCTATTTCTGCGATTTTTACACAAAAAAAACGCGTCGGAGGCGCCCCTGACTCGATTTTTTTGCGATTTTGACAAGAAAAAACGCGTCCAACGCGACCCAGACTCGATTTTTTCGATTTTTTCGTTTTTAACGAGACTTCTGAATTCAGTTTTTTTCAGATGAAAGCTGGAGTCCTTGAAGTTCTGACTTCGAAAAAATGCTGATCTCCTTTGCAAAATTCTCCGAAACTGGACTTTTCTCCTGGTCTTTCGACACTTCATACGGTCTCATCAGTGTCAAACAGCACAAATTCACAATTTCCGACATTGATTTATATGGATTTCTCTTAACTGATCCTCCATTTTGGAATATATCACCAAAATTCGCATCAGGAAATTCGAGAAATTTCGAATCCATGAGTCATTGGATCTCGAACACACATTTCTAATTTGAGTTTTTGAGTTTTTCAATGAAGATATGAATTTCATTTTGCGGATTTTCTGACATTTCTTTTGGGATTTCACAAACTTTTTCCCAATTTTCAGTGTTTTTTAAAGCAAAAATCTACCATTTCCTCTAAAACTCACTATCAGATTTATTCAGCAGCCCATCATCAATCCATTTCATATGCGGAAGAGCACTCAGAGCTCGGAGCAACATTGGAACCAGTTCATCAGCGAATTTTCCATGACTATTCAGTAGAAAATTGGCGATTCCTATCAGGGAACATCTGACATTATGACTGAGCGGCTGGGATTCGAATTGCTCTTCCTTATCATCCAGTGCCAAAAGTTGAAAGATTTGCGAGAGTTTTGTGTTTTCATTCTATAATTTTAAAAAATTTCAAAAATTTCAAAAAATAAAACAAAAAACTCACTTTAGCAATACAAACTGCTAAACATTGTTTATTAGTGAACACAAAATCCTCGATATCCCTCATTTTCCGCCAACAACCGAAACTATCGACGAATTCCAGCACATTTATCGGAAAAAGAACCGGAAAAAAGATGGAAAATTGGTTGATGGATGAGGAGAGAGCGTGTTGAAAGAGGAGACGCAGAGTAGGTGGCTGGGGGTCGAAGTTTATTGGGAATCTAGTCCAGGAGAGGGAAATTTGAGGAAAAAGAGAGAAAAATAAGCTCTAGCTGCTTTGAAGGCGATTAAATCGAATAAAATAAAAGAAAGAAGTTGCAGATCATTTATAATTGTTGAGTATCTTGATAAAATCGAATCGAATAAATGGCAGGAATGTGTCAGACACAGCACAATTGAAAAAATACAGTTAATATTTAGATAAAAATGGATAACTTGAAGTACAATTATGTATTCATTCCTCTCATCATACTCTCCAAATCAGCCATACATCGTTGCATTCGTTCCTTGATAACCTCACTGCTCTCCAGAATCGGCGGGGATTCGATACGAACTACAGGCGGTGCAGGCCGAGTTGGCGATGATTGTGTACTTCTAGAAGACGTCGTTCTTCTGGAGAATGTTCTATGATGATTCTCGTAATCCTCATATCCTTCCACGTCATCGATATTTCGGATTTTCTCCAAACTAATCGTCAGCATCGGCACTTGACTCGTATACTTCACAGCCATTCTCGTCACATCCGTCATTTCATACACTGATTTTCTGACATTTGTAGTTGGAAGTGGAATCGTCACATATCCTAATGCACTGTCACCAACGACACCTCGATGATTCACTTTGATCACAAGATTTCGTCGTTCTGAACTTATTGCAAATCGCGCGACGAAATTCCATCGTGGATCTCGCGAATTCCTGAATACCGGCGACCGGAGATCACCGTCACGCCCCAGAATTGAAACATAGGAAGATGGACTTGTTATACGGCCACTCTCATCCTCCACAGGCGGCAATCCAATTGCTTCATGTACCGTCACTTCCATATAATACTTCCCACCGTGACGTGTCACCTCTTCTACCGTATCTCCTACTGTAGACGCTCCATATGACTCGGTTACAGTTCTGGTGATACGTTCTCTGGGTCTGGAGGACTCTGGAATCTCCATATCTTCTAGAACACGTGGATGTTCAGCAGTGGGACGGACGAATACAGAATCCGAGCCGATAGAAGAGTTAGAATTGATTCGAGGCCGCAATAACTCGTTTCTAGGCGGAGCATTTTGAGTAGAATTTGGGTTCTGTCGATTCAAACTTTGATTCCCATTGAAATTCTCTCCGAAAAACTGCTGTCTTTGAGTCAGAATCGGAGTTTCTACAGACGACGTCGCAGAATGAGGTCTTCTGGAGCCAACACTTGGAGCCTTTGGTGCTCCAGATGAGCTCGCCGAGGAGTGAGCTCTACAACGACTGGAACTTCTGGACCTCGTTCGTCGCCCGACTGATTTCTCGGTAACCACAAAAGTATCCTCCAGACTTCGATCTCCTCTCAAATTGTTCAACTTCTCCATTAGTGATTTCACACGACTTCCCAAATCGATTCGAATTTCGGCGGTTCCCTCGAATTCCTCGCCGACAAAGTCGAAATCACGATGAATGATATACGGAGGAAAGATCAAATCGGAGAGACGTACGTGGCATTTTGCGAGTGGGCGGGTCTGAAAATTAAGGTTTTAGCTTTGAAAAGCTAATAAAAATTATGTACCGTATGCCTCCCATTAACAGACATATTGACAAGAAGGTGAATCGTTAGTTGTGCTTTCTGCCACTGCTCAATCTGATCCTGGTGCATATCCAGAAGGACTATTCGCTGAAAATTTTCAAAAAACTGAAAAGGAAATTCTATATTTCTACCTTACCCGATGATTGAACACAATCTTCATCACATCCACCTCTTTTTCTGGAATTCTTACTGTAGTTTTGAGAGATTTCGAGACAACATCAAGGCATGGGAATGAGTATTCGAGTTGGAATCTGAATACTATTTGGGTTGCATTGAATGGGAAATAAAGATGAAAAACAAAAAAACCAACCCAAAAAACTCTCGAAAATTATGAAGTCTCTGAATGAACGGGTTGATATCGGGGAGAACGATTTGATCGAGTTTAATTCGGATGAATGAGAGCTCTTTGAGCACTTTTTCCAGTTGAATATCGTCGTAGGGGTCTGAAAACAATATTTCTTCGCTTTTAATTTAAAAAATTATCTTACCAGTTTCTACGAAAGGTCTCTGAAACCCCTCATCTAGCGCCTTTACAATCACAGGTGCTCTTCTTGGTTTCATCTGAAATTTTGAGTTAAAAACTAAAGTTCATGAACAAACACAACCAAAAATACGATGGAATCCACAACCACAAGCTAGCAATAACACAACATCAAATTATAGAGCGGAATTTTATTCCAATAACATGTTTCGGGTCAAAAGAAGACAGCATCGGTAGGGAAAAAACTAGAAAGTCATCGGTATTACACCTGAATTATAAATGAAAATTAATAAGATAAGAGGGAAAGAAGATGATTAATGGGATGATTATTGAAAGTTTTTGGTCTTCTTTGAGAATATATTCGACCTGTAACTAGAAGGAGAGGGCACTGACAGAAAAAAAAGAATCACAGCTACGGCACCATTAGAAATGAGAATTGACAAGGGGGGAGAATTTACAGATATACAAAAATACAGAGAGAAATATATATGATTTTAAAGAAATCAGGGCGAGATGCCAGAAAGACGGCGAGGAACAGCTACAAAAACTAAAACAGGAGAACTAAAACAACAACGAACACTATAACGACATGGAAAACTCAGAATTTAGATGACCTCTTCTTCATCTGAATCTCTTTTCTGCACGTCCCATTCGTCAGTTTCATCGGATAAGTATGCGGTGTTTTCCTCTCCATTTGGAGCGTCTGTACCACCACTTTTTCGTTGATTCCGGTCGAATCGGATCGTTATGTCTTCGGTGTCTTCGTCATCTGATGGAAGCTTTTCAATGTCGTTACCGTCGATCTGAAAATAAGTTGAATAAAAATGAAGATTTCTTGAAAACTAACAGAAGAATTAAAAGATGGCCGTTGTTGTTTTTGTTGCTGTTCCTCGTCGCACCGTCAGGCTGTTTCCGCGTTTTCTGGAGAATTCATTGGATGATCATGGCCTCCCTCGGTCTCATGATTAACTGGAATCAACGCATCCATATCCTCTGTAGCGTTCTGATGCATCCAGTTGTCCGCAGCTGAAGAAAAACTTTTCAGGTTTCGAAATTAAGTTTCCGAACTTACAATCCATCTGGAACAACGCTTCCAGACGATCCTCCTCGACGTAGAACGTGGCAATCAGATAGCATGCTCCAGCAAGAACCAGCACAAACGTGGGCAAGTAGAGAGCGCTTTGAAGAGCAAAGAACTTTGAAGAAATCGATTCCGAATCATCTTTCATTCCATCGGAAATTGCTCCAATAAGATAAGGACTGGCTGCATCTCCAAACATGTGTCCGATCATAGTTTGCACCGCCAATGCTGTCGCTCTTCGATTCGCCACAACTACATACATCAATATATCCACGTTTACTGCCCAATTCAAGCACATTGATGTGATAGCGAAGAATACAAGAACTAAAGAGGCGTTCGTAGAGTGTCCAGCGAAGTAAATTGCGCAGTAGAGGAATGGTAGAGCGATAAACATTGAGAGAGCACAAATGTAGACGTCAGCTTTTTCCGAGGCATAATCTTGGAAGATTGATGTTCCATCTTTCCAAGCACGGGATACCACGGATCCGATGGAAACACCCGCAATACCTGCACAGCAGGTGATCACTCCAAATATAAAGTCAATACTGGAAAACTTAGTTTTAAAATGACCTCAAGGTTCACTGTGGAAACTTACGAAGACTTATCATCTTCTGGAAGTTCAGCTAACTTGTGTGTAACTCCATACGAATATTTGATGAAGTCTGGTGTCCACCAACTCATCGCTCCAATTGAGAAAAGTCCTGCGGTTGAAGCAACTGTGACGATACAGAACGATTTGCTGTAATCAAATGTTCAGCTAACCGTCGAAAGCTCCTGATTTCAAGAAGATAGCTATGTAATAACTTACACAGATAAAAGATACTTCACATCTTCCCAGAACGATGCGTTATCCCCACTCTGTCTGGCTCCTTCACATGACCCTCTAACTGGTTCTTCTAGCAAGAAAATCATCAGAAGAAGACAAGCAATTCCAATAATTGGCGAAAATCGAACACCCCACTGCCACGATTCGGTCCATAGTGCAATTTTTGAGCCGCCAATAAAACCAAGACCACTTCCCACTGGAATCGCAAAGTAGAACATCATCAAGATGCGACTACGCATTCCTCCGACAAACAAATCCGACAGAATGGTTGGAGCGATAGTTGAGTATGAAGCTTCTCCAATTCCAACGATTCCACGGCATAGCATGAAATATTGGAAGTGCTGAAATAGTTTTATTTTCGATATTTTTCTTTATCGTTTTTGAATTTTTCTTTCTTTTGTGGTCATTACTAAATCAATACTATTTATTTGAATAACGCTCTTTATAGAATCAATAAATGTGGGTCTCGACACGATCTGAACGCTAATTGAGCGCGCGGACAGATGTTTCTCAGTTGACGACAGGAGGCCAGGTTCATCAGATTCATTCTACCCATCACATCGTTCACTGTGCAGTAGTTTTTCTTTCTCTCTCTCTTTTTCCCTAATATATATATTCCTTTTTCTTCTTTCACTCACGTCTTTTGTACAAAACGACGACGCGAATACTGCCACAATCCAAATTACGATCCCCGTCAGCATCAGCATCTTTCGATTGTATCGATCGCCCAAGTATCCGAACAACGGCGCGAAAATCATGTAGAAGACGATAAAAACCGTCTAGAATACAACATGTTTTTTTTAATTTCAAAATAACATTCAAACCTGTAATAGCCCTTTCTGTTTATCATCTATATTAAAAAACGGTTGAAGTCTAGACATAACTCCGACAATCGTGTATCGATCCATATAATTGAGTAGATTGACTAGTAGAAGAATTCCACAAGTGATCCATTTCTTTTTGCCAGAATCTGCGACCACTGGGCTGCCTGGAACATTTTTCTTTCAAATTTTTTAATTGATTGATTTTAAAAAAATTACCGCTATTACTCCCGATTTCATTGGGCATTTGTGTTGAGCTTGAGAAAGCTGAAAATTAAAAAAATTTCTAAATTTTTTCACAATAAGCTGCCGAAAAATAACAAAAACCGCATGACACACTAAACAATTACACTTTAAGCCACCCCGTAAATCCACATGAGTGATGACGAAACGCTCAGCAAGCGCGCCCCATCGGACTTTTTTGAATTTCGCGGGTCCAGGACCGCCGGTGCGTTGCGGTTGCGTCGCGTATTTTTTATATTCGAAAAACGAGATGATGTCAGCTCTTTTTAACTCTTTTTCGAAGAAAAATGTTGGTTTTCTTTGCTGAAAATTGCGCAATATGGGTGTTTTTTCGAAATAATAACATTTTTTTCGATGGGTGTTCGGACGATTCGGATTTTTCGCTAGGTTTTAGGCCCACGATCTTGATCACTCGATTTAGGCGGGAAATTGCGAAATCGTCGTTCTTTTTAGAGTTTCCAGATTGTTCTCAGCCAGATCGCACCCGAATCTCTCTGTTTTGCGGCAGTATCTGTCTTCACTTTCTACTTCTCACTGTTCTGAATTTCTTCGGTTTTTCTCGAAGGAGTTTCTCGTGCTATCGATGTCCTTGTTTCGATCTCAAGTTAAACATTTTCTAAACATTCTTTTTTTCAGCAGAGGAATGCCTCGCGGTGGATCCGAAGACCAAAAGGTCTACGTTGGCAACTTGCCAGGAGATGTTCGTGAGAAGGAAGTCGAAGACATCTTCCACAAGTACGGACGCATCAAGTACATTGACATTAAATCAGGACGCGGACCAGCTTTCGCTTTTGTCGAGTTCGAAGATCACAGGTGAGTCAACATCTCAATTTTGCAGTAAGTGCATTCGTTATTTACAGAGATGCTGAGGACGCTGTACGTGCACGTGATGGCTATGAATTCGACGGTCGTCGTATTCGAGTTGAGTTCACCCGTGGAGTTGGACCACGCGGACCAGGAGGTCGTCCATTGAACGAAGAAGGTGGAGGCTATCGCGGTGGTGGTGACTTCCGTGGCGGACGTGGAGGTGGCCGCGGAGGAGGTGGCCCACAGAGAAGAACCGGATACCGAGTTATTGTTGAAGGACTCCCACCAACTGGATCGTGGCAAGATCTTAAAGATCATATGCGCGAGGCTGGAGATGTCTGCTATGCTGATGTAGCTCGCGACGGAACTGGAGTCGTCGAGTTCACTCGTTACGATGATGTCAAGTACGCTGTTAGAAAGTTGGACGACACGAAATTCCGTTCTCATGAGGTGAGTTTTTTCTTTTAATGAAAGTTTCTCAGTTTTAATATTTCTTGTTTCAGGGTGAAACCGCCTACATTCGTGTACGCGAAGATAACTCATCTGGAGGTGGAAGCGGTGGAGGTGGCGGCCGTGACCGCAGCCGTTCTCGTTCACCACGTGCCGAACGTCGTGCATCACCAAAGTATTCTCCACGTCGTTCTCGTTCACGCAGCCGTAGCCGTTCTCGCTCACGCTCTCGTTCGGCTTCTCGCAGCCCATCTCGCTCACCATCTCCACAATAGAGAGGCTCTGCCGGAACGAGCGTCGTGCTCTACGAAACGGTAGCGTTTGCAATTTCAGTCTTCTGACAGAGATTCTTGTCGTCTATTGTCGGTTAAACCGCGAGTCTCTTTGATCTAAACTATTCTTGCTAATAACTTCGTTTCTCTTGAAATTCCACACAAATGTTCTCTCTTGTTCACACATTTTCTTTTATTTTTTATCTTCAAACCACAACCATCGTTTTTACTTATAAGAAACGAGACAACAACCTAATTCTCGATATTATTGTTTCTCCCTGTTATGGATACACTTTTCTCCTTTATTTCTCTACTCCATTCAGTATTCTGCCCATCCACACACATTATCTAATAATCGTTTTGTTGGAACCGAGAATAAAAAGTTGTGTTTCAGCCTCCACTCCAACCAAAGCAAACTATATGGAGGATAGGAGGATTGCTCTTATCAATCTTATGCGGGGAACACTAGCATCCAGGGAACGATCGCTGGACGATCAAAGGGGAAACCATCGATCAAGGATCGAACCGAGACTTTCAAACTTTCGAATCACCTAGGACATCCGGATACCATGAGAAGGTTCAGGGGGTAGAACCGCGGTAGAGTATTCAATGTTAACGGTACTCCTGCTTCGTTGAATATTCAAACCGCTTACTTTAGTATTTGTGGGGGCCCTTTTGTGTTCTAGTAGGAAAATATTCCTTTCAAAAACTTCAGATAGTTTCCGCCATGTTCGAACATGTCGGACTTTGTTTTTCGAAGTTCGGCATGTTTTTATGAACCAGCCAGGTAAGTTTCGATCGGATCCAGAAAATTTCGAAGTGATTTTTTTCAAAGTTGAAAATAAATGTTTTTCTTTGATTAATGCTTTATTTATTATCAGACCATAACAAGAACAAATTAATCAACAGGAAACAATAGAAAATGCAGAAACACAAAAATAACTACACAGTGAAATCAAAGACACGTAACTTTGCATCACTCGTCGCCACCGCCAGTTTTCTTCCGCACTTTGAAAATCGTAAGCGCAAAACTGCTGCATCGATTTTGATAGCATTTGATCCGATCTTCTCAACCACTTCCAAGTTCTCTCCAGTAAACCGAAGAACAACAAGCTCTCCAGTCTGAAGTCCCGCCACAACCAAATCTCCAGAAGCAGCAACGGCAGTCACTGGTTCATCCAACTTCAATTGCGCTTTTGGTGCTCCTTCAGCACTCCAAACAATAACTTTCTGGTCTCGAGCCACCGTGACAAAGTGTTGATCATCAATCCAATCGCAAGCCCACAAAATTCGTGTATGTTCTTTTCCAGAAGTCCAGACACATTCATAGTCGAAACCATTGACATCTCCCGTCTTCTCCTTATACAACTTTGCAGTTCTGTCTCTGCTTACAGTCAGAAGAATAGTTCCCGATGGATTCCACGCGATCTGTGTAACTGTCAACTGATGGCCAATGATATCCGCCCTTTTCGACCAATCCGCGGTGTTCCAGAGCATCACTACAGAGTGCTCCGTGTGACTCGACTTGCAAGCAGTAGCCAAAACCGTTCCAGTGGGGTTGGCTGTAACTGCATAAACCTCATATCCATGCCCATATAACTTGTGTTCTTCCGGCCAAAGCGTGTTCTGTTGGAGGGTGTCTTCAGTGGGAGCAGCTGGAAAAAAATTATTAGAAAAATAATAGGATCTTTACATTTTCCGGCGGAATTTCCGCCGGAATTACCTGTCAAAATAGTAGGAGCTGCTCTGAAAGCGTCCTCTTCCCAATGCTCTCCATCCACTGTCTCTCCTTCAACCATTGGCTTATTCGACAGTCCTAAAGCAGGAACACATGCTCCGAATTCAGCGAGTTGACTCGTGCCGAATGATTTTTCCGCCGGAATTCCGGTGATCGATTCCAAACTTTTGACGAAAGATTTAGGAGCACGGAACGCTCTGAACACTTTCTCCTCGGCTCCAGAAACGAAAACAGATGGATTGACGAATGAGAGACACTGCATATCATGTCCATGAACTTGGGGACGAGCAATTTCCAGGTAGACTTGTTGTTTCTCACTTTTAGCGAATGCTCTCGTTGTCTGATCCTGTCCAACTGACATCAAGAATGACTCATGCCAATCGACATCTCGAACTTCTCCAACATGACCGCCGGTCATCGGGAGTGACGACCAGAACGTCTTCTGGTCATCAGAAGACTTCCAGGCGTGGAGACCACCAAAGTAGGAGGAGCTGACAACGACGTCTTCGGAATGTGTTTCGGAATCTGAAAATTTGCATGGTGTCCCACCCAACGAAAAAGAACTGCAAGAAGTGTGAAGCCGATTTTTCCATGTTTTAATTCAATTCTTCTATTTTTTGCACTGAAAATCCAGTATTTTCAGTTTTTTGAACCTCGCAATGGATGAAAAAAAATCTCTATCTAATAGGCCAGAAAACGTGAATTTAGGTCAATAATTGACTTTTTTTGATACAGAAAAACAGATTTTCGGTAAAGTTTGATTTTCAGCTAATTCAGCCAATATGTTTTTTCCAAAAATTATAACAGTTTCAGAGCGTCCTGGAGTACATTTTTGCAACTTGCGTTCGGAAATCTTTTTGCCTAAAAAGTTATACTCACTTTTCTGAAAATCGGTTTTTCTGTATCAAAAAAGTCAATTTCTTACCAAAATTCACGTTTTTTGTCTCATTCGATAGAGAATGTGATTTACCATAATTCTGACTGATGGGACACTTTTTCATCCGTTGCGACGACTGAAAACCTACTTTCAATGCAAAAAATAATATTTAGAATTGAGTTAAAACGTGAAAAAATCAACTTTCGACTCTTTTTCGCAGCTTCTAAAAAAATGTTTCTTACGTTCAACATCTGTGTTCAAAAACACCGCGGAAAAGAATCCCGCCGCTTGTCCTCCAACAATTCCCAATCTCACATCATCTCTCCATAAATTATCGATTTCTCTCCAGATAATACACGTTTTATCACTCGACGCCGTCAACAAAACTCGTCCATTCTCACTCCAAACCGTCGAATGAACCCAGTCATCGTGTCCCTGCATTACTGCATGCGAACTACAACGGAGTGTGGAGTTGTTGAAAGTGAAGAGATTCGCAGAAGACGTCAGCTCATCTGGAGTGTCAGTGTCTTCGTCGAGCAGGGCTGCTGGAATTTTCGGAGGTTCTGGGTGGGTAGCGGACTCTGGTTCGATAGACCACAGTCTGACATAAGTGTCCTGTCCAGCAGAGGCAACTAATAGATTGTAGGGGTCATCTGTAAAACAAAAATCTTTTTTTTTAATTTAACCTAAAAATCACCATTAAACGCGATCGAATGGATCCAATCAGTGTGTCCTGCTACCGAAACTAGTCTGGAAAACGTTTTTCTATCCTCCGATTCCCCATATAACTCCACGAATCGTTTCGAAGTTCCCACCGCCAAAAGAACAAAATTCTGGAGGGAAATAGCGTCTAGACAGAGGGCAAATGCTTTCTGATCCAATTCGATTTTTGTAGAATTCAAAAGTTCGCCGGTAGGTGAAGTCCACCACGCCTCAAATCCGTTGTTTGGGTAGGACACCCACGCAGCGGCTACAACTTTTCTATTCTCTTCTGCCACTCCACAAACTGTTCCAATACTTCCAGAACAACCTAGAAGTTCTGCCACGTATTCCACTCGTTCTCCACTCAATTTCCACAAATTAACACGGGAATTGACGTCTCCTGACACGAATTCATCGACTTTCCCACTGGATTTCAGTCTTTTCAAAACTGTAATCGGCTTTTGGTGACGACGTTCCGAGGTGCTCTTGATTACACCGACTTCTGTGTCATCCTGAACAAAATGTTTTGAACTTTTAGCTAGAAAAACAAAAGGAAACTCACTTTTGGAACAGTTTGTAGAGCGATTTGAAGGGAAGAAGCATATACGACGAACGGCGCCGATTTGCAAGCAACTAGGCAGTGAGAGCGGGGGTTTACACTTGCTGAGATGAATTCTTCCTTGATTTTCATGTTTTTCTGAATTTTTTAATACAACAAAATTATTAATTTGCTTGGAATGTCGTCTCGAAAACTGGAAAAACTTCCAGCGACCCCCGAAAAGAAAAGCAATGTCTGGCGTCTCCACTCTATAACGCGTGCAAATAGAGCGCACTTGCCTTAAACACTGAAACTTTTTTGCTGAAATTGAAAAGAAAGCCGGCAACTGGAAAGACATAAAAATTTGGAAGCCGAAAGTTATATGAATCGAAAGAAGGGATTTTTAGCTATAATTTGATATACAAAACATATATCAACGCTGGGACTGGAATAATTATGGCACGACACCGCATCGAATTCAGATTTTCTATAAATTTATAACATTTTCCAATGTTTTTCTTGTTTTGTTGTTATTAAAATCAAAAATTGTGTTAATTTGTGCTGTAATATAGATAATATCCACAAAAATACAATATGTTCACTCTCTTAACATCAGTGCATCTACAGTATGACCGACATAGACCGAAAATGAAAAACGATCCCTTTTTTCAAAAAGGAAACGGATAAGTTTTCCAGAACACTTTCTCCGTCATTTTCCACTATCAAACATAAAATTTGGTTGAAAACTGTGAGCTCAGTATAAAATTTGGAGAAATCAGTCGAAAATCGTGAAAATATGGTGATTTTCGGAGGTTTTCGAAGCTTTGTGAAAAACTGAAGACCATATTCAAAAATCGCGAACAAACAACTTTTTGCGACTGTTATCAGCTACATTTTGAGCCATGATACGAACGTTTTCCTTTAGAACGAACTGAGTTATAACTTTTTTGAAAACGTTGGAAAAGCCATTAAAAGGAGTAGGGCTACGGTAAGACACTTCGTCACGGCGTCTGAAAAAATGTTAGTTTTCCAACCTTTATGTGTTTGGGTAGAACACATTTCGATCTTCATTTTTGTAGTTGACAACTTTTTTGTGCGGAGTCATCTTAGAAAGATATAGCGCGATGAATGAAAGCAATCGATTTCCCGAACTTCCATTAGGAAATACAGGCTGTCATGAGCCATAACTTTTCAGGAACACACTGTACAAAAAAGTGATCAACTAGAAAAATGAAGACCGGTTTGCGTACTATAGAAACCAAAAATATTTGACAAAAAATAATAATTTCTCCAGACGTCGTGACGAAGTCTTTTACAATAACCCCAAGCATCTCTTCTCCAATGTCGTTTGAAAACTTTATAGCACAGTTCATTCTGAAGCAAAACATATATTTTATAGCTGAAAATGTAGCTGACAACAAGGACTATAAGTTGTCTCTTTTAGTTTCTTTGTAAAACGCATCCAGTTTCTGAAAGAGTTCGAAACATCTTAAGAATCTCAGCTCCTTCGCGAGTTTGTACCAATTTTTGCATAGTTTATACTGAGCTCAGTTTTCAACCAATCTTAAAGTTTGATAGTGGAAAATGACGGTGAAGATATTCTGAAAAAATAAGCAAAAAACCTTGCATATTGATAGGTTTGTTTCTCATTTTTAAAAGGTAATTTTCAAATGTTCGATTTTGAACGACACTCCGTTATACCGGCCACTTATCTCGGCACGATTCAAAAATTATGCATGTTATTGATTGTGTAATGTCGATGTGGAAACCTGTAGGGACATAGAAACTGTCCTTTTTCTTATGTACTTCAAAAAATGTGAATGTCATTGTTTTTATTTCTGATTATTTTTATGATAAATTTAATTAATTTTTTCAGAATGCCGTTTAAACTTCTGCATTTTCCATATCTGGTTCAAGAGAAAATCTATAAAGAGATGACTTATTCGGAACTATTTCTGATGTCCGTGCTCTCTACAAGAACCAAAAAATCAATACAACGGGTTCGATTCAACACTGACAAGCTACGGTATATCTTTGCTGCCAATGGGAAAAGTCTTCAAGTATCGAGAAACCATAATTGTGACCGTATTACCAGTATGAAGGAATTTCCACATTTGAAAAAGAGAGACACTTGCTTAGTAAAGTTTGGTGACTTGGAAGTGAGGACTAAGTGAGTGAGCTTATATTGTCTTTGTAGATCAAATCGTATGCTTCACCGTGAGAGGGGGAGATACGCAGAGAAGCGAGACACCTTTCTCTTCTCGCACGAATCTTTAAAGGCGCCTATCACGCAAGTGCTTTCAAAACAACTACAAAAATGAAGAAATTCATTTCATTTGATCCACCCAACTGATAAATTTCTAGACATTTGGTATTAATACATCGGCGTAGTTTTCTAGAGTTGAACTTTTTTTTTTCAAAAGTTAGTGAAAAATAGGTAAAGCTCAGGAGCCCATTATTGTGCCTAAACTTACTGCACAGTTCTAAAAAAAAAGGTCACCATTTTGAAAGTTGACAGGTTTTTGATAGCTTTACAGACTATCTAGCTATGCGCCTTTAAAACACATTTTCAATAAGCTTCACTTTTGGAACACCCAACTTTGATGGTCTCCCACGACGCGACCTAACGTTTTTCATATTCAAATTCATTTTATTTTCAAAGATCAAATATAGCTCTAAATTATTGTAGTTAAAAGTTTTCGAATAGCTCCGTCCACTTTTGAGCTATGCGTCTTTAAAAATTAGAAGTAAAGGAAGAGACTCTACTCTTTTCGCACGCTCTTTCGCTTCTCGTGACATCTCAAAAGTCTGCAAAGCTACCAAAAGGTTGTCAACTACAAAAATCAATATCTAGATTTGATCTACCAGAGTTGCATGGAATTCCGACTTCCGCCTTCCGAGTATTTTTTCCATTCCGACTTCCGACTTCCGGATTAGAAATATCACTTCCGACTTCCGACTTCCGGATAAGCAATTTTACTTCCGACTTCCGTCATTCCATTACTGTGAAATTTAGGAAGAATACATTTTGCAAAAAATACATGGAAAGATGGTAGGGAAGGACAGGAAACAGGCTTTTCTTCAGCCAAAACCTAACTACTTCCGGATAAGGAAATTCACTTCCGAATTGCGACTTCCGGATAAGGAAATTCACTTCCGACTTCCGTTTTAGAAAAAATCACTTCCGTGCAACTCTGTGATCTTCCTAATCTATATACAGGTTTTTTAAGTTCAAAGTCAACGAAAACTGTTACCGACTCTCAAAGTTGATACTAGTGAGTAATGACAGAATGGCTCGTTTTCAGCTATTTTGAACAAATAACGCAATTTTTGCTTCCTTTCCTATCAACCATGTCCCCAATTATTTAAAAATTTTACTAGAAATCAAAAAAAAAGAGCAAACTTCAAACCTCAATATCTCAAAAGTGGGCAGAGCTCACCCATTAGAAATTCATAAATTCAAACAATTTCAGATTCCGCTTATACGAATCGGAAGGAGTTACTTGCAACCAAATGAAGGTGAACTATCTGGATAAAGAGCACCAACGTGCCTTTCAAAAATACATAAATTGTTTATTCGGATATTCGAAATCTAACGAATTGCATTTAAGCTTAGACGGAGATCAAATGTCAGTAATTGATAATATATCTGACACTATTGTCGATGGGGATACTGTAGAAATGAGTGACCTGGAAGAATATTTCGAAAAGAATCCGAATCAAAAGAGTGTCTATATTCAAGCAAAGATGAACGGAGAGCTTCTAAAAAATTCGAAATTATTCGGAATCGAGAGCATTCTTATTGATAATTCGAATGAGTTCTCTGCCTCAATTCTTCAAAATTTCACAGGACGTCATCTTGTTTTTCTTGGAGGAGCAATCTTCAAGACTACAGATATTATTGAGTTTGTAAGAAAATGGATTAACAATGAGGCCTATCAAAAACTGGAGACAGTATGGATCAAAATGGAAACAGAGAAAAGTGATATAGATATGTTTGGAGTACAAGAAAACTTACCAGTGATTGAATATAATCCATTGACACGACCACCAAAGTATATTTATAACCCCAAGTAAGTTTTTGTGTAGATCAAGGTTTTGATATATAGACTCAAGACAGTACAATTATTGTAACGTACAAACGACATACCTTTAAATTCTAGATATTTCATCAGAAGTACTTAAAAAATCATTTAAATTTTAAATGTAATTTTAAATTTTAAATCATTTTAAATGTGTTTAAATGTGATTTTCAGAATCATTGGTTACGGTCATGGAGAAATCAATGTCGGCGGCTACTCTTATTTTGATGTTGTAAGAAAAGGAGACGGAAAGAAAGCGTCGTTTATGATTACACCAATGCAGTTCATTTTTCTGGTGTGGAATTCGTAGTGGATTTTTACTCTGTGAATAACTTTCTTGTTAATTTTAGCAAAAAGAGTACGGTTTCCTCGCTTTGCTTTATTCGACTTACTAGTTAGCAAATTTTATGCCATGCGAAGAGTGAATTAGTTTTCCTGTATTTTTCGAAATCCTGTATTTTTCTTTCAATAAAATAAAAAGTAAATCCACAAAGAAAATATATCAAGTGCATCATCTGAAAAACGTTTCAAAGAGTTGGCTGCAGGATCCTCACCGATGCTATCTTCATAATTTAATACAAGGACTAGTACTTCAAGAAACCAAGACGTTAAACACAGCTACCGATACGAAACATTGCAGTTTTGACTTCGCCGAATTCCCAACGTTTTTCTTTCCTCTGTGGAATCGGTGGGGATGAGGTCTCTGAGAAAAATGAGGGGTATGCAAACCTGCCCCTCTAGACTTCTGCGTGCACTGAACGTTTTTACGGTTTAGCTCTTCTCCACCGTCTCAAAAAACCCGTCTAACAAGGGAAGTACTCGAAGTGTCCTCTCTCAAACGAAAATAGCTTAACCATAGGAAAAGTTTGGCGGCTCATAACTCGGTTCACAGAAGGATTTAGCAGAATTTTATTTCAGATTCGGAATCTACGGACTCGAAAGTATCGAGGGCCAAATTCTTGAGTCGTTTTTAGAGGATACTTCGAGTACTTTCCTTGTAAAATTCTCAAAAAATCGTGATGGAAGAGAAAATTGCGATGCGAAAGTTAGTACTCCCGGCCGTGTACTTCACGTGGAAAAGTGTCCTCACTTTAATACATTTTAACGCGGAGAGAAAGCGTTGTTTTTCGTAGTTTTTCGCTGATATTTTTGCAGTACCTGTATACTTTTTTTGATTATGTCAACAAAACTTTAATTAATATTCAAAATTTGCAGGTAAAAATGTCAATAACACCAGGCCCACGACCACTAATGAAAAGAGGCCCCAAAGTGAGTTTTTTGTGTGTTTCCTTCGACTTTATATAAATTTTATTAAGAAAATATAAATTTCATACGAAAAGTAAGCTAGCTTATAAGCTATTTGTGTTTGATTTTGCCTTGAAAACTTAATTTTTATCACTTCTTTTGAAAATAAATCTTCAATTAAAAAAAAAAAATTAAAATTTTGCAGCCCCAATTCTTCGACGACACACCAGTGCCGACGACCGACGATCCACCCGAGTTCGAAAGCCACGTGGTTTTGCGTGTACCTGAAGATTGTGTGAGTCGAATCGAGAAGATCATCAATACGGACGGAAAACTAGAAGAATTCTCGATCAACCTGAACGCAGACGCCCGGAATACAACGATTCGAATCGGAAATCAGTTATTAAACGGGAAGATTTTGGACTTGCCAACTGTGACCGAAGTGCACAAGACATTGGATAACAAGAGTCTGTATAAAGTGGCCGATGTCTCACAGATTCTCGTTTGCACCCATGATTCTATTAATCCGGCGGCTTCAAGCACGTCAGGTAGGTTTTTAACTTTTTCGCCTAAAATTTGATTGTTCAATCTCATTTCAGCACCCTCCGATTCCACAGAAGACGCTCAAAAACTTGCAAAAAAAGCGGCGAAACAATGGCAATACCCGCATGGTTTGACGCCTCCAATGAAGTGCGCTCGAAAGAAGCGATTCCGAAAAACAAAAAAGAAGAAGCTTATGGATGCACCGGAGGTCGAAAAAGAGCTCAAACGTCTTCTTCGCGCAGATTTGGAAGCGGATAGTGTCAAATGGGAGATTGTTGAAGGGAATAAAGGAGATGCCGGTGTCGGGGATGAAGGCGTCACACAGACACAACGACACGTCACATATCCATCGAGTAGTGAAGAGGATTCTGATGCGCTCGCTGATGACGATGATAAGGATGATTTATAAATATTTTCCTCTTTTTTTTGGCATTTTTTTCACTTTACCTGCATTTACTGATGTAATTTTTCTGGTGCTCCATGTTTTACCCCGAGTTGCTTTCTGTGCTTTTCTGTATTTAAACGGCTAAAAATTTGATTTTTCCAATTTCTCTCAAATTTGTATTTTCAGAATCTCCCGGGCTTATTCCCTGTCATATCTCTCTTCCTTTATGAATCTGCAAAAGTGCATCTCCTGAAGTGACTGGTTTGTGCTCATCTCTTTCATGCATTCTTGATGAGTTTCGTCTTTAGTGAGAAGAAAAAAATTATTTGAAAAAAAGAAAAAATTTAAGAAAATAAGTAGTTTTTCTTTTTCTTCAGCACATTTTTGAGATATTTTTCAGCAGTTTCTCAGTGATTTTTCCCAGAAAAGATACCCATCAGTTACATAGTTCATCTCACCAGAAGAACCAGAATCCGGTTTCGCTTTTTTCCCTCTCTTTGCCTATATATTGCCTCTCCCGCTGTCCTGTCATGTTTCTATTTTTTGTCGTTTCAAAAACGAAACATCCCATCGAAAACTTGTTCCTTTGCCACTTCGTATTTTTTTGCTTCTTTCGGACAATTGCATTTTCAGTCTTCCCCAGCGTTTCAGGGGAAAAAAACTAACATATTTGATGACTATATCATGTCAAAGTGAACGCGCACGTCGAAACGAGAAGTAACAAAAAATTATGTGTTAACTGATAATGTTTGATCCGTTATGATTGACTGCTGGAAGTTCAACACCGCATGTGTACTTTGTTTGCTCTTTTGTGCTTTGTGTTGCCGACACGACTCCGCCCACTTTCAATTAAAAATGGAAGAAAAATTGATTTTTTTCGGGTAATTTTGAAGTTTAATTTGAGCAATTTGAACTTTCTTTCGTAAAAAAGCAAGTTTACTTCTTTAATTTTGTAAAAACTGAAACTGGCGCGCCTCCGACGCGATTTTCGTAGTTTTTCTCGTTGTACTCGCACTCTGGCGCACGTTCGGCGCTTTTCCTCTATTTCCTTTGCATATTAGCTCAGCGCAGTTTTAGCAACTGCGCTCCACCGAAATGTCCTCGAAAAATGTCTCTTTTTCTCTGAGCCTCTCAATTTCGCACACAATTTTCTTCGGTTTCGGTAGAGCGCGGTTGTAAGAAGCGTGCCGTGCTAATACATTGTGAGCGCACTCTGGCGCACATTCGGCGCTTTTTCTCTGTTCCTCTCTTTGTGGAAACTTTTGAGAATGAAAACCTGCAATTTCCTATTTTCAGCTATACATATAATTACAGAATTCTCTTCTCTGAATTTCAATTATCGGCTCTTTCTCGATAAAAGGTGTAAACAAGATTTGTTTGTCACTTTTATGCACACATTCTGCCAATTTCCTCTATAATGAGGTTTGTGTCTGCTCCCCTTATATTCTCCTCTCATAGAAATTTCTCTTGTTTCTGCATCCCACATTTTCAATTAGTGGAAATTAGTTTCATTTCGAAAATATAGAAGTGTTCCCTTTTTGGTGGAAATCGGATTCCTCAGAATCTAATGAACTGGAAATCGTTGTTGACCGCTGCAGCCTCAAGATTTTGAGCGATAAGACGAAAAACGTCTCAGATGTTGTTGACATAAACAGCTGGAAATAGATGGAATAGGTGATGGGATTGAAATTGTTCAATTCTGAAATAGAATCAGAAGTCTAAGATCGAGTCATTCTTCGTTTTACCGGATCGACTTGTCGAGTGGTCATTCACTACTATGTCCTAAGTGTTCGGCCAGTTTGTTTGCACACATAGTTAGTAAGACATGTGAGGTGTCAAACTGCAAAGGAAGTTCAATAAATCTGCTTGAAAAATGCAAAGTATTTTGCATCAAGACAGAATCTTTGAACCAAATCTCCATGTCGTACAATAGGTTTTTCTAGGTTTTGATCACTTCAAGTTTCCAGTTGTAACACTGAAGTCTTGACTTGGATGCCCATCTTCAAATTCTTCCCTAGTGCGCTTCAGAATACTGTCAACCCAGTGAAGACGTGTAACACGATATCGTGAACACTGATGTTTTCCGCTGCAACTATAGATAGGCATTGATAAGATAGACAAAAACTACAGTAGTCCTTTCTAGAGAGTTCGTCTTCTCACATGGAATCATAAATGGAAACCGGGCCGGCGCGTAGCTCGCTTCAAACTCAATATTATGAGCTGAAAATTATACCAAAATGTAGATATCAGCGAGTTCTAGGCCCGGGATCTACTACGAGCCGGCTAGATATTTGTTAATGTGCCGCGGGCCGGGAAAAAGTGCCAAATACGCGAAAATGGCAAACAAAGCCATTCTAGCTCGACCCGCGACACATTTAAGAATAGCCATCCGGCCCGTAGTAGGTCACGAACATAGAACTCACCGAGATCTACATTTTGGTATATTTTTCAGCTCATAACACTCAGTTTGAAGTGAGGACCGGACCGGTTTACAAGTATGCATGGAATCAATTTTTCATATATTTGCTCCGTGAGATTACTATTTGAAGTCAGAATCCGGTAAATCCATCCTGTTAGGGATAAAGATAAGGAAAGGCGAAGGGCACCTTTACCTTTTTCGTTGAAAGACCTACGCCAAGTCTCGGTTTTAGCAGGATTCAGTTAGTTATTACAGAGATATAATCTGCTTATTTTCAGAGTCCGGACTCGAGAAACCGCTATCAGAAAAACTAAAACTCTTCAGAAATTCATATTCGTTTAACCTTTCTCCCGTCCCCACCGATCCTCTCACCTGTCTCTCCGATCGACCAATGTTTCTCATTCATTTGACAAGACAACCAACCCCCATCACCACCTTCACAAAAAGGACACACACTTTGTCTAATTCTCTTCCTCGTCTTTCACTCTCTCCGTCTCTTTCCCAATTCAATGCGCATCCGACATCTCTCTTTTTCGATGAATCCACACACTCATTTCCATTCATTTTGTCCGAAATTCTCGCCAATTTCATCTCATTTATTTTTCTCTCGCCATTCATCGTCTTGCTGGGATTATGACAGGTCTCTCTTTCAAGTGAGATGTGTAGATTTAGACAGAAAAGCTTTTCGAAAAGAGATAGAGCTGGATTTAGGCTTCTGGAAAAAAAGGAAAAAAAGAAGGATTTTTTCATATAAAGCTTCCAAGACTTTCATGATTTATGACAGGCCTTCCTCTTTCTTTTTTTGGAAAAAATGAATATATCAAACGCAGTCTTTCCGTCTTTCAACAACTCGCTTCTCTTGGGAATTTCTAAATATGTAAAGGGTGGAATCTTCTAGAAATCTTCTAGTTTTTTTTGGGAATTTTCTACAAGCTGTGATCTTATGAGCTTACTGAAAAAAATTGGAGTCGTGGGGATTCTGAATCAGTTTTCAGCATTTGCGTCTCAAGAAGCGAAATAGATTTTTGTAATTTAGTTATGTTAATATGATGGGTGATAATTTATGATAAAAATATTTATTGTATCGGTGGCTTATATGCTAATTAATTAGTATATACGCGATCGATGCATGTTTAGTTTATTGGTTATTATTCTATCGTCAGTTGGTATTCTGCTGGATTTTTATCCTTATATATATATATATTCTCTATATAAATTTCTATTATATATATATATATATATATATATACAAAGATTGTACAGAGTCTCTTTCTTTGTTATGGTGACCCAGGCATGGCATACCGAGTTATAAGGCTTCCTGTCTGGAAGTCTTGTAAATCTGTTCAAATTGGTGGTTGGAAGAATCTGAAAACAGATTCAGAATCCTTATGACGTCATCATTTCAGTGATGTGAATTGTGGTTCTAGTTAGAGTCGAGAATTTCGGATTCTACGAGATTTATAAGTTCTTGACGTTGCCAATATTTGATTGAGTCACATTATGTCGGAAAAAACTGGAATTCTTAGTTAAAATCGAGATTTCTGGAAAGCTGACATCGTGGAGATTCTGAAACTATTCTCGAATTTTGTTTCATACCAAAATTACATCTAGTCACAAGATTTCTAGTCTGAAAGTCATCTAATTTGGATCACTCTGGTGTTAGGGAGAATCCGGGAACAGGTTCAGAATCCTTATGAAGTCAGCTCTTCATTTCTGAAAACTGAAATTTTTGAATTCTGATCATTCAGAACTACCGTAACCTTGTGCCACACTCTTTCTCGTTTTTCCCCATCCACCAATATGAGAAATTGCACACTTTTCTCCCCATCATCCAACCCGTTCCCATGAATCTCTTTCGTTCCGTTCCTCTCTATCTATCATCCATTCAAATGATACATCTCCCCTTATTTTCATCGCTTTGCTCCTTTCACCCCCTCTAGAAATTGATTTTGTGCAAATATTTGAGCAAGAAAGTAAAAAGAAAAGAGAGAAGAAGGAGAAGATGTAAGTATGTTTACGGCTATCCCCCCTCGTGTCTCGACCGATAACATTTTCTCGCGATCAACCAAAATAATAGATTCGGTCAATTTTTCAAGTTCCTCTCAAAAACCACAAAAAAGAAGAAGTTGTTCACAAGAAGCACAACGCAAAAGAAATTGAAAAGAGAAGAAAATTGGAAGCATGTCCACTCTTTCTCTCGTTTTGTAAGACCTTGTTCCCTTTTTTTCGAGTCTTGATTAGCTCCCGAGCCTTGCTTTTCTTCTTTTTTTCCCTTCTAGAATAGACATTACTTCTTCTGGAGATGCGTTGACCCCCATTACACTCAAAATAGATCCGATTAATACGAATCGCCCTTTTATACGTCAGATGAATGCACTTTATCGGTCACTCATTGCTCTCGGAGTTGTCTATTATTCAGATGAACTTTCTAGAAAACATGTAGACTCTTAAAATGATCAGAAAATTTATATTGTACCCAAAAAATTCGGTGCAAAATTGTTTTTCTGATTTTTAAGACTACATTATAACTAGAAAGCCCATCTAGAGTGACTTATTTAAAGGTCATGTTGCTATAGACAACTCCGAAAGCAATGAGTGACCGATAAAGTGCATTCAGCTGACGTAAATATAAAAGGCGATTTATATTAGTTGCTTCTATTTTGAGAGTAGAAAATTTAACGTTTATTCTCGAAAAATAAGAGAAACGACACGTAATCGAGCAAATTAGATTAATTTCTTTTTTTTAGTTTGCAAAGTTTTTCAATCTCACATTAGTTTCATAGTTATTAGCACGACACGCTTCTTACAACCGCGCTCTACCGAAACCCAACAAAATTGTGTGCGAAATTGAGAGACTCCGAGAATAAAGACATTTTTCAAGGGCATTTCGGCGGAGCGCAGTTGTGAGAACTGTATCGAGCTGTTATATTTCAAAAATTAGAAACAATACCATTTTGAGCTGGAAAAAATAGAATTTTCATACGAAATACTGATTTTTCCTGATGTAATCGCTATTTTTTTACTTAAAATTCAACTTTTTCAGCGAGAAACAATCTTTTTTGAGTTCAAATTCAGTTTTTAGACCGAAAGTCGAGAATCAGAATCACATATTTTAGCTGAAAATGCCAAAAATCGAATATTTTTTCTCAAAAAAAAATTCAATTTTTCTATTAGTTCATTAACACAGTTCTTACAACTGCGCTTCACCGAAAAACTTTAGAATTTTCGCACACAATTTGCTATCGTTTCTGTAGAGCGTGGTTGTAAGAAGCGTATCGTAATAGATATAAATCAAAAATGTCTCCTTGGATAGAAAAAAACACGGTTATAATCTAATCTTCCAAAAACATCTCTAGACAGCGAATTTATCGAATTCAAATCTACTAACCGTTCCTAATTTACTAACTTTTTGACCTTCGAAATCGAAAATGCATATATCGTTAATATAGTTAGTCCTTTGAAAGGATGTCCTTAATTCAGTTGTGACCTTCTTATTCTCCCATGAAGTCATTCATTGTGTCCGCCACACTTTTTCATCCTATCCGTGTCGACGTCTTTTGATCACTTTGGATGGATTTTGATATGTCTGCGTCTCTCGGATGGATAACTTTTTAAAATACACATTGGATCATCCGGAGACTATTCAATCAGATGATCTCAGTCGTTTCATTTATTGATCTCCTGGACCACTGACTATTAGCTCGACACAGTTCTTACAACTGCGCTCTACCGAAATGCCCTTGAAAAATGTCTATTTTTCTCTGAGTCTCTGAATTTCGCACACAATTTTCTTCGATTTCGGTAGAGCGAAGTTGTGAGAAGCATGTCTTGCCAATATGTTCAATGTAGCTCCGCCCCTCCGGGACTCTGAATTACCTTTCCAACAGTTTACTGATTGGTTATACATACTATCAGTGCACGTGCATTCCATCGTTCAGAATACCAAAAAATTTGAAAAGTGCACGTAGACGCCACCGTAACCTTCGGTGCAAGTCTTGCACTGCAAGAGTAGGATTGCCTAACGTATCAGCAGAATTTTCACGAGTTTCTTTCCCTTTTCTGCTATTTTTTGTCTTTTGATTGAGCATTGTAAGACAGATGAGATTGTATAAATAGGTTTAATTGAGTAAATTTTTTTCATTTTGGAGTTTTTTTGTTTTGTTTTTGAGCTACATGCTGTTGAGAATTCGATGTTGTTTTCCCCAGAAAAAACACGTTTTGGTGTTTCTTTATTCTCGAAATTTCTAGGTTTTTAGGGTTGTCAAATTATTTTCTTTTTCAAAAAGTAAACAGAGTTGGTAGAATACATGTATTTTTCCACTTCCAACTGACACCAACCATTATGTATTCTCTCTCGACAACACGGTGAATAAACTTCTCAGCTTACATACACCACACCCTATTATTATTTTCTTTTGGTTAGCTGAATTTCGGATTCAGAGAAAAAACTAAAAACTTTTAAACTAAGTTTTTGCAGTTTTATGGCGTTTCTAGAAATCACATCGATAGGAAAGTCAGTAGTAACTGAACAGGTGCAAAAAATGATTTTTGGTTTTTTAGGCTCCCATAAGAATTATTTGTGTACTCAGCGGTTTGTTGTCTGTAAAGGCACTTTTTACCACCACGCTCTACCGAGTCTGAGGAAAAATAGGATTTCGGTAGAGCGCAGTTGTGAAAACCGTGTAAGGCCTTACATAGGCTCATCCAATTTTCAACGCTCAGATGACTTTTGCACGACTTTTCCGGTTGGCACATTTTAAATGATTTAGAACGGATTAGCTGACTATGTAAGACAGATGGTTCAAAACTTTCTATAGGCGGATACTTTCTAAAAGGAAGGTTTTCTGAGAAACCGGATGCTAACGCTTCCTACAACCGCGCTCTACCGGAACCGAATAAAATTGTGTGCGAAATTGAGAGACTCAGAGAAAAAGAGGCATTTTTCAACGTGATTTCGATGGAGCGCAGTTGTAATAAATGTGCCGAGCTAATTACCTCCCGACGAAAAGTTCTATTAGCTCGGCACAGTTTTTACAAGTGCGCTCCACCGAAATCCCCTTGAAAATTGTCTCTTTTTCTCAGTTGCCCGCGTACGAATACGGGGTGATAGGGTCCTGATAAAATAAGACGACAAATACACAGTTTCTTACAATAAATTTACTTTATTGCAAGAAAACAAGAATAAAAGCGATAACTTACAAAACAAAAGTCAAAAGCACAAAACGCTAAAATTAGAACTAAACTCTGAAAGCCAACCGACTTCAGAAACTACTTGTTGCCACGTGGAGTAAACGTGTCCACGTGAACTGACGCGCTGAGGTTACGGTAGGCGCGTGAGCCTTTGGCGGAGTGTCGTTGCGTATTTATTGTGAGGACTCGGAGAACTACAGGGTTACGGGGGTACCTTGCCACCGGCAACTTCTCAGCTTTTCTCAATTTCACACATAATTTTCTTCGGTTTCCGTAGAGCGCAGTTGTAAGATGCGCGTCAACTTCAAAATCTCAAATTTTTGAAAACCGAGGCAAACCTAAAATGTTTTCTGAACACTTTCCTTAAGAAGCATGTCGAAAAGCCATAAATCAAAGGAACCTAACAACGTCGTTAATGAAGTCGCCCTGACCTTCTTTCCAAACTACACTCTGTCCTCCCTCCCCTCTCCTCCAATAGTATCTTTCCATTTATCTCATTCTTCCATTTCCAATTCACAAATCATCAATTCCTATACAATCTCTCCGTCTCTTCCATTCCATTTTCCGCACTTTCCCACCCACTTTTTGTTTTCCAATACACGTCAAAATTTCATATCGATAATTTTCCAGGAGTCACAACGCCTTCTGATGCACTTATAACACTGGACAAAATGCGAAAAAATCGAGAGTTTCTGCTCGTTTTATTCCTCGTTGTGTTTATACTCTTCTATTTTATAACATCGAGGTGAGAGATTGCTTTTTTTCTATAAAAATGCGGAAAAATCCGTTTTTTCCTGCTCGAAAACTGCAAAAACTTGTACAAAATAGGTGTTTTTGCGCCAATTTTCTATTAACACGATGTGATTTTTGTAACCGCGCTCTACCGAAACTAGGTGAACTGTTCTGGTACGGTAGAGCGCAGTTGCACTTCAAGCTACGGTTCCTTATTGACAGTAAAACCAATTTCAAAATTTTAGATGTATAAATTGAGAAAATACAGAATATTTTGCAAAAACTGAAAATTTATTGTAAAAAAGCGAAAATCGTAGTAAAACTGTTTAAAAAAACAACGAGGAAATGGATTTTCGTGGTGAGACCCATTTTGATGAGTTAGAAAAAAGGAGCTTCTAAAATGACCAAAAACTGAAAAATTCGCTTTCAAAATCTATACTTTCGGTTCGATTTCTGCAATCGCGCTCTACCGAAATCTAGTTTTTTTTTCCTTTTTTGGTAGAGCGCAATTGCATCTTGCTGATATCGTAACGCTGTCGGAAATTTTAGTAGGCTCCCTGGGCGGAGCCCAGTATTCGATTCCAATTTCCCCGAGTTTCCAGAACATCCGACGATCCATACTACAGTAATCGAAGGAACAAGTTCAGTGGCGGCGGAGGAGAGGAATACGATCGGCCAGCCCCACATCAATTAGCCGTTCAAAGTGACGATGGTTACAATAGGACGTCTCCATTCATATTCATAGGTAATAAGAAATTGAATGAATGAATGAGTGGGGCGACTAATATGGGTCAAGAAGGGAAGGTGTAATTGGGTGAAAGTAAGATGATTGTTGGACAGAAATGCCAGCAGAAAATTGAAATTTTCAGAGGGAATTGAGCACAAAAAGTTCTAACTGAAAATATTTTTTGAAAGTGTCAATTATCAGTGTACACTGATAATCATTGATGCTTTAACACTCATCAAAACAAAAAAGTTGCTCATTGATCACCGAAATTTTTCAGTTTTAGTGAATGTACAGTATACCCATCTCTCTGTCTCTCTCTCCACTCTCTCTCCCCATTCCTTCCTGTCACAATTCTCTATGTGTAATAGCTGCCAATATTCGTGAGGACATATTAGGAGCATTGTGGAGTTATAGTCTACAGGAAAGAAGTAAACATTTGGGATGTCATATAGAAATGGGAAGAGAGGGTGAATATAGTATGATAGAGGTTGGAAAGTCCTTTTTTGTAGTTATTAGCACTGCGAGCTTATTTTAAATGCGCTCTATCGAAACTGTGGGAAATGAGAAGACAGATTTCGGTAGAGCAAAGTTGAGAGAGTTATCTGGAATTGGAAAAAGAGATATGGAAGCTGAAAACATGGGAATTCTGAGTTTGCTAACTTTGGAACGAAAGTTGAACATGGATTCATGACATCAACGTTCCACTGATATGATTCTGAATCTCCATATGGATTGTCCAACTTAGAAAAAACGAAGTGTACGGTAAAGTCATCTGAAAGAAGCTGAGCAGCAACAGGAATTTGAAAAATGGTTTCTTGACAGAATTTCTTTTGAAATCTTTCATTGAGAACCCAATTCAAATTCATGTTTTGAAAAACGCTGAAGACGTGAAGATTCTGACTCTGATTTCAAATTATTCCCATCCTCGCTATCTTTACGACTTTGAAACTTGCATCCACAGTACCAAAACGCTATATTTGAAATTCGAATACCTTTTCTGAAGCCTCACGACTTCTACTTCGCAGTAGTAAAATTCTGTTCTCCATTACCAATTTCGTTATAGTTAGACTCACCATAAAACACCCAAAGTATCCCCTCTAACTATGCATGTCATATTGCTAACTACAGTAGTCTTCTCCTCTTCCGTCACACTCCCCCCCCCCCCCCCCCTTATCAGTGAATTTTCATTGAACCTGATGCCCCTAGGCCGTCAATTATAACACGCTCTTATCTAGAAATTTTAGATCAAATTTGTCTGGAAAAAGACGTAAACATGTGTCAAATTGAATTGAAGAATTTATAGTTTGACACGTGGAAAAGAGAATGTAGTTTGTGCTCTCACCACTAATTTTCAGGAGGAGTCCCTCGATCTGGAACCACTCTGATGCGTGCAATGCTTGACGCTCATCCAGATGTCCGATGTGGAGAGGAGACACGTGTCATTCCACGTATTCTGAATCTGAGATCACAATGGAAAAAGTCGGAAAAGGAATGGAATCGATTACAGCAAGCAGGAGTCACTGGCGAGGTTATTAACAATGCGATCAGCTCGTTCATCATGGAGGTGAGAGAAATATTAATGAAAATCGGAAACTGATGATTTCGTTCGATTTTCGAGTCAAGAAGACTATTTCAGTGACTTTTTCACCAAAAAAATGTCAGGTTTCGAGATGGTCTGGTTTCGAAATGTCCGAAATCTAGTCCTTATTGGCTAAAATTCAAGCCAAAACTCACAAAATTGAATTGCAAAGACCCCTGCAAAAATCCCGGTTAGATACCATATATTGGAGGAGTCAGAGCTTCTAAAATTGTCCCGTTTTGAAATCGAGACGTTCTGAAACCTGGACGTATCCGAACTTCAAAATGTTTGTGTTTTTTTTTTACAAAACCCACGAAAAATTGATTTTTCAGTAACAATTTTCCCATAAAATTTCTGATAATTATCGCTAAATTCCACCTCTAAATTCCAGATCATTGTCGGCCACGGTGACCGGGCGCCTCGTCTCTGCAACAAGGATCCATTCACAATGAAATCAGCAATCTATCTCAAAGAACTCTTCCCAAATGCCAAATATCTTCTGATGATTCGAGACGGAAGAGCCACTGTGAACAGTATAATCTCTCGAAAAGTCACCATTACCGGATTCGATTTGAACGATTTCCGACAGTGTATGACGAAGTGGAATGCGGCGATTCAGGTGGGAGGGAATTCTGGAAATGCATAGTTGTCAAGACGCGGGCGGGCCCGGTAGAAAATTTTCAAGGCCCGGACAGGCCCGAAGGCCCGGCTTCAAAAAATGACCTTTTTTTCCAATTTTTTTTTCGAAATTTTTTCAATTTTTCATCGAAAATGTGACCATTTTTGACTATTTTTCAGATTTTCTTCTAATTCTGAATCATAGTCGAAAATTTGACCTTTTCGCGAAAAAATTCAAAAAATTTCAAAAAATTTGAAAATTTGACTTTCGCGCCAATTTGCCCGGGCCGGGCCTTGACAACTATGTGGAAATGGAGATTCTTTTGAAATTTCTGAAAATCGATTTTCAGATAATGGTAGATCAATGCGAATCCGTCGCTCCCAATTGTCTGAAAGTCTACTACGAACAATTGGTTCTTCACCCGGAGACTCAAATGCGTCGGATCACTGAATTTCTGGATTTACCGTGGGATGAGAAGGTGTTGCATCACGAACAACTCATCGGAAAGGACATTTCACTATCGAATGTGGAAAGAAGTTCAGATCAAGTCGTGAAACCGGTCAACTTGGATGCATTGAGTAAATGGGTTGGAACGATTCCAGAAGACGTTGTGAGAGATATGGATTCAGTGGCGCCCATGTTGAGGAGGTTAGGATACGATCCGAATGCGAATCCGCCGAATTATGGTGAGTTGGAATTTTAAGAAAATATCTGAAAAATCTTTCGAAAACCGCAAAATTATTCCGAAATTTTCTCAATTCTTCACCGAAAATTCCTTCTGTTTATGTTCCGGATGTCCCATTTTAGGTTTATGAAAATTAAAACGCGCCACATGTGCCCCAGTTGGTTAAAAACTTGAATTTCAAAAAAACATCGGAAAAATGTGTCGGTCACATTCTTTAAAAGTAAAATTAGTCTGAATTGTTCTCAATTCTTTATTGAAAATCCCATCTGTTTATGTTTCCAAACGTCCGGATGTCCCATTTTTAATTCAAGAAAATTCTAAACGCGCCAAAGGTGCTCCAGCAGTTTCTTATAATTTTCGATTCCAATAAAAGCAAAATTAATCTGAAAGTTTCTCAATTTTTCATCAAAAATCCCGTCTGTCTGTGTGTCCCAATTTCCAGATTTCCCAAGTTTTGAATTTCGAAAATTAAAACGCGCCAAAGGTGCCCCAGACTGTATGTATATCTGAATGTCCTCAGTCTACACTAGTCTTCCACAAAACGCGCGAGAGGCACGTCAGACAAATTTAAAAATATCATTTTTCGAATTTTTCAATATGAAAAAGCGCCAAAGATGCGCCAGACAATCGTTTTGTTCTAGATACCTATCCGGTTATGAGATTTCTAAAAATCCAAAACGCGCCAAAGGTGCGCCAATGGCAGATTTTTTCGAAAATTCACCTGTATTTTGTACTGGAAATCGGTATCATCTAGATTTAATGAAATTGGAATTCTAAATTTTCTAAAAATATCATAAAATAAGTATTTTTCCAGGAAAACCCGACGAACTTGTCGCCAAAAAGACGGAAGACGTACACAAAAACGGAGCCGAGTGGTACAAAAAAGCGGTTCAAGTCGTCAACGACCCGGCTCGAGTCGATAAACCAATAGTGGATAGTGATGCGTACGGAAAGAGTTAATAATTATTTAATTGATTTCTTTTTTTAATTAGTAGAACTTAATTAACACAAAATCTTCCAAACGGGTCCCTCCTCTTCCATCTTCCATTCATCTAGTTGCCTTTTCTCTCTCTGTTTTTGTGATTTTATGATGTACTGTACCAATTTAATTTATTGTTTTCCGTTTTCTCCCCCATCTTGTTGCATCCGGGTTTCTATTCGATTAGTAAAATTACAAATTTCAAGTTCATTCTAAAAAGAAAGCCCCTAGTTCAATCTTCACCGACTGTCGTTGTTGTGGCAGTCGTCTTAGATTTAGACACCTCCAAACGGACATCACGGGCGGTACGAATTGGATCGGATCTCTGGAAGAAAGAAGGACATACGGACACACAGACGGACTCACCAAATAAACAAATTGCAATGGACTTCTCGGAGCCATCCGAATCTTGGCCGACGACGTCGACGTCTTCACCTCCTTCTTGCCACCACTCACCGCATCAGCCCTCAACGCACTACTCAACGGACTCATCACACAGAGTGATTCGATGCTCGTTGTACGCCTCCAGATGGTCTTGTTCGACGGAGACGGGCTCCTCGATTCCGACCTGGAAATTTGAAAATTTTCAGATTTTCCATTTTTGCAAAAAACTCTGAACTTTTTTGAAGAATATGGAGCATGACCTATATCATTGGTTCTTCGCTGATTCCGAATATCAGAACACTGAGAAATGCAGCTTTGAAAAGTAGAAATGCAAAAATTTTAACTAAACAATTTTCAGCATCAGAAACATTTTGAGACTCGATGACGAGTATTGTAACTACTGGTCCCCTATTATACCCACCACATGCGATGCTTCAAAACCGCTTGCATTTCATATGACAAGGGAAGTCCTTGAAGTGTCCTCTTTCAAACGACTCAACAATTTGGCCCCTGATATTGTCGAGTCCGTAGATTCCGAATCTGAAAAAAATTCTGCTAAATGCTTCTGTGAATCGAGTTATGTGTCGTCAAACTTCAAACACGCGGTCTGCCGGAATGCCCAAACGTATCTACCTTTTTTCCAACCATCGGTGGTGTTAGGGTTAAGGGTCCAGCAAGGCAGTCAGAGGTTGTGGGTTTGCAACCCATGCAGTAGATATATTTTTTCACAATCTTTTTTACAGTTCTTCCGGCTCTCACAGTTTGCTCAACGATCCTTTTTACTTTATCTTTTCCAATACAACGAAGTATTTATCCGACCTATTATCGAATATGGCTCACTTATATATTCACCCACTCTCAAATGTCTTATCAAAAAATTGGAATCAGTACAAAAACGTTTATTTATCGCTGCTCCAAGAAGTTCCATTTTGAATATATATCCAATTACAAAACTTTGGAAACATATGAATTGGAGTCTTTGGAATATAGACGGTAAATCAACGATCTAGTTTACTTGTATAAAATAATTGTATCTAAAGAGTTTTATTCCCCCAATCTGCTTTTTACCTTATTTCCTAACCTTCAGTCTTTAAGACCCACCCTTTCTACATTAGATCTCTCTTGTCTAACAACTCCAAATTCGCTCAGATAATTTCCGGGGAGTTAGCCGATGAAAACGGGAGTTAACCGCCTGATTCGAGGTTGGTCCCGAAAGCTTTTGGGACCGACCCCGAATGGGGTGGCTAACTCCCGTTTTCCACGGGTAACTGCCGGCAGCCAGGCGCCTACGCGTCTCAAGTTTTTGCCATAAGGGCCCCGTAAGTGCCCCAAATAGACCCCAAATGTGGATTCATTTTTCATCAATACGGTTATATTTATTGATTAAAATGATTACATGAACAAAAAGAGCGAACAAAAAACTTTAGAACAATTGAAGGAGAGATACAGTGGCTGCCATAATCTTATTCCGCTATGGTTTTTCGGTCATAACTTTTTTCAAATTGATCGGATTGATCTGAAACTTTGGGAAAACATTTATTGGAGAGTTTTCGTTATATTTAGTCAACATTCTGGGTAAAAAATCATGTTTCACAAGTTTTATGTATAATTTTCGAAAATCGCGAAAATTCGAGAAATCGCATATTTTCATTTCCATTACCGGTTTATCAAAAATAGAGTGTATAATTAGTGTTTTTGGTAGTTTTCTAATGAAAACAATCTTGATGTTTATTTTTCGACCACTGGACCACTACTCTTGACTTGTTACCCATATCTTCCGGGCTGTCAAAGTTGGGTAGTTATGATATATGGAGTTTCGAACTTCAAACATCTGCAAAACTTATAATTTTGTAGAAAACTGTATCTAAGTTTGCGATGCTATTTAGAAAAGTGTGGAAAACACTTATGTAACACTTTTATCTGGACGGAAGCACTAAATTGCAGTACCCGTCAAAAGGTTATAAACATTGGCCTTTTTCAGTTGAAATCGATCAACTTTGAGAGTGTGTCATGGTAATACGGATTGTCCCACCAAGAACGTTTTTGATGAATTATGCAGATCAAAAGTAGAACTTCATTTTTGTAGTTGACAACTTTTTTGTGCGGACACTTCCTCGAGAGTTATGGTCATTCTAAACGACATGTACGCCCCGAACAGCTGCCGATATGGCTAACTCCCATTCTTTGCGGCTAACTCCCGTTCCACACGGCTAACTTCCGTTTTACATGGCTATTTTTCATTTCACTTGGCAAACTCCCAGATAGCTACCAAATAGGTCCCAACCTCGCGCCCAAAATTCTCTGAGCGGTGCTCAATACTTATGGGGTTATTCACCTCGGAAAACACTGTTTTTTCCGTTTTTTTCCGGTAAAGGAATCGAGGGAAGAAATGTTTTTTCCGTAGGTGAATAACTCCATAACCGTTTATTATCCTGTTGGAACTCCCTTCCTGTAAATATTTTCCCAGTTAAACCTTCCTCCCGTTGTTTCAGAACTAATGTTAAACTTCTTGATTTTTCTAAATATCTCACTCTTATCATGTCTACCTACTAATCTAAGTTCCTTATCGTTTTTTTTTCTTTTCTATTGTGATTGTATTAGTGGCTTTTGGTCCTTCATCTAGAATCAGGCTTGGTCGGAGAAAATTTTTCGGAGAATCGGAGAATCGAAATTTTCTCCGAAAAAAAAGTCGGAGAATCGGATATCCGACTTTTTCTCCGAAAAAAAAAGTCGGAGAATCGGATATCCGACTTTTTCTCCGACTTTTTTTTTCGGAGAATCGGAGAATTTCGGATAATTTCGGAGAAATGCAAAAGTTTTCCCGAAAATGTTTTTAAAATGGGTTTTTATCCCGTTTTTAGAATTAACTTTTTTAAAACATGTTTATTCATCATTAAAAATTTACAAATAAAGTTGCAACAAAAACAGAACAACAAAAAAACAAGAAATTAAGTATAAATTGTCAAATATGGTTAACAGTTTGTGGCCCAAAACCCAAGATTTTATTCTAGACTAGAATAAAAACAAACAACCCCCTTATTCGAACGAACCGAGTAAACTAGTAATCCTTCACTAGTCAAACGCGACGCACACGCAACGCAACAAATTATCGAGTGTTGCCGGTTGACTTACATATTACTGTGCTCATTTCACTCAATCTCACTTCGAATATGGCTGTACCTCCCAATACGAAACCAATCCCCATTTTGAAACTTCCTTTTATTCCTTTGAATTATATTATTCAACATTTTTACCCATTGACTCTGTGAGTTTCATGACTAACTGTATGTTTAGAACATAATATATTTTTAGGCTTGATTTATCACTTCTTTCGAAAAAATGTCGGTATATCATAAAATCGACAAACCTTGTGAAATACGACATGGGATTGAGTTTCCAACCCGATCAATGTCTCATAAGATTTCAGCAAAATGATACTCTCAAATTCTTTTTCTCTATCAATATTCTGCGAGAGAGAAACAAGTATCTTCAAACCGAAATGAGTTCGTACACAAATAATGGAAACGAGGTTTCCATCAAATTCGCGAAGTTTTGGGTTAATTACGTTTGTGATTTATTCCGAACAAAATTCAATTTGCTCTTTTTGGATTCCAACGCATCAATCGAACACATGTCGGCAGTTGCCGAATGGACGAAATCACTTATTTCTGAATGCTGGTTCTGTCATATCGCTGGTGATGACGCAAAAAGTGAAAGTATCACACGATTTTTCGAGATAACGAATTTCCCCATTCGTTTTCTAATATTTGATCTTAAACACGAATATGAAATTGCTCCAATTAATTGTGGCGTTTTGAATGTGGAAGAAGTTCGGATCTTCACTAAAACCTCAAAAAACCCCGTCAATTGGTTTACAGTCGAGCAAATGATGAGAACAAACTGTTCCAAAATGATACTTGGAGCTTGCACTTTCGATGAAAACGATTTGAATCAATTCATAAAAGGATGGATAAACGGAAATAATTCCAAGATGGAGCTGTTCATTACAGTTGTAAAAACCATCGACTTCGCGTTAGTGTTCGATGGAATCGAGGTTGACGTGAGAGATCCCATGTTGGTACGCCCCTTTTACTCGTGAGTTTTTTCCAGGATCTTGGATTTCAATAATTTCGCTTTTTACAGTTCAATGTTGACTCACCCATTAGAGTTCTTAATCGTAGGAGGGTTAGATATTCGGAGGAATGATGGTACTGTAGCTTCAATCCAACCAGGTGCTGAGTTTGCGGGGCCACGAGTCATGAACTATTTCACGATGGTCGTATGGCCACAGGGTTCATCATAAATTGTTCATTTTCATTATCACTTGTCACTTTTTTTCTAATTTGTACTTACATTATAATCTAAATATGGTGTTATTTCTTGTATGTATATCGGTAATTTTAGTTTTCTAAAGAGAGGGGGTGATCTAATTCCTTTTATACATGATCTCAGCTTTCGAAGAGATTAATATTTATCTAAAGGCACCCTTTAAGGTATTGTAAGCCATCTCTAGCTTCAATCTCGTATGTACATTTGATTTAGAATCTCAAAGTTACACTACTGGTTTCCCAGAGTTGTCTCACTTGCTATTGTTTCATTTGCTAAAAAAATTTTGAAATCCTAAAAGTTCAAAACTGACTAGGGAAGGTCACCGAGTCAGTGTGGAGTTGCGGGACGTGACCTACATCATTAGAAAGCTGAGAAAACGCTGATTCCAAATATATACTCAGTTTTTGCTTTTGCCCTCGAGGCCTGGTATTCGAAACTACAAAATCCCTTAGAAATGTTTCTTTTCCAGGAAAACCCGACGAACTTGTCGCCAAAAAGACAGAAGACGTTCACAAAAACGGAGCCGAGTGGTACAAAAAGGCGGTTCAAGTCGTCAACGACCCGGCTCGAGTCGATAAACCAATAGTGGATAGCGATGCGTACGGGAAGAATTAATAATTATTTAATTGATTTCTTTTTTTATAATTAGTAGAACTTAATTAACACAAAATCCTCCAAACGGGTCTCTCCTCTTCCATCTTCCATTCATCTAGTTGCCTTTTCTCTCTCTCGTTTTGTGATTTTATGATGTACTGTACCAATTTAATTTATTGTTTTCCGTTTTCCCCCCATCTTGTTGCATCCGGGTTTCTATTCGATTAGTAAAATTACAAATTTCAAGTTTATTCTAAAAAGAAAGCCCGCAGTTCAATCTTCACCGACCGTCGTTGTGGCAGTCGTCTTAGATTTAGACACCTTCAAACGAACATCACGGGCGGTACGAATTGGATCGGATCTCTGGAAAAGAGAAGGACATACGGACACACAGACGGACTCACCAAATAAACAAATTGCAATGGACTTCTCGGAGCCATCCGAATCTTGGCCGACGACGTCGACGTCTTCACCTCCTTCTTGCCGCCCCCTCCACTCACCGCATCAGCAGTCAACGCACTACTCAACGGACTCATCACATTCACCATTGATCTCACCGTATTCGAGAATATCAAATGGTCGTGGAAATGGAGTTCGTCTCGTTTCCTGAGCTCACTCATCGGCTGGAACGAGTTCATTATCACTGGATTCTTGTCGTTGCACGTCTTCAGAGTGATTCGATGCTCGTTGTACGCCTCCAGATGGTCTTGGTCGACGGAGACGGGCTCCTCGATTCCGACCTGGAAATTTGAAAATTTTCAAATTTTCAGATCTTCCATTTTTGCAAAAAAAACTTCAAAAATGACAAAAAATTTTGAGGAATATGGAAGCAGGCATGCATGCTAGCATGACTTATATCATTGAAAAACTGAAAATTTGGGGATTCTGAATATCAGAATAGTTAACAGAGTGAGGGGCTGGACTTTGAAAAATTCAGCTTTGAAAAGTAAAAATGCAAAAATTTGAAATTTAAAAAAATTTCAGCAGCAGAAACATTCTGAGACTGTGAAGCTTATGATTATGAACAGGAGCATTCCGACAGAAGTGAAAACTGGGTCGTTTCAAAACCAAGACGTTTCGAAACTGTACCGTTTTGGAACAAATGTGCGTAACCAGTTGAAAACGAACAGTTTCTCTGGATTTTGAAATTTTTTTTCCAAAAAAATAGTCGTTCAGAAACCAGGACATTTCACAACCAAAATTTCAAAATACTGGGACGTTTTGAAACCGGGAGACAGTCTGAAATTGAGAAGTAGAGTACCGGCCAAAAAATCATTCTTATATATAAAAGACAATTGGGCGTTGTCTGTCTGTCTGAGGCGATGTCCGCAACGGTTTTAGAAAGAGAAGAGAAACTGAGCCAGCGGGCAAAACCGAACTGCCTTGCTTTGGACAGCGACAGCCGCTTTAGACCACTCGGCCATGCGGGCACCACAGGTAAACCGCTAAGTCCCAAAAGCGTGTTGTTGGCGGCTGAAAAAGCGCTAGCGGCTTAATAACGGCCCAATAACCGGTGAGCGACCGCCAAAGTCCCAATGGCGGCCTAATAACCGATGAGTGACAATGTTGCGGAACATTACAGAAGTTGTGTTAGAGATGGAATTTTGAGAAAATATTTTAGGAGGTGGGTCCTATTAGATAGATGATTCATTCTTTATTTCGTTTTTTTCATAAAAATGGATTTTATTTTTGGCGGCTTAAAAACGGCTTAATGGCGGCTGAACAGCCGCTGGCGGCTAAATCACTGGCCAGGAACGGGCTAATAACCGGTGAGTGAACCGCTGACGGCTAAACGGCGGCTTAATAACCGGTGAACGACACTGTTCCGAGAAAGAGTTTGAGTTGGAATTTCAAGAAACTATCACACTGATGGATAAATTTTGAATCTAATTTCTTTACTTTTTTCTTCCTAGATTGTTCCCCAGTGACTAATTAATCATACAAATAAGGGACTATAACTGTGAAACCTGTAATACAGGAGCACCTATAATGAAGAGTTTGAAGCAAGATACATATCTCGAATGGCATCTCAGTTACGAACTTTTTTTCAACTGATGAAACATTTCATTTGTATCAAGCTATATTTTGTCAGTTGGGAACTTTTTAGTATCTCTTCTTAGAACCAAGTTATGCTACGTTGAACTTGTACATCTGGATGTGTCTCTATCACAGAGTATACGGTAGTTCAAATTCATGTTCAAAATTACTGAAATGTGTCTCTTTTGCAACTCTCGGTTTTAGTCTATTTAAAACTTTTTGACGCTCACTACTTTTCTCAACTATCTGCTCTTTTTCAACATGCCTTCAACATTCAAGTTTCAATCCAAGTCGCCGCTTTCAGCGAAAAGCCGCAACGACACTCCGCTATTTCGGTGTTCGCAGTAAATCTTCACCGGCGTCGCTCGAATTATTTTTCAGTAAAAACTTTCATTTTTCTTCGATTTTCATGTATTTCTTGATAATTTATTAGTTTTTTACATTTCGTTTAGGTAATTGATCAATCTTAATTACTATCCGCTTACTACCCGTTGAATAATAACTCCATTATTCGTTTCTAGGCTAATCGAGACAACTTGTGATGGCGTCGGGCGTCTCAACGCAATATGGAGGATGTTTCCGCTGTCGGAAGACAGAAAAGGTTTGTTATCGCATGAATCTGATTATAATTCTATGTAGTTTAACTATTCTTTTACAGAATCTGACGTCTTAGCGCCTGAATAAAGCAACAGACGCCCGTCATGACTGCCAAAACGTTCTCGATGAGAAATTCAGAGACAACGACGACGTTTTTTCACATAAAATAAAGGTATTTTTGATTCTCTATAAAAGAAAATAAGCGTAGTTATTTAGGGCAAAACATCGTCAAGTGTGCTCATAATCGGGATCGAACGCCTGTCTCCCCCCAAAGGACTTGTTACACTATTCAACGAAATTCAACAAGCTAAAGAAGAAATCTATGTGAGTAACTATCGGCCTTCGAGCAAATTTTACCTATTTTATTACAGATTTGATGAACAATCTTCACCAAAAAGGGATTCTTTCGAACGAAAATCAAAACACCGATTACACAATTTTACACTTGGAACGAGGCGATCAGAAGCGAAAAAAGCAAGTCAAATGGAGTCAAAACCCAAGAATATTTTAATTTCTATTTTTCTTCTTTCTTCCTTTTTAATTGTATTTTTGTTTTTTCTTATAATAAACAATAATTATTCAACCATGTGTTCCGAAACTACCGGGGAAAGGGGCCTATTGGGAAAGTGCGCCGGGTGAAAGTTGGTCCGGTGGCGGCTAAACGTTGGTCCGTCGGCAGCTAAACGTTGGTCCGTCGGCGGCTCGCAACTTCAACCACCGTATGTTCGCCGTTGGGCAACTTGCGCGCCGCCGCCGGCCCGTTTTTGGGACTTAGCGGTTTACCTGTGGGGCACGTTTGAGAGAAGGTGGCCACGTGAATGAGGAGAGACCAGCCGACTGAACCGCCGAAGGCGGGGCAGATAGGCTGGTCTATCATATGTTGCCTTTCTCAGTTGAAAATGCCCAACTTTGAGAGGGTGTTACGGTATCACCTGAATAGAACTCCATTTTTGTAGTTGACAACTTTTTTGTACGGGCGGTCCCTAGAGAGTTATGGTCATTTGAACTGGACAGCTTGAAAGTCGCACTATTTTGTACTGAAATGGGTCGATTTGAGGGAGAAATAACTTGCTAAAGAGCGACCGTACAAAAAAGTTGTCAACTACAAAAATAGAGTTCTACTTTTGATCTGTATGATCCATTAAATAAATTACTTGGTGGAACAATTTATATAACCATAACACACTCCCAAAGTTGGACATTGTTAACTGAAAAGGGACAAAGCCGTTAGAAATAGTGCGATTTTTGAGCTGTCCAGTTCAAATGACCGTAACTCTCTAGAGAGTGCTCGTACAAAAAAGTTGTCAACTACAAAAATGAAGCTCTACTCTTGGTCTGTTCGATCCCATAGAAATTTATTTTGTGGGACAATCAGTGATACCGTAACACTTTCTCAAAGTTGGACAATTGCCACGGCCAGTTTACAACCATTTGACCGGTACTGTATTTCTCAGTTCCCATATTTTCCCCGGTTCCAAAACGTCTTTACCACCCTCACCTTATCCTTCGGCAACGGTGACATATACTCTGCCCAAAACGGAGTGACTCCATCCGAAATATAGATATTCTGTCCTTTCATCTTCACAACATCCGCCAACTTTGGAAAACTGTCATAACTATCAGTCTCCCCCACCGCCTGTTGATGTCTTTTGGAGTTCGATGAAATGGTGGAAGGTTTGAAGAACGAAGACTTCTCATCCATCAACAATTCCTCTTTACTCTTCGTCACATACTTCAGAGGATACGGTTTCTTGACGACTCGATCCATGAGTAACTTTGATTTCTCATCTATTGGCAATTGGGGAGCCTTGGGTTCCTTTTTTGCACTTTTCAGCTTTTTCAGAAGTCGTTTCATCTTCTCTTCATCTGGATCCACATTCTTCACTTCCACTTTCTTCGTCTGCTCTGCTTGACTCGAAAGGGCTGAAAATTGGAAAAGATTGTTTTGACGGTTTAGAACCGCCTCCGTTTAAGAACTGGTACAAATCAGGGACAGATTACATGAATGTTGCGTGACAACCACCCTGGTATATCACTAATCATTTAGTTTAGAGGTGGTTCTAGAACGGAGAATTTTGATTCGGGTGCTACAACCAGACGGTTCAAAACCATTAAAAGCGTTTTGGAGTCGAAACGCCTCAATTTGAACTGATTTGCTTCCCGTTTAGTGTCGAAAAGTCATGGTCTCAAAACGTCAGGTTTCGAAACGTCCCACAGCTCTGCAGTCGGAAGCATCACCCTAAACATCGATTTTTGCTTCTTTTTGGCTTCACGACACTTTGCAACTAGCCATTTCGCAACTACGATGTTTCGTAACTGTAACAGACGTCTTGTCACCAACAGGACCCTGATACCTTTTTCTTTTTATATTCACACAACTTCTACCGTAATCTCTAACATTCCATAATCTTTTAAAGGAGAACGGAAGTTATTTTTTTTTAGATAATGATACTTCAGACGATTCTAAGAAAATTTTTTTCTGACGAGTATTCTAAAAATCGCTCTAAACTCCACAATTCCCGTTCTCTGTCTCAAAATGAGAAACAGTGGAAGAGTGTTTCCACGCGGTCGTGTAGTGCTCTCGGACAAGTTTTTTGTTCAATTCCTCATATCCTAAATTTTCGTGTTTTATCAATTTATATCTAGAAAAATAGAAAACACTACGAAAATTGGTTGTGAAAAGTGAGAAAACAAGGAATTGAGGGGAAAATCTTGTCCGAGAGGACTACACGGCCGCGCGGAAAAACTCTTCCACTGTTTCTCATTTTGAGTCAGGAGAACGGGAATTGTGGCGTCTAGAGCGATTTTTAGCATATACTTCAATGATGAAAGTTTCTTAGAATCGTCTGAAGTATCATTATCTAAAAAAATAACTTCCGTTCTCCTTTAAAAGATTATGGAATGCTAGAGATTACGGTAGAAGTATTAGGGTCCATGTTGGTGACAAGACGTCTGTTACAGTTACGAAACATCGTAATTGCGAAATGGCTAGTTGCAAAGCCAAAAAGAAGCAAAAATAGATGTTTAGGGTGATGCTTCCTTGACTGCAGAGCTGTGGGACGTTTTGAAACCTGACGTTTTGAAACCATGACTTTTCGACACAATCGGAAAGCAGATCAGTTCAAATTGAGGCATTTCGACTCCAAAACTCTTTTAATGGTTTCGAATCGTCTTGTTGTAGCACCCGAATCAAAAATCTCCATTCTAGAACCAATGAGAACCAACTTGTTATTGTGTACATCCGGACACACAGACAAATATACCTACCCTGACTTCCCTTGCTCTTCGACGCCGCACACTCCTCCGTTTTTCTTCCCTCGGATTCCGGTTCCTGCTCCTTAAACTCTTTTTCTCTATTGCTCGGTGGCTTCCTCCGTGGAGCAACACCCTCTTCCGAGTTCTCCTTCGTCGGCGTCACCGTGACACTCTTCGACGTCGTCTGAGATCTATTCCGGGTCCGGGTCTTCGATTTGGTGACTGCATTCCTCTTCACACTTTGCTTCCTTTTTTTGCTTCTCGTCTGGAAAATGATGAATCTGATAGGGGGGACATCAGAGGGGGCGACTCACTTGTTTACTGTTCTTCTTTTTAGTTTTTGTTCTCGAACTTTTTTTTGAAAATCCACCCATTTTTGTTTTGTAGCAAAGAACTACTGTAGCAGCGATATCGTATTCTAACAATGACGAGGAAATGAGAAGAAGAAGTTGAGATGACACATTGAAATGGTTTCGTTTTTGGAGATTTTAAGAAAAAGTTGTTACGGAAGGGTGCCACGTTTTGATATATTTAGAAATTTGCTGAAAAGATTTTTCACGTGTTCCCCGTGTATAGTTTCAAAAACCCCCTTACCGTAACCAAATCATGCTTAGCTAATAACCTGGATAAAGTTTTTCCTGACCTTTCAAAAAGACACTGAAATTCTAAAATGTTTTGTGAACAATGATTTTTCCAAGGAATTAATTTCATTTTAGCTACAGTAAAACGCTGAAAACCACATTTTTATCTGCAACTTTGCGGAGTTTGCTCCAAACTCAACAAAAATTAGATATTCATAATCAGCAAGTTCTCAGCTTTCAGAAAAGTACCCACAAGCACAGGTTTAGTGGAAATTGAGCCCCGCCACGAAAACTACAGTAACCCAAAAATCGTGTCGAGACCTGATTCGCTCCAAATCTAGGCTTGCGGGTACTTTTCCGAAAGCTTCTGAGTACCTGAATTCAAAAATGTCAGTTTCATTCATATTGGAGCAAAACTTGCCGAGTTACAGAAGGAAACTTGAATGGGCTACTGTAGTTTTCGCGGCGTGACCCATTTTGCTCCAAACCTAGGCATGATTATACTTTTCTAAAAGCTAAATAGACGTTGATCACGAATTTGTTGTTGATTATTCAAAAAATCGATGCTACCACTCACAAGTGCTCATAACATTCCACGTGGACTACCCACAAGTGTATCCGCCACTCTGCGGATTTGTCTGATACTTGCTAGCTCTCAAAAAGTGTAGTTTGTAGTCTTACTTGCATATTCACGAAAATTTGAAATAAAATTCTGAGATTTCAATTTCAAAAAAAAAGCTTTCCAGCATTTAAGACATCGCCAAATTCATCTTTTTCCATTTTTCAAGTTTTATTCCAAATAAAATATCAACGATTTGAGTATCAAGACAGTGGCCAAATAAATATGCAAACATCAGATTAAATGAGTAGAGATTGGCCAAAGTCACAAAGAAACGAAGAGAGATCTCCTCAATTCATCAAGACATCTCCCAACATCTTCGGGTAGTATTCTGGAATCTCATGGAACCGTTTGTTCCAGACGACGAATTGAAAAACGCCAGTGTCAGTGTAGTTAATTGTCGCCATCTTTCCGTCGTCCCTGACCACATCCAACCCTTCCGAACAGTCGATTGCCACCTGCTTCCACGATTTGAAGTAACGACTTCTGAGTTCATAATTCCACGGGCCGACGTCAAGTCCCTCATAGAGGTGCGTGTCTTTCTCCAACTTGCAGATAGTGATAGTCTTGATGTTACTGGGACGTTGACATCCCATCCAGAACTTGATGAACTTGTTAAGATCAGACGTCTTCATTCTTGTCTTGAGGATATCCAAATGCTTACAATTCATGCCCACCAAGTCATCCACCTCGAGATTACTGTCATTCTCAATGCAAGCCGTTCTATACTTCAACGGGAATGCTTCGTATCCGGACGGTGGAGTTGTATGGAAACACACCAGGCTGAGATCTTTAAACTTCTTTCCGATGAAGTCTAGCTCCTCCGCAGTCACCGATGGCTTGTCGATTTGGATGCTTTTAGCGGAGAAGACCTGTGGAAAGTTGCACAGTTGACGGATGTCACGATGTGGGTCACGGAAGCAGAGACTGTCGACACATTGGTTGTGGAGGATTTCGAGGAGACGATCGGTAAGGATCTCGACTCCGTTGAGCTTGATGTCGAAGTAGTAGAAGCAAGTCACGTCGGTTTCCGGGCTGAAAATAGAGAGTTTTTGGAAGAGTTGGGAAAAAGTTAGTAAATCCGGGTTATTCTGAAACCGAACACTTCAAAGCTGGACGTTTCGGAATAAAGCTTTCTCGGTTTCAAACTGTCCCAGTTTCGAGACGTCCTTAGGGAAACAGAAAACATCTTTGGTTGAAATTTTTGAAGCGCTGCGGCCGCGTCGCGTGCGCTAGTATTGAGAAATCAGAAGCTGGCACTCCGTCCTCCATAACCGTAACGTGAGTTCTTAGGTTCTGAAGAGTCTCATCAGTTGCGAAATATCCCGGTTTCGAAACGAGAGGTTTTGTAACGTCCTAGTTCTCAAATGACCCGGCTCCGAGATGTCCATTTTTAAAATGCCACGGTTTTGAAACGTCCCTGAGCTTCAGGAAACATCTAGTAGTCAAATCACTTTTTGTGGCCCAACGTGAAGTGCTGCGGTCGCGTCGCGTGCACTGTATTAACAGCTACCGTAACACTGATGAAGACATTTATCAGTAGAGCGCACTTACTTGATCCTTCACATCAAGAGTACAACCTCCATTTCCAAACTCACTACAATTTCCCGAAATCCTCCTTCTTGACACTTCCAATCAAGTTGAACGTGAAGTCGTCCTCTCCATACTTGACGACGATCCGATTGAAGCCTGCCTCGTATTGAATCTCAATTCCCGACGCTATCAATCCACACTTCTTCACCAACTTCTCCGATTCCTTGTTCTGATCAGCCATGACAAATCTGGAGATGAAGAAGAGGAAGTTCATTAGACTGACATGAGGTGAAAACTTACACTCTGAAGAAGTCATCTTCTTCCACGATATCTTTAGTCGTTCCAGACTGATTTATCGGAATACAACACAGAAGCGACATATTTCTTTCTCCGAGCGAAAGGTGTACTCAAAAGAGTAAAGTTGTCGAGTGAAAAGAAGAGAGTAGAGCTCTAGATGCGCGGCTCGGAATCCATGGTTACCGGTGACATGTCGTGTGTCACAGAGACCCTGGGGAACTGTCTGGAGACGTCAGTCAGTCAGAAGGAGAGAGAGCTAACAATGATAATTTGGAAACTCGTGCGGGGGAAATTACTCATAGATAGAGAGGGGCTGTTATTCGAAAATAACATGAAGTACTAATTAGTGATGTCATGAGTTTCGGTCTGATAGAGAGTGTGGGGATGGAAAAGAGAAACAGAGAAAGAGATATTTCATGAGAATTTCGGTGGAGCGCAGTTGTGAAAGCTAGAATAATGAAATATTAGAAATGTTTAAAGGGAACTGAACTTATTGCAGATTCTGATACTTCAGACAATTCTAAGAAACTTTTATTATTGACGGATATGCTAAAAATCGCTACAATTTCGGTTCTCCTGACTCAAAAATGAGTCTAGGTGGAAGAGTTTTCCGTGCAGCCGTGTAGTCCTCTCGGATAAGATTTTTGCTCAATCCCTCATTTCCTAAATTTTCGAGTTAAAAAAAATTATATCGAGAGAAAAAAATAGAAAAAAGTAAGAAAACTTGGCTCAATAGGCAAAGAACGGTCCCAACCGCAAAGAATGGTCCCTCAAAATTGATCTTCTGTTTCATTGTTATACTTGGAGAAAAAAAGGGGGCGAGCAGCGAAATTTTAATCAGGAATGAATGTAGTGACAGTATGAATCATCAGGTGGCCCCGGGCCCTTCCTAGGTAAAAAGGGGCGTGTAAATTAGTTTTGCTGAAAAATATTAAAATTTTGAGTTGGGACCATTCTTTGCTGTAGGGACCGTACAATTTTGAAAGTTGTGTCACCCAAAATTTTGAGACAATTCTTTGCCGTTGGGGCCATTCCTTGCGGTAAGGACCATTCAATGCCTTGAAACCGTTCTTTTATTCTTTGGGACCATTCTTTGCCTATTAAGCCGAAAACTTAATGAAAAAAGTGAGGAAACGAGAAATTGAGCAGAAAATCTTGTTCGAGAGGACTACACGGCCGCGTGGGGAAAACTCTTCCACGAAGGCTCATGTTGAGTCAGGAGAACGGGAATTGTAGCGATTTTTAGCATATCCGTCAATAATAAAAGTTTCTAAGAATTTTCTGAAGTATCGGAATTTGCAGTTTAAAAAAATAGGACTTCAGTCACCCTTCTAAAAAATGTTCAGGTATTTCAGGTTCATGCTCCAATCGGTTGTTTTCTATCCTAAGATTCCTATATCTATCCTTAAATCTAACGGAACTCTCCATGAGAGATTTTGAGTTATGTATTACTCTACACTCTTCTTTTTTTGAACCAGAAGAATAATTTATTTCAAATGGAAAAATGGGATAAATGGTTTGAAAGGGTCATAACTCCAACGACGAAAACGAAATAGAGCATTTCAATTTAATGGACACATTTATTACCAGTTACCCCTGTCCTTTCTTCTCTATTTTGGAATACCCTGAACTTTTGAAAAGTTCAAATTTTATGTACAGTAATGGCCATAATTCTAACGACTTTGTCCCTTTTCAGTTAAAAATGTTCAACTTTGGGAGTGTGTTATGGTTACATAGATTGTTCCACCAAGTAATTTATTTAATGGATCATACAGATCAAAAGTAGAAAGAATAGAACTCTATTTTTGTAGTTGACAACTTTTTTGTACGGTCGCTTTTTAGCAAGTTATTTCTCCCTCAAATCGTCACATTTCAGTGGAAAATAGTGCAATTTTTAAGCTGTTCTCTTAAAATGACTGTAACTCTCTAGGGAGTGTCCGTACAAAAAAGTTGTCAACTACAAACATGGAGTTCTACTTTTGATCAGTACGATCCATCAAAAACTTTCTTGGTGGGTCAATCAGTGGAGCCAAGACTTCCTCTCTAAGTTGGTCATTTTATACTGAAAAAAGGCCAAAGTTGATAGAATTATGGCCATTACTGTAGGTTTCATCTCTAACAAGCGTTTAGACGATACTGTACTTTATCACATTCGAGTTCACCAAACTTCAGTTTATTCTAGTTGAATTTGCCTTACTTCTTTTCACCCACAAAATTATCACGTTCAATCGAGCGTACTTGCACAAATGTATTAAGAGACATACTATCCCAAGCCCCGCCCCTTTTCCCACAGTATCCCATAGAGGATGGCGGAACCCGTGAGATGTCTGTCGCATGAGAAGGTGTGCCCTTATAAACGAGACGGGGGTACTGTGATAGTCATGTCCCTCAGTGAGTAGTACTTTAGTACGTCCTGAGGGATTCGATAGATCTCCCTGAGGAAATTGGTATTTCTCAGGGATTCATTCAGCCATCGAATCGGCATCTCCTCGGGGTCCAGCACCTCGAGGATCGAGCCATTCGATTCGATGTCTGAATGGATAAACGATCTCTGTCTCAGGAAGAATTGGTGTTCTTCAGGAATCGAGCAGCAGGAGGAAGATCGATCGACAACGATTAGGAGTGTAATTATAAATATCTGTATGTCATTAATTGTATCTAATTAAGAACGAATAAACACATTTTTTGGATTTCTTCAAAAATAGTTAGTGCTAATTTTCCACCGAATTCAAACTTTGAATTTCAAAGATACCAGCCACAGTTGCATGTATGTCTCGGTATACTCGTTCAACTTTCTGTAGCATGTCTGCCGACTTTCTGCAGCATCTCTGGCGACAGTATTTGTATTTGTATTTATTCTTATAAAAAATTATCAATATATGGGGCGGGAGGCTGAGAATGAGTCCCTCACGAGACCATTCAAAGGGTGGGTTAAAGTGAGAGAAGTGGGGCAACAAAAAACAAATGACCGGTATGAGGGGAATAAAAGAAGGCATTAAGAATTGAGCAATGTGGTAATGCGGGGAAAGGTGGTTTGGGAGTACAGAATAAGAATAAGCTCTAATAGCGTGTGATACTAGATGAGATTAGGGTATTGAACTCGGAAGGGGAGAGAAAATATGAGCTTTGGGAGGTAATGGCATTCCAGATGGGAATGGTGTGGGAAAAAAAGTCAGAGCACTTGGGTTTAATACAAATAAGATTCATAGGGCGACGGGTGGAGGAGGAAAACCGGATGTACGAATCTAGGTGTGGAAAGTATGAGGTACCGCTTAGAAATTTATATAGGAGGAGAAGCTGGGCTTTTAGTCTACGATGGCGCAATGAGAAGAGATTAAGTTGGGCTAGACGATCGGAATAGGAGGAATAAGTTATGTTACAGCGTTGAAAGATTTTCCTGGTGAAGAAACGGAGAGGAGTTTCTAGCGATAACGATAATTTAGAAGCAGGAGGGGGTGAGTATACTACAGAGCAATATTCAATAATGGGTAAAACATAGCAATTGAAAAGGAAAATGTAGAATTGTGGAGAGGTTGATTTGAAGGATTTCAGAAGTTGTTTAGTACGTAGGAGGGCGGAAGCGATAGTCTTGTTAATGTGGGATTTAAATTTCAAGGTTGAATCTGTGATGAGACCGAGATCCCGAACAGATTTGGAAGTTTCGATAGGTTGACCAGCAATGAAATAGGGGAACGAAATGTTTTTTGAACCGAGTCGCAGGAGAGATGTTTTGGTATGGGCAAGAGGAAGAGAGTTAGAAGATGCCCAGGTTTCAATAAGATCGATGCCTTTTTGGACCGCGACAGGGTAAGAGGAATAAATTTTTATGTCATCGGCAAATGCGGAGACCTGCAGGGAAGGGATGAGTGCGAGATCAAGAAGTAAATCGTTTATAAATATGAGGAAGAGGAGAGGGCCAGAGACTGAGCCTTGAGGAACTCCGGAAGGTATCTGAGTAATAGAGGTATCGGTGAAGTCTTCAATTTTTATGGAAAATGTACGGCCGGAAAGGAAATTAGAAAACCACTCAATAAAAAGGTGAGGAATGCCAAAAAGCGCTAGTTTTTGAAGTAGAAGTTTGTGATTGACTTTGTCGAAGGCTTTCTTGAAGTCAAAGAAGATGACGTCAAGAGAGTTATTACTGGAAAGAGACGATTTGTAGCAAGATATGGAATGGACTAATGAGCTTGTGCATGAACGGTAAGCGAGAAAACCATGCTGATTTTGACTGAATTTGTGTGCAAAATGTAATTTAATGTATTCACAAATGACTCTTTCGAATAGGCGAGCGAAAGGGTCAGTCAATGATATGGGTCTGAAGTTTTCTGGAGAAGACAGCGAACCTTTTTTTGGTATTGGAATGACCGTCGCATGTTTCCATGAGTCGGGCACTTCTGAGGTTACGAGCGAGTCAGAGAAGATGATGGAGAGGGGCAGGGCTAACGATGTGGCACAGTTCTTTAGGATGAAGTAGTTGGCAAGGTGGGACGTGTAGCCGCAGCGCGGGGGGAGATTTTTTGATGTTTTTTCAATCAATCATGGAGGAAAGATTTCTGAGATAGGAGGAGAGACTGGGTGGAGCAAAGGAAGAGAGGATAGGTGAGGGAGATAATTATTGGGAGAAAAGTTTTTGGCGAAGGTTTGAGCAAAGATGGTGGCTTTTTCGGAATTGGAGCTGACGAGGCGGTTATTGATGGATAAGGGAGGAACAGAGGACCTGACTCGGACTCTCTTTTTGATAAGCGAGCGGGCAGCACGAGAATGGGGAGCAGAAAGGATTAAAGATTCAGAGCGGAAGTTGCACTTTTTCAATTTTTGTTTGATAGTGGTAAGAAGGGACTTAAGCTTGGAAATTTGGGAAGCGTGAGAGGAGGCTGAATTCAGAAGAACGGCATATCGGTGGCGAGTTCGGCGGAGCTTGTTAATAAGATTGGAAGGGCGATAGGGTTTGTGGACTTGAGACAAAGGAGTGTGTCTCAGAATGAGCTGACTAGGGAATGACTTACACATAGGTTGGAGATACACAACATGACCTATATCGCTGGAAAGCTGACGTTTCCCTGATTCCGAATCTATATTCAGTTTTTGCAGTGGCCCTCCCAGTTTTGAGAAATTCGGCTCCAAAGTTAGGGTAAATTTTAGTGCTCAAACTCAAGTTGTCAACCCGCGTGTTGCCCCAAAACGTGAATCCATTCGGAAGATAGTTAAATCAGCGGTTGAATGGTCGAGGGGGTTACAGGTGTGGTAGTAGGTGGACGCTCTGTGGTTCGATTCCTTGCCTTTTTCCTTCTTTTTTACTTTTTTGTAATCCTCGTTTTTGGGTCCCATGGTCATCACAATGTGTCAGAATTCGGTTTTTGAAGCCTTTACAGTCCATATTGACATCCTACGACGTTTAAAGAAAAAAATTTTTTTCAAGAAATTCAACTTTTCTGTGACCAAGTCCATGGTGGGCAGTCGGAATTTTTTTTTTGAAAAATTTTCGTTAAAAGTTAGAAAAACAATAGAAAATGTTGGTATAAAAATTATTTTTTCCAAAGTTTACTTGTTACTCTGGTATATTCCTTTTTGAAGCAATTACTCTGCTTCTTATGCGGTGATTCGAAGTTAAAGTCGTAGTGAAGATCTCTATCATGTAAACATGATCGAATCTAATATCAAAACGCATTTTCTATTGTTTTTCTAACTTTTAACGAAAATTTTTCAAAAAAAAAATTCCGACTGCCCACCATGGACTTGGTCACAGAAAAGTTGAATTTCTTGAAAAAATTTTTTTTCTTTAAACGTCGTAGGATGTCAATATGGACTGTAAAGGCTTCAAAAACCGAATTCTGACACATTGTGATGACCATGGGACCCAAAAACGAGGATTACAAAAAAGTAAAAAAGAAGGAAAAAGGCAAGGAATCGAACCACAGAGCGTCCACCTACTACCACACCTGTAACCCCCTCGATCATTCAACCGCTGATTTAACTATCTTCCGAATGGATTCACGTTTTGGGGCAACACGCGGGTTGACAACTTGAGTTTGAGCACTAAAATTTACCCTAACTTTGGAGCCGAATTTCTCAAAACTGGGAGGGCCACTGCAAAAACTGAATATAGATTCGGAATCAGGGAAACGTCAGCTTTCCAGCGATATAGGTCATGTTGTGTATCTCCAACCTATGTGTAAGTCATTCCCTAGTGAGAGAGAAGTTCTATGAAAAATGAGTATTTGGAGGAGGGAGAGGAGTGGGTACTGAATGCTAGATCCCAATCGTAAGAGGCTAGGTAGGCGTTAAGGTCTTTGACATTGCATTGCTTGTAGTTGAGCCGAGGTTTCGAGGACTGTGGGATGATATTGTAGTTGGGTGGAAGCGTGATCGGATAGGGAAGAAGGTCGAATTCGACAGAAAAATGATCAGAGTTAAGGAGAGGAGGATGTTTGGATATCTTTGAGACTGGGAGATCTTTAGTAGTCATGACTAGATCGAGGATATTAGCCGTAGAAGAAGAGGAACGAGTGGGGAAAGTGACATGTTGGAAAAGATCTTTGGAGTTGACAAAGGAAAGAAATTCGTGACTAGTATGGGGAGAGTCCCATTTGAGAGATGGGTAGTTGAAATCCCCTGCAAGAAGGGAGCAGTTGAGAGGGAGAATTTGATCAAGATGGGAAATTAGGGCAGCGTTTTGGGATCTAGAGGTATCAGGCGGGCGATACACTAGGCAGAAAGTAAACGGAGAGAAAGGAGGCGAGGAGAAAGAATCACTAGGAGATATTCGACAGGCTATTATTTCAGATTGATGGATAGGATAATGGAACTTCATGTTAATGTCAATTGAGGAGAGTGCAAGAGATTTCTTGTAGATGATGGCTACTCCACCGCCGCATTTTTTACGGTGGATGGAAGGTGAACGGTCGAAACGGAGAATAGAGAGGCCATGTTGGATGAAGAGAGTGGATGGGACAGTTTCGTCAAGGAAGGTTTCAGTTAAAGCAAGAAGTTGAGTGTTGGAGGAGGCAAATAAGTCGATGAGAAGATTGATTTTTGATAAGGAAGCGATACCTCTGATATTTGACAGCAGGAAAGAGAGGCGGACATCCGGTTTGTTGGGGCAAGAGGCAAGAGAACTGTGTGAAGAAGACGGACACGATGGGGTGTATGGTAGAGAGGATAACTGAAGAGGCGGGCCGGCTAATGGGACAAAAAAGGAAGAGGTTTGGGATTTAGACGGTAGGAGATGTCGTTCATAATCAAGACAGTCTTTCCAGCTTTAACGTTTTCGTTGTACACGTGTTTTCGAGATTCGCGAAGCTTCAGAAGTTCCTCCGACGTAAGGTCGCGGCGAATTCGAGGTTTAGGGTCAATAGACTTGATGGTTGAGTCGGAATTCTTGATAGAGTTGTATCCACGGATGAAGGTGTCCCGGTCATCGGAGGAGATAAATTGGATTTTGAGAGGCCTAAACTTCGACTTACAGGGGTGGCGATGGATACGACTTGGTTTGGGGAGTCCGTGGGTTTCGGCAAGCTTGGTGAGGAAATTGAGCTGGGATTGGTCTTGATTAGGGTCGTTTGGGTCGTCAGGAAATCTTTCAAGGACGGCTCTTTTTGATTTTTCGAGAATAGTGGCGGCTTTCATTGCGATATCGAATGGGGTTGGAGGTGTTGGAGACAGACTTGATGCTTGAGTATTACTTGGAATAGGAATAGTAGTAGTAGTTAGGCTAGCAGTGCCTGGAACTGTCGATAAGGGAAAGGGAGGAAGGAATTGGGGCTCAGGGAGGACAGGGATAGTAGGGATGGCAGGAACGAGAGAGGATACTTTATCGATAACCGATTTGGCTGAAGAGGAAAGCAGGGCGTTTCTCAGATCGGAAATGATGTTTGTCAGGGTTCCAACGTGATCATGGAGTTGACGGTAAGCAGAAAAAGGGACGAAGCCACTGGGGTCGTCGTCATCCGAAATTGTTAGTTTCCGTTTGGAGAGTGGGGGTGCCATAGTGAACTTTCCGGAATGATGTTACAATATATTATAGAACAGGAGTATCAGGAGTTGAAATAGAAGAATTAAAATGTAGAAGAATTAAAATGTAGAAGAATTAAAATGTAGAAGAATTAAAATGTAGAAGTATGTAAACCATCAACAGAGAGTTGCCAGAGATGCTGCAGAAAGTCGGCAGACATGCTGCAGAAAGTGAAGCCAATCCTTCATTAAACCCTCCCAATATTACGAAACAATGAATTGAAAAACAATTTTATTAAATTAAATTAAAGAGACAATTAAAAAATGAAATATACGAGTCATCAGAGTGATTTCATCCATGAATATTCGTGGGACACATTAACAGGAAACTGTAGAAGTACTTGAGAGATTGTTCCTTCAAGCGAATCTGAAAATATTTTTTGTTTTGAATATAAGAAACAATTCCTCACTTGTTCTCCATGGCCTATCGAATGCAGTCGTTTCACTCCTTTTCCGATTAATCTACAACAAAAAAATAACGAAATCGGTTTAAAACGGAAAAAAATTAGAAAAATCTCATGAAAAAAAGCTCAGAAGCACGCAACGCGGACACGCTTCGCTTGAAAATTGCTCCAGACAGTTGGGGGCACCCTCCAATTTGCTACAGAAAGTCGGGGGCGCCCACACGATATCCCTAAAAGAGAGGAGAGGTTGCAAGTTGCTGCAGAAAGTTGCGAGTATATGGACCGAAAAATAGGTCGTACACCAATGTAATTCAACTAGCTGCAGATAGTCAGAAGTTCGTGTCATTTTTCTCCAGAAAGTCGGCAGAACCTCCATTTTGCTGCAGAAAGTTGAACGAGTTTACCGAGGTATGTAAAAATTTCTTGTCCGGAAGGCGGAACTAGTTTTTATCACAAAGATTCAAAAACTCCAAGAGAAAAGCTTATAAAATTCGTAAAAATCAGGAGAACATTAATTTTTCGCTTATTTTTTCTTTGTATTTCTGCAACATGTACTCTTCCTAAGTTTTACAGTTTTGGAATGACGGAAGTCGGACCGTGAGTCCATCTTGACTTGGGATTCTTCCCAAGGCATAGTCAGACGCGACGCGTACGCAACGCAACAGATTATCGAGTGTCGCCTATTGATCTACATTGTGCTCATTCCCCTCAATCTTCTGTTTCTCACTCCTTTCGAATATGGCAGTCCCGCCCAATACGAAACCAATCCCCATTTTGAAACTACCTTTTATTCCTTTGAATTATATCATTCAACATTTCAACCCATTGTCTATGTAAGTTTCTTGACTAACAGTTCGTTTAGAAAATGTGTTTATTTTCAGACTCGATTTTTCATTACTTTCGAAAAAATGTCGGTATATCATAAAATCGACAAACCTTGAGAAATACGACATGGGTTTGAGTTTCCATTCCGATCAATATCTCATAAGATTTCAGCGAAAAGATACTTTCTTATTCTATTTCTCTATAGATATGCTGCGAGCGAGGAACAAGTATCTTCAAACCAAAATAAGTCCATTCACAAATAATGGAAACGAGGTTTCTATCGAGTTCGCCAAATTTTGGGTTAATTATGTCAGTGATTTATTCCGAACAAAATTCAACTGGCTCTTTTTGAATTCCAACGCATCAATCGAACACATGTCGGCAGTTGCCGAATGGACAAAATCACTTATTTCTGAATGTTGGTGCTGTTATTTCGCTGGAGATGACGCAAAAAGTGAAAGTATCACACGATTTTTCGAGATAACGAATTTCCCCATTCGTTTTCTAGTATTCGATCTTAGACACGAATATGAAATTGCTCCAATTAATTTTGGCGTTTTGAATGTGGAAGAAGTTAGGATCTTCACTAAAACCTCGAAAAATCCCGTCAATTGGTTTACAGTCGAGCAAATGATGAGAACAAACTGTTCCAAAATGATACTTGGAGCTTGCACTTTCGATGAAACCGATTTGAATCAATTCATAAAAGGATGGATAAACGGAAATAATTCCAAAATGGAGGTTTTTATTACAGTTGTAAAAACCATCGATTTCGTGTTAGTGTTCGATGGAATAGAGGTTGACGTGAGAGATCCCATGCTGGTACGCCCCTTTTACTCGTGAGTTTTTTTCCAGGATCTTGGATTTCAATAATTTCATTTTTTTTTACAGTTCGATGTTGACTCACCCATTAGAGTTCTTAATCGTAGGAGGGTTGGATATTCGGAGGAATGATGGTACTGTAGCTTCAATCCAACCAGGTCTTGAGTTTGCGGGGCACCGAGTCATGAACTATTTCACGATGGTCGTATGGCCACAGGGTTCTTCATAAATTGTTCATTTTCATTATTCCCTCGGGAAATTCAAAAAGTTTATCCAAAACTTTTTTGTGTGTTGAAAATTTGTATTTTTTTTTCTTTTTTAATGAATTCAATTAGTTTTGTGCAATGTTTAACCGAAAATAACAAGAAAAATGAAGAAGAAGTGAGCTTTATTAGAAAAATTTAACTCCTTATCGTTATAAACACGCGATTTGGCTGAGCGGCGACTCAATTGGCAGCCAGTCAAGTGGCGTGCTTCAATAGATTTCCGGTTTAGCGGGAAAATAATTTGAATTCATATGGGGAAAATATGACTCTGTGCTTTGAAAACCCCATAATTGTCGAGGCCCGGCCCGAAGGCCCGGGAAATTGGCGAAAAGTTGAAAATTTTCCTTTAAAAAATTTTGAAAAAGGGGCATTATTTGAAGCCGGGCTTTCGGACCGGGCCGGGCCTTGACAAGTATGGAAAACCGAAACAATGTCTTAAAGTGAACGTGCTCAATACAAGAATTTGTGTCGGAAAATTACCAACTTTGAGAGTTCGTCATAATGACAATTGTAACGATACAATGTGAAATCATTTGTGATAGTACCAGCCTGTCTGCCCTTATATTTCTCAGTTCTCAAATGTTTCTTGAATTTTTCAACTTGCTACCTGAAATGCTACTTGAGAAAACATCAATTTTTAAAACCGAATTCATTGAAAACCCGAGAAAATCTGATCACTTGAAATCACTCGGAGAGATATATAACGCGTTCTCTGTAAGACGTCATAGTACATAGGGGCCTAGAGTCTGTAAAGAAGTTAGGGTTTGCATTTTTGTACAAACATGTACTATGGGTCTCTAGTAACGCATATCCACAATATTGGCTCCCGGCTCGCGGGTACGGTAGTACGGTAGGTGCTCAAAGGTGCAAAAATGAAAATTTTTCAATTATGTCGTAGAACGCTGAAATTTTTAACATGTTTAATAGATGTGAAATCAAGTATTTTCACAAAGTTTCAAAACATGATTCATAAAATTTGCCGAGTTATAAGAAAAAATCATCACTTTTTTAGAATTTTTTGGATTAAATTGAAAAAAAAGTGTCATTTTTGAAATAACATGTCTGAGGATTTTTTTGTTTCAATTGAGCCACCCAAACCCCTTTCCAAAAAACTAGACCTCGCCCCATATCATCGATTTCGAATAGTCGAAAAGTGCCAAAGTTGAAAACTGAAAAAATTGAATTTTGTAATTTTTCATTTTTCTTTTTAGAAATGAATAGACCGTGCTTTTTTGAGTATTTTTTGTATTGACACTATAATTTTTTAAGTGATGATTTTTTCTTATAACTCGGCAAATTTTATGAATCATGTTTTGAAACTTTGTGAAAATACTTGATTTCACATCTATTAAACATGTTAAAAATTTCAGCGTTCTACGACATAGTTGAAAAATTTTCATTTTTGCACCTTTGAGCACCTACCGTACTACCATACCCGCGAGCCGGGAGCCAATATTGTGGATATGCGTTACTAGAGACCCATAGTACATGTTAATATTAAAATCTGTCCCTAGGGCACACGTTGCTCGAGTCTTACAGAGAACGCGTTATATAACACATTTAAAAAACAAAATAAAAACAATGTACATTCAACAAAGAATAGCATTCCTCGGAACATCATGAAATTGGTGTTCCCACACCAAGAAGTCAAAACTGGTCTCCTTTATCAAAACAGTTGCAATTCTTCCATCCCCTCTAACAAGATCAAATCCTTTCGAACAATCGATTGCCATGACTCCATTATCCAGGTAGATCACATAGTACTCACTCCGGTGTCTCGGATCCCATGGGTATGTTTTAATGTCTTGAAGCATTGAGATATCACCACTGCTATTGAAAATTCGAATGACTCGAGGGTCGAGTTTCCCCGGCGTCTTGGGAAGTTCCATCCATTTTTTCAGGAATATATTGAGTTCCCAATTCTCGAATCTTGAGACTTGCATCAATAGAATATCTGTCTCTATCTTCATAAAATCCGGGAGAGTGATGGCATTCGGTCCCTCCAGATACAGTATCTCGAACTTTCGATTCGTGAATCCTTGATAGAATAGAGGGAGTGCAGGGTCTACAAACAGGGAGTTCACTTTCTGGAATTTCTCCAGAACCATATCCATTTCAGGTCTCGTCAACATATCCGAAGCAATATAAATATTCTTCGCTTCCTCAATCATATCCCAATATTCATTTATGTCTTCTAGAGTGATGCTCCGATCGAAACGAAAGGTGTCCACTGATTTCTTGTGGAGAATTCCGAGGATTCGGGAGCATATCGGCTTGAAGCGCATGTCGTTGTGAGGGTTGCTGAAATTAGGGAATTGTGCAACTACTAGCGCTATCTAGTGTTTACAATTTCAGATAATTTCGGTAGAGCGTAGTTGCAGCACTCGTGTTATGAACGCTTTACAACTGCGCTCTACCGAAATCCTCTCCGTTTCTTATGCTAATTTTCAGTATTGATCGAGCGCGGTTGTTATATCGGTCTTGTGCTAGTATTTTCAATTTTGACCACTAACTTTTGAAGATTTTTTCAACGTAATTGTGATCACGGACTGTTAATTAAATCCTGCCTATGCAAGTGCGCTCCATTGTTAAGTTCCTGCTGGGCAAGTGGAGCGTGTTTGCACTCTAGAAAAACACGAATTTTACAACTGCGCTCCATCGAAATCATTAGATTTTCACAGTTTTTGGCATATTTTCGCTATTTTCAAAAGTTTTTTTGCGATTTATTAAGAAAAACAGCAAAAATAGAAAACAACTCTGCGTCTCTCGCCGATACTCTCTCGTGTGCGGTGGAGCGCAGTTGTAACCAACTCAAATTTAAAAACTCACACAAAAACGCCAGCACCATTTGTATTGACAGTCTCAATGACTCCCCATGAGTACTTCTCCCCTTTGAACATCACATTCAACTCATTCGAGAAGCTTTTCTTCAGATTCAATTCCACGTCAGTCACTTGCAAAGCACATGATCTCACTTGGGCGTGGGATCTTTTGGAGACAAGACTGAGGTTGAGTCTGGAAAAAAAAGGAAGAAGTGAATGTAATCATGCTCTAGCGAAATTTCAAAAAAGTTGCTTCGGTGGAGCGCAGTTGTAAAACCTCTGTTGCTTTAATGCTACAAATCCGCTCTATCGAACTAATTTCCATAAAGTATTATTTTGCTCTGCGTCTCTAAGTTTCACACGCAAAGTTTTAAGGTTTTGACAACTGCGCTCCACCGAAATCCCCAAAAAAAAATTTTTTCTGCGTCTCTCTTTTCTCTATTTTTCAAGTTCAATGGAGCGTGTTTTTTGATTTTCGTGTTGCATATTGTTACAACTCCGCTCTACCGAAATCGGCAAAATTCGTGGAAAATAGACATTTGCAAGAATATTTCGGTAAAGCGAGCTTGCAAACGACATGTCGCTTTGATTAAGAAGTGAAAAAGAAAACGTATCAGCTCGATACAGTTCTTACAACTGCGCTCCACCGAAATGTCCTTGAAAAATATATCTTTTTCTCTCTGTCTCAATTTCGCATACATTTTTCTTCGGTTTCGGTAGAGCGCAGTTGCAAGAACTGTGTCGTGCTAATAACAACTGTCAAAACTTCAATAAAGTGTTATTTTTCTCTGTGTCTCTATTTTCCATGCTATTTCTTTTTGGTTCAATGGAGCGCAGTTGTAAAAAGCGAAAAAAGCTTCTGACTCGGGTTCCCAGTGTTACAACCGCGCTTCATCAAAATCAACAAAATTCATTAAAAATAACAATTTTTATAAAGATTTCGGTAGAGCGTAATAGCATAAATTGATTAAATTGAAAAAAAAACTCACATTGTAAAAAACTCCGCTTGATACATAACTTTTCGGAAAGCCACAAATGGAAGTGACATCAAATTGAACTTTTCTTCCGGTTTTTTCTCCAAAATGTCCTTTTTTTCTGGTTCCATATCGATAAAAAATAAGAAGAAAAAGGGAAAAGAAATGGACAAACGCGTTCTCTATCTCTCGCCATGAGAGATAGCGAGACGGTGAGAGTAATTAGAGTGGAGACGTAGGACGACGGGGTGGCGAAGAGAATACATTCGTCTCCGTCCTCTTCTTTTTTTGTGTTTGCTTCTTTTTTCACGCATTCTAATCTGAAGATCTCTCCTTGGTAGGATTTATGAGAAAATTACAAAGAAATCTATCTTATTTTTATTATCTTATTCAAATTTCCAAACAATGAACGGCTCCATTCCAGATTAGATGTCCTTTAAAAACATAAATGTCCCTTAAAGTACTAAGACGTCCCAAAAAACATGCACTTTTACCAAAATTTTAAGAGAGCTCCCGGATGTCTCTGTTTTATGGTATCCGCTACTTTCCGGGTTCTGCGCTTAAGAGCAATGCTAAAGAAAGCAATGCTAAATTTCGCCACTAGACGTTTCGCCACCGGACATTTTGCGAAACGTCTGGTGGCAAAATGTCTGGTTGCGAAATGTCCGGTGGCAAAACGTCCCGGAGCCTTTGTTTTTAGGCAATTACTACTTCCAGGGGTCAGAGCAAGCTCCTACTTTTTTCAGTATTCCACGGACGTCTAAAGATTTCTGAGCACTTTTAAGACCCCAATGGACGTCTAAGTAATTAAAGGGACGTCTCAGTGTTTTAAGGGACTTCTAAACAGGAATGTAGCCCAATAAACTAATATCATTTGTACATATACTTTACAATTCGTTGAACACAAGCATCCTGATAATCATGAACCCAATTAACTCGGAGATATTGTTTATCGTAAGGAAGAAGACATATAGTATCCCTGGTTTCGTCATAGTCTTTATGATAGACTGCAACGATATTCTTCTCATTCTGGATTGCAGTTCTCAGCTCTTTATGCAATTGGGTATGGCAGGGAATGTCTTTGGAATAAGGATTGTCAGGGGAGATCACAAGAAGGAAGTTTTTGGCAGCTTGTACGTCACGGAGTAGGGATTCACTGGAAAATATTGGGATTATAACTGGATTTCAGGATTTAAAAATCTGATTTTCTAGCCGGAACCCTAAAATTCTCAATTTTTCGTATTCCGCTCGTCAAGACGCTTCGAATGAGTATAATCATGACTAGATTCGCTCCAAGTTGGGTCTCGACGCGAAAACGGGTTTGGGTTACTGTAGTTTTCGTGGTGGGACCCAATTTGCTCTGAATATGGGCCTGATTAACGCTTCCAATTTTTTAGGGACTATAAATCATTAGTAGAACTTTATTTTTATAGTTGCCAACTTTTTTGTACGGGCGGTCTCTAGAGAGTTACACCCTCCTTTACCACTTTGCCGCGCTATAACTCCAGAATGTGGGTTTGTACAAAAAAGTGAGCAACTAGTAAAATGAAGCTCTGGGTTTGATCTACAAGATGCATATTAAATTTTTAAAATGAAAATTAGTTAAGATCCCGTCACGGACTCTCAAAGTGAGCAATTTTCTGAATTTTTCAGAAAAATTGTTTTTCTTTTCTTCGAAAAACCAGAAAAATCTGAAAATAGTTGCTTGAAACCACAAAACAAGCGCCTGGCGCACCACTGACGCGTTCGTTAGTTCTGAAAACGCGTCCAAGGTGTGCCAGATGCAAAACATTGACCATTTCGAGCCTTCCCGCGCATTACAGTTGAAAAACGCGTCCAAGGCACGCCAGACAACTGCTTTGTCTGGCGCACCTTTGACGCAATACATATTCTATAAATGTTGATACCGTGGGGCAATACGGGTTATCGCAAAACGTTGGTCATTTTCAACAAAAACTGTAATCTTGACTTTCTAGAGACCGCCCGTACAAAAAAGTTGTCAACTATAAAAATGAAGTTCTACTAATGGTTTATAGCCCCTACAAGAATAAGAAAAGTGGAATAATCAATGACTCTCAAAGACTGCCATTTTCCAGCAAAATCTGAAAAAATTTTGAATTTTTTGTTTCCTTCGAAAATCTGAAAATTTTCAATTAGCTGTATCTCACTGAATTTTGAGTCAAATTTAATGAATTTAATATTTTCAAAATCAACGCGTCGAGAGCTTTCAGAAAAGTATAATCATGCCCATATTCGAAGCAAATTGGCTCCCACCACGAAAACTACAGTAACCCAAAGCCGTTTTCGCGTCGAGACCCAACTTGAAGCAAACCTAGTCATGATTATACTCATTCGAAGCGTTTTGACGAGCGGAATACGAAAAAAATCTCCAAAAAATACGAGACCAGCTCCAAAAATAAAGAGTTTTACCTGATATCCTGCTCCCCATTCTTATCGATGTCCATTCTGACTCGATACCCACGTAACTCCAAATGCATCTTGATCAAACTGGCCAACTCAGCTCCCGTATCTTGTCTATAAGATATGAAGAAATCGAGTCGTATTTTGGGAATAACTTTATGTGGTTCTGGCCACAACTTTTTCAAAGTAGTGGTTAACTGAAGGCGATGCACTTTACTCTTGATCCCACACGTATCCATTAAGTCATCGGCATTTGGAGAAGCAGTGAGAATATCCAAAGTGATTCCATTCTTGAGCATACTGTAGGTGTAGAGACATAGTTGAGGATCGATACTTTTCAGAAAAACATGCACATGAGATGGGTCAAGTGATGAGTAATCAGCAGAGATTTTCAAAGAATTCAACTCTCGAAGGAATCTTTTCTGATGGATATTTTTCATATCCTTCTCGATATCTTCGGGTGTCATTTGAAGCAATAAATCTCCATCGATCAATTTGAACTTTTCGAGAAAACCGTAAAATCCGATAGTGTTGAGCCAGAGGTGCACATCTGAGCAGGTCCATAGATGGACTTGTCTTGACGGTTGATAAGATGTCGAGGGATGGGATGAGGACGGTTTCTGGAATTGAGATAATTGGATAACCGTCTGTAAGTGGTGGCTTTCAAAAATCATTTTTATTTTAGTTTCCATCTTTTCTCTAAATTGTGATATCAAAGAATGTTGGAACCGATAAGAGACCACCTTGGCAAACAAGATCGTATTGCACTGATAGTAAGACTGGTCGAATAAGAACACGTCAAGATTTTGAACTGATATGGACAATTAAACGACTTCAAGAGCTCACAACCCTTAAGTACAAAAAAATTGTCAACTTCAAAAATGAAGCTCTGAAATTGTTAATTTAGCTTCGGAAATCTGAGAATTGTTTATGATTTCTCAGAAATTTTTCTAATTCTGAATCATAGTCGAAAATTTGAATTGAAAACAATTAAACTTGAAAAAAACTTTCAGGCCTTGACTGAAAATCAGCGATTTCCGAAATTTATACGCACAAACAAATATTGAGATAGTTTTCAGATATAATAATATTTTCCAGACTTGTTACGGGCCGGGCCGGGCCGAAATCAAACAAAATCTCGGCTCGGCCCGGGCCCGTTTTGAAACATTTTTGACATTTTTTTGACATTTTTTGAACTGTTTTTGGAAAAAGTATAGTTTTTGACCAAAACTTTAAAATTAAATCAAAATGTGAAAAATTTCAAAAAATGTTAGTAAAAAATGGGTACCCACTTTTGAATCCGGGCCGACCGGGCCGTGCCGGCCCGATTTTTGACAAGTCTGATATTTTCCTTTATTTTTTCACTACGGGACCTCAGTTATGGATCCGGTTCATGTCATGTTCGGAATTTTGGCATTTAATCATTTGTAAAAGTTTTTGTTAGTTTTTTACTATCTGCTACCAAAAAATCATGTTTTACAGATAATTAAATATTGAAATTGCGAACATTTGAACCACCAAACTTTAATGGTTTGGAAGACATGGATACCAGATTTATAACTGAGGTCCCGTAGTGAAAAAACAATGAAATAATTACAATTAATGTTTTCTCAAAGTTTCAGAGCAATCCGAACAATAAGAAAAAAGTTATAGTCAAAAAACTAAAACTTATTACCCTTTTGAGCGCTACAGTATCTTTCTGGTTGTAGTTAATACATTAAAATTGTCAACTACGAAAGTGAAAATTTAATCTTGAACTGTATCAAAAAAAATCTGGAATGATATAATCACTCAGAGTACCTAAATTTTCTTGTATGCCTCCATCCAAACCGTACTGTTTCCCTAAAAGTGTATTGTTATAAATTCACGGTCTGCTGTCGGAGGGTGTTAAGGGCGCATGGAGTTTTTCGAAATGGTTTCGAAGCGGAAAACAAGATTTGCAGTTCTTTTCTGACCTGTAAAGCTCGAAAACACGGCATTTGATCTTTTTCAACTATTTTTTTTCAACCATTCCGTGAAATCTCCAATAAATTCCATGCGCCTTTAATACCCTCCGGCAACAGACCATGAATTTATAATAGCGCAGCACTGTTTTTACAACTACCGAATCTCTAAATAATAGTGTGGAAAATTAAGAGACGCAGAGAAAAAACATAATTTCTCAAAAGAATTTCAGTGAAGCAAAGTTGTAAAAGGTAATATTTTCAACGCAATCGATTCTAATTAGCACGAGCAAAAAACTCACAAAAAATTCTACTTTTTTTCCTAAAATTAATCTAATAATTCACCAAAATAAATCTAAAACCCGAAAGAAAGAAGCTCATTGCTAATAATATCGATTTTAATAAAAAAGATAATGTAAAATAATTACCGTCTCCTCCTCTTTACAACAGTCTGCTAATTTCATTCCTCATTTAATTCCGAGGATTTTAGAAAGAAGAAGAAGCAAGTTGCCGACAATAATAGGTGTCTCTAGAATAAATAAATGACATCATTCAGGCGAAGGCCCTCTCTTTTCGACAGAGAAACCCGGTTGCCGCGGGGCGATGGTCGCGTGCGGCAATGCGGTCACATGGGACCATACACTTGACTAAAGGGTAGGGGGGAATGAATTCGGATAAAAATGTATTAAATCAGCTAACACTCATCACAAGAACAAAAAAGGAATAGAGCTAAAAGAACCGTAAAAATACAATTGTCAGAAAAGAAACAAAGAAAAAATAAATGATTAGTCGTCTTCTATCGAGTCTATCGCCTTGTACGCATCCGTCGGAAGGATCGAATACTCGCTGATACAATCCAGAACCCATTCCGTCGTCACCACTTGACATTTATACAAATTCTCCATATTCCGCGACTCGGCAATCGATTTCGAGTGTTTCGAGAAGATCATGTAGAGGTTTACGGGTGACTGATTCTCGTAGTTGCTCAGTATTTCACCACCGCACAGTTGAACCAATTCTATGAGATGCTAGAAACAAATTGAAATTCAAAAATTAGTTAATATTGACAATAATAATAATACCTTATAATCAAAATATGGACTCATTGTGAACCTTCGAAGTATCATAAATCGAAATCCGGCAAATAATTTCCCACCGGCGTCGCTTCTCGCTCGAAGCCATCCGATTTCAGCGCCACTTTTCGGCACGATATCAGCAGTTATCGATGATGAGCATGATGTGATTGTGTAGTCGGACTGGAAAAATAGGATTATTCAAAGAAATTTTAAGTAGAAATTGTCGATTTTAGGAAATTTCAAAGTATTCTTACTAGGCGTGACCTATATCCTTCTAAAGCTGAGAAAACGCTGATTCCAAATATATATTCTGTTTTTGCCCTCGAGGCCTGATATTCGAGAAAAACAAGGCCAAGTTTAGGAAAAATAACAAATTATTATCTCTATTTTTCCGAACTTTGACCTCGTTTTTCTCGAATACCAAGTCTCGAGGGCAAAATCAGAATATATATTTGGAATCAGCGGCGTTTTCTCAGTTTTCCAATGATCTAGGTCACGTCCTATAACTCCAAACTGACTGCATGACCTTCCCTATTTTAGAGCACGTCGCGTTTTTTTAAAACTCTGAGTTTTGCCGACATCTAGATTTTTAGAAAAACGGACAGGGCGAGTGTTTTCTGGATAAAAATTCTGAGATCACTCTCAAAAAATTGCCAGTTTTTGAAACTATTGATGCTATCTGGCGCACCTTAAACGCGTTTAAACTCCGGAAAAACAGAAAATCTTCTAGTTTTCAGAATTTTCCCGTCAATGTTTCTCTCGGTCTGTATTAAGAATCAGGAATTTCAAGCGTCATGCCAATATGACTTGTATCAATTTTTTGTTTTTAGAGGGTCTTCACATGCCAGGGCGAGTTCTGAAAATTTGAGAAATTTCTACCCGAACACTTCTACTACTAAAACAGGCGGATTCGTGAGAAAAGATAATCGGAAACTGTAATTTCAGCTGCATAAAATTTGGAAGGTTTTCATGAAATTTTCATGATTACCTTATGAAAATTCCAGTCGAAACCAAAGTTTTATGATCTCATGATCCCCTTGCCGCTTCTTCCGATAACAATAAGCTAAAATTGTTAAATTCTCGCTTCACTCTACAAAATGATCCTCTAGCTTTTAGTCTCCACACTAACATTCCCCCCGTCACCCCATATTCCTCTCTCCATTTTTCCAGAACTCCTATTTGAAAATTTCAAACAAAAATAAGAGAATTGCTCGTTCTCCAAGTTCTGTTCTCTTCGAAAAACCATTCTCCCATTATCGCTTCCCAAAAGCATGGAGCAAACAAGACAACAGAGAACATGTCGATTAAATTATTTCTGAATGTTTCTTGAGTTCTTCCAAAAAGAGGCGATCACGTGAATACGAAATAGAAAAGGTGTGATTAGAATCAGAGATCGCACAAACTTATCAGCACACACTCTAATAATGCATACAAACACTAAATTCTCTAAATACAACAATCAGACCATTGCATCGGAACATTTGTGGAAAGAGGAGAGAGGAAGAGAACTGAAGGTTTTTGGATTGAGTAAGAAGAAAAGTGGATCCAGAAGGAGGATCCGGCAGGAAATTGAAAAATTTCAACTGTTTTGATTTAAGGAAATCGAGTTCCAAGGGCCAGAAAAGTTAGATTCATACCTGTTCAGGATGCTGGAAGAAAATTGATTCTTAGGGGCTACAGAACTGCGAAAAAGTCAATTTTTCCGACCAACCAGTTCATTTCAAAGTAATTTTACATTAAAAAGTGGAGAAAAAAGATTTTCTCCACTTTTCCCGACCTATCACCATCATTCGAACTGGATTTTCAATTTTTCTGACTTTTACTAGCACGACACGCTTCTTACAACCGCGCTCTACCAAAACCGAAGATAATTGTGTGCGAAACTGAGAGACTCAGAGAAAAAGAGACATTTTTCATGCGGATTTCGGTGGAGCGCAGTTTTAAGAACTGTGCTGAGGTTGTAATAGCCGTCAGAACTGTAGAAAGTCACATTTCTTTTGGGCCAAAGAATGTGAATTCCAGTCAAGAACTGAATTTTTTGATGCAAGAAACGAGTTTTCAGACCAAAATATGGGTCGGACAGTGAAAAAGCTGTCAAAATCTAATTTTTTGAATTGATTCCAGTTTTTGCACCAAAAGTAATGTACTTTCTTTCAAAAATTCCCTTGTTTTTTGGTTTAGACGATCAAGAATGGAATTTTCTGCATTTCTTACGGATGGGACGTTATTCCATTCATAGAGACAGTCTGAAATCAAAATTTAATGTGATTTCTTTCAAATTTACAAGATTTTTGTGTTGTTTTTCTCCTTTGAAATACTCTGAAAATCGTATTTTTCCATCTTATTAGCTTCGTTACCTCTTCACAAAGACATCCCGTCTTTAAACACTCCACGAACCAATCCCTTCCAACGACCACACATTTTCGAGCGATCGCTTGTAGATAGGCAATGGATTTTTGTGGAATGTTACGGCCTTCTGGAAGGAATCAATTTTTGAGTTTCGAGTTTCTCCGATGAAGCCTACCACTATTCATCATGACCAAATGAGTGGTATGCTCATTGACGTCTTCAGAGAATCTACACGAATTCGACAAGAATTTGTGATAGAAGTCGCTGAGGAGTTCCTGAAAACTGGGGTTAGGTTTCGCACAAAGTAATAAATAAGGCCCACTACTTCGTCCTCATCGTTATGGATTCTGGAGCAGACGATGTATTTGGCGGGTCGTGCGAGTTCCTCGTCAAGTCGATCCGCCTCGCTCTGAATCGCTTTGTCGGTTCGATCAGCGTCCAGTGTTGTTGACTGAAAATTTAAAAGGGTTTCACTCCTACAGTAACCCTTCCTACCTGTGTAACATTGCTCAAATCAGCCAAATTCTCCTGATTCATCTCCTGAGTGTCTTCTTGTGCTTCTCCTTCTGAATCCTCCACGACTTCATCGTCATCGTCCGCCATCGTCGCCGTCAATGTCGGTTTTGGAGGTTCTGGAGCGTCTTCTAGTGGTACACTTTGTGTCGGATATCGATGAGCTTCCAGATTTTGACTGTTTGCGAAGGAAACTCGTCTATCGGATTTCCGTCTTTCGGGTGATGTGATAGGAATGTCGAGTTTGTTCATAAGAAGAGTAGCATTCTGGAAAAGAATTTATGAGAATTTTCTAGCTAAATTTTTACGGAAAATAGAGATTTTAACCAATTTAGTTTGTTCATCTCGAGTTTTGGCCTAATATAGGTATCGATAGAGTTCAAAAGCTCCTAAACCCATAAAAAGCAGTCCCGAGAATCAAAATTTCGCAAAATTTTCTTCAAAATCAGTGTACTTTTTCAGAATATTCAGATTTTTCGAATGTTGCGAAATGGTGAGCTTGCTCTAAATAGATCGGAGACACTGGGAATTGGAACGAAATGATCGGAAACGATAATTACACGATTTTTTGAATCGAAAATTTTGGAAAAGTGAGCAATTCTAGCCAAAACTCGATAGTTTCCAGATGTTGCGAAATAACGGGATGAAAGTTAAAGTGCTGTCGGAAAAGCTGGAAATCGCATGAAAATTGTTTTTCTGTGGGAATGTGGTGGAACATAATGGGGACTATAGCTTAGCAAGAAATCGGAAAATTTCATGGCTCCGGGTTGAAAATACGTGGTTGTGAAGGTTTTGGAGCTCAGAAATTGGTTGAAATGCTCCAAAAATAGTCGAAAATGATCAAAACATGTGGATATCGGAAATTAAAAATTCAGATTGTTATATATGGACTTAAAACTTTTGGATAGGTAATCAGAGTGAGCATTTTCAGAAAACAGATCTTCCTATGATTTTGTGATCCTTTTCATGGTGTTTTCTACCGTCCCCACGCCAAGAATCATCTTTCCAGACAATTCTTCTCATAAATTAGCTGAAATTTGATATATAATTTGCACCTTTTGAAGAAACTCTCTCATCGACGGAATCAAGTAGAAAAGTGCATCAATCTCATCCTCTCCATTTTCTGCAATAATTGACTGAAATTATCGAGAAAAATTTCGGATATAAAACTGACGACAAACGGCGTTTATGTGCTCTTGTATGTCGACGTTTTGCAGTTCCGAAGGTAGGATTCGACACGGATCCGTCATTATTTCCGCATCTATTTTTGTTTGTAGTTCTTTAAATGGCGCTGCTTTTTTGGCTTTTGAGCTCGAAATTGGAGCAGTAAATACGTGTATTTCTGGAGGTTCTGGAGCTGGATCTCCAGAAGTTGATGGCTCGGCGCTGGGAACAGGCCGACTTGTTCTTTTCCGTCGCACAGGTAACAGTGGGATCGCGAAATCCGGCGCACATCTCTTTCCATCATTCTCCGGAATAATAGTGACATCTAACGGCATTTGACTCTCCATGAACGCTTTTTCAGGTGGTAACGTTCGAAATGTGTTGATGTTCTCAATATCTTGTTTGAATGCTGTCGAAAGCTTTAAATAGTTCTGAACGGCCATTGTGATTTGATACGAGTCCCGACAACTTCGTTTATCCAACACAGTCCGACAAATCGGGCACTCGACTTTTCGTTTTCTTTCGAAGCAAGTATTGATGCAGGTCCGGCAGAAAATGTGATGACATGTTGAGAGAATGGGGTCTTTGAATGTTGAGCAGCTGAAATTTTTGAGTTTTTTGAAAATTTTTAAACTGATTTTTTTACCAAATTCCACATCTTAACTCTTTCTGTAGTCGTGCGATGGTATCTGTGATTTGGAGAGCTATACTTGCTGACATCTGAAAAATATATAACTTTTTCATAGTTTTTTTCATTCAAAACGGTGGAAAAAAGTTAAAAATCAAAACCTCTTATTTGAATCACCCGCGCTGCGGCATCAAAGAACACACACAACACAAACGCGCTCTATTGACAAAGTGGGCGTGTCAGTTTCGGGGGGAGAAGTCGCCCCGCCTCTCATTCGGTGCCTATATTTCAGTCGGTGCCTCCGGCCGTCCCCAAGCAGCCATCTTCTCCCGCTTTTCCCTCCTATTCTCTATTCTCTCTTGTTTTTCTACGATCTCTCGCACTTGGGTTTCACTTTGAAATCCAGGGAGACTTCAGAAAGAGAAAGAAGGGAAAGGACTTTTTGGAAAGAAGAAGAAGAATAAGAGGAGGAGTGCGCGAAAACGGCTTTCTTTTTTTTTATCTTTCTCTTTTTTGTGTGTGTGGGAATACTTTTTTCTGCTTGAAAGCTTCCTTTTCATAGGAATAGATTGAGCTCCGATTTCTTTTTGGAAAAAGTTTTTTTTTTTCTGTTTTGTTTTTTTTTCAATGAAGCTCTAGCTCTTTTTGTATGTTTAGCTGATTTTGTGAACTGCAAAATTTTTGCAAAAGATTTATACAGCTTCTGTTAACAGTTTTTAATTTTTTTTGCAAGAAAAATCACAATGGAATACGTTTTCAAGCATAAATAAAATTTTAAAATTAAAAAAAGTTAAATTCTGAAAATTGTGCATTTCGACGTGGTGGTGGTTGCGTCTCTAGCATTTTATTTTACGACAACTACAGTAATCCTTCGGGCGGTAAATTTCAGTTTTTGCTGTATTTTGCTCTCTGAAAATGCTCATATTGAGGATTTTGCTGAAAAAAGTGTCGAAAAATTATTTTTTTTGAATGCAAATTTAACTGAAATTGCTGTTAATCAACAAAAATTCAAACGAAAGCTCAGAAATATGCTTTTTTGTTGGAAAAGAAGCTCAAAAACTAATTTTCACAATTTTTCAATTTTCTTGTTTCATTGCTCAAGTCCATTTTGACCTATTAAACCGCCAAATGCAAATTATACCAATAAAACCAGCACGATCAAAAAACCATCACCACCACCAGCAAAACTCTCTGCCCTTGAAGTCCATTCCTATTTATTTTCTTCTCTTTTTTTCTCTCTCCCTTTCCAAACCACCTCTATGTGTCCCCCGTTTGACCCCATTGATCACAAACTGGCGACCTGTTTTCTGATCGTTCTCCGGCATAGGGTTCGTCGACGTCTCGTATCAAAGAACAGTCCAATTATTTTTTTGCTGATAAAAAAAAAGAAAAAAGAGGAAGACGTGACTTTACTGGGAACCAGTAGCCAAGAAAACCAAATAAAACAGAAGTTTTCTAGAAAAAAGAGAACAGAACAAAATTAAATTTCCTGCGTGTTATTCCGTTTATTATTGAGTTTCTTCTCTTCTTTTTTTCCCACGCGGCTCCCATTTTCTCACTTTTTCTTCTTTCTTCTTCTCTTGTTCTTTGCCCCTTCTCCTATTATGGCGCCATCGTTTTTCTCGTCGTTTTTCACCCCTTTTCCCCGCATTTCTTATCAATGTGTGCACTATTAACCTAAAAATGATTCATCTTGCAGATTCTCACATCTCGAAATGTCGGACGTTCGCGTCAAATTCAACCTCGCTAATGACGGTGATGGCCAGGATGAGGATGTAAGAAACTGAGTTCTTATTTCACAAAAACGTTGAATTTTTCCAGATCTTCCTCCCACCAGCCCCACTTCTCGCCGGTGCCCATTGCTCTGGCCTTCAATCCTATCACGACTTGTACCGATCCTCCATCAATGATTCTGATGAGTTCTGGCGTACTGTCTCCTCTGAACTTCACTTTGAACAAGGAACATCCAAAGGACTCGAATACAACTTCGACGCGAAAGCTGGAAATGTCTTCTGCAAATTCATGGACGGTGCCAAGACTAACATCTCGTACAATTGCCTGGAACGGAATATCAAGAAAGGACTCGGAGACAAAATCGCATATATTTTCGAAGGAAACGAGCCAACTGATGTGACAACATGGACCTATCGGGAACTACTCGCACAAGTCGTTCAATTCTCCGCTGTCCTCCGTTCCCATGGAGTGAAACGAGGAGACGTCGTTGCTCTGTACCTTCCGATGATTCCGGAACTCGCTGTTGCCATGTTGGCATGCGCGAGAATTGGAGCAATGCACTCTGTTGTGTTCGCCGGCTTCTCTGCTGAATCCCTCGCTGCCCGTGTGGTCGATGCTCGTTGTCGAGTTCTCGTGACAGCGGATGGAGTGTTCCGGGGTGCTAAACCAATTGGACTGAAGTCAATTGCTGATGCGGCTGTCGCTCTCGCAGCTCAAGAAGACGTCAAAGTGGAAGCTGTCGTAATGGTGGAACACTTGAAGCGAGTGACAAAGCCTGATGGGGTGGAACTTCCAAAGGTGATTATTAGTGGGCGCTTCTTGAAAATTTCTTGATTTGCATAATCCTCGAAATAAATCTATTCAAAAATTTTCCAGGCTGACTATACGCAAATCACATTTGTGTACGAGACGGAGATGCAAAAGTGCGCTGGCGTGGACTCTCCGGTTGAATGGATGGATTCAGAATCACCTCTATTCCTACTCTACACGTCTGGTTCAACGGGAAAACCGAAAGGAATTCAACACACGACGGCTGGATACATGACGTATGCATACGCCACGACAAAATACACATTTGACGCTCAAGATGATGATGTGTATTGGTGTACTGCCGATTGCGGATGGATCACCGGCCACTCGTATCTCCTCTACGGTCCTCTTATGAATGGTCTGAAGGGAATCTGGTATGAAGGTGTTCCAACTTACCCAACGCCTTCTCGAATGTGGGATGTCACGGACAAGTATGGAGTCACCAAATTGTACACATCTCCAACAGCTGCTCGTGCTCTTATGGCTCTTGGAAATAAGTGGCTTGAAAGGTATTAGTTTCCTGAAGAAAAACAATAATAAACTCAAATATAAATTTCCAGCACTTCCCGTCAAACCCTCAAGGTCATTGGAACCGTTGGAGAGCCAATAAACCCAGCTGCCTGGATGTGGTTGTACAAAAAGGTTGGACTCTCAAACGTCTCCATTGTCGACACCTACTGGCAAACTGAAACCGGTGGACACATGATCACATGCCTCCCAGGAGCAACTCCAATGAAGCCAGGAGCAGCCGCTATGCCATTCTTCGGTGCATCTCCAGTCCTCTTAGACGGTGAAGGTCGTGTCATTGAAGGTCCAGGAGAAGGATCCCTATGCTTTGATCGTGCGTGGCCAGGAATGATGAGAGGAATCTATGGAGATGAGCAGAGATTCGTTAAGACCTATTTCGCCCCATTCAATGGATACTATTTCACTGGAGATGGTGCCCGACGTGATGAGGATGGATACTTGTGGATTACCGGACGTGTCGATGATCTTATGAATGTCAGTGGACATCTTCTGTCGACTGCTGAAATCGAGTCCGCCCTTGTGGCTCACGAGAAGGTTGCTGAGGCTGCGGTTGTTGCCGCACCACACGATATCAAGGGATCATTCCCATACGCTTTTGTCACTTTGAATGTCGGAGAAAAGATCAACGACAAGCTGGTTGCTGAGCTGAAGAAGATGGTTCGTGAGAAGATTGGAGCGTTGGCCGTTCCAGATATCATTCAAGAGGCACCAGGACTCCCGAAGACTCGTTCCGGAAAGGTTACCCGACGAATTTTGAGAAAAATCGCTGAAGGATCGGAGAGCGGAATCGGTGACACCACCACTTTGGTCGATGAATCCGTCATCAAGCAACTTATTTCTGGACGTTCCGCTAGAGCTTGAATTCTTGAAACAATGAGCTTTTTTATTTCTCTGTGAAAGTTTTAGCTGTAATAATTAATTTCTTCTTTTCTTGTTTTTTCATCTGTAACTGTCAGCATTAACTCGACCTATTTACATGACCTTTTCCCCCATTTCTTTGTAATTAAAAATCCACTTTTCTCGCCTGTGTAGAATTAAATTCCAGTGTTTGTTTCCAGCCCAGTAATTTATTTGAATCCGAAAGAAGTAAATGATTCAGCATCGCAAAACCTTTTTATCATACTTGCAACGGGCCGGGCCGGGCCGGGCCGGGCCGGGCCGATTTGAGAATTTTCACCGGCCCGGCCCGGCCCGGCCCGGTCGGCCCGGGTCACAGTACAAAAATTTGAAAATTTGAATTTTTTTGAAATTTTTTTGATTTTTTCGCAAAAAAGTCGAATTTTCGACTATGTTTTTACATATCGATAAAACTCAAGTGTACATAGGATTTTTGACTATTTTTGATGAAAATTTCAAAAAATTTCGAAAAATTTTGTGAAAAAATTGTGCTCATTTTTTGACTCCGGGCCGACCGGGCCGGGCCGGGCCGGCAACTTTCTCTACCGGCCCGGCCCGGCCCGGCCCGGCCCGGCCCGGGCCGGGCCGGGCCGGGCCGGGCCGACGGGCCGAGCCGGGCCGGGCCGATATTTTGCAAGTCTGCTTTTTATTTATTTATCGTATTCCAGAATAGGAATTATATATATGGGAATCGAATAGTTTCCAGCTGAAATTGATTAAAATTGTGCGAAACTTTCTCCGATTTTCGAATTTTTCTGAGGAAATTATTTCCAGGAGCGTTCAGAATGAAGTTCGTGTTGAAGCACGTCTTCGTAAACGTCCCGAAACTTCTGAATGGCGAAATCATTCAGATCGATAGCGAGCAAGAGGAACATTTCAACGTAACTTGGTGAATATTCAGAATTTTCGACAGATTTTTCACTGAAAATCCAGTCTGGTTGAATGAAAAACAATAGTACTCGCCAGAAATGAGCCAAAAACGTTGATTTCGGTCGGAAAAAGAATGTGAAATCGCTGAAAAGTAGTTTTTCTGAATTAAAATGTATTTTTTCTCACCACAATTTTTGTGAAAATAATCAAAAAATAGTCGAAATCTCCGAAAACCCCAACTTTCAGCCGGAAGACTCTCAAAAACTGAAAATTACAGACAAAATCGAGCGTTTGGCTCATTTTTCCCGTTGGAAATCGCGGTTTTTGGAGATTTTCATTAGTTTTCGAGAATTTTTACAGGAATTTTCGTAATTTTTAGAGCGATTTGCCTTTTTCTTTCATTGAGACGACTGAAAAGCATAATGTAAAAATTTGAGTGACAATGCAGAATCTGGGTACAATTCAAGCATGTTTCAGGGGAATGTCTCTGAAAAAAGCGGGAAAAACGGTTTGTCTCTGTTTGAGTATGACCAATCCGAATGACAACGACGACTACGCGATTCAAACAGTGCTCGATGTGAAAACAATCGCATCGAATGGCAAAATGTGTACCAAGACGAAAGAGCACGTCTTCAAGTATTGGGATAACGAAGACGTCGGAATCGAGTTGATGAGTTCTGGAAAGATGTCGAAGAACTATGTGATTGATGGGAAATTGACAATTGAGGCTCGTGTGAAAATTCTGGAAATGAGTGGAATCAAAAAGAGGAAATTGAGAAATTTCGATGAAACTACAAAGGGGTATTCAGATATCACATTGGCTGTCGGTGAACATAAATTCTACGTTTCAAAATTGTACTTGGCTTCCCATTCCAAGTATTTCGACTCTCTGCTTCTCGGAAAATTCCAAGAATCAAAGAAATCGGAAGTAGTTCTTAGAGATATCCAACCGGAAGATTTCCAGAATTTCCTCGAAGTTCTTCACGGAGAAGACGCAATCAGTGGTGATTTCTTACATCTTCAAATAGCAATAAACTACTTTTTTGACCTTCAGATGAGACTATCAAAGGAATTCTCTTTCTCGCCGATATGTACGACGCTCCGACTGCTCACCGTCGATGCGAGCAGTTCTTGATTAATGAATCCAAAATGTCACTGAAGGAGAAGTTGGAAATCTCTGCGAGATACAAAATGAAGCGTGTCAAGGTTAAACAAAACCCCGAGAAATCTTGTTTCAAATCATTTTTTCCAGAATAAGTGTCTCTCCAAGATCAAAACAATCGAGGATATCCGAGCAGTTCTTCCAGGAAACATCGAAGATATGGATCATTCTCTCCTGGCGACGGTTCTTCAAAAATCATTGTCTTACATCGATAAATTATCCAAGTGTTAAAATTTATTGCATAATTAGGTTTAATATCTTTATCCATTTTTCTGTTTCTAGGTCATATTTAAATAGACGTGTTTTATCTTTATGCATTCCCGGGTTTTAATTAATTATTGAAATGAAAGGTTTACTATCAGCAACAAAGTAATAAGTTCGAGTTTTGAACACAGTAAACATTAAAATCCGCATATTTACTCAATTTTTGTTACATTTTTCATCATTCGTCTTCAATTTAGCCTTAAATTTGAATTTTAAAACTAATTTTGAAAGGTTCGAAACAAAAAACCCATTTTTGAAATTCCGCGCATGTTGTACACTCGCACACTCCGCTGGTATACGGTGAAAGCGTGTGGAGCGTGTCACCGACGCACAAGTGTATGCCGAAGTGTTTGCAGAGTCGGCCGACATTTTTTTAGGCCCAAACTTCATTTCAATTCTTTTCTGTCCTAAATTTTTCAGTTTTTGTCGAATTTTGTCGTAATTTTTAGCAAAAAAACTTTACTAAATTCGCATAGTGTTCGATTTTCATATATTTTCGCTCCAAAAGTCACTGTTTAATTGAAATTTAAAGTAGAGGGAGTTTTTTAAATCATTTTTAGGACCTTGAGAATTATTCTCTTCGTCTTTTAAGTATATATTTTTGTTAACAATTGGAAAAAATTATTCAAAGAAGGATCTTATTTAATTTTGATTGCAAATGCAGCTTGATTTTCGTAATTTCCGTTCAACTACCGTTTTTATTTTATTTTCCACTTCAAGCAGTTCATTAAATTTCTTATTTTCTAGGGTACAACAATGTCTCACCGAAAGTTCTCGGCTCCGAGACATGGACACATGGGATTCACCCCAAAGAAGCGCTCACGCACTTACCGCGGAAGAATAAAGGCTTTCCCAAAGGATGACAAGAGCAAGCCAATTCACTTGACTGCTTTCCTCGGATACAAGGCCGGTATGACCCATATCGTCCGTGATGTCGACAAGCCAGGATCAAAGGTTAACAAGAAGGAGGTCGTCGAGGCTGTTTCCATCATCGAGACCCCACCAATGGTCATCGCTGGAGTTACCGGATACATCGACACCCCACAAGGACCACGTGCTCTTACCACCATCTGGGCCGAGCACTTGTCCGAGGAGGCTCGCCGTCGCTTCTACAGCAACTGGTTAGTTTATTTTACAGATATTTTCATGTTTTATGGTGTATTGGTGCTGGCCCTACTCATTCAATGGTTCCGTGATTCCAAGTCTGTATTTGCAGTCGCGTTTCTGAATCGGTTGCCTTCCGCTGTGCTTATGCATATGAAGGACAACGAACAGAGTGGCTAAGGCGTCCTATACGCTAAAAGGCACTTCGTTCGTAATCGTAGAAACTACAGGGCCAAGTCTAAGAAGAAGGCTTTCACCAAGTACGCCAAGAAGTGGCAAGACGAGGACGGAAAGAAGCTCATCGAGGCTGATTTCGCCAAGCTGAAGAAGTACTGCTCTTCCATCCGTGTGATCGCTCACACTCAGGTACATTTCTTTTTTTAATATTCATCGTTCACCTATTATTTCTTTTCAGATGAAGATCCTTCGCCGTCGCCAAAAGAAGGCTCACCTCGTTGAAATCCAAGTCAACGGAGGAACCATCGAGCAGAAGGTTGACTGGGCTCGCGAGCACCTCGAGAAGCAAATCCAAGTTGACACCGTCTTCTCTCAAGACGAGATGATTGACACCATCGGAGTCACCAAGGGACACGGATTCAAGGGAGTCACATCCAGATGGCACACCAAGAAGCTTCCTCGCAAGACTCACAAGGGTCTCCGCAAGGTTGCCTGTATTGGAGCCTGGCATCCATCCCGTGTCGCCTTCACCGTCGCTCGCGCCGGACAGAAGGGATTCCATCACAGAACCATCATCAACAACAAGATCTACAAGATTGGAAAGTCTGCTCTCACCGAGGAAGGAAAGAACAACGGATCCACCGAGTTCGATCTTACCCAGAAGACCATCAACCCAATGGTTAGTTTGATTTTCTTGTTAATATGCTGTTCTATGAAGAGAAAGTCTGCAATTCGTACTCTGTATGGCGACAATTTTGTATCTGAGAACAACATCTTCACAAGAATTTCTCTATTGGCTGAATACTAAATGTTCTATTTCCAGGGAGGATTCCCAAGATACGGTATCGTCAACCAGGATTACATCATGCTCCGTGGTGCCATCCTTGGACCAAAGAAGCGTCTTATCACCCTCCGCAAGTCCCTCATCACCCAAACCAAGAGAGTCGCCCACGAGAAGATCAACCTCAAGTGGATCGATACCTCTTCCAAGACCGGACACGGTCGCTTCCAGACCACCGCCGAGAAGCGTGCTTTCATGGGAAAACTCAAGCGCGACTTCCTTGCCGAGGCTGAGGCTAAGGCTTAAATTTGTATTTGTTACAAATAATAAATTGTTATTGTTATCAATGTGTTATTTTTCTTTTTCAGATCTGAAGCACTCGTTTGATGTTCGCTGCTCTTGATTTTTCGCAAGTCTTGTATTCTTTCCCTCTGTAGAACAAGATAGTTATTCCAATTCTTTTATTAAGAAACAAGTGCAATAGAAATCTGGGGGAGGGTAGGTAGTGACCCGAGAACAAAGATAGAAATTTCAGTGTTAAAGAAGGACAACAGTTAAAGAATTGAATGATTGTGGGTGGGTTTTGTTTCCTGAGTTGGGTTTGATCGATTATTACACGTGGTAGAAATATAAAGTTTGGGGGGAGAAAAGAGAGAAGGAATAGTTTAGAAAGTGAAACAATGGGTGGAAGAAAGAGATCAGATTAATAAAAGAAGTGAAAGAAAATAAGAGAAAACATTGGAATTGTAACATTTTTTGGTCGTATTTATATAACACACATAACTTATTCAGGGATTATTACAATTATTATTGTGAAGGAATAACGTGGTGGGGGGAAGGGTTGAAATCACAGATTCTACGATTTGATTTTCCAGTTTTGTTTGGAACATTTTCAGAAGAAATTAAAACTTTTTTGGGAGAGAAAATAGACATTTTTGAAAGACTTTTGGGATGATGATGTTTTTTTTTGAATGATGATGATGATAGTGGGTTGAGGACTAATAAAAACCGGCATATTATATATAGATAGATTAAATAAATACATGAAGAGCAGCAACTAGAAGACGTCGTCTCAATTGTTATTTCTGACATGATCGGAGACTGTCGACACGGACGATTGGATTTTCCTCCTCGTGGATTGAGCACGTTCTTGTGAGCCGTTGGGTGTGACTGAAAAGACTAAACAAAAATTATTAATTGAAATAATTCGTTTGTTTTCTTTAAACTTACAAGTCGGTGTAGGTGGCTCCATTCGGCTATTGATGCTTCTGGACGAGGTGCCGGTACGGATGACGTTCGTCGCTTGCCATCTTTGTTGTTGAGTGATTTTACGGGAGAGTGCTGGCATCTGGAATAAGAGAAAAATTAAAATTTGTTATAAAAAAAGGGAAACTCACTTCTTTAGTAGTCGGTGTGGTTCTATTAAGCTCTCCTGAGATGAATCTAACGACCTTCTGCATACAAGCATCCTGATAATCGTGCACCCATTTGACACCATTGTACTTTGTGATCATTCGAATATCATTCGGAATTTGATCTTCTTTCGATGGGAATTCGAATGCTTGATCGAAGATTGGAATGATGTTCTTCTGATGTTCAAATGCGCATTTCAACTCCTTATGCACCCAATCCTCGCAGTTATCGTCATTCAAAAGACGGTCCAAACTGTTCGGGGTGAGCACCAGAATGAAGTGTTTCGCCGCTTGGATATTCTTGAGAAGTGAGCTATCGAACTTTCCAGCGTACAACTTATCCACGTCGATGAATACTCGGTATCCACGAAGTTGAAGGAGCACTTTGATGAGACTGGCCAGTTGGTTTCCATTACTTCTTCTGTACGAGATGAAGACATCAATCTGTTTTGAGAGCATGGCGACTTCAACGTCATCTGGATGCTTAGCGGTCTCGAATGCTTGAGTCAACTTCAGCCGATGGATCGGGTTCGTGATTCCACACGCGTTTTGCATCATTTCATCGGTCAGCGATGAGAGAAGTGATCTATTGACTCCATTTGTAAGCATTTGGTATGTGTAGACAGACAGTTCGGGACTTAGACCCATCAAGAAGTTATCGAGATTTGACTCGTCGACAGATGAGTAATCAGCAGCCACTTTCAACGTCTGGAGTTCCCTCAAGAATCTCTTTCGATGCAATCCAGAAACCATTCCAACGTCGTGTTTCAAATCGTTCTCAGTCAACTGGAGCAGCAGATCTCCGTCGACCATCTGCTTGGCGAACTTCTCAACGTATTCCTCGAAGCCGATCTTCTTCACCCAGTACTGCACATCGGCGCACGTCCAACCGGGTACTTGTTGAGCCAACTTGTAGGGCACCTCTTCTCCGATTACTGTAAGGGCTTCTGATGCGTTCTTGGCGGCGACCTCGTCGGGTGAGGAGGCCACTTCTTTGAGTGCTTGGATTGCACCGATTTCCTGCAAGAAAAGGAAGAATTATTACTTTTATTTGGATTCTTAGTTGTTTCTAAAGGTCTATAAGTATGAACAGATAATACAACTAATTGTAAGGAAATTGGAAATACCTTAAGCCTCTCCCAAAGAATTCTGAAAATGGGTAACCGCATAGTAAAGGAGAGTACTAGACAGGTCACCACCAGGTATGATGACAAATAGAGCGTAATGGCTGGTACCAAATAAATCTAGAAGAGGGACCATGAGGCTCCGCCTACTCGGCTTGACCTATTGCGTTGTCAAGGTGAATCCAAAACTATATTGCGCCATAGTAAGCCGGGTGTCTTCTAAGATATAATTGACCTAGTTGCGCCATTTCTCTTCTGAAGAACATTGTCCTGCCTAAGAACTAAGAACTCATTACGTCATCAAGGGCTTTATGGTATATGGTCCGTCCCACAAAAATTTCTTTTTCGAATCGTGAACTCGGACCATCTGGGTCGAGTAGAGGTGATGGCGCAACAACTTTCTGTTTGAGTGAGCAAAAGAAGATTGCGTGAAGATAACGCAATCGGGGTCAACGCACTTATGCACATTTGAATTTGAATGTAATGGCCTGAGGGGGCGGAGCTTACAAGCTAAAGGGGAGAGAGATGATTACTCATTTCATTGTATGCTTCAGAGAAGGTCACCTCTTTTCGAACACGGAAAGTGGGAAAGGAATTTGAATTTTGGAATTTTGGAATTTTGGAACGACACGAAAAGCTTGTTACTTTTTCTTATTCTTTGGGTTTTTTTTGATAAGAGAATATACTATCAGAGAAGGAGGTTTGGGCGTTGTCTCCGATATGTAATCGGGTTTTTTTTCTCTTAAAAAGTGCGGTGTGATGATAAATAAAAACCCAACAAAAACTCGTAAAAATTACGTAAACCCCGGGAATCGAGTGAGTCGGTTACCGGGTCTAGCCGGTAGTGGCGACGTGAGTTGACCTAGACACTGATCTAGAGGGCGGCATTTTATTAAAATGTAAAAATTGTGAATTCCACCGGAAGCCGGTGTGCTGCTCAAACTTCCCACGGGCTCCGCAACAAAATTTATGGAATATAAATGAGACAGTTTTTGGGGAATAGAGGGGGAGGGGGGGGGGGATGAGTCATATGAAACTCAAATAATAGAGAGAGAGCCCTGATCCGGTTTTGATTGTGGGGAGCAAGATGGATGGAGAAGAGGTGTGAAAAAGAAGAGTGAGGTCCTTCGTGTGTTTGCACGAGCACACGATGTCCAGCACCACCGAGACCAAAACAAGACCATAGGTATACGGTTTCGCAACGTTTCGAAATATTTGTGGTCTCTAGTAGGAGGAAGGCTACAAAATACTAGAAGTATCGAAACAAGGCCAAAGAATCAGTCAGAGAATTTTAGAGTTATGAAGAAGAACCAGGCGGTATGATAAGACAACAGCTGATAGAGTGTGAAAGGAGACTTAAGTTGGAAAAGAGAGCTATTTTCAGAAAGAAACTCACTTGTGCATACGGATGAAAGAATCGGCGGGTCTTTGACCGTCTGAATCTCTCCAACTGAACTGTATTCTCCTTGGCAACGAATTGGGGTCGGATGACTAGCGCCGTTTTCAGGGGCAACTTTTTCAGTGGAGTTTTCAGAGGTGTTCTTAGTAGAGAGTGGAATGGTAGTTTAGCGAGAATAGAAGAGGAGGATGGGTTATGAGTGGATGTGGATGGAGTGTCAACTGAGTTACATGGAAGTATAGTTGGCGTTTCATCCTCATCGAATTCTGGATTCTCGAACTTCACCACCTCCTCCTTTGCCAGAAGCATTGGAAGATCCGTAAGGCTTGAAGGCCTAGATGGAGTAGTGGAAGAACAGGTGGTAGAGGAATTCGAGAGAGCCGGACTAGAAGACCGGACGAATGGGGTGACTGCGGCACGTGGCCGAGGGGAAGCCGCTGCAAAGCTCGGAAGTAGATTCCGCCTGCATTCAGGTGCGACGTTCTCATTAAAAGGTAGGGGGACCATTGGTGATACAACGGCAGACATAAAGACGGTATGAAGTGAGTGACACAAACTGACAAGAAGAGGAAGGGTGGTCTCTCTCTCCCGCCCTTTCACCATGAAGCTCCGCCCCCTTCCCGTCGCATGGTCTCTGCGTCTCTGTTGTCTTCCCGGCGGGAGAGGGAATCAGATGGAGAGACTGATGGGGGATGAAGAGACACAGAGAATTAGAGAGACTAGATGAGCACGTTGTTGTTGAGGGAAGGAGTTGAGGAATTGAGGAAAGAAGCGACGAAAAAAAAGAGTTGCTCATGAAATATGAGGAAAATGAGAAAGAGAGACTTCCATATGTTTGTATGTAGTGTCAAGAACTGTTTGAGACCAAATACAAACATGCTCCGAGAGCCGACAGGAAGAGATCATGTCGAAAAAAAGAAAAGCAAAACATATTTAAACGATTGTAAACATTCAACTAAACCTCTATCAAGAGATGAGAAACACACACACACACATATTGTTGTTCTTGACCTGATCTATGAGAGGGTTGTCCCCTAGGGTTGCCACGGGGCTGGTGTCTGCTTTTGATGTCTTCTTTTTTCTTTCTATCGACGGAAAGTTTATCGACCAGCAAAATAATAGAAAGCAAAATCAGGGGACCACGTTAGTCGACCACCCCTCGCTAGGTACTTTTTGAAGGGAGCGTTCGCCAACTGCTCATCAGCTGTGATCTCTTAATTTTCGTTTTTTTTCTGAGATCTAGGGAATCTGGGTGGCGGGGAGCCGGGGCTAGATTGAAATCTAGTTGACCGCAAGGTGCAAGACCCGATGGGTCGGGTGTCCTAAACTAAGTGCCCTAGCTTCGAGCTTGCAGGGGTTAGGTCTAACATCTTAGCTCAGTTATGAGACAAATGATCATATAAGACGGTAGGTGTGATACCCCACCCAGCATAAAATTTCTATACATAAAATCCAGGTTTAACACTCCAGTACGTTGCCCTGAAAGTTAGTCTCTCACTGAACTCTGAATTACAAATTCCAGACAGATAGTTTACGGGTGACCTCTACTACGCCCATGCCGCATAGACTATGCCGCATAGTCTTAAAAAACCAAAACCCTCAAAAATTTGGGCGTTTCAGTCCCCTAGAGGCTCATGATGCAACAAGGTCACCTATCTAGAAAATGATGCAAACACAACAATAAACAAAAGTGTTTTATTTGTGATCTTCGTCTCATCTCTTTATTCTTATCAACCTAAATAGAGACAGGGTGCAGAAACCAGTTTCTGATCTTTAAAAGATATATATTTATTGACAGATTGATAACCCTTCGGCGGGGTGGGTGGGTAAAAACCTGTGGAAGGGTACAAAGTACAAAAACTACAGTGGTCCTTTTATCAGTCCCCACGGCAACTTTATCGGTAGAATAGTCTCCAATATTCTAGAAAGATCACGTAGAGACCAGTCCAGTTCGAAATCCAAAATACTATTCCTATTCCCCCTGGCTGCAAACGATAAGCTCCTTAACCTAGCAGATTTCGGGTTTTGGCTACGACGCCGTGTAAATCCTCTCGCCGTTTGGTCTCCGATCTCATGATAGTGTTCTTTTTGATCGTCTGAATCTGTCGAATCAAACCTCCAAACTTGGTGGTGAATCCGACAGCATGATGCAATAAATTAGATACCATCCACGTGGTCTTAGTCAACGTCTTCTAACTTTTTCCGCGCGGAATCTACATTTCCCTTATTGCCAACTGGGGGTAATGGTTATAAGAATACGAAATGTTTCGCAATCCTTCTCTTTTCCGCAACGTCGATTAACGCGGAGAGGACCGTGCGGCGCTTCCGCAAAAGGTCATATAGGAAGTGGCGGACCGGTTTAGTTCGGGTTCTTCCGGGGGGATGATGGACAAAAGAGGGAAGAGCTTGCTCACTTTCCTATCCAAATATTTGCTCTTTTTTTGGAACGAAGAAAGCCCAAAAAAAGTTTTTGGAAATCATGATACTTAGGCACAGCAGACTATACGTGAGTAATCATGTTAATGTGTGTGGTACAAAAGAAAAGTGTGTTTGTGTGTTCCAACGACAGACACAAAACACAGTCTTAAAGTGTATAGAGTGCAAAATTGGCAAAAATCGAAAATCGAAACATCTAGGTCTCCTTCTGATGTAGCTATGAATCCTAACTAGAACCATCAAGTTTCTAGCTTTCATTCAAAATATTGTATACTGGAAAATTTCTTTTTCGTTCCTATTTTTTCTTCCCCAGATTTTCAAAATTCGGGGAAGAAAAAGGTTTTCCGGATTTCGGTTTTTTTGAAATTTTCAAAACTTTTTTCCGAAATTCTTCTCTAAGTCTTTTCGCAGATTTTAGCCTTCCCTCCAGTCAACATTCCAACATTTGTCTACAAAACACAAAAAACAATTTCGTAGTACAACCGCATGAAGAGAATAAAAAACGGATTGTTTCGAGTCGAGTCGTAAATATGAAAAACTGTAGATCATCTCTCTCTCAGCTGTCACTGTTTTTTTGATCTATGATACTTTGTCAAAAAATAGGAGACACAGACATTTTGAGGGAGAAAGCTTCCCTCCTTTTTCAACCAGTTTGTCTATTTTCGGTCTATAACTGTGAGGTATTGAGGCAGCACACACATACAATACGCCAATGGCCTAAAACTTCTTTCTCAGCATCCTGTTTGCGGTCGTTGGTTGATGGTATTTAACATGGTTAAGTCACTATATACAAACACAACACAAAAACAGTCAATGTCTAGGAAGAAGATGGAGAAGAAACAGTGTGTGACTCCGCTCACTCGGATGGAGAGGTGATTGGTCACATGTGTTGATCTGATCGGAGAGGAGTGAAGAAGCACAGGAACACCATATGATTGGAAGGGTATTAGCATTTTTAGACACGAATGGTCAAGCTTTCCTCGAGACAGGGGAAATGTTTGTATAGTGGTGGGCAAAGAGGCATTTTTTCCATTTTTTCAGAGATGGTGACACAGATCTCGGGATGTTCCTTATGATTCTGGGAATTCTTTCAGGGACGTCATGAGCTTCCTTCTGGCAACCTTGGGTAGACTTTGGGAACTTATAGGCTACATGATTGATGATGGGGATACTACCAAGTGTAGCCCCCGCATCTCAGATCTGAGATCAAAAGTCGGCGGATTTCATAACCTCTAATCCTTACGCATACCCAGGTACCACTTATCCATCTCTCTCCGCCAAAAACCGTGTCTCCTCCTCCTTATTCAAATATGCGGGACCACCACCACCACGCGGGGATACTGTACGTAATATGTGTAATTAGGGGGGTGGTGGTGCGAAGAGATGGGTGGTTCGAGGAGGTGAGAATAAGAATAAAGAGACAGATGGGAAGCGGACAGGAGGAACATTTGAAAAGTAAGAATTGGAAGTCTTGAACTTTCCAGGGCTCTTTCTCAGAGCTCAATACTCTTATGGGCCGTAACCCTCCTAACATCATACTTGTCAAGGCCCGGAAAGTCCCGATGGACCATGTCGAAGGGCCGGCTTCAAAAAATGAACCGATTTTTTGAAATGTTTCACTTTTTCGCGAAAAATTTGAAATTTGAACTTTGGCGCCAAGTACCCGAACCTTGATTTTGCTGACATGGCCCGGTCCGGCTCTGCTCGGGGCTTGACAAGTATGCCTAACAACAATTATCACCTCTTCTTGCACACATAGCACACATTACCCCATCTAGGCACCCCACTGTCTTCTACTATCTGACCCGAATCTCCCGGAACTCCGGCACTTACATAATTACCCCCTGGGTGTCATATTAACAAAAAGTGGACCACCACCTGATGCACACCCAACTGATATTGCGTAACTCCGTATGCTAAGCCTGTTCGTCTTCAACGTCGGTTGTCAACGACACATTCAGCGAAGATGTTACGGTGGTTTTAGAATGGAGAGGAAAAGCGAAAGTAATTGGTCTTCAGAATACGACGAAGCTTGTCGGTCGTTTTGCAAATGCAGCAGCAGCAGACATTAGAATTGAATCGGTCTCTGTGTATGTGTGTGTGAGTGATTCAGAATCATCTACGTCATCAACCGTATTTGGCCGAATGCCAATTATTTATGGACCGGATTACCGTACGGTTTTTGTACTCTTCTGTCTCGCGGTCTCTATGTGCCTCTGCCTACGTCATCAGGTAGCGGGTCATACCGGGTGATGACGTAGAACTGGGTGTTGGGTGGGTCCAGATCAAATTTGAGTCATTCTTGGCGGTGTAAGGGTTGGTTTACGAGAAACGATGGTTTACGAGAAAAGCGGTCGGACTGATAAGATTATTGTGTGGCTCGGGGGCTGATAAGAGAATATTTCTTGCAAGAATGGCGCCATGATGGTCATGTTGATGGTTATGTACGATGATGATGATGATGATGATGATCGTGCGGAGCAGCATCAACACTTTTATGTGATGGCGCCATGATGTTAATCAGTCGGTTCCGGGAAAGAGAGTGAGAAATAATAAAAATGTTAGCATGAAGTTTCTGGAAGGGGGAATAGGGGAAGAATGTGCTTCTTACCATGGAACGTTTCGAAACCATATTATCTTTTTGGTTGAAGTTTGTCAAATGTAATTGAGATATGAAGTTGGAAAGGTTGAGTTTTTGAGCTAACTGTTGTGCAATTTGATCCAATTGTTCGACTGAGAAACATGGCAAGACTTTTACTCAGGACTTTTACTCAGGACTTTTACTCAGGACTTAGGAAACGTGACTCAAAATTTTTCTCAGGTTTCAAATCGTCCCGATTTCGGAAAGTTCCAAAAATCCTCGTATTCCCAAAACCTCACAACAATACCTATATTTTCAAATTTTCTACGTTTTTCGTTTCTGACCGCTGTGGTGGCTGGCGACGCGAATTCTTCTCACATGCGTCACTTTCCCCCCTATGCGTATTGTTTCATGCAGAAGCAGAGAGTGATGATTCATCGCATTTTCTTAAAAGGAGAAGGTCTCCGTTCGCTCCTCTCGTTTCCGCGCGGACATAATGATTTGATAATTGAGACGGAGATAGAGATAGTGATAGAGAGATATGTATTATGAAATTCTCAGGTACATTGGAATGCCGACAATGCAAAGAAGCTGGAGAGAGAGAAACATTTGAGTCACACAGAAAGAGAGAGAAAATAAAGAAAAACAGTAGGAGCCTCCCGTGGAGGGGAAGTATTAGTTTGTTTGAGAGATGATAAGAATAAAGAGAAACAAGCTCCCCTCCTACTCATTGAACCAATTCGACAATATCTAACTAGTTGGCTGGAACACACATACACATACAAAAGGGTGCTATGATTCATATAACGGGACTTTTAGTAAAGGTTTTATGACTCGCGGTAAGCTAGCAGGAAGTTATGCTGCGGGCAGAGAATTCATTTCACAAATTGGGGTCGTTTATAGGGGGTTGTTGAGTATGAAGGACGAAGAAGATTCTAGACTTGCTTGTAAACAAAAAGTTTTTCTTTTGAATTCTGCGCGGGATTCTATAAAAATTGAGGCTAGAGATGTACGTAAACAATTTCGGAACTTTCAGAAAACTTTGAGAGCGTACTATAAGTCCAAAAATTGTCTCGCAGCAACAATTGTTGTACAGTACATATATAGAAAAAATTTGGACCTACATTTTGATAGTTGACAATTTTTTCAAACGAGTCTTCCATAGAAAGTTGTGGTCCTGCGAAGTGGGCCTGTGTAATATTTGCACCAGGTGCCTACTGCAACATCTTCTTAGGGAAAGCCCGTACAAAAAAGTTGTCAACTATAAAAATGTAGCTCTTGGTTTGTTCTATACACCCTGCAAAAATTAAGTCTATCGGACAGTCTATGACTCCATAGCGTTCTCTCGAACACAAGAGTCGCCCAGTTCGCATGTGGCGGGGTACCCCCACTCAATTGTGGTATAACTGCTTATGGAGAGCCCGTACAAAAAAGTTGTCAACTACAAAAGTGTAGCTCTTGACTTGTTCTGTACAGCTGGAAAAAATCAAAACCATGGGACAGCCTCCGACTCCGTGACATGAACTTAAAGACAGGAGTTTTGACGTGCCAAAATCAACACACTGTCAATTAACGTCTCGACAATAGAACCTTCTAGATCTTCCATACCAGAGATCTTTCCGAATTTCAGAACCAAATTGAGCGAAATCGAAAAAAAAAACAAAAATGTTGCACCCGGTGTAAACGTCAAACACCGCTCCGAACAACATCACCGGCCGACTATCGTTCTTCAGTTTTATTACGCAAACTCAACTTTATCTCCAGAAAGTTTTTTCCCGAAATGTTCAAGTTTAATGATCGACCTTCATATCGATCATCATCACTGATCAGAAATATGTTTTTCGACTTATTTATTGGTTGACCTAGATTCAGAACTGCAGACATGTTTAAGGCTGGGGGGACCTAGACCTAAATGATAATTGCCTACGTTATTGGGTTGTTGTGGTCGAAAAGACAATTGTTGTTTACAGTCATTTGGTTTTTTGTAGTTTCGCCTTTCACAAAGACTTTTAGACTTAAAGGTCAAGGTACTTGATCTTTGACGATATTGTTCTTTTGCTGGCGAGGTGTAGACATAGTATATTTGCTAAAGGGTTATCAGCTCATTCATTTAATTGAATTGAAATGAAAGAATGTTCGTCAGATTCAAAAGTTCGGATTCCATGTTGTAGGTGACTATTTACCAACTAGCAAATCATTGGTATTACAGATTCGAATTCGAATTGTAGTCAAATGTAGATTCACTCTTCGGCAGATTGTAATGTCTTATTCGCTAGATATCGCAGCAGTGTGAGAAGTTTTTTTCTGACATGAGGGATGCGTTCTTTGGTTGATTTGATTTGCAATAAATAAAAGGTTGGGCGGTGGGAAAATTTGGAAGAGGGGAGGGGGTGTAAAGATTTCTTAAAGGGAAATCTATACGGTTGAAAAGCGAAATTCACGAGGATTCGAAATATGTCCTCAAATTTGGCTAAGAGCAAAATGAGCAGAGTTACGGGACTTCAAAGTCCAGGACGTTTCAAAACTGAGAAAGTTTGAAGCCCGGACATTTCAAACCTGGACGGACATCTCGCAACCAGAAATTTTAAAACTGAGGCATTTAGAAACTTTTCCAAAACCATCCCGTTTGGAAACCGGAAAAAAAGGGTTAAAAAATCATAACTTGTCACGGTGCCAGCCAACTTTTAAAAACCGTTTCCCTTCCACGTGGCCCTCTTTATTTCTATTATTCTATTAAAAAATAACATTGCGAAACTTATTGTTATCATTATTTCCGGTCAGTCGTGTAAACATACTTGCCCTAGTGTCGAACATGAAATACAAGCAAAACAATAAAAAACACATAGTCACAAACCATACGTTCCCCTTTTTTTCTTATCACAATGAACTTTATCAAGAAAAGACGCGAGTCCTGACGAATCTTGATGTAATTTCATGTAATTTCGAAATATTTCAAAAAAAGACGTTTTCTTAATTTGCTCTTTTCTCTAAAATGGGCAATTGCACATTCTCAACTAGTACAAAAGAGTGGGGACTGAAAGTTTTCCGAGGAAGAGGAAAACTAGGGATACTGTAGGGGTACTGTATTGGTACTGTAGGAGTACTGTAGGATTATTGTGCGGGCACTATTGAGGTACTGTAGAGGTACTGTAGGGATACTGTAGAATACTGTAGAGATACTGTAGAGTACAAAAGCCCCAAATTCCAAAAAAGGAAACCGAAACACACCTGAAAAACGTCCAACTTATTCTGCTCCTTCTTTATCACCGCTTCAAGTGTGAAATGGAACGCGGCGACACTTCGAGCCTCACGACGACTGGATTGCAGCATTGGGAGAAGTCTGAAACAAACATTTTTGAAATATTTTAGTGATGAATGACTTGTTCCTTTCTCTTATCAGTGGTTTGGTAACCCACATGTTTGTTAAAAAATGAAAAATAAGAGCAATTTCAGCACGTATCACTTGATTATAATATGTGCAATGTAACTCACTTTTCCAACCATTCCTTTGGTCTTCCTTGTGCATATTTATGATGCTCAACTGCAAATGTCGCTGGGTCATGAATTTGCAAGAATGGCTCCACTAGCTTCAATGTTCCAGATTTGATAACAGCTGGCTCGAATTCTTTGACACTTGCAATAGTGCAGACTGCCAAACATGCATAGTATCGTGTCACATCGTCTGATTGACTGGCCAAGAAGAATAACCAATCTGGAACTTTCTTCTGGATAATCTTCTTTTTTCCCTCGAAACATGAGTAGAGAGCGAGGTTGGCGAGTCCGAGAGCAGCGTGGCGGAGTATGTCAGGGCAACCGGTGGCACGTTTGAAGGTCAGGATGATGTGCTCGATGACGTCAGATTCGATGAGGCTGGAAAAATGAATAGAATAATAGATAGGCCGGAATCGAATAAAACCTAGCCAAATTTAGACTTATTTTTCTCAAATAGCAGACCTCGAGGGCGAAAAGTGAGTATATATTTGAAATCAGCGTGGTTTAAGCTTTCCAGAAAATTTTCTCCGACTTTTTTTTGGAGAATCGGATGATTTCGGAGATTGTTAAAAAATTTCCGAAAATGTTTCTAAAACGGGTTTTTTGTAGGAATTTTCAGAATTCACAAAGCTTTCACCAGTAAAAATACAACAAAAACAGAGTTTTGAGTGTCGTGGATTATCCGAAATTTTCCGAAATCTCCGATTTTTTTTTCGGAGAATCGGATAAGTCGGATATCCGATTCTCCGACTCCTCCCAAGCCTGTATATGACACATCCCATTTTTTCTTCACTGACTTCATGACCTCCCCTAGTGAACCCCGTGTTCCTATGAACTACTCCCAAAAGTGCAGTGGCACAGGACGACAATGTCATTGGAGAAGGGCAAGTAAACCCTCTAAAATTTCAGTTAGAAGTTTCTCGAGCTCTCAAGTACAATGTCTGCGGAAGCGACAACGTTATACCCTCCATACGCTGATGTATGTTTTCATAAAACCGTTATGTACAAATCCCTTTTTCTTTCTTCAGTGTAGAAACGAGAATGGCCTAGTGCGTTGCAGATGGACTTCATGGTACACGACTAGGTGGCTTGTGACTGGAACTTATGAACCTTCTTCCGGCGGCGGGTTCCTCCTAATAATTATACTTGGTTCGGTTATCTGTTGTTTGGTGATTGCTGGAATTATCGTCGCTGCTGTTTTGATGACGCGTAAACCAGCTCAACCAATTATTATTCAGTGTAAGCTAGAGTACATTTTGAAAAGTTCCAGACTGATTTAAATTCTAGCTAACAGTGCAAGCGCTCCGAGGAAAAGACGTTCACGAGATAGTAGAATGAGTGGAAAAAGCGGAAGAAGTAGCTTGAAGTCTGGAGGAGAGGTTGATCCGGGAGTCGGTGCCTAACTTGATGAACTCTACTTGGTTGACATTAATTACTAGTAAATGATAAATTTGTTTTAGTGGTAAATGATTAGTGGTTAGCTGAGAAAGACCAAAGTTGAGCACGAGTCACCAAGTCACAGAAGGTCGGAAAAATTCAATTTTTCTAGAAATTGCAGATCTAACCTGGTTCTCTACTTTAGCAGTTTACAACTTTTTATTGCTGAGCCTCCATGAGCAGATATACGAGGTAGAAGAACTTAGGGTGAGAACTTACACCTCACGACTTTAAAAGACCAAAACTTTCTGGCGAAGGTTCGTACAAAAAAGTTGCCAACTACAAAAATAGAGATTTAGGTTTGATCTACACATTCAACAGAAATTTGAATTGTGAGATCTATAGCTTTCACCTAGCGTTACACCTAACGCTGAAAATGAGACACAATGAGACACCCCTCGTTTCTGTACCGCCTGACCACTATTTCAAAGTTCACTAAACCAGTTCAATCAGCGAAAGTACCACAATATTTTTTTCTAAACATTATCCCCCCAAATGACTACCGTAAGCCAAGCCGCTGCTATCGGAATCCTTCTACTCATTATCTTTGGTGCAATCTGTTGTTGTGTAATCGGAATCGGTATTCTGGCTACTGTATATTTAGTTACTCGGAAAAAGGATCAGCCAGTGGTTATGCAGGGTAACAGCGAATTCTATTCAAAAACAAAAAAAAAATTTCGAAAATTTTCAGCAGGTGCTCCAGCTCAATCCGTTTCAACTCCAATTATTATTCGTCAAGTTTAAACTTCATCGGATCAAAATTAAACTATTTTTTCCTAGATTTTTTTCTAATAAAATTTTTAAATTTATATACAAAAAACTTTGCTCTCATAGTCCGGTCAATGGGAAAAGTTCACTAAACCAGCGCAGGAATTGGCAAGAAAAGCCGCATATCATTACTCTCAGCAAGACTAAAATCCACGACAAATGGCTTATAATGTGAGTTGTTTTTAGCAACTGCGCTCTACCGCACAAGAGTTCTTTCAGTGTGTCACCAACAATGGAGCCAGAGTTTGTACGTGGACGACATCTGAATTCTCTACAACTACCAAAGAATCGGCTACACTCAATAATACGGCATTGGGGCTTCTGTTTTTCATGATTGTCGGTGGAATATGCGTTTGTTTGAGTATCATTGGTGCTGTTGTGGCTGTTGTGATGATGCGGAATAGAACAACATCTCAGCCGGTGATTATGCAAGGTAAGAGATGTCAGTGCAAGCGCGCTCTATCGGAATTCAAAAGTTCGGTGGAGCGCGGTTGCGAAAAAACTAAATTTAAATTCCAGGCGGTGCTGCTCCAACTCCGGTCATCGTTCAGCAAGTTTAAACCATCGAAATTTACTTGTTTGTTTTTAATTAATTGATAATTAATAAATATTTTTCCCACTACAGCCAGCTACCTCAAAAAAAACAGTCGAAAATTGGTTTGTGTAGATTTTGTGTAGATTTACGAACCAGACCAGTTCACCAAACCAGGGTGCCTACCCCATGGAGCTAAACCAAAACCATCTACCCAATCAGTGCAGATTTATCAACAAAAAAATCTCAAAAATGGTCAAATCCACGACTCTGGATGTAACCATCGGTGCCGTCTTCATCGTTTTCATTATCATCGGAGCGATTTGTTGCTGTTTGAGCTTTATTGGAGGACTCGTGGCAATTATAATGTGTAATAAGAATAAGAGTAATCAGCAACCAGTTCAGGGTAAGTGAGATTTTGGGAAAATTTGAAAAATTTGGATGGTTTTCAGCAGCTCCGTCAGCTATGAGCAGTCCGATCATTATTCATCAAGTGTAGATCAAAATGGAATGTGATACCTTACTTGATAAAATTTTTAATAAATGTTTAGTTTTTCTATATCGCAGTCAACTATGCAAATGCGCTCCATTGTTAAAACCAAGGTCTATTATTAGCACATGATATGCTACGAGCGCTCCACCGAAATCGCAGTTTTCTTCAGTAGAACGCGTTTGAAACAGCACAAGATCCACAAATGCGTTCTACCGTAACTGATAAAAACTTCGAGACAAACAGATATTGGTGGGATTTCAGTAGAGCGCGTTTGAACCATTTCAAAAATCTTTCCAAAAGTGACGTGTCAACTCTCAAAGGTTACTGTACTATCAAAAGTTCCCCCAGGTTTCCGGAACCGGCTCACTACAGAGGCTAGAAGAGGCTAAATTTCACTTTTTTTCATTCAAGTTAAAAGTTGTTAGCAAGAATGGCGGTAAGTTGTTTCTTTCTGACAAAAGTTTCTAAAATCTTTCTCGCAGAAAACATCGACTGTTTTGACTTATTGGGGAGTAGCGGCCCTTTGGCTATTTATATGTATAGGAATTTGCTGTTGTCTCAGTTCAGTTACCGCAATTGTTATGATTTTCGTGTGTCATCGAAAAGATGATCAACCGGTTATTGTCAATGGTAAGACACTCGAATTTTGAGTACAAATTGGATAAAGGAAATTTCAGCCAACGGCCCTGCACCTGCACCAAGTCCAGTAGTGATTCATAAGGCTGCTCCAAAGAAGAAAAAGGGGAAAACTACTACAAGTACTGGCGGGACGACTGGAAAAAGTGGAATGAGCACTGCAGCGTCTACTGTGAAACCAGCTAAGACCGGTGATGACGATGAGGATCCGGGACTTGGTGCATAACTCGTTTTTGTGTTTTATTTTAATTGGAGAAATAAACGTTTTCGTGAAAATGGCTTTATAGCGCAGGTCTAGGCTAGGGCAAATGGCTTGAGTTGGAAAAGTTGGTATTCAAATTTCGAAGTGCGTTCTAGACAAATTGTCCATTGATTCCTCAAAATCATTATTACAACCGCGCTCTACCGAAATTGAGAAAACCGAGATCCCCAGAAAAAGAGATATTTCTCACGGATGTTTCAGTAGCTCTACCGAAAAATTGAAAATTGGGGGTGACCTAACCTAGGATAGGGCACCAAACCGTGTTAGACAACTTCAGTTTGGTTTTTTTTTCAATTTCGAATAATTGAATAGCTAAGATGGTAAACAAGACGGTAAGTTCCTTCCTCAAACAATTCCAAATCTCAAAAAAACCTTTTTCAGCCATCCTCATCTACAATAGACATAAAAGCGGCCACTAACACTCTAATCCTCGTCATCTGTGTGTCAATTGGATTGTGCTGTCTGATTAGTTTCGTTGCAATTCTTATCACAGTTCTCATTACTCGAAAAAAGAAACCTCAACCAGTTGCTAAGAATAGTAAGAACGATAAAGATTGAAAAGTATAAATTTGATATTTCTAGGTTCACCAGGCTCTATCATGGTTAGAAGTCCAGTGGAAGCTCGTAACTCAGTTGAAAAAATGAATAATGGAATAAGTTCAGGAGCACCAAAAGGAGAAGAGGAGGGGATTGGTGCATGAATACATTCTAATAAAGATTTGTAATCAATTCAAGATTTTTTGGGGTAATTTCTGTCTGAACAGAATTGAAAAAAATAGACTCTTCTCCAGAAATTCGATTGTAATAGAGCGCATTACTCAAGTGAAAATGACCAACTTTGAGTTCTTCTAACTCTGTCTCTTATTGTCACACAAACTCAATTTTTAATTTGGTTTGTAGATCAATTCTAGGGCTTCATTTTTGTAGTTGACAACTTTTTTGTACGTGCACTCCCTAGCATGTTACATATCGAAAAAGCAATTTCTCACTCAAATTGACCATTTTCAGTTCAAAATAGTGGTTAATGAGCTTAAAATGACCATAACTCTCTAGGGAGTGTCCGTACAAAAAAGTTGTCAGCTACAAAAATGAACCCCTAGATTTTATCTATAAGACTAATTAATAATCGGAAACATGTGACAATAAATGGCTTTGTGACACCTTCTCAAAGTGAGACACTTTCAACTAAAAACTGCAAGTGTCACAATTTTTATGGTGAATACTGTACCTTGTGGGTTTGGTTGTAAAAGTTTAGTTTTTTTTTTTTCAAAATTACCACTAAACCTTCTATTAGCACGTCACGTTTCTGACTACCGCGCTCTACCGAACCCGAAGAAAATAGTGTGGAAAATTGAGAGACTTAGTGAAAAATTACATTTTTCAAGGGAATTTTGGTAGAGCGCAGTTGTATGAACTGTGCCGAGCTAATAGATTTCAATAATTTAAACTTTCTTTTTTCCAAACATTTCCTTAAAACTTGTGAACTCTCTATACTTCAAGATGACCGGTACACACTAGGCTATTGAACCATGCTGCCGATTTTCGATTGAAAAATTTCAATCCTCAACAACATCAATATGGTAGTAAGTTTTTCTGCAAAAAAATTCGCTCTACTTATAATTTTTCTTTTCAGAAGTCCTCAACAATTAGTAAAGAGGCGTGGGCTGCTGCTAATTTGATTGTATGGATCTCAATAATAACTGGAGTATGCTGTTGTCTCAGTATTATTGCGATCATTGTTGCGGTTATTCTGAATCGGAGAGAGCGTCAAACGATTGTTGTTGGTTTGTGATCTACTGAGATACTAGGTAAAGTAAACTCAAGTAAAATTTTTCAGCCGGGAGCCCTGCACAGGCACCAAGTCCAGTAGTGATTCATAAAGCTGCTCCAAAGAAGAAAAAGGGGAAAACTACGACAAGTACTGGCGGGACAACTGGAAAAAGTGGAATGAGCACAGCGGCGTCTACTGTGAAACCAGCTAATAAGACCGGTGATGATGATGAAGATCCAGGACTTGGTGCATAACTCGATTTTTCATTTAAAAGTTTTTAAATTAATTTTTTTTAGTAGAAATAAATGTTTTTGTGAAAATGACTTTGTAGTTCTATAGCGCAGGTCTAGGCTGGGGCAAATGGCTTGAGTTTGAAAAGTTGGTATTCAGAATTCGAAGAGAGATTCGTTCTACACAAATTGACCTAGGAGTCCTAAACATGGCGGTCACGGTAAGTTACAACCACGGTTTTTACAATGGCGCTCTACCGAAGAAACCCAGAAGAGACATTTCTCACGGTTGTTTCAGTAGAGCGCAGTTGCTAAAGCCGTGACGTGCTAGTAAGTACGTACTGTGAAAATATAAAGTTTCGACAAGAATATTCAAAAAAAATTTCGCTGGCGGGAATGCCAGTGCGGCAGGGGATCGTGGGCGGAGCTTAAACTGCAAGCGCCGCGGATAAAATTCCAGCTGATTTTTTAACGAGCAACATTGCATTTCAAGGTAAACTCGTATTTCAATCGTTGTTTTCAACTTTTTTCAGTATAACTGAATTTTTCATGTTTAATTGACACAAACCCAAATTTATCTAAAAATTCAATGTTGATCGTTAAAAAATCTTGCAGTTTAAGCTCCGCCCACTATCCCCTGCCGTACTTGTGTTTCAGCCCGCGAAATTGTTGTTGAAAATTATTGTCAAAACTTTGCTTTTTCACAATAATGCAGTGATATCGTTGCCAGGTTGGATTCTTGCTTTTCTTCATTATCGGACCAATTACTATCTCTTGTTGCCTAATCGGAGGAGCCATCGCCCTCTACTTTATGCGGAGAAGAAACGATCAACCGATTATTGTGACTAATACGAATCCTCAACAACCAGTTATTGTTGCGAGTTGATAATTTATCAATAAAATAATTATAAATAAAATATAACTAACCTCAACGAAACCGCGTTACTGTGCTGGAATAGACTCTCCATCAAACTCAAGCTAAGCCTCTGTTGATCTGGTGTCTTTGTCAGCTTCATCGCAACTGTCATTATCTTTTTCACGTAGTTCTAAAACATACATTTGAAGTACGCCCCATTGCTAAGACTCACCTTGTTCACAACAAAGTCTCGATTCGCACTACTCATACATTCCTCCAATACTTTTCCACAAGATAGCTTCACTTGATCACAAGACGTTGAAGTTGTACTCGTAAACATTTTAATGAGTTTATCGAAATAGTCTCGATCCCGAAGATAATCACAGAGGGCGTTGGCCAAGTCAGACGACACTTTCGGTGTGGTCCAAGCCTTTTTCATCACTTTTATGCTTATTGTGCAGCCCTGGAATGCATTTTACGTATCTACAGTCTTGTCTTGGTATCCCTGATTGACCCACAAAGAAAATTTTGCATGGACTATACAGATCAAAAGTAAAGCTCCATTTTTGTAGTTGACACCTTTTTTATACGGGCACTCCCTAAAGAGTTATGGTAATTTTAAGACAACAACATTATTTTACACTGAAATTGGTCGATTTGAGGGAGAAATTTATTTTTCGATGTGTAACTCTTTAGGGAGTGTCCGTACAAAAAAGTTGCCAACTTCAAATATGGAGTTCTACTATTGATCTGGACGATCCATTAAAATCCCACTTGGTGGCACAGTTAGTTTTACCATGACGCACTGTCAAAGTTGGGTATATTCAACTGAAAAAAGCAAAATATGATATCTTTTACTGTAAATTCCAGAAAGTCTGACTACTCACTTCAATAATTTTCTCATCAGTATTCTCGGCGATCAACTCGAATGCTCTATCCAAAAACGACTGATACTTTGAGAGTTTCGTCTTCAACGTATGCATCATTGCCACTTGTTCCGTATTCGACAGTTTCGTGATAACTGACGGATTCACGACCGAATCCTGTTGCATCAGAGCGAATCGGGTGGTACCTGATGTTGAGCGTTGATCTACCGGAGACAGCTCGTCCATATGGGTTTTCTCGGCGGCAGGGAGGTTGGCTCCAGCCGTTGATCCTTCTGATTTGAATCGCCGGTATTCGGAATCTTTTCGTTGTTGACCGTGCATTTCTTCTTCAGATCCGTTGCAAGGCGTGGAGAGACTTTGTTGTAGTCGGGATTCATTTATCTAGAAAAAATTGTAATGGTACTTAGAGGCTCCGCCCTCAATTCGAAAATTGGTTGTTGACAAAAAGTGGGCGGAGTCTAAACGCCATTTTACAGTACATCAGAGTTTTCGCAAATGCGCTCTACCAAGCTTGTTTTCTCAATTTCAGTAGAGCGCGGTTGTAAATACTAGAATTGCAACAGACCGGTCCGGCCCGGAAAAAAATGTTTCGAACATTTTTCGATTTTTTGGACAAAAAAATTCTTAGGAACGTTTCTTTGTAGGTTTTAAAGGGGTTTTGAAGAATACATTTTAGAAAAAATATGGAAAATTTTGAGAAAATAAAATTGTAGTGAGGAAAGCTCAAAAATTCAAACCCGAAAATTTGCAAGCCTGCTATTTTTCTGAATTTCAGTAGAGCGCAGTTGTAAAAACCGCTATGTACTAATACATTGGAAATATAATAACCGCGCTCCACCGAAAAACAAAATAGTCGATTTCTATGGAGCGAAGTTGCATGCAGTATGCACATAATTTCACAAAAAACTCACGAGATTAGACACTGAATGTGCAGGTGACATTCTTCCAGGTGCCAGAGGAGTCCCGTTTGACAGTATCGTAGGCGTACCTGTCCCGGAGGCGGGATAGATGTCTCCATTTATCGTTGGGGCGGGCTTAAATTTTTTTGATTTAAAGGGGGACACAGGTATTTCAAAAATTGAGATTTTTTGATATGGATCGACTCAGAATTTTGAAAAAAGAGAAAAGTCTCTTGGAGCCAAAATTCCGAGTCGGTCCATATCAAAAAATCTAAATTTTTGGAATATCGCTGTCCCTTTTAAGGATTTCGTGGGGCGTGAAACTTTCTGAAACACTTTCCACACGTTTTCACATCTGATATTGTTTAAAAAATCAACATTTTTAGACTCTAAATATTCAGAATTCCTTAGCTTCGCCTTTTTTGAAGCACAATTTTTTATTTTCAACAGATCTTTTCTCCTGATAACGCTAGATTTTAAATTGCTACCCCTCCAACCTACCTGTGTGGGGAAGGGCGGTGCAGACTTTGGTGGCAGGGGTACGGTAATCGAAGGAGGATCCACAGAAGAGGGTGACGGTGGAGAACTTGGACTGGAGAAATCATCGTCGTCTTCGATTTCGAAGAATGCGTCGTCAGTTCTGAAATAAATAGAAAGAGGTAATTAGTGTGTGTGTTAAAGATAATTGCAGGGCTGAATAGTCTGCTTTTCGTTTTTTTTTGTCTAATTGGTAGTTTCTCCAATTCCCGCCTACTTGATAATCAAATTGTGGATATTTCGAATTTTCTTGGGCGGCGATGTTCCAGTGGTGCCAACGCCGCCACGTTGGCCAGCAGTGGCGATCTCCAGGATTCTTGAATTTTGAAATTGAATTTCAGATTTTTCAAAAAAGAAAAAGAAGAAGAGAAAGTAATAAGTAAAAAGATGGGGAAGAGAAAAGAAAACAAGTCGAAAATAGCAAAAACGAGAATGAAAAAAGGGGGAAAAAGAGGAGAAAGAAAACGAGAAGGGTCCTCTTGTCCTCGCCCCTTCTCTCTGTTTTTCTCTCCTTATTTTCTCTCTCATTAGGCATTCATGAGCGGTGTACGTACGTAAAAAGAAGAAGAAGAAGAAGCATCAAGTAGATCCAATGAAGAAATTAAAAGAGAGACACAGGCAGTTCAAGTGGAACAAAAACAGGAGCATGGATGCACAATTTCGGGGATATTTAATCCAAATGTTTTCGCACCCCCATCCCCCCTCTTGCTCATCATCTCCTTCTCTCTCCCGGCTCTGGAAAAAGAAAATCTCCTATTGCGTGCCGCCGGAATCATGCCACTTTTGACGAAAGAGAAGAAGAAGAGAAGAAGAAATGAGTGTTTTGCTGCTTTTGATTCTAGTAGTCTTGTTAGAAGAGTAACCTATCATTTCTATGAACGCGTTTTTGTAGAAATTCATAAAATTTCAAAACTTGAACTTTTTTGTATTTTTCTTCTGGAAAATCAAGCATACTTGCAAACTCGCTCTAAACTCAATATTACGAGCAGTAAAATATACCAAAATGTAGATCTCAATAAGCTCAATGCAGGGATGTGAGGAACTAAACATTTTGGAAATTTCAGAAATCGGAACTTTTCCGATTTTTTCGGAAATTTCGGTTTTTAAAATTTTTCATAGTCAAAATCTATAAATATGCAGTAAAAACTAAACGTTCTGTAAATTTTGAAGGGGGAACCGTTCACGGTTCATTTTTATTCATCACGAAATGATTCGAAATTTCGGTAATTTCGGAACCAAAGTTTTTCCGAAAAAGCTTTTCGGACATTGGAAATTTTCGAAAGTTCCAAAAAAATCAAAATTTTCAGACGGAAAAAAGTTCCGAACAATGTCTGAGTGCCGAAAAACGCGAAAATGGCCAAAATAGCATTCTAGCTCATCCCACGGCACATTACCGATCTACCATCCGGCCTGTAGTAAGTCAGAGACATAGAACTCATTGTGATCTACATTTTGGCATAGTTGTCAAGGCCCGGGCCGGCCCGGCAAGGCCCGGCAAGGCCCGAAGGCCCGGGCCAGGCCGGGCCGGGCCGGTAGAAAATTTTCAAGGCCCGGCCCGGCCCGAAGGCCCGGCTTCAAAAAATGACCCTTTTTTTCCCAATTTTTTTTTCGAAATTTTTTCAATTTTTCATCGGAAATGTGACCATTTTTGACTATTTTTCAGAATTTCTTCTAATTCTGACTGATAGTCGAAAATTTGACTTTTTCGCGAAAAAATTCAAAAAAATTCAAAAAATTTGAAAAAATTTGAAAATTTGACTTTCGCGCCAATTTGCCCGGGCCTTCGGGCCGGGCCTTGACAACTATGCATTTTGGTATATTTTTCAGCTCATAGCGTTCTGCTGTTGGTCTGATTTGCAAGTATGATATCAAGCTTCTAGGAGAAAAAACAGACAAAAAATCCCCAATAAACTCTGTGAGGTCCCGAGTTCAACTTTTCCTAAAAATTTGTGTGAACACTAATCCGACCACAAAGATTTCAGTTGTGTAATCAGAATTATCTAAATCCTGCTAGGTACTGAGTTATTGCTCGACGAAGTGTACTATTTTTAGGCCTTGCCCTTGAAACTTAGAAGCGAGATCCCTGACGTTCCCTGATATCATTCAACTGATTATGATCTCAAATTTGGAATCTGCGTTATCAAGATACGTAGTGTTGTCTAAAACATGCGGCTAGGCTCCGTCCCTTCACCCAAAAGAACTCCGTGCTATGGTCAGCAAAATGTGGGCGAAGCTTCCTAACTAGAAAATATTTAAAGTTGACAATAGAAATTAACCCAGTTGGGGTTGGAGCAATAATGCACATTCTGAAACTCGAATTGTCAGTTTTCCATTGAAAATGCACAAATTTTAAGACAAAGTCTCTAATTGATCGCTCGCTTCAGTTTTTACAAAGCGTAGATCAAACCTAAGTCTTCATTTTTGTAGTTTACAACTGTTTTGTACGAGATCACCATAGACAGTTATAGTTCAAAGAAGTGAACCAGGTACTCGAGTACATTTATTTTAAGGAAACCGCTCTATGGCATACGGTAAGTTTTCAGTGGGACATTGCACAAAGAAGTGAGGCACTAATTAGATACATTTCTCAGCTCTTGGTCAGCACTGCACTCAAAAACTCTAAAATGGGACACTCTGCCGTCTGGAATTGAGAAAAAACTGAACGGTGATACTGTAGTACAGAAGACAAGACCTTACAAGTGTTCTTAAAATCTAAAATTTCCAGAAAACATACGTTAACAAAAAAAGTGATAAAAAACCGAGTCACTCCCTCCCTCCCTCACTTTTCTCCTTATATTGCGTTCACATAATTGCCGGTTATGGTGGGGGTGTTATCTTGACAACTTTTCTGCTATTCCAGATCAAATGATTTCACTTTTTCCTCATCACGACATCACTATATATTCGGTTGTACCTATTTTTGTGTTGCACATCAGATCGCGAAAAAAGTGACGATATCTTTTATAGATTTTCTGTTTTTTGAAAATATGTGAATCGTCATCTTTTGGATCCCGTAAGATATTTAGTTTAGTTTAGTCGTTGGAGGTAGAGATGTGTTGTTAGGAAGTGAAGCCTCAATTATATTATATTTGTATGCATGTGTATGCTTTAGTCGGTGGTTCAGAACACGGGAGATCCAAAAATGGGAAGAGAGAAGAAAGCCCCTCAAAAGTGTTAAAAAGGTCACTGAGTTTTGTTCTTCTTGTGAAATGAATGAAAATCTTTTGTGAAGATATATACTATAGGTCTTCTGGAATTGATGCTGAAATAGTTGTTGATCTTCTAGTAGACACCTCAGATTGTTAGAAAAATCGTATACCAGGTATTTAGGAGACTTGCTAATAATAATTCTGTCACTTTTAAAATGGTAGGAGAACTCAAAACTATGAAAATCACTAAAAAGGGAAGTCTTTGGAGACGCGGCTTTCAAACAATCTATAAATTTGGTTATAGATATTTTCGACGACGGGGAGTCCATTTCTGCACTCAAAACCTGCTAAATGTTTCTGCGAGCCGAATTATGAGCTCTCAAACTTTTCATATGGTTAAGCTGTTTCACATGGAATTCCAAATCAGCGAATGGTGTAAGCAAAGCGGTTTACCGTTTTCTTAACCATTTGAAACGTATGAGAGCTCATAACTTGGCTCACAGAGACATTTATACGGTTTTGACTGCAGAAATGGATTCTACGTAGTCGAAAGTACCTGTGACCAAATTTATAGATTAAAAAAATCAAGTTTATAAGAAATACTCGTTTTGATCAGACTCCGTATCGCCTACAAATGTCTTTGTTATCAGGGAGTCGCTACTCAGCAAATTTGATACACAAACAGACCGGATTTTTGGAAGTTTGAAACTGACACTGTTTTTTGTCTTGTTTGACTAGACTAGTCAGTCAAACAACGTGATGTGGGGTTCGAAATTTTCAGAAGATTTTTTTTGACAAACTCATCCGATTCTCTGAAAAACTGCCTCATTTTTAAGGTAGATATTATATGTCTTTTATAGCACTTTTAGGTAAAAAGTTGTGATTGGTCAAATTTGAAGAAGCATTTTTCACATTTTTACGGACCTCAAATGTTGAAAATCTCAGGGGTAACCGCCAAAAAACTCGAAAAATTTAAGCTTTTTGAAAAAAACTAGAAAACCTAGACTTGAATAATTGAAGTTTTTGTTTTTGAGTTTTTTTTAGCTTTTCACCTAAAAAGAAGAGTGACTAGTGATAGTGACTAGAAATCAGAAGATTTTAGACAAAAAACAAGACAATTAACATGAGAACAGACATAAATACATGTCAAAAATAGACGGCGAATTCTCAATTTTCCAATATTCCAACAAATTCATCGAGTTTTCCATTCCAAAAAGGACATGCCTGAATGCTCAAAACCATAAAAAAGTTGCTCCGCCATGAAATGTGTCTGCGTCTCCGAGAGTTTCAGTGCTATTTTTTGGAAAAAAGTCATTTCGCATAAAATGGTGTAGAGGGAAAGAAAATGAGAAGAATCGGTTCGGGGCGAGAGAGAGAGGGAATTGAAAAATGATGGAAAACAAATTATTTGAGGATTAGGCGCCGGAAATTGACGTCTTTTAAGATTTGTAACATGAAAAATGATTGAGAAAACGAGAAAATGAGTCTTTTGGCAAAAAATCGAAAAATGTAAATGTTTCGCCCAACACATAATGATTCTCGTTTGACGATTCTTCCACACGGATTAGACGCCAATGGATTAGTGCATTTCTACGAACGAAAATTGATGGTGGTGGTCGTTGTGAAGAGAGTATGTACCGCCCACTTTCTATTCAGAGGAAATGAATATTAAGGGATGGTCTTTGGTAGATCAGAAACTATTAAAGAGGGGAACAGGAAGGTACAGTAATGATGTCAACAGCAAGGTACAGACAAATGAGAATTCACAAAAAGTTTTCAGGGAACTGAAGGATAACTACAGTCGACCTCGTAGTTACTTAACAAAAACTGAAATTATTAATAGCGTTAAAAACAACTGCGCCCTACTGAAATCCTCAATTTCTCTCACTATCAGTTTCGGTAGAGCGCGGTTGTAAGGGGGGGGGGGGTCCTGTGCCAAATCTAAGTTACAAAAATTTTGGATTGACTACAAAAATTGAAAATCTGAAGAGTTCCGACAAAAAGAAAAATGGGACATCCGGAAAGTTGGACACACAGACAGGCAAATTTATTGGAATCCTGGATACCCGCCCATAAAACAGACAGGCAAAATAAGAAAATCAGAATTTACGCAAAATGAAAAATCTCGGACATCAGGAGATGTGGACACAAGGAAAGACATTTATCATGGGTGGAAAATTGTGAAAAACGAAATAAGGGCATCCCGACTAACAGACACAAGAACAGACTATTGGAAAAAACTGGCCATCTGGATATCAAGAGTCACAGACAGACATCTCAGCGTTGACTGAACTTTCGGAAAAAGCGAATTATCTCTTCCAAAATTTTTCGAGGTATTAGAGATCCTAGAAGTTACAGTAGGCTTCTGTGATTTTCAGAAAAAAACATTTACGTTAAAATTAAAATATATAATAGCTCGGTACAGTTCTAACAACTGCGCTTCACCGAAACCCCCTTGTAAAATGTATCTTTTTCTCTGAATCTCTCAATTTCGCATACAATTTTCATAGGTTTCGGTAGAGCGCAGTTGTAAAAAGTGTGGCGTGCTAATAGAAGAAAACTTCAGAATGGTAACAATACCAACAGATTTTGAAAAAATTCAATCCATGAAGGACAAAAGCCCAAAATAGGAACCAAGTTCTCTTTAAAAATGGAAAAAAGCAAATATGGGGAAGAAGAGAAGACGAGAACAAATAACACACCCGCGTTTTTAAATCACTCCAGTTGGATCTTTTTCAAAAAATTTGAATTTCAAATTACGTTCTCTCTCCTACTTTTTCTCCGTCAAACAGCTGTGTGGTTGACTGAAAAAAGAAGAGAAAAGGGAACGAAAATCTTTTGTTGTCGTACGTCAAGGTAAAGAGAAAACATTATTTATCATAAGGTGGGGCAGGCGAGAACGTATAATAACAAAAAGAGATGATACATACAGTCTGGAAAAGTATAAATATATCTATAGAGAGAGAGAAATTCCAGAAATTTCATTTCGGGGGCGGGGCAAAGAATTTCTCTTGTTTTTTCGAAAAACCAAATGAAAAATAGATTGTTTGCTTGGTCTGTACTTTTTATCAAAAGGTTGATTCACATCTTATAACACTTTTTTTTTCGAAAAGTTTAAGTTTATTTGAGTTTGAGTTTATATTTCAAATTTTTGTATCATTCACTAGAGTGATAGTATCAAAACTTGTATTTTGAGAGAACAATGTATTCAAAAACGGATGGAAAACTATTTTGCGACTATTTTGAACACTTGTAAGGAAGAGGAAGTGTGAAATAGTGTTTTTGGATGGTCACTTTACCGATTTTCTTTGGGAATTCGCATAAATGAGTATTCAAAGTAAAATTTGAAAAGTTTTATTACTGTCTAACTGTCCATTTCTTGAACTTTTCAAGATTCATTTTCAAAAAAAAGTGCTCTACAAACGAAATTTTTGAAAAATTGGAAACATTCTGAATATCTTACAATTTTTTGTAGTAAAACATCTTACTAACACACGTCAGATAATCGAAATTTCGTTCAAAAACGCAGATTTCCTACTGAAAACGCGTCAAATACGCCCCAGACGATAGATGAAACATGCAAATTCTCTTTTGTAAAATCGCGCCCAAGTCACGCCAGATATAGAAATTTCCCTCGAAAACCTTAATTTTTCACTAAAAACGCGCCAAAGACACGCCTGATCACCCAAAAGTCAGTTTTAGTTAGTTCTTGATGAATGAATAATTATAATGCAGTCCTGTTGCAAAGTTTCGAAAAAAAAAAGAAGGAAAAGTTGGACTTTTTTTGAAATTATATAAAGTGTTTAATGTTTTTTTAAATCCAAGTCGAAGTTTAATTTTGTTCGGTCTCCATAAAAAAGTGAATTTATCACAAAAATAAAATAATTTTTTAAAAATTGCATCCGTAATCTCATCAGAAATTATATATCCACATATGAATCGACGATACTACTAAATTTAGAAAAAAAAACTCAAGGAGCACTCGAAAAATCAGACATGTATAAAGCTGGAGTGTCTACAAAAGAAAACATAAATCAAGTATATCTTTTTAGACAATTCTTAAATATATTCTATAAAAACAGGGTGTGACTCAGAGTTTGTTGACCATAAAATGGTCAGACAGGCAGTTTTTTTTTAAACAATTGAAACCCAAAATATAAAATAAAAAACTCACGAAACAGTGCCATCATTATTCTCACTTTGCTCCTCCTCATTATGCAAAGCCATCAAATATCGATGCTGTACCTCGCGGAAATCAAAATCCTGAGATTGTAGCGGCGTGATCAGCTCATCATCCTTCCCATCCTCCGATGGTACAGTAGGCAGTGAATGGGCTTGAGAGATCTTAGGGAACCGACGCAACTCGCCACGTTTATTGTGATGACGATGGTTGCCAATGGTATTGTTATTATGGTTGCTTGTGATAGAGGGACTCGGTCTCGGTGGTTTTCGGTTTTGGTGGTGCATTGTAAGAAAGAAGACCAAAAAGGGGGACGGGCAGAGATAGAGATAGAGAGAGAGTTCTTCTCTTCCTATTTCTCTATACACTCCTATGTGTGTGTGTCCACAGTTTTTCGTTTTTCTCCACAAAAGACAGGTACAAATGGGGTGGAGTCTCTCTACGTGTGTCTTCTTCTTTGTGTCTAGTCACTCTTCATTTAACAACTTCTCTCTTTTCCTGCTTCTTCCTCCCCGCTCTTTTATGAGATGATAAGAGAGGTAATTTGAGGAAAGAGAGAGTACGATCCATGTGAGATTCAGACACATTGAAACAATTTTTCCCTCGGCCGGCCACCCTCTTTAAGTGACCCTGAGAACGGTCTTGCTGGCTGCTGAAGCATTTCGCAATTTTACCGCATTGCAGGTTTTGACTTGATGAGATTAGAATCAAGAAGTCAGCAAATAAGATGAAAAAATCGTTTAAAGGTCGTAAACTTCCAGTTGGCAAACATGACCATGTAGTGATGAAGATCAAATCGGTGGGAAAGAATATTTTCAGTTCCTCAGATGTTACCTATGAACTTTTCTGAGTTGAAAAATTTGTCACTATTCAGATGTTTAGCAGCGACGCAAGTCATATCCAATTTCGGTAGAGCGAATTTGCTTCATCTGGTTCATCCTCAATAGATACTTTTTGAGCTACGGAGCAGGAATGGGCAAAAAATTTGGTTGCCATCGTATTCAGAATGGTCGAAACTATCTATGAGACAATTTTGAGCAAGTTCTCAAACATTTTCTAACAGGAGTTCCTTGTAAGGTCCTTGAGGTAAATGAAACTTCTCCTTGCCGTATTCTTCATGGTCCCAATCGTCCTCACGAATTATCCGTCGAGGACAATTATTTTCAGGTTGTTAATTTCAGATGATTACCAGGATTTTCAGTAGATCAAATTTGACTATGATTGGATTCCGAGTCAATTCCAGAAACGCGTTATTTGAATAGAAGTTGAAACAGTGAGACATGGTTTGAGCCCTTACGGCCCTAGGAAAGGCCTCCAGGTGACCGTGAAGTTATCGGACGTGACCTATATCATTGGAAAGCGTAGAAAACGCTGATTTCAAATATATATTATCAGTGCTTTCCTTCAAGGCCTGGTAATCGAGAAAAATGAGCTCGAAGTTTGGACCACTGACAAATCACCGACGTGTTAACAGGACCTCTTACTCAACTCTAGATTTCAGTCCGTTGCTCTTAAGATCAGCTTCAGAGAATCCACGTTATCTTTGATCGTTCAAAGCAATGCGATCCTTTCATCAATATTCAGGTTTTTGCCGAGACAACCCGCTGTGAAATATCGCACCGAGAAATTGGAAATTTGCATATCATATCGGATGAAATTCAAGATCTTATCAGACCTGTCTTGTCCTTCCCGCATAGAGACTCAGTTCAGGAATTCTGAGTACAAGCAAGAATCTGGTCTTGTTTAGGTGCCTAATGGGATTACCTCCCTCGTTTTTTTCACAAAGACGGAACACGAAAACGAATTGAATCGCATCAGGAGGTCAAATGACGTGATTGAATACTTGGTAGTTTGGTACAGGTCACTTTTTAATCTAGATCGGGTTTTTTAGGGGAAAGCGAAAATGAGCCATGCAAAAAAAAGGAGGAAAAGAAAAAAGAATGAAAAAAACTGAGTTTATCAGCTAGACGAGACTAAACGTTTATTCTTAAAAGTCTCCGGAAATCGAAACGGAAATGCATAATATCGACGGAAATTGCAGATATATGTAACTGACCAATGTGCTCTTACTTGCATCATTGTGTCATTATCTGATATTATTAGATATGATCAGTCCCCCAAGACGCAACAGTCCATTAGTCCCCAGTGCTCCCAGAATAATCTGCAGGGACTGAAGACAGATGAGTCAAGAATAATCTCGTTTTCTCAAAGATTGAACAGAAAAAAGACAAGTTTCAGATTAGCTGGGGAAATCTAGAAATCCCCGACCGATTAAAAATGAAAATTCAATCTATTTGAGTAGTGAGTCCACCACCTAACACGTCATGGAATTGGATATGCAACATTGGCATTTTGGAAGGTTGGGAGTTTTTCAGTTAGTTGAAAATTGGTGTAGAGCTGAAATGTAGCTTTCCCATAGAATTTTTACATCGTAAATTTTCTGAGCCACTTTTTTTTGGAAATCTAAAAAAAAATCTAAATGATTTCAGTTTTTGAATTTCTTGGACAGTTTTTGCACAAGGTTCCAGGACAATTTGTGAAAAATAATTTTTCAGATTGCCTTCAGGTTCTAGCATGCCGTATTGAGCTTCTCACTAAACCGATTTTCGTGAAAATTGGACAGACCGACAGGGAATTTTCTCCTGGTTACGGCTACACAACCATGCGACCATAAAAATTTCGAATTTTGGGGCATCTAGAGACCTCTGAAAAACGAGGAGTCCAGGATTTTATAAACTTTGCTCAGAACTTTGTCCCAATGATAGGGATCGACTTAAAAATCCCACCATGTACTCAAATTTTGGAAATTTTGGGCATTTTTTGAAATTTTGAACTATTTTGAATTTTTAAGGTATTTTCGGAGAATCCGGGCGTTTTTGAAATTCTGGGCATTTTTGGAAATTCCGGGTATTTTTTGGAAATTTTGTGCATTTTTTGGAAATTCCGGGCATATTTGGGCATTTTTGGACATTTTTGGACATTTTTAGAAATTTTTGGAAATGTTAGGCATTTAATTATGAAATTTTGAGCATTTTTGAAAGTTTTGGGATGTTTTAGAAATTTTGGGCACGCTGACACGATTCAAAAGTTTTCCTGCATCTAAAGTTAATTGTTATAACCTTGGATTCCACTTTTAAGCTAAAATTCATTTAGAATCACTTCTCGACACACAGACAGGCATTCTTATGACTGTCCTTCCTCACTTGTTTCCTTGATCTCCACCTGATCTTATTTCTTACTATACTTGTCATATATTGTGCTCCGTACCTGTCTTCATGCTCTCGTTTTTGTGACTCATCATTGATGATGATGACAAACAAAGTGAAGAGAAGTACAGTTTTGCGGTCTTCTCTGCGCGGCGCGGCGGGACGAAAAAGAGTACATAAAACATCTCGCTCAATTGAGGTGGCTACCTGTTGTCTTGTTTCTACAAAGGGGACAGAATGTTCCACATGAATTCGTATGGTGTGACGTCATCTGAAGTCGTGTAGACCAATTGACATCATTCGTTTTGCAGAAAGTGTTTTTTATAGGTCTCTTTCTATGAGTCATTTCATTTTTAGTGGGGAGGAACACACTTGCTCTTTCTTTCCACCACACAGGTACTTCAAAAATGATTCCGACGTTTTTTTTGTCTCTTTTCAGATTCGATACGTCGCAAAAATTCTAACAAAAGAGGGAGTACAAAGGGGTCGAAAAGGATGAGAAGTTGAGCAAACTTGGGTTCTTTTTTGGGGGAGAAGAAGCGAGAAGGACTGTATTATAATCGAGTCTTCGGGGGAGGATGAGAAGAGTGGGAGGATTTCGATTTTGATTTCGAAAGGTAAGCAGAAGCGTGGGAGTTTTTGGGATATTTGAGTTGATTGGGTGTTTGTGTTGGCGGGAAATTCGAATGCTGTTTTTTAGAGTCCAGATTGGAAATAGAAAAAACAGGAGTACGAGGATTCATGAATGAGATCAAGCTTTCGAGGCCGGTTTTATTAACCGCGCTCTATCAAAACTGTTAATTTAGAGTGAATATAAGAATCTCCTCCAGCTTTGAAAAGTTTTCACGTACAGCATTGGTCAAAAATGTAATTTTCAGATTTTCAGATGAAAAGTAACGAGTTTCTGTCAGTCTTTCAGTAATTGTCCCCTAACCTCAAAACTTGTGTTGGGTGTAGATCAAATTCAGAGCTCCAATTTTGTAATTGACTATTTCATGTTAGGAGCGGCTTCTAAGGAGTTATAGTACTGCAGAATAATGTCATGAGGTTTCTGATTTGTTTCACGTTTATTGGCTTAAACATTTTAGGAAGTGCCCGTACAAAAAAGTTGTCAACTGCAAAAAAGAAGGTTTATAGTTGATCTACAAACCTCGTAGAAATGGGAAAATAAGAAGGGCCGTGGTAAATTTTAAGTTCAGCTGGAGACTGCTAAAAACAATATATTTTTCTTGTGCTGTATTATTTTCAGAATTTTATTTCAGGCGCAAGGGCGTTGAGACATCACGGTAATTTTTTCTGTTTCAGATGATCCAGCAGGAACATTCAAAAAAACTCCACAAAAGTTATGCACCCCTTTTTTTAAATTGAAATTACAGTTTTGGACTTCCTATACTATTTGTTCATTGATCACATCACTCGTATTTATTCATCTTCTAACACATTTAAATGTTATCAAGTTTGTATAAAACAGACTCTGATAAAAAAAAAGCTTTAAAAGATCAAAAGTACACGGAATGGTCTCGTGAATTCTATGTGTGGGGAGGGGGGATGGTCACTGACACCTGTTGAAGAAAAAAAAAACTATCAAGAATTGGGATTCCTTGAACAAAAAAGGAGACGGCATTTTCAGTAAGAATTCAAGGAATTGACATGTATATAATATAATGACGTGAATCTAACTTATGTTTATGGTTTTACAGTCTCAAGAGAGTCTTTGAAAATAGTATGCGAGATGAAGAGACGCAGAGAAAAGGTTTTGGATTAAATCAAGTAGTAATTGAAAGCTTTCCTTGTCAAGTCAAAAAAACTAAACACAAATTTTTTCAAGAACCCAACCACTTCACTCAGAATCCGGGTATTTTTTCCGTTTCCACTTCAAAATATCCACAATTTTTCTTGTTTTTCTTGAAACATAAAGTAGAAGAAGCGTACCTTCCAAGGGGACTTCTGGGACTGCGAAAACACGAAGCGTCCTGTCGGGATAGTTGATTTCGTTCCGTTAAGATTTCCTCACCCATCATCGTTCGAGCTTTTCCATTCTGAGAAAAAATAGAGTTATAGAAAGTAGATTCTAAGATTTTGTAACTGCGCTCTACCGGAACCTGATTTTTTAATCTGGTTTTTTATCAATGGAGCACCGTTGTTAATTTATTACTTTGACAGTATTTTTAAAGACAAATCATTTTTTAAGACGGAAACTTTATTATTATTTTGCAACCGCGCTCTACCGAAACTCACTGTGCTTATTTTTCAGAAAGTACGGTAGAGCACAGTTGTAAAAACCACAGTGCAAAACTGTTCTAGCAACTGTGCTCTACCGAAACTCAAAGAAATGACGCGAAACCCCCTTTTTCAAGAAGAGTTCGAAGGAGCGCAGTTGCAAGAACTGTGTTATCCTGAGTGCAACTGCGCTCTACCGAAATTTCGTTACGGCTCGTTACGGTTCTTACAATTGCGCTCTACCGAAACTCGAGAAAATCACTTTTTCAAGATGTCTTCGGTGGAGCGCAGTTATAAGACCTTTTTTTGAATTTTTGGTTTTTTTTCTTCATATCTCGAAAAAACTCACTTTAAGCGATTGTCGCCGTGCGCCCACATCCTGGGAGACGAGGCTATTCGAGTGAGTTAGATTATGATCGGAGGGAATGATTGGTCTGAAAAAATGAAAAATAAGGGTAGCCGAAGATTTTTAGAATTCTGGAACTCCTATTCACCTTCTCCACGACATTCTCAAATTACAATAAAACTCAGAGATATATTCTCAAAGAGACGCAGAGAAGCAGAGTAATTAATATATTCGTGCGGCGGAAAACAGATTTCAAATAGTCTCCCCTACTTTTAATCCTGACCTCGAAAACTATTCACAAAAAAAGTCGAAAATTGTTAGGGGTAGGCGGAGATTACGAACCAACCGAAGTAATCCGGGCGGTTTTTATTTTATTGAGAAGGAGAAGATGTACAGTTTTTGAAATTAAAAATATATATTTTGTCAGGGACTCTTCACACCAATTTTCCGAAACCATTACCGCATAGTATGGACGACAGAGAATAGGAAGAGAAAAACGAGAAGAAATTCATAAATCAATCAATAGTAGGTTGGAGTTATAGAGTGAGGGAAGTTATCTTTATGTTTCACTTTTTTTAGAGGTGTTAAGAACTTGATTACGTAAGACGTACTTAGCTATTTAAGGGTGGTAGACGAGACGGGAATAAGGAGGAAGAAGTGTAGGGAGTACAATTGTTTTTGGAAATTCGCTCTTGTGTTTTCGAAAAAACCCGATTTGTCAAAAATCGAGCCCGGATTCAAAAATGGGTATTAGCTCGGCACAATTCTTACAACTGCGCTCCACCGAAATGCCGTTGAAAAATTAAATTACCATACATATACCTTTTGATTAAATTTTAAACCTGAAAACTATACTTTTTTCAAAAAAAATCAGGAAAAAGTCAAATTTCGGATCAAAACGGGTCGGGCTCGTGTCAAGTCTGAAAAAAAAACAGTTTTCAAAAAAGTTGCGTTGAAGCGCAGTTGTAAAAATTGTGCCGTAAATGAATGTAGGTGAGTTTCACCGAGCTCAATGTATAACATGAACTATCCGAGACGTTTTGAAACTGTATATTTCAAAAGGGGACGTTTTGAAACAGCGGAAATTTCAGAACCGTGCAGACGTCAATGAAACAAGAATTAAAAAAAAATCATTAGCGAAACACGGATTGTACAACTGCGCTCCACCGAAATCCTCTAGAGATCTGTCACTTTTTTGCATCTATCCAGGATGTTTTTCCTCAGTTTTGGTAGAGCGCGATTGCTGGAACCGTGAAAGGTAAACTAGTAATTCATTAGGTACACAGAAAAAATAAATTTCAGTCAACATTCTTCGGTCCTGGACGTTTCGAAGCCAGATGTTTTGGAACTGAGAGCTTCAAAAACGGACTGACGGATATGAAGATGTATATGTTCCGGAATTTCTTTATTGTATAGTCATTAGGTTAGCAAACGTGCTCCACTGGCAATTTAATAACTTCACGACTCCGATCTCAACAGTGTTTTCCCATTAAAAACTCTCAACAATCATTCCTGCGATTAAAATTTCGATCTCTGTTTTTCAACTATCTAAAAACTGACCATGACACATTGGAGACGGGTCAAAAGAGAGTAAGATCAGATATGGTACAGTCCATCACGTCACCGGACTAAAATACAAAAATGACATTTGTCAGCAGTAGTAAAAGTTGATGACGTACACAAGATGTTTGATGACATATATGTCACTAGGGATTTAGATTTTATTGTTGTTAACGAGTTGGCAACTTAATAACTATGGGGGGATTACGGATCGAATGAGGTAGAGAAGTCGAAGTCATTGAGTAATGGAGGGATAAGTGGAGCATTAGGCTTACCGGATGAATATTGGCACCATTTTAGAGAGATTAATAGCTATAACCAATAGGAGAAGGCAATAGGTGGTCAGTAGTTATGCTAATGAATGGGAAGAGCGGGCGTACTTCACAAGTACAGTTTGTTTGCCTAGGTACCCCTGACTAGTACAGTACTTGAATAAGAAGTTGATTAGTGGAGGTTTAGAAGTGTTCAAAACATTTGACTCTTTAGGAGTTTTGGCAATAGTTCATACGAGTAAAAGAGGAGGATAGTGAGGGGGAGTTAATGGACATAAATGATTTTTGGCAAGATCTCGGTACACATTGGGTTATTACCCATTGGCGGCTGACCGCTAGCCCAAATTTGGCCCGGGGACGACTTTACGGTGGCTCTCTACAATACTTTTCCCAAAAAATGTAATAAAAGTACGGTACTCTCAACGAGACCCATATTTCGTCCCCCGGCCGAACTTGGAGCAAAGACTCAGTCACCGGCGAGTGGTAAAAGCAATTGGGTCTTAACTGGGAGACTACAGTAAGAGGGACGTCGTTTTACGATTGCCAAACAGAAAATGAAAATACTGTATCACCTCGAAAACTCCAACATTTTTCAGAAATGTGACTCACTCCGACTCAAAGTTATAAACAAAAACTCCCACTCACTGGAACTTTTTTCTAGCAGATCAGATTACTAGCGTATATACAAATGGAGTTGAGGGACGATAAGGTTCACAACTGAAGTCTAGTTAATTAACCTGACGAAAAAAGATAATTAGGCATGACTGGAGTTTATGAAAACAAAAACCCATAAAAACAAAAATTCAGCTAGTGCTCTTTGAAATATCAAATTACAGAATTTATTTATTTCTCGTGCAACAATGGTGCTCGAAGTCTCTCATTATGGCCCAACGTACATTAGATTCAGATTTACATCAATTTTTTGAAACCTATTAGCGCAGAACAGTATTTGCAATCGCGCTCCCTTGAAACTAGAAGATTTCGGTAGAGCGCAATTGTAAGAGTCTGAGCATCAGGGTTACCTGGGTAAGAACATCTGGAACCATCTGAAAATTAAAAAATGAGTACTTCTCAAGGCCCGGCTAATTGACGTCAAAAGTCAAAAGTCAATTCTTTTCGAATTTTTTGTGAAATTTTTGAAAAATCATCAAAAATGTTCGCATTTTCGAGGAAAAATTGAAAAAAATGTCAAAAAAAAGTGGAAAATTGCTTCTTTTAGACCGGCATGCCAAACTATTAGAGGGAATACTGTACTGGCTCTAAATACAGGGATTTTATAAACTCTCCTTTTTTTTAAAGTTTTATAAAGCTCAAATACAAAAAACTTGATAACTGCAAATTTAGAGTCCTGAACTCCCAGTTCCACATTTTTGAGTTATTAGCACGGCACAGTTCTTACAACTGCGCTCCACCGAAATGTCCTTCTCAATTTCGCACCCAATTTTCTTCGGTTTCGGTAGAGCGCGGTTCTGAGAAGCGTGCCGTGCTAATAAAGTTTTTGGTTATTAAAAATCTAACTAAACTCCGCCTACTTTTTGTTATTGGCACGTTGCTCGTCTATCGTTGATAATCTATCAGACATCCCTCCGGAGATAAGTTGTGGGTGCAAAAACTAGAGTAACCTCCTCCTCCGTTGGAAAAGTGTCAATCTTAAGTACAATACCACTTATCAAGAAAGGCGTGAATAAGGTGTGAATGATTAAGCCGTTACATGTGATTACTCACTCCTCTTCTTCCCAGACCCACTTATTTCCTGATTCGGTTACTTCAAGTCCGTTGTCTCTTGGACAGTGGATGACGTGATTCGGGTCATTTGCTCTCTTATCAGTACGAAACTTTTTCTGATAAAATTTATTTCTTCCAATTGTTATGGTTAACTATGACATCAGGGATAGGAAAACTGAAGAAAAGAACGAAAATGTAACGCAAAGTGACGGAATACCGGAAATGAGAAAGACCGGGAGTCCCGCTGATTTCGACACTTTCACTTTTTGATTGTTTAACGGACGGAAGTTTTTGTTTGAGGGATTCTGGACGCATTACGAATTGATAAGGAAACACAAAGAGTTATCAATAAAAATAGAGGGCCTCGTTTCGTAATTACTGTTTTTTCTTTCGTGAAAAATTGAGTATGACGATATAAAAAGGTGTTTGGTTGTGAGGAATTTTTATAGTTTGGAGCTTAAAATAACTTTGAAACATTTCAAATAAAAATCATTGTGGAATACTTATGTAGAAACTGAAAATATTAATTATGAATTCAAATAGCGCTACGATTTCTCAGAGTATTTTGGACAAAGTAATTTCTCTCTCGAATCGACCAATATCAGTGGAAAAGAGAGTGATATTTGAGCTGTCCCTTAAAATGACCGTAACTCCTTAAGGAGCGCTCGTACCAAAAAGTTGTCAACTACAAAAATGAAGGTCTACCTTTGTTCTGTATGGTTTATACATTATTTTCTTGGTGGGACAATCAGGGAGACCGTAACACCCTCCCAAAGTGGACAATTTCAACTGAAAAAGCCAAATTGTATGTCTTACTGCACGGTACTGTACATATCAGAACTGTGCGGAAGTAAAATTTTTGAAAAGGGAAGAAGGAAGAAGGAAGAAGGAAGTAACTTTTTCAAAAGGGAAGAAGGAAGAAGGAATAAAAACGTGAAAAAAGCCTGGAAGAAGGAAGAAGGAAGGAAGAAGGAAGAAAGAAGGAAGTTGAGTTCCGAACCGGGAAATCGGAAGTTAATTTTGAAAATGACAAATTTGAGGAAACTTTTTTCTAGTCATCTCCGAAAACGAATTTTGATGTTGTTTCATACGAAATTCCGTCAAAAACCACCAAAATTCCGCCAAAATTCCGTCGAAAATTACGAAATTTTAGTAAACTTTTCAACGGAAGAAGGAACAAGGAAGAAGGAAGTAAAATTTTTGAAAAGGAAGAAGGAAGAAGGAAGAAAAACGTGAAAAAAGCCTGGAAGAAGGAAGAAGGAAGGAAGAAGGAAGGAATTCCGCACAGCTCTGGTACATATAGTAATTGGTTCAACTTGCTGTCATGGCCAAACTTTTCACGTCTAAAATATAATTTCCTACATAGAATAGCTACCGTGCTTGGTATAATATGTAGACAAGAATGCTCTATTAACCCGGCATTGAGGAAAAGTGGCTGAAATTCAGACTGAGCAAAATGTTATCTTATTACAGTAGGTATGATTAGTTACAGGTGAATTCTTCAGTGGTAACGGAACATAAGAAGGTTGTGAAAATCGAATAATTGAGGAGCAGAGTGTAAAAAATCAAACAAACGGAGATTTTAGGTACGGTACAGTTAAAATTTAGACAATACCAAAAAGGAATTCCAAGTTTCAAAAATATCAGAAATTGAAGGGACTTTTCAATTTCGGAAAACGATATAAGCTTGAGTCAGAACTATTTATTGCAGTAGGACTTAGTTTTATATATACACTCGGGAACACTTTCAAAATTGATCCTGATAATTATCTGGATATAAAACGTTTCGAGGATTACTGTGTACTTTTCCCTATTTTCCTAGAATTTTAGTAAATCGAGATTACAAAAATCATGACAAAGATTCAAGACTTTTCATATCTCAATTTAAGACTAGGACCACATTTCATAGTGATAAAATCCTCACGTTCTTATTTTTAATGAGCTACTTTTGTGTTTCAGAGAAACCAGACGGTGTGTGAGTTTTGGATTTTCATGAAAAATAAGAGACGCAGATACAACAAAAAAATGGAATGAGGTAGTAGGTATATGAGCAGAAAAAGGAGAATACGAGGAGAGAACAAACATGGAATATTTGATACATTTTGATACACTTTTCAGTGTTGGAGGTATGTATAATGACTAGAAACTCAGAAAATTTAAAAAAGAAAGAACATTTTGTATTTAAGAATGTGAGATGAAGGAGAAAAGATGAAGATGATGTTGTTGTATCAAAAAGAAAAGAGAGAGAAAATCCATTCATTTTTGATTTGAAGCATAGATTAGGGTAACAAGAAGAGCGGAGAGGGGGCGGGGTTTGAGGAAGGATGGGGGAGATGAAGAGGAGCAGAGATTTAGGATAGTTAGATTAGGAAAAGGGTTTTTTCTGAAGTTTAGAAACTTTTTTTTTGAAAAAAGCTTCACTGTCATCGAAATTGGAAAAAAGGTCTGAAAGGAGACGTTTCGAATTGGCTGCAACCACGCTCCATCGAAATTGGGAAAAAGGTTTGAAAGGAGATTTCGGTAGAGCGTAGATGCATGCTGATGGAATTAAATTTTCAGTATAATCTAAAATGAGATAACACATCTAAAATGAGGAAAAAACTTGATATTTATATATTCCCAAATGGGATTAACTATGAATATCGGAGGTGGTGCACTTATTTCTTTTCCGGTTTTTTTCGAGTCTTGATCTACTTTTTTCTTGAAAAGACTAAATCTTTATATTAATCCTTTTTTGGCTAGGTTGAGTCACAAAGAGCAAAAAAGAAAAGGGGCAGGTTCATTTTTCTAATCTGATTGTGAAAAGGGCGCTAAAAATAGAAAATGAAGGGAAAATGTTTTCTAGAATTTTGAAAAAAAAAACTTTTTGAATGAAAATAGCGGGCAAAATACTTTCAGACACATTTTTATAAAAATTGGCACAGTTTTGCAACCGCGCCCTACCGAAACCGAACAGTGTGGAGAATAGAGAGACGCAGAGAAACTCAAAAGTTTCGGATTTCGGTAGAGCGAAGGTGCAAAAGCTGTGCAAAAGTTATAAGACCAGACCATTTCTTTCTGTAGAAAAAATACTATTGAAACTAATTTTGTTGTGAAAAATTGTCATTTCTCGAAGATTTAAGAGCAAAATTTTATATTTTGGAAAATAAATTCGAAAAAATAACACCAATTACTCACAAAAATATCTAAAATTGCAGAAAAGTGCAGTCAAAACGCATTTTCTTTTCAGAATCCACAAAAATTAGATTAAAATTCGGAAGTTCGACTCTTCAAATAAAAAATTGCAAGAAAAAATGTTTTAAATTTCGAAAAAAAATTTTGCTAGCTCATCTCCTCCCAAAAAAGTGCATCTGACTCTCTTGTGCTCTCAACCATAAATAAAAATTCAAGCTCAAAATAACAAAAATATTCAGAAAAAACCAAAACTACTAATTCCTATTGCTCTCTGATAAAGATCAATGAGCATACTACTAAAAAAATGCGAAAAAATAAAAAATCCAGAAAAAAGGGGGTGTGTATATGTGTGAGTGTGTGTTGGCTCGTTGCCAACAACTTATCTCTTCTTCTCTTTTTCTCTCTCTCTTTTCCCTTTTTCAATTCCCCCGACCAAACAAGAAGACGTCCGACGACTACATATTCAGAAGGGAGTGAGAGCCTCGGCGGGTTTTTTCTTTCTCTATTTCTCGCTCGCTGTTTCTTTTTCTGCCATTTTTCCGTTTTTGAGAAGTGGGAAAAAGTGGAAAAAAACGAAAGAGGGAGAAAGAAAAATAGAAGAAAAAGAAAGTGAAAAATATATATCCATGTATAAAAGTTGAAGAAGTTGAAGAAGAAAAGAAGAAGAAGAACTTTTCTTCCGTTAGAGAAGAAGAAGAAGAAGTCTTCTTCTTTCTTCCAGAAGACGTGCCATCTACACAGAAAAAGCAACACAAATAGAGTCAGAATCGATAGAGAAGCGACTAGGAAAGAAGGCAAAAAGGCGACACGAAAGGTCTCTTCGGAAATAGAAGGTGTTTGGAGAAATAGAAGGATCTCGTGGGATGATAGAGCTCTCAGATTAGATGAGACGAGGAGGGGATTAACTTTTGAAATTAGATTGGTCGTCCACTGATCCAGCACGGTTGTGCAGAAAATAAATGGATTTATGTTAGGAACGCTTTGGCAAGGCGAGAAAGTTATTAGTTTTGAGCAGCGATTCACCAGGAGGGATTTTAAGGTGACACTAAATAAATCGCTGACAATAGTAGTAATATGATCCAGGACTGACGTTTTAAGAGCGTTTAGCAGAGTTCAACACACCCCAAATCCATACTGGTCAAGACCCGAAAAGGCCCGAATGTCCGGCTTTTTTTTTTGAAATTGTTCACTTTTTTTATCGAAAATGTTAATAATTCTGATAATTTTTCAGATTTTCTTCAAATACGGAATGATAGTCGAAAATTTGACATTTTCCGGTCCTCGCCTTGACAAGTATGAGTTTTAGGACCGATTTGCTCACAGTAGAATTCAGCAGGCTCCAAATCCGTAGAATATTGAGGTTGTATGATTAGAAAACTTTTATTTAACAAAGTACGTCATTCGGGATAATAGTTCGTGTGAACGCTCACGGATTTCAGATTTTTTTGAGAATGTAGTAGACCTTGCTCTTCAGTTTTAAGAAGAAAAATTGACATAAGTCGGAGAAACCGTAAAACCTGTAATACATTTTTTCAGCAGTGTCCGTTCAAAGATATATATCTTGGTTCCGAAAAGAGATGTCAAAAGATTGACAATCGATAAAATATGATTCAATACTTATGGACCATTTCTTAAGTTGGAAAAAACTACGTATCTTTGAAGTCAGTCTTGCTAGTTGGTGCACCTCTATTACAGGTGTTACGGTTAGGTTATTTAGGGCACAACAATTGAATTTCAGCTGTTAGAATAAGCGAAAAAAGACAAAGGTGTGAAATGGTCTTGGTGTAAAACGATGGATTTAGCAGAGACATAACGGATAGTCAGTCTCTAGAAAGATTTAACTGATTTTGTTTGTAGAAGTGGATTCCTCATAGAAAAAAAAATTAGTATTTTCGTTTATATATGTATTTTTTTATTAATTTTAGTTCAAGACTTTTCAAGTAGGATTGACGGAAAGCTCTCCAGCAGTGTAAAAACAAGTTGTGATCCCGCCTAGTACGGATAACAAATGTATTTGTCTGTTAGTGGTGTCTTTAAAAATGATTGGCTGAAAAACTGTTGAAGAGGTTGTACGTGAGAAATATCATCCCCAACGATTCTGGGTAGAATGTTTTTTTAGTACGGTACGCTTCTTACAACCGCGCTCTACCGAAACCGAAGAAAGTTGTGTGCAAAATTGAGAAACTCAGAGATAAAAGACATTTTTTCATCTGAAACTCATACCTGTTAAAATCGTCAAATTTGAAAGTGTCCATGAGTACACGTTAGCTGGAATAAATATGTGCTCCGAGTGGTTTCTTCTTCTTCTTCTCAAGATTATTGCTCTGCTTTACGAGCGAGAGCAGAAACAGAATATGAATGAATCTTGGTGGAAGTCAGAGCCATGGGTGTATGTGTACAACTACAGAAATTGTATTGTATCTGGAGCAGGATGGCACGACGGTTGGGGTTGACAGAATACAAAAAGAGTGTTGAATTCTGGCAGAAGGAACAGGAGAGCCACTATGTTGAGATGTTCAAAGGGTTCTCCTCCGATCTTTTTGAAAATGTTGATAGGACCCAAGAGAATTGGAGAACCCTTTTTTAGGTTTAAGAAGGGGGCGAGAAAGTTTGCAAAATTTTTTCCTCTATTCAATTTCCCTAACAGTTTTTTGTGACCGAAAATACGAAAATCGGAAATGAGAATTGAAATTAGGAGAATCTCTCAGAAGGTCTCTGAGATAATAGGATAGGTAAGGATTAGTGAACATGGGAAAGGAATGCGATGAGTAAGATATGTATACATACTCTAAAAGAAAATAGATTAGGTGGTGGTGGTGGTTGAATGCGAAATGTGGGAAATGTTAGTTTTCAAACTAGACATTTTATTTATTGTTATTAGAGTGATGTGGAGAAGAAATTTATAGTTTTACTGGTCAAGAACTAATACACAGACTTCCAACGTGTCGGGTTGGGTCGGGTCGGTAAAATTTTCCCGGTAGTTCAGTATTGAAAAAATTCAAATTTGCAAAAATAATTGTTTTGAAAAAAAGTTCAAAAATTCAAGACCCGGGAAATTGTAAGTCTGTTTATACTTATTAGCTCGGCACTGTTCTTCGCGTCTCTCAATTTCGCACACAATTTTCTTTGGTTTCGGTAGAGCGTGGTTGTGAGAAGGGCGCCGTGCTAAAATGATTATAACCTTATTCATGGTTTTTTAATAAAGAATCTGGAATGTTGAAAAGCGAAAGTCTCAAGTTGAGAATTTTACAAACGCGCTCTACTGAAACCGAAAAGAATTGCGTGGGAAATGGAGAGACATAGAGAAAAATATGAGGATTTTGGTAGAGCGGAGTTGTAAAGACAGGGCATCAATAATATCATTATGACATATTTAATAATCAATTTAAATTAAAACTGGTTTTGTCATCGCTTCACCATAAGTAGGCACGAAGTTTGTGACACTTGCAATGTTAAATTGAAGTTCACAAGCTTTGAGATCGTGTCCCTAAGTCACTGATTGTTCCATTCACTCAATTTTTTTATAGAACAAACCTAGAGCTTCAATTTTGTAGTTGACAATTTTTTTGGGCAGCTACTTCCTGAGAAGTTATAGCTTGGTGAAGTAAATTCTCCGTAAATCGGTTCTGCAATCATCTAGTATCAATAACTTTCCAAGGCGAGTCCGTACAAAAAAATCGTTAATTACAATAATCAAGTTTCAGATTTGATCTCTAACGAAAACAGGACACCCTCACTATTTTCCTAATCAAAAGTTTACAACTTTTCGGACGGCGGCGTAATGAGCAATTTTTTCTGTGAGGGTACACAGATTGCTCACGTGAAAAACTATGTGAAATAAAATACAGTAACCGATGTACGACTCTACATAACAAACATAAATACATAAAAGTGTCAAAATAGAGTTTTGCAGAATTGTGTTAATATTTGCCTTCACTCAATTTTGTTTAGGAATTCCTGAAAGTTCAGCTGGCGGTCAAGTTTGTCTAGAGCAATGATTACTTGGGAAGGTCAATAATTTTCAACGAAGGGATTTAAAAAGTGCAAGTTGAATTTGGTTTGCTCATTTGCGCTCTACCGAAATCTAGAAAAATTCTAAGATTTTGGTGGAGCGCAGTTGTAGAAGTCATGAACCGATGATTCAGATATCAAAAATCTGTGTGAACATCTGGGAACAGCAGAAAGTAAGAGTAGCAAATAAACAAACTATGTTGTGTTTTGGTTCCGCTTTGTTGTTGATAAGAGAAAGAATACTCGAAATAACTGAAAACAGGTGGATTTCAGAAAATAGAATAATTTTAGTTTCCGAAAAAATGATGTAATGTAAAAAGGAGGTTTCAGAAATGTTGAGTTGAAGTTCCACAACTGCGCTCTACCGTAACCGAAAAAGATAGTGTCAAAAAGCGAAAGTTTAACTTAAAGAAAGAGAGTATTTCGGTAGAGCGCATATGTTATTCAGAAGCCGTGGACTTGTACTGGCCTAACCTTTTCTGGTGGTTTTCTAGGCCATGGTTTGCGATAATTCTATAATTTCAATCCCCAAATCTCGAATAGTTTTTAGTATTGACAGCCTGGAGATAAAGCAATAAGTTTTATCAAAAAGTCTTAAGAAAAACAGGAAAATGTTTCACGGTGGCATAGGACACAATAGGAAAATTCAGTCAGCTTAGAGTTTTGAGAATGTTTCAGGACATTTTCTACAGATTTATGAAATCGATCTTGAATCAGAAGAGCAAAATTTTTGCCTGGAAAGAAAATTCGGAAAAAAAAACTGACCTTAAGCTACCAAATAAGATTTCTGCAAGCTTCATGTGAATACCATTCATTTTGACTTACTCAAAAAAATCAACTTCCATTTTATATAGCAAAATTTATCTGATTACTCCCATGTCACAAACTATGAATAAATGTTATTTCATTAGGAAGTTGGGCTCCCGACCAAGTCAAATTTCGAATAGATTTTTGTAGTGTACGGGTTTGGAATCAACGGTTCTGGTATCACAAACTTCAGATCTGATATAATTCTATCAAGTAGATCAAAATGAAATTATCACTTTAGAGTGTACGATTTAGAGATCTATGAATCAAAGGCGGCAACAGTTCTAGTTTTGGTTTTTGCAACTGCGCTCTACCGAAATACTATTGAAATATGAAAACCGGTAGAGCGTGGTTGTAAAACGGTGGTCTTCTAATAACACATTGTTCTATTGAAAACTAAAATTTTACCTGTCGCAATCCAAATCGTTATGCATTTCTGACTCAGAATAATACTCACACTGGATTCTTCTTCTTCGAAGCAAGTTACCGAAAGAAATGTACCAGCTTAAGTGTTTTTGTATTCGAAATAATACAAAAAATGTTCTTCTTCATCCCATGAGAATTTGTTAGATGTATACATACATGAATATGTGATTAACGATCAAACTGAAAACAAAGTGGAAAGAAGAGGATAGGAGTTAAATAATGCTCCCGTTGGGAAATTAACCCGGAAAGAGATGGGAAAATACATGAATAGTAGGTGTTAGTTGGGGACAAGTGCATCGGATTTTTAAAAATTATGGAAATATTGAATCCCGAGTCTTTTTTGGTCTTGGAACAAAAGTTGGAGCTGTCTAGACGCTTTCAAAGCTATAATTTCTCCCTCAAATCGTCAGAATTTCAGTCGAAAATGAAGAGATTCTTGAGCTATCGTCTTAAAATGACCATAACTCTCTAGCGAGTGTCCGTACAAAAAAGTTGTCAACTACAAAAATGAAGCTCTACCTTTGTTCTGTATGGTTTATACAAAATTTTATTTGTGCGTCAATCAGGGACACCGAGACATCTTCTCAAAGTTGGTCATTTTCAACTGAAAAGGCCAAATTGTATATCTTACTGCACGGTACTGTAGCTTCTAAGATATGGCTCTTCCAAAAAAGTTGAAACACTAGGTATCATCTACATAACAGTGCAAAAATTTTTATTAAGAAACTATCCGCGACATACTCTCAAAGTCCCTCATTTCGCACTGAAAGCATCTCTCAGGTACCGTAATCCTACAGTAATCTGACAGTAGGATTTATGCGTTACAGCAATCCTACAATAAGGTGTCAAGACAATAATGTATTGTTAGCACGGTACCGAAACCGAAGAAAATTGTGTGCGAAATTGAGAAGCTCAGAGAAAAAGAGACATTTTTCAACGGCATTACGGTTGAGCGCAGTTGTAAGAACGGTGGTGAGCTATAATCAAAAAATGAAAAAAAACTGTTTGTGGTAAAAGGAGCATTTGATTTCTTGAAAATGAAAAACTTGCAAACTAGATCCTAGTTCCTTTGCTCAGACGTAGATCAAACGCCCCTCCACTGGAGCACATTTGCATACTACTCTCGATTAACATGTTTGTATACACTAACATCATCACTAAATCGTTTTGACATTTACATCCGGATGTATAGATAAACATTCCGAATTTCCGGTTTTGAGAAAGGAATTCTTGATGAAAATGTTTTCAGTGGTTTGTATCCATTTGTGTAATCTTAATCTCAGAAGAAAAAAGAAGTATATTTTTAGAAAAACGAGAGAACAAATCTCGTCTCGATATTTGACCATTTGCGTCAGAGGTAGGTACAATTGGTTATTGATACATATATATATACGAGTTAGGAGACAGAAATGTGTATTGGATTAGGGGTACGTGAGATTTTGGAGGGAATTTTTTTGCAATGGTTACTAAGGTATTGGGGGGATTCTGTCTTGGAACAGCGCTCTATTGGAAAAAAAGAAAACAAGTTCGGTAGAGCATGGTAGTATAGGTCGATGTGAAACTTACTAAGAAAAGATGGATTAACTGTTTCTTTTTTCTTTTTTTGAATTAAAGTTTTTTTGGAATATGTAAGTGCGCTCTATTGGCAATTTTGTGTTCTCAGGTGTTTTGGATTCCGCAAGTGTTCTTCATTGAGAAAACGTGTTCGAGGGTATGCAATTTCGCTTTATCGAGAAATTTTTGCATTTTTTCAGTTTCTTGCCGATTTTCATTCAGATCACTGACAGATACAGTGTAAATGCGCCCCAATGAGAATTCGTGAGAAAATGGGCTTGAAATAGGTGAAAATCGTGCCAGCTTAAATTTCTCATTAGAGCGCACATGCTCCTTTTTTAAAGGTATTCAATTTTCAGGTGGTATGTAAACGCGCTCTATCGATAAAGTAAAGTTTTAGCCATTTTTGTGCAAACGCGCACCATTGAGAAAACTTCAAACAACGTGGTTTTTCAAAAGTTCCCCACCCGGTTTCCAAATTCCGTTTTTTGACTGAAACATTGTCAATAGAGCGCGGTTGCAAACCTACAAAAAATCTGAATAAAACTGGGAACTGAGCAGACGGAAACTGAGCAGATGACGTATGAAACTTCGCTCCACCGAAACTGGGAAAAATATTTTTGCAAAGAAATAGATGCAGAGAAAACACTGGAGCACCTATTTTCTATAGTTTCGGTAGAGCGCGGTTGTGAGAACCGTATACTTCATTAGAGCGCTGTTGGTACTGCACACTTCTTACAACCACGCTCTACTGTAACTGAAGATGATTGGGGTGATAACTTGAGAGACGCAGAAAAAAATGAGACATAGTGGATTTCGGTGAAGCGCAGTTGTTACAAAAGTTAAGGAATGATAAAGCTAGGCCAGGCGAATAATTTATGGCCTAACTATTTATATTTAACCAATGTTCAGCCATCAAATAATCAGTGCAGGGCGGAGAATATTGTGACACAAAGTGAGTGGCCGAACTTTTCAATTCTTCAAATCCTCGGCCACCAATCACAACTTAGCAAAATAATAAACTTACCACCACTTATCCGATGACCTTCTTCTGCTTCTTCTTCTTCTTCTGATTCTTCTTCTTTTGCCGACTTTTATCCAGATCCAAATAGAAACTAGATTAGAATAATATCCAGAGCCTTCTGCTTTTGACGTGAAGTCTCTTCTCTCTTCACTGCTTTTTATTTCCAAAAAGAATATTTCGAATTGAAATTTGAAATTCTTTTCGCTTTTGTCCCCTTCTATCTGAAATATCTAATTTCAATGTGAGTGACTAGACAATGGACATTAAAACAAGTGGAGAGAGAGAGAGAGCACATGAACAAAAAACAGAAAAGAATGGAATTTTATATTGGAATAAAATGCTTATAAATTCGTATAATTTTGATGTCAAAAAATGGGGAAAAATGATAAAATTGGGTTGAGAATATTATATTAAAGCGTTCGTCTCAAGAATTGAAACTTAAGATGTGAAAATTTTTTAAAAGAAGAATTTCCTATACTTCAGACAATTCTAAGAAACTTTCATCATTGGAGTATATGCTAAAAATCGCTCTAAACACCACAATTCCCGTTCTCCTGACTCAAAAGGAGGTTTGGTGGAAGAAATTTTCCTCGCGGGCGTGTAGTCCTCTCGGACAAGATTTTTGTTCAATTTCCTCACTTTTTCTAACAAACTTTCGTAATTTCCTTTTTTTTGCGATATAAATTGAAACAAAACACGTTTGAAAAAGTAAGGAAACGAGAAATTGAGCGAAAATCTTGTCCGAGAGGACTACACGGCCGCCCAGGAAAACTCTTCCACCAAGGATCATTTTGAGTCAGGAAAACGGGAATTGTGGCGTTTAGAGCGGTTTCTAGCATATGCACCAATTATAAAAGTTTCTTAGAATTTTCTGAAGTATCGGAGTAAGGATTTCGGTGGAGCGCAGTTACAAAATGTGCTCTCCTAAATATGAAAAATGTCAAGATTATAAAGAAAAATTATTTTTTATAAAAGTCGGATCTAGATGATCTAGGTTATAGACAGGATATGAGCCGATATTCAAACCAAGTACAGACTTCTACAGGAAATTGACTAGTTTAATCATTCCCTTGTTAGTCGGGTTGGTGGATGAGTAAATGTCAGTTACACTCCATTTCCTGGAGAACTTGATGTTCTCTGAACTGAATTGGATTGTGTCAAGAAGCATTTCTCAACTAAAACTCGTTTTTGAATTATTTGAAAAAGGGAAAGGTCTCTTTCAAAATGATCTGTTCTAAAATTCTTGAGGAACGGTTCCTTCAAGCTCCGCCCATTTCAATAAAAATGACATTTACTACCCCGTCACGCTTACTACAACCGCGCTCTATCGAAACTAGTAGAAGTTGCGCGGGAAAAAGAAAAAAACAAACTTAGGTAGAGCGCGGTTGTAAGAACTGTGTTGTACGAATGAGAGTCTTTAAGGAAAAAGTGGAAAAACGATGGAAGCGTATTAGCTTGGAACTGTTCTTACAACTGTGCTCCACCGAAATGCCGTTGAAAAAAGTCTCTTTTTCTCTGCGTCTCTCAGATTCGTACACAATTTTCTATCGTTGCGGTAGAGCGCGGTTGTAGGAAGCGTGTCCTGCCAATATTTCCTTTTTAAAACAGAAAAAAACAATTCATTCGTTGAAAAAAGTGCAGAAAAGTTCTCCTATCTTCCTCCGGGTTAGTTCCAAGAAATGATGTATCTCCACTAAATAATTTTGTGTCTATTTTTTCTTATTTTTCCACCAACTCATTAGTATTCAAACGGGAGTCTCCCCCCACCACGAAAAGAGGGAGTAACAGATCTCGTGAGAAGAAAAAATAGAGAGAGAGAAAGCACTCGAAGTAATTACTAAAAGAGGTCAAAACGGGGGGGAAAGGTTAAGAAATGTCAAGTGATCCTTTGAGCTTTTTGGAAAGAGTATGTTAGAATTAATTAGAAGATTTGTCTGGATCTGTCTGGTTGGAAGAAGAAAATTAAAATTGAATAACTTATAATAACAAATTGTTTTATTTCAGTCATCACTTAGTTAGTAGGTACCAAAATGTTCCAAAATAATTTATCAAAACTGAATACCACAATGATGACTTTCTGATATTTTTGAGCATGTAGAAATTTAAAGGTGTATTGTGGTCAATTATGATATTTTCATATCGTAAAGTATGTATTTCGACGAGTTAATTTTCATACTCCAAGAATTTTTCAATTCGGTGCAAACCCTGCTGAAAGCGATCGCCGGAAAGTTTGGTCAGTGAAATGGCCGAAGAAAATTGGGCGCGGTGGCCTAGAAATTCGACTTCGGCCGCATTGATTTTTCAAGTTTCGACGATATTTTCGATAATTTTTGTTGAATTTTTCCATAAATTCGATAAAATACGGCAAATATTGTTAGAAAACCAATGAACTCGGTAACAGATTGTTGAAAATTTGCAAATTTCAGCTTGAAATCCGGCAAGACTACAAAAAATATGCTAAAAATCGCTATAGATGCCACAATTCCGGTTTCTGGAGCCTTCGTGGAAGAGTTTTTCCACGCGGCCATGTAGTCCTCTCGGACAAGATTTTTTGGTCAATTCCTCGTTTCCTCGCTTTTTTCAACAAAATTTCGTGTTTTTTTCAAATTATATCGCAAAAAAACTACGAAAATCTGTTGGAAAAAGTGAAAAAACGAGAAATTAAACAAAAATCTTGTCCGAGAGGAATACACGGCCGCGCGAAAAATCTCTTCCACAAGAGCTTCTTTTGAGTCAGGAGAATGGGAATTGTGGCGTTTAGAGCGATTTTCAGCATATGATCCAATGATGAAAGTTTCTTAGAATTTTCTGAAGTGTCCTAATCCGAAAATTTTTCAAAAAACCAACTTCGCTAGAGCGAGTTATCTCCAGGTCGGAATGGATATCGCTTGCAAAAAGTCAGCAAAAATCCAACACCAAAAAAGAGAACCAAACAATAGACTAAAAGCAAAACTCTCTCTCTGAGTGGAGCTGTTATTGGATAGAGAGTGCCCACATCTCCATTTCCATATCCTCTCCCACTCCACTCTCACACTAAAAACATTTCCGGTTATTCCCTTCCCAACTAGTCTTTTTTACATCTTCCTTCTAACCTTTCGCAACTACCATTATCATAATGAACTTATAGGGCTAAAAAACTAAAAATATCAGTCAAAAATGGGTGAGATACTGCTAAACTTATTACATTATGAAAATGTATACTAGTTATAACATTGAGTGGGAAAAAAAGTTGGGGGGGACATGTGAGAGGAAAAATTTAATAAAAAGCGCATGTTTATTGGTGTTTTTACGGGGGCAATATTCAGGAATTTCGCAGGGATTTTGTGGATTTTCAGAGGCAAACAGGAGGAATCTAAAACTGGGAAAACTACGAAGGGGTGTGCAAAAAGTGAGAATATAATGGCACATGAATACAAAATGAAAATCTATAGAATCGACCGGTTAGTCTTTGCACATAATATTATACATTATAAAAACATGAACAATTTCAAGTGGGGGACAAAATGCAATAAAAATGAGGAAAATTAACGAGCGGCCGCCTTTCCTGGAGCCTCTGGAAGAGCCTTCTCGAGTTTATCAAGAATTTGATTGGCGCATGCTGGGAGACGGGTTCCTGGACCGAAGACGAGAGCGACTCCGGCGTCGTAGAGCTCTTTGTAGTCTTGTGGTGGAATGACACCTCCGGCGACGACGAGAATGTCTCTGGAATCAAAAATTATACCTCAAATCTCGACATGAGTAACTCACGGTCTTCCAAGTTTCTTCAGTTCCCCAATCAATTGTGGAATGAGTGTCAAGTGTCCGGCAGCCAAACTAGATGCTCCGATAACGTGAACATCAGCGTCAACAGCCTGTTGAGCAGCTTCTTGTGGTGTCTGGAAGAGTGGTCCGACGTCGACGTCGAAACCGAGATCGGCGAATCCCGTGGCGATGACCTTCGCTCCACGATCGTGACCGTCTTGTCCCATTTTTGCGACCATAATACGTGGCTGACGTCCGTCACGATCGGCGAACGATTTGACACGGTCGAGGACCTGGAAATTCCAATTTTTAGATCTGAATGAAAAAGGGAGTTTGGTAACAAGGCATAGAAAATTATGATATTCAAAAACAATGCAAATGTTACCAAAACACGATTTTTAAGCCTGAAAACGGAAAAATCGTAAAGCGGTCCGTGATGGCCGAACTTTTCTTTGGAGTTTCTTGGCTGGCGGTTTTCCACTGAAAATGAGAGTCTTAAGCTCGAAATGACACAATTTTCCATTTAAAATGTTTTAAAAAACCAAATTGTTTATGAGCAGAGAATTGGTTTTTTAGTTGGAGATGTGCAATTTTTGAAATTTTTTACATAAAAATAGCTATTTCGAGATGTAAATCCCACTTTTTCGATGAAAAATTATCGAAATTATAATTAATTAGAAACTCAAAATTTTGGAAAGGGAAGAACTCTCAGAGCTGGCCTAAAATCCCAAAAAAACAGCTCAGCCACCACTGACCGCTTCGGAATTTTCAGCAGTTTTCGGGGATTTTCCCAGTTTTGAATATTTTGAGAAGTTTTCCCCGATCAAAAACTGTGCGTTTCCCCGTACCTGTGACATTTCGGAAGTCTCTCCGAACTCTGACTTATAGGCTCCCGAAACAAGTCTATTAACAGCCGCGTGTCTATTGAACACCTTCTCCATCGCATCTGAAATCTCTCCGACTGTGCAACGAGCACGGGCGGCCTCCACAGCGAGTGCCATGAGATTTCCATCTCCCTTGGCTCCCTCTGTAATGTCATCCAATGCTTTTTTAGCCTTCGCAGCATCTCTCGTCTCTCTAATATGATTCAATTTGGCGCATTGTTCCTCTCTAACTCTAGCATTATCAATCTTCAACACATCAACTCTCTGCTCTTCATCCAATCGATATTTGTTGACTCCAACGATAATATCCTTTCCAGCATCGATTCTCGCTTGTTTCTTCGCAGCGGCCTCCTCGATTTTCAGTTTAGTCATTCCAGAAGCGACAGCCTTGGCCATTCCTCCCAACTCGTCGATTTCCTTGATGACTGTCATCGCCTTCTCGTAAATCTCATCAGTCAATGATTCCATCATATACGATCCACCCCATGGATCGGCGACTTTGCAGATTCCTGACTCCTCTTGGATGATGATTTGAGTGTTACGGGCGATTCTCGCGGAGAATTTGGTTGGGAGACCGAGAGCCTCGTCGAATGAGTTGGTGTGAAGTGATTGGGTACCGCCGAACACTGATGCCATCGCTTCGATTGTTGTACGGATAATGTTGTTGTATGGATCCTGAAAATTAGTGGGGTTACGGTACTGTAGAACTTTCAGTTAATTTTTCTCAAATAAACTGAAGTTTCGATCAGAAAAAGTAAGAAAATTATCTATTTCCAGCAAATTGTAAAACAAAAATGCATTTTTTTGGCGATTTTATCCTATAAAACCGAAAAATTTCTTCTAAATTCAAAAATCTGAGGATTATTCCAAACCGAGGACGTAAATAACCATTTCTAAAGGAATTATTAGCTCGGCACGGTTCTTACAACCGCGCTCTACCGAAACTGAAGAAAACTGTGTGCGAAATTGAGAGACGCAGTTGCAAGAACTGTGCTGAGCTAATAGTTTAAAAATAATTTTTGGTCCGATTTTCGAGTGATTTTTCTCAAAGAAAGTGAAGTTTCGTTCAAAAAAGTACGAAATTTAGTTTTTTATGCGAAAAGTATAACGAAAATGAATTTTTTGCGATTTTATACTATGAAAGCCGAAAATTTCTTCTGAATTCGAAAGTCAGAAGATTATTCCGAATTTCTTTTTTTTTTAATTTTCAAAAAAATGATTCAATTTTCTCATATTTTTCGAAGCTGAAATTCAAAAACAGTCTCGTGCAGTGGACAATCAGCAATATTCCCAAAAATCAATTTTTCGATAAAAAGGATTCAATTTTAGTTAAAAATTGGTTTTGCGACGGAAAAATTCCAAAAATACTGTGAAATAGCTAGTTTTTCTATAATTTCATCGTTAAAAACTCTATCACCTGCTCAGTCAATGACCATCCAGAAGTCTGTGAATGAGTTCTCAACATCATACTCTTATCACTCTTTGGATGGAATCGCTCCTTGATCAAATTAGCCCAGAGACGACGGGCGGCACGCATCTTTGCAATTTCCATATAGAAATTCATGGAGATTCCCCAGAAGAAACTAAGTCTCGGAGCGAATGCATCGATAGTCAACCCAGCGTTGATTCCAGTCTCACAGTACTGAATTCCATCGGCAATTGTGAAAGCCATCTCGAGAACCGCGTCAGCACCGGCCTCTTGCATATGGTATCCGGAAATCGAGATAGAGTTGAACTTTGGCATTTCACGAGAGGTGTACGCGAAGATATCTCCAATGATACGCATCGATGGCTCCGGTGGGTAAATGTAGGTGTTACGAACCATGAACTCTTTGAGAATATCGTTTTGGATGGTTCCGGCGAGAAGTTTTCGATTGACTCCGGCTTCCTCGGCGGCGACGACGTACATGGCAAGAACTGGGATGACAGCACCATTCATTGTCATTGACACTGACATTTTTTCGAGATTGATACCGTCGAATAGCTGACGCATGTCTTCTACCGAGTCCACGGCGACTCCAGCCATTCCGACGTCTCCGAATACACGCGGGTTGTCGGAATCGTATCTGGAAATTTTTTTCATACTTGCAAACCGGGGCGTAACTTGCTCAAAACGAAATGCTATGGACTGAAAAGTATACCAAAATGTAGATCTCAGCGAGTTCTGTCTGTGACCTACTACCGGCTGGGTATCGTTAAGGCCAGGCGAGAATGGCTTTTCCCCTGAAATTGTCAAAAATAAAGTAATAAAAATTGCGATTTTTTTTCCCCTTAATTTTCTCTAATTTTGTACTCAAAACAGGTTTCTGGGGGACTGTCTGTGAAATAATTACAGTTTTCATACAGATTCAAATGTTTTGACTCCGAAAAACTCATTTTACAGACAGTTTTCTTGAAATTTTGTTTTTCGAATGTTTTGGTTTCTTCGGTCAAAAATTTTCGGAAAAAAAAGTTTTTCGAACTTTTTTCGCACAGCCCTGGTCGAGATCTACATTTTGATATATTTTTCAGCCCATAATATTGCGTTTTAAGCAAGTTATGTGCGGGCTCGTGTCCGCCCGGTTTGCAAGTATGCTCAATTCCCTGTTACTAACCCTCTGTGAGTTGCCAAATCGAATGCAACCGATAATCCCTGTTGTCCTGCTTTAATATTCTCTTTATAGAATTTATTCGACTCCTCTACAGTGGAAAATCCGGCATATTGACGAATAGTCCATGGTCTCTGAGTATACATAGTCGGATACGGTCCCCTGGTGAACGGGAATTGTCCGGGAAGCTCGACATTTCTGTGTGCATCACAATCTCTGTCGTTTCTCAAATAGAGTGGTTTGATTGCAATTCCTTCTGGAGTATTCCACATCAATGTGTCCGCTTCACGCCCTTTCATCGCCTTCTTCGCCATCGCCGCCCATTTTTCGTCGATGGGAAATCGAGAATAGGCGCCGCCCGAGGAGGATGGGCGAGTCGAGCATCGGACGAGAGTGGGTTTTAGTAGGTGATGATACATCTTGCCCAGGTGAGCCGATGATCTGGGAAATGGGAAAATTGATAAAGAGTCAGGGGATGATTTCTAGAAAGTATTAGCAACGGGACGCTACTTACAACCGCGCTCTACCGAAACCGAAGAAATTGTGTGCGAAATTGAGAGATTCAGAGAAAGAGAGAGCATTTCGGTGGAGCAAAGTTGTAAGAACTGTGCTGAGCTAATAGGAATGAGGAAAGAAAGAGGATATCAGTGTGAGAGAAGTAGAAAATAATTTGCTGAAACTGCTTAAAACAGTGTTAATATCGATTTTTCTGAAAAAAGTTGTATAATTAAGAGAATTTTTAAAATTTTTGAGAGAATAGCCAATTTTCGAGAAAAATTGTTGAACTTTTGAACTATTTCTCATTATTAACTTTACCGAACAAACTGACCGGTCCCTCAAAAGATATCAGGTTCGGCGCAATTTCAGGAAATTTGAAGTTTTTGTGAATTTTATTCTCCAAAATTATAATTTTTACGAGCATCACAATTCTATTTTTCGCATTTTCGGAGGTTTCCGACTCAAAAATGCTGAAAAATCGAAAAAACTTGTGAAATTTCCAGCACTGTAATTTACTCCCGTTGTGTTTTAATTTTTGTTCCAATAACTCGAAAAACTTGCAGAAATTTTCAAAAATAAAAACATTCAAAGTCACGGAAATCACAAGAATCGAATGAACTTTCTCTCTTCCCCGATCACTGATTCGTTGTGACGAGTTGAGTTCTTCTTGTCAAAAACAAAGGGGAAATCGAGACATGATATATGAAACGTTTACTGCACGTAAGCAGATTGAATTTTTAGAAAAATTAGGTGAAAAATAGATTTATGAGGGGAAATGATGGATTTTCTGGGAGTTTAAATTGAAAACTTTAGTTTTTCGAACAAAAAATCACATTTCTCAGCGAAAATCATTATTTTCGATCAAAGTGTTTAAATTTATATATGGAAATGCAGATTTTTCACTGTTTTTCATCGTCAGCCCTATGAAAACAGCAAAACTACACTTTTCCTATTCTGAATCGACTTTTCTATCTCTCCTCACTACATTTTTCTCGTAGCTTGACCAATGAACATTAGCCACTCAGAAAAACAAGTGAAGGGAGTCGTGCCTTGATGAGAAAATCGGAAATTTGCTGGAAAAATACATATTTTCAGAGGGAAAATGAGGTTTCGGAAGAAGAATTTGGCTGAAAAATGGAAATTTTCTGTAAAAAATTTTCGATTCGAAAAATTACGAGCAAAACTCATTTGCATACTAAAAAATGAGTTCGACTAAAAATAATTACCTCGCCAGTGAAAATTATGAAAGAAATCACTGTCAACTGCCAATTTTTACAACATAAAACAAAAAAGTCGACTGCAACAGTGAATCGCATGATTCTTATCTTGTAAACAACATGCGGGGCGTCAAAGAAACAAGTTGAGATGGGCGGTTCATTTTAAATTTTAAAAAAACATCTTTTTAGAAAAATCTATTCAGTTTTCAAAGGGTTTTACTGGGAAATTGGTTTCAAAATGATACGAAAACTGGTAGCCGCCGAAAATCCAAAAAAATTCAAAATAATAAATTTCGGCGGAAAATTAATCGATTTTCGACATAAATCAGAGCAATTTGCACATTAAAATTCGCAGAAAACGTGGAATTTGTGACAATTCAATGTGGGGATAGGACAAGAAAGTAGTGGACACAACAACTGACACTATATGTCTGCGTGCAAAACCAAAATTCGCATTTTTCTCGGCGGTCTCTTGATATATAATAGTGTCTAGAAGAGTCGAGTCTTTTCTCTATCTTTTTCTTCTTTTATTTAGTCGTTGGTTCACGTGAAGAAAAACCGAAAAAAAATTGAAGAAAACGTGTTTATTCTTTAGAGTGAAGGGTTCAGTTTGGTGATTCGCGTCTAAAATTAGTGGGAAATATTAGTAAATATATAAATTTGCAGCATTTTCCCAGATATTTGTTAGAAAAAACTGCACGTTTTACTCAGGTTTTACCGATTTTAATTATGTTTATTTTGCAAAATTCAAAAAATAAAATTCAAAAAATGATAAAAATTTGTCGTCAAATAAAATGCAAATTGTGCAGTTGTACGCAAACACTTCCTTTCCAAGACTAAGAAGAAACACTTGATTTTACGCACAATTAGGAAGAAAAAGAGATTAAAAATTCATAAAAATAGAAAAAATTCATTTGAACACCTAAAATCAACAAATATTACTAAATTGCTCAATAACACTATCCCAAATATCACAATACATTTGAATGACACCAAACACCCAAGCTTCATCGGATTTCGCCATTTTCATCAATTCGCTAACGGTGAGATCGACTTCTGTAGTTCCAATTTGTTCTAGCTGAAATAAAGACATGAAGATATTGAAAGAAACATTTAAAGCCTTACCTTATCCTCACACGCTCTCAAAATATGGAAATGAAGGTGATGCATTTTGTGAAGTAAGTCGATTGACATGGAGCATCTTTCACATGAAATCACATTCACTACTAGCGGATCTTGGTTTTCTTTTTCAGAATTATCCGTTGAAGAATCAACTGTTAAATTAAGATCATACTCAGTTTTATCGAAAAATTGAAGAATATTTTGGGATTTTTCGAGGTTACAAATCTGGCACTTGGTTAGACAATGGTAGGAAGACTTTGAGATGAAAAGTCTCGTATACGTTCCAATCCATCTTCTGAGTTTCAAATCTACCCGGGTACTCTTCTGAATCAGATCTTCGCATCGTGCGTTGTTCTTCTCAATTTCAGCGGTTGCATGGGTGTAACTCCAGTCTGGAATTAGAAATTTTAAAAAAACTTGTAGATTTAAAAATGATGAATTGAAACCTACCATTTTTGTCACGAAGACTCTTCACATAATTTCTTGTCAAGGCCTGTACAAGGCAGATATTGAGAAGGGTGTGGAGAGCTTTTTGTCTGGGTTCTTTGAGAAAATCCGAGTCGGAATTTTTTGTGATGGGTTCTGGAATGAAAAATTTTGTTAACTTTGGAGAGGGTATCAACATAAATTGCATGGCTGGAAAGCTGATATATCGAAGATTCTGATTTTTCATTAGTTTTCCAGGAAGTCGTTTAACATCATCCTTGTGAAGGCCGGCTTCATTTTTTTTTTTTAATTTAAAAAAAAAAGTGATTTTCAAATTTTGGCCCCCAATTATTAGACAGAACATATTCAGAATCCCCAAAGTCGACTCTTCAATCATTTAGGTCCCCAGAAAGAAAAATGAAAGCGTCCCTCAAGAACAAACCTTCCGTCAAAAAACATCTTGGGTTCTTGAACCACTCCATCGCAGATGCGCAAAAAACTTCATTCAGCGGAATCTCCGGTTCCAGCACCACCCCGTAACGAGAACTCTTCATAACTCGAACGGAGACTCGGAAGTATTGATGTTTAATCTGCTCGTACCATCCGGAATACTGCAAAAATGTATATTTTGGATTATTTTTCAAGAAAATAACCTACCGTGGTAGTGCTCGTATAGACTAATTTTCCAGTATTCTTTGCTCTCAATGGTGTAAACTTTCGTAGAAGTGTCTGATTGTCAACCTTCCAAATCGGGCAGTCCCATTTCAAAATGTCTGATTGCAAGACCAGATATGCATCTTTCTGAAAATGATGAGATATTGGTTTCAGTAGAGCGCATTATCAAACTCACAGGTAGAATTCCATCAGCCGGTCCAAACATATCCAGTCGTCTCCTCTCCTCTCCTGAAACCCCCGGTCCTACTGGAAAATTCAAAGCAGATGGGCGGGTCTCAGATGTTCTCAGAATCGAATATACAACTTCCCCAGTCTTCTTACTGTATCTCACATCATCATCATCCGAGATACTATCAGCACTTTTCCGTTTCTTGCTCTTTATCTTCCGCTTCTTATTCATCACTTTCAACTGATCAATTTTAATAGTGAACTTTGGAAGTAACGGTTCCTCTGCAGTGACTTTTCTCATATTTTTCGCACAATCCGTGTCAGAAAGTTCCATGATTTTGAGAAATGAGCAACTCATTTTAATGTCTCGCTCGGCTCGGATCTTGTCAGCAAGAGAGAATTCAGGATGATCTGAAAGTTTGGGAAAATTAAATAAGAACTAGACGCCTGCCTTATTTGACAGTACCGCTCAAAAGTATATTAGACTTTATCAGTTGAAATAGTCTATCTTTGAGATTGTGCCATGGTAAAACTAACTGTCCCACAAAATAACTTTTATGGATCAAACAGACCAAGAGTAGAACTTTATTTTTGTAGTTGACAACTTTTTTATACGGACATTCCCAATTTCAGTGCAAAATAGTGCAATTTTTGAGTTATCCCTTTAAAATGACCATAACTCTCTAGGGAGTGCTCGTACAAAAAAGTAATCAACTACAAAAATGAAGCTCGACTTTTTATCTGTGTAACAAATTAGAAATCTACTTGATGGGACAATCAGTGTTACCGTAACACCCTCTCAAAGTTGGACACTTCCAACTAAAAACGGCCAAAGTTTACAACCTTTTGACCGGTACTGTAGACTCCTGTCTTCTATACTTACCTGAAATGAATTCAGTCTGATCTTTAGACTTTGCCATCGCTTTCCTGACATTTCCATCCTTTTCATTCTTCACTTCGAAGCCAACTCCAGGAATGTATACGCTTTTCGCCACAGTCTCTTTTTCGACTTTCTCCGGCTTTTCTGCAGGTTTTCCTCCTTCAACAAATCGATCTTCCTCATCAGCCATATCAAAATCAAACACATCGTAATTTGAGTCATTTTTCTTTTTCGAATCTTCAAGTAACATTAACGCTGCCTTTTGTTTGTAGATTGGAACTTTCTTCGGTTGAACGTAGTTCTTGATGAACTCTTCCTCATCCATCTTCAAGTTGTTGGTTGGAATTTTGGAAGAAGAAGGTTTTGGAGGGCTCGGAGCTGAAAATTAAACCATTTTTAAATCTAAATTGGTACCAAAAACTTACTTTTTGCTTTGGGTACCTCTTTGGGCTTGACAGTTGAGCCAATCCCGAGAATTTCGTCGAAAGATAAGTGGTGTTGTGGAGAGTCTGGTGGTGTGAACTGGAAGAAAAACCATATGAGAAAGTATGTTTGAAGACATGGGTGATTTTGACGGAATTTGACGGATTTTGACAAATTTTGAGGAAAAATAAAGGCTTTGGATAAATTTTTGAGTGAAAAATGTCATTTTTAAAGTTCGGGGATGATTGGGTCATTATGTGATAAATGATCGGAAAACTTCAATTTTCGAAATCTTATTTTTTGATTTAAATTGGAAAGCTGTCAGTGCCTACCGTAATCCTAATGGTCGCGTTTACCCAGTAACCTAACAGTATTTTTGAACACACTGTGTTACGGGACAACACTTAAAAATCCGAGATTTTCCACCTCAATCGAGCGTAACAAACAGGGAAGCGCCCGTATCAAACAGGTGTTAACAACAAAAATGTAGTAATTTGAATGATCTATCTACCTTACAAAAATTGGAAATTTCTAACTATTTCTAATGAAGTTAGATACTCCCGAAGGTAGCCACTTTCCAACTTTTGAAAATATGGTTCCGTACAAAAATGACCACAACTCTCTAGGGACTGGCCGTACAAAAAAGTCGTCAACTACAAACATGGAGCTCTATCTTTGTTCTAAATGATTCATTAAAAATTTTACTTAGCGAGACAATTTGAATTACTATGGCATCTTCTCAAAGTTGGACAATTTCAACCGAAAACGGCAAAAGTTCGTATCTTTTTGCCCAGTACAGTATTTGACCCTGTTGAATCAACATTAGTCATTACCCCCTATCCCAAACTCTAAAACTCACAGCAATAGGACTGAGACACCTCTCCTCTCGAGACCCATCTGAACTCGGGCTCAACTCCTTTTCTGAAAACGATATGCCAAACATATTATCCACGTCATCATTCCCTTCATCATAATCAAATCTTGAATTTGAACTCTCAACCGATCTCTCACGATCAGCTGAAGATTTTCCTTCCGGGGAGACAGAGACGACGTCCACTGGTGGTGTGGATTCTCTCTTTCTCTCTTTGACAACTTCCATTGGTTCAGGCTGTACCAGTTGGGGAGATGGTGACTTGGTAGTGATAGATGGGTTGTTGGCTAGTGACAGCGGTACTGTAGGTTCGGATTCTTTCGGCACGTCGATTGGAGGGGCGACAGGAATAGTGGGATTCCAGAGACCAGGTTGTGGTAGCATCATATTCATAGCTTTCTGATTCAACATTGCAAAATTTTGAATGACCGCCGGATTCCAGAAAGCGCCCATCCCATTCGGATATACCGCCTGTAACATGAAAATTGTACATATATTTAAAATAACAATTATTTAATTTACATTCTGCAGGAACTGAAATGGGGTGGCGGAGGAAGAGGGTCCGGTTCCAGGCATAAACATTGACATGGGGAAATTTGGATGAGGGAATTGGAGCGGATTTGTGTTTGCATTCTGGTTGTTATTATTATTTTGCATTTGTGGGATCTGAAAATTGATTTGATTAGCAAGAGAGAAAAAATTACAAGTTGGGGTGGTCAATGGAGGATCAATATTGGGTAGTTATGCGCGCGGTATATAATTTTTTGGTATGTCACAGATGGCTGGTAGGACTACCTTAGAAATTAATGTGGTAAAAAATTTACTTATATCGATCGTGCCAGAAAGAGAGTACACATCTTGTTTGTGAATAAAAATGTAAATGAAGAGATATCCTCATTGCACACAGAAGACAACAATTATTTTGTCGGTATGACGTACATAATGTGTACATCATACTCACACCTTAATTGCCGATACTCTGCGCAACCCGATGGCTCTCGATGCACCTGACAGATGTATGGTTAGATAGATAAGGATCTACTAGGGGGAGTTGTCCCTCACGGGAAGTTGTGGTTGGATTGAAGTTCGCCCCCTCTCTTTAAATCACGTTGGTAGGCGGAGCTTCGCCAAAAGTGTCGATAATTTTGTTCCGCAGTCATTTTTTGAATAACTTTCTTCGTTGTAGAGATTTCCAAAAAGTTCTTTTTCGATTGTTTTTGAAAAATTAATACGGATGTGGCGACTCGGAGGGGGTGTGTTCAGAGTATTCAGACCAAAGTAGTGGGCACAAAACCGAGAGCAACTTTTTCCTCTAAAATAAATGGCTTGAGAAATTCTCTATTTTCGCCGTTTTCTACTTCTTACGGCACCAGCTTTGAACATTTCCGAGGGATTTTCTGGACATAAGGTCTTTAAAAACCTGGCTATCGAGACATGTAAAAATTATTTGGATATCTGGAAAAATTAGATTTACAGCCATAAAAGTTTGAGATCAACTTTTTTTCTCGAATTTTTTACTTTCCTCTCAATATCTCGAGTTGTATTGAACCGATAGCTTTGAAATTTGGTACAGTTATGTAACTTGGCATGGGGAAGATGGCTAAAAAATCAGATTTGAAATAAGATCTGTTTGCTTCGAGTTACACTCAAATAACCTCAAAAATGAGCAAATGTAAAAATTACGTAAAAATCACGTGACGTAATGGATAATGGAATTTTAAATCCCAGTTTTTTTTTTCATTTCTTAAATTATTTCTCTCATTTCTTAATTTATTTATGCAGAATGGTCCGTGAAGCTAAACTTAAGTTTATATGGGTTAGACAAAGCAAATAGGACATCATTTTTGTAGTTGACCATTTTTTGTAAGAGACCTACCTGAAAAGTTACAGGTCATCAAAGTAATTTCTACCTGAAATCGACTAATTTCAATGCAAATTATCGAAATTTTGGAGATTTTCACTTTGACAATCTATAACTTGAAAGATAGCGTTCCTACAAAAAAATATCCTCGAGTCGAAGAAAAATGACGGGTTTTTCGATCGAACACATGAAAAATTGCGAAACCAACGGGTATTTATTGTTTCGAACTCAGAGGCTTAAATTCTTGGTAATAAAGTCAACTTTCACTTGCCACTTATTAAAAACCAACTTTTGAATGTAAAACTTGCTAAGCACTGGGCTCGAGGCGCAGCCGAGTCTGGCGGAGCGAGCCGTTAGGCTCGGGACGCTAGTCATTATGAAATATTGTGCAGTCCTCAAAGTATTCTCTTTCAAGCAATTCAAGAATTTGGCCTTCGGGACTTTCGAGTACGTAGATTCCGAATATGAAATCAAATTCTGTTAAATCCCTTTGTGAGCCAAGTTATGATCCCACAAACTTTTCCAATGGATTAATTTTCCCGCGAAATTTCCGAATCGTCTACCGAAACACACCGTAAAACACTGCAATAGAGGCGCACCTAGCGGTGCCTGTTCGCAACGGTATATCTCGGTTCTCAAAGGAAATATCAAAAAGCTGAAAACTGGCAAAATATGTATAGCTTAATATTCATAAAATATTTCTTCAGTTAAAAAAATTGTCATATCTTCAAAGACAGCCGAGATAGGATGCTTCAATCTCTTGGTAGCGGGTGCGCCTCGATTACGGGTTTTACGGTATCCCCTTTTTATCAACGACCAAAGGTGTAGGGAAAGTTTGATGGGTCATTACTTGGCTTACAGAAAGATTTAGCAGAGTTTTGTTCCAGATTCGGAATCTATGGACTCGATAGTATCAGGAACCATCTTCGAGGACTTCCCGTTGTAAGTTTTTGAAAAACTTATCATCCCATTAATTCTCACGTAACCCTGGTCCAGAAAAACTCTTACTGTTGTTCTCCCAGTATCCCCGTGAACCAAGTTATCTGATCAAAACTAGTATAAAATTCTAAAATTTTCAAAATTTCAATCAGTTTATCAAAGTTCAGAATAATCATCTGAACAATTCAATTAGTAGAAGCAGTTTGGAATAAAACGTAAATCGGTATGACAACGACATTGTCCGCTTTACCGTATTATGACGGATCCATTGATATGTGAGTTCACCAAAATTCAATCAGGTACTTAACCGATTTTCAGCCGTGAATGTCGAGAAATGTTGCCAGATCTCGGTGATTTTTTAATACGGAATGTGGCACAAGAAGTAGATAAAAGTGATGGTAAAGGACAAGTATATTGTATATTAACGACGGCAGTGACGCCGGAACAAGCGTCAGATAACTCAAAAATGCTACCAAAGGAGTACTCATTAAGGGTTAGTTTGTATTATACTTCAAGGACCGGGGCCGGGTCTGGCCTTGTCAGCAAAATTAAAGTTCGGCCTAAAAACCCGGATAATTGGAGCCAAAATTCAAAATTCGAAAAGTTTATAATTTTTTGCGAAAAAGTCAAATTTTCGATTATGATCCAGAATTAGAAGAAATTCGGAAAAATCATTAAAAATTGAAAAAATGACGAAAATTTTTGGAAAAATTTGATATTTTTTGAAGTCGCGCCTTAATAAGTTGGGTTTCTATAGAGTGAGAATCGGTTCATGTTTCTTCGAATTGTAAACTAGACAATCTGAAACTAGGGCCTCATAATCTCAACTGTGTCTGTGTTTCACAGTTTCGAGACCTCCTGGTTTTTTTCGCCAAGCAAATAACGTATGTTTTGCAACTATGATATTTCGCAACTCGCCGTTTTGTAACCGCATCAGACTTTATTTGGTCATTTGGTCACCAACCGTGTTTTGTCAACGTCTACCGTAATCTTTAACGGTTCTTGAATTCCATAATCTTTCAGATTAAGGGATATTTTTTAGGTGCGAAATGACTGGTTCCGAAATGTCGCCTCTGTACCTCTGTAAGATCTGCTAAAAGTTTGGGGAAAAAAGAGAATCTTGAATGCTCGAAGTGTTTATTAACAAAAAAATCAGGGACTAGATGGGGATGCATACGTACGGAAGGATGCAGATGCGGCTCTCGACAGCTTCACGATGCACACGGCGTCCGCGGTGCCCAGCTTTGTTGATGGCTCCTGGTCCCTCCGACGGCTCGGCCGATGGCTGGCTGGACATTGGCCAATTGCGGGCCTCCAGCCCTTCAACGACTCCAACGGCGAGGAAGGCGATGACGATCTGAAAGTGTAAACTATGGTTGAAACCCTGAGAAAAAAGTAACTCACGAGAACCAAGAATTTCGAAGAGAACATTTTTCTCCGATTAAGAATGATAATATTCTTTGCCTGTGAGGCCTGATATTTATAGATAGCGTTATGCTAATCGAATAGAAAAAATGCGGGGGAGCAGGTTGTAAAATTTTATGGGATATGCATAAAAATAAAAATCGAAAAATGGGGGAGGGGGTTGGTGATTCATCTGGGAGATCAACCATCAAGAAATCAATAGATCTGAAAAGAGAAAATGTTTCCTGTGAATCGTCATCACACAGTTTTGTTGAGAAAGTGCGCTCTACTGATAAACGCGGTGGGAAGGGTTACGATTGGGGTTGGCACAAGTCTCCTTTTGGCAATCTGTACAGGTACCTATTAGTGCAGTACAGTTGCGCTCCATGGAAATCCTCAACCTGTATTTTTTTCTCTCTGCGCTTCTTGCGGTTCCCTTCAGTTTTGGTAGGGCGCGGTTGCTAGTACCGTGACCTGCTAAAAAACGTGAACTGGTAGAAACGCACGCGACGCGACCGCAACGTGTCGTTCAGGTCCTAATTGACAAAAGGCACTACCGTATACCCAGGGGTTTGGCTCCGAGACGTTTCAAAACCGGGAAACTGGACAGTTTGAGACACATTCCGAATACCGAACTTTTTTCAACTCACCTTTTCCCAATTTCCCTTTTTCCAGCTAGAATGCACAACTCGTCTAAAATCCTACGCCATCAATCTCAACGGAGGCATCTACTCAGTTCAAGGAAGTACCACAGACGCCTTTCCGACACTCGAAGCTCTCTGTGAATCCTATATCCAAACGAAACAACCCCTCCCAGCTGGTGGAATGCTTTTGAAAGGGGTCATCCATAAACCATGGCAACTGTTTCTCTGTGATGTTGAACTTCCAGAGCCAGAGATTTTGTTGGGAAGTGGAGAGTTTGGAAAAGTGGTGAAAGGGAAATTTCTAAAACCAGGAGTTGGCCCTATTGACGTCGCAATCAAGATGGCAACGGATTTGAAAAATGCTGAAATTGTGAGTCGATCCATTTCTCAAGGAAACTATAAAAATTCATATTTCCAGACATCTGAAATCTACACGGAAGCACGTGTGATGCGTGCACTCATTCACCCGAATATCATCCGTTTGGAGGGTGTTGTCGTCGAGAAGATTCCAGTGATGCTTGTGATTGAGTTCATGGAAGGAAGTAGTCTTTTGGATGCTCTTCTAAAGAAACGAGTTCCCAATGAGATGCGTTTTCCGATTTGTATGGCAGTCTTGTATGCAGTCCTGCACATGCACATCAATTCGTACATCCATCGGGATATTGCAGCACGGAATGGGATGGTCTCTCATGATTGTCGGACTGTGAAACTGATAGATTTCGGTCTGGCAAAACATGGAACTCAGTTTATTGTGAGTTTCTCTAGTCCTTATTTTTCTAGAAATCCATACTTGTCAAGGCCCGGACCTTAAGCCAGGCTCGAAGGCGCGAGTACTTAATTGGCGCCATAATTTAAAATTATAAAATTTGAATTTTTTGATTTTTTACGCGAAAAATCTAATTTTCGACTATGATTCAGAATTAGAATTGGGTCATTTTTTGAAGCCGGACCTTCGGGCTTTTTTAGGCCGGGCCTTGTCAAGTACAGTACCGGACAAAAAGGTATAAACTTTGGCTGTTTTCAGTGGAAAATGACCAACTTTGAGAGTGTGCCATAGTAATTATGATTGTCACACCAAGAAAAATTTTAATGGATCATATAGATTAAACGTAGAGCTCCATTCTTGTAGTTGACAAATTTTTGTACGGACACTCCCTAGCAAGTTACATATCGACAAAGTAATTTTTTCCTCAAATCGAACAATTTCAGTGCAAAATAGTGCGATTTTTGAGCTGTCGTCTTAAAATGGCCATAACTGTCTAGGGAGCGTCCGTACAAAAAAGTTGTCAACTGCAAAAATGAAGCTCTACGTTCAATCTATATAATCCATTAAAAGTTTTCTTGGTGTGACAATCAGAATTACTATGGCACACTCTCAAAGTTGGTCATTTTCCACTGAAAACAGCCAAAGTTCATACCTTTTTGTCCGGTACTGTATGTGGTAATTTGATTTTCAGCTCAACAATATCGGAAAGATTCCTGTCAAACGACTACCTCCAGAAGTGTTGAGAACCAAGAGATTCTCTACGAAGAGTGACACTTGGGCACTTGCGATTTGTTTCTAGGAGATATTTCACGACGGAGCAGAGATCTTCTCCAACGTTGTCCCATCTATCGATTCGAAACCCGACACCACCCCTGTTGAGAAAGAACCGGAAAAAACCATCAAAAACGTCGCAAAGTAAGAACACGAAGGCGTCGATGACTCGGAAGAGAGTCAAGATGGTTGGTAAGTCCGCCTCTCCAGCTACTCCCGTCGCGGCGACTCCTGTCAGCAAACCGAAAAAAGACAAAAACGACCAGCCACTTCTTGTGATCACTCAAAATGTGGAGTTTCTTCCGAAAGAATTCATTCCAATGTTCAATCTGATGACCGAGAAAAAGGGAAGAAAACGGATTGAGTTGGCTGCGATGGCTTATACTGTGGAGACGGTCATCATGCCGACACTTCCACCAGCTGTTCAGGCTGAGTTGAAAGTTCATGTTGATGTGAGTTGAATCTTACTAGGAAAGTCTTTGGAGACGTGGATTTCAATCGATCTATAAATTTGAGCATAGGTACTTTCGACTACAGGGAATCCATTTCTGCCATCAAAACCTGCTAAATGTCTCCGCGAGCCGAGTTATAAGCTCTCAAACTTTTCATATCGTTAAGCTTTATCAAATGGAATTCCAAATCGGCCGCATATACGCCACCGCGCGGTTCCATATGTGTTCTCCTGCGGTTTCCCTGTACTCGTACGTTGAAAAAATGAGAGCATCTTTGCGTATATGTACTATTTGCCAATTCAAAACTCCATGTGAAAATACTTAACCATGTAAAATTTTTGAGAGCTCATAGCTCGGCTCGTAGAGACATTTAGCAGGTTTTGACTGCAGAAATGGACTCCCCGTAGTCGAAAATACCTATGACCAAATTTGTATGTCGTTTGAAAGTGACATCTCCAAAGACTTCCTTGTTAGATGAACTACATCTAAACTTCACTTATTATAGAAACGTGTTCCATTCGACAAGAATTTCAAAGTCGACCTGCAAAATAACGACTCTGTCATCACAGTGCCCACAACTGCCCCTGCCGCCAATCCATCCACTCCGACGGCTGGAAGTGCACGTACTCCAGCTAGTGCTCGAACTCCTGCAACAGCCAAGTCGAAGACAGTGACAAGACGACGAAACAAGGGAATGAAGAGTGATCCGGGGAAGAGTAATGCGCAGAGTAGTGGAAGTGTTCCGGAGAAGAAGACGGATAAGAATAAGACGGCGAGAAGGAAAAAGTAGAGAGGTTTTGGAATAAAGATCACCGGTTTCCATTAATTCTTCTTTGCAACTGCGTTCTCCGAAACTGAAAAAAGTTGCATGAGAAAGAGACCCAGAGAAAACTGGAGCAGTTCTCAAAGCTTTTCCGTAGGGCGCAGTTGCACAATCTATTCTGTGAAAGTGAAAACTATAGCAACTGCGCTCTACCGTTACTTGCCGAATAGCTTTCCTGCCTGTATTAGCTGGAAATCGTTTTTACAACTGCGCCCTACCGAAACCCTCTAGAAATTTTTTTTCGCGTTCGGTAGAGCGCATCTGCCTGCGTATCTCACCTGAAGCGCTTTTTAAAAACAAAGTTAATAGTTTCTTGACAATTTTTATATTAAAAAAAAACAAATTGATTATTAAAAAATGAGGAAAAAAGATCCATAAGAAGCACCAAAAGAAAAGTACAAGAATTGGTCAAAAAGGCAAATTGAAATGAGAAAAGAAAACAAATATAAAGCAAGTATTGTGAGGCGGTCAACATTTCTTCGACTTTTTGAAAAAGTCGAAAAAAATTGAATAGAAAAGAATCCGTATGAAAATTGGGGGTGTGTAAAAGTAGAAAGAGAAATACAGAGATTTTTGAGAAGGGAAAATGAGAAAAAAAACAGAAAATTATTGCTAAATACTCGTTTCGAGCAGTGGTTTTAAGGTCAGTTTGAATGGTATTGAGCATAAACAGAAATTAATGAGCTTTTTTAGCGTACAATGGATTATTGGTTGTTGTCGTGGCTTGCTTGTAGATTGGGTTCTCGTTCTGAAATTAGGTTTTTTTCAGTTTTCAAGATTTTAGTTTTCAAGACTTGAAGAAAAAAGCCACTTACCGTATCCCACTTGGCCAAGAGTTTATCGTTATTAAACTTGGCAAACTCTGCTCTGTCATGAAGTACAGTAAGAAGTTTCCAGAGCAACAAGAGAAGAATTCCGAGGATGACAATTCCGGCGATGACACCCAAGACGATGGCAAGGACTGGAACTGGTGGAGGACAGTCTTTGTGTCTTCTCACCCAGACTGTCGCGTTGTCGGTGGCCTCATCATAATAGTAGAGGTAGTAGAATGTGCAATCATCGGCAGGGTCCACGAATTGGCAAGGTGTTGTTTCGTTGAGTGCTGGAAATTATTGAGATTCAAATTTCATTTTTTTAGAAAATAAAACTCACTTGGAAGCTCGTCCACTGGAATCGCCTTGAATTCACACTTGTCGCATTCTGTCTCATTATGTGGTCCGGTTTGCCATTGCTGACACATCACACAATTCTTGTACTCGACACACTTTGTTGGACAAGTTGGGCAGATCTCACACTTGGCACCAGAATATCTGTTACCATCTGGAGAGTCGAAGCAACGACACCGTCCACAGATACATTCTCCTTTTCCGTTGCAGATTTTTCCGTTGGCTGAGAGGCAGGAGTCCGTGGAGATCGGGCATTCGCATGATCTTCCAGTCCATCCTGGGGCGCAAATACACTTTCCACAGTTGCATTCTCCGTGTTCCGCACAGATCTTACGGTCGTGACGTGGGCAATTGAAGTTGTCACACTCGCAGAATTCTCCGGAAATTTGCTCTTCTGGGTTGGCACGTGGATTGCATTCGCATCGACCACAGTTACAGACTCCACGACCCTCACAGATAGCGGATTCGTTGGTTCTGCAAAAATGAAGAGTTGATTGGAGTGGTGGGTATAATACGGTAGAGTACTATACCAGCATAAATGAATTTGCTGGTAAAATCATCGTTATTCCAGATTTTTCCAGAATTCCAAATGGTAACAGTAGCAACCGTGCTCTGTCGCACTAGCCTTGTGTCATGGAGTCAGTTTGGAGATGTGGGACGTGACCTATATCATTGGAAAGCTGAGAAAACGCTGATTCTAAATATATATTCTGTTTTTGTCCACGAGGCATGGTATTCGAGAAAAACAAGGTCAAAGTGTGGACCGCTGGCAAGTTGCGCGTGAAACTTGACAGCGGTCCAAACGTTGACCTTTTTTTCTCGAATACCAGGCCTTGAGGGCAAAAACTAAATATATTTAAAATCAGCATTTTCTTAGCTTTTCAATGATATAGGTCATGTCCCATAACTTTACAATGACTCGGTGACCTTCCCTAGTCAGTCAAAAAACGTCCGAATTTGAACTGGTCTTATCAAACAAGACGTTTCAAAACGAGACATTTGGCAACCTTGGCATTTTGACATAAGGCATTTTAAAACAATGCCACTTCGCTACCAAAAGTGAAAAAATGTATCTTTTTTTCTCATTTTCTAGAGAGTTTCGCGCGATTAGTGCGGAAAAGTCATCGTTTCAAAATATCTGATGTCAAAATCTCAAAGTTTCAAAATGTCTTGGTTTACAAACTTCTGGTTTCAAAAGGTCGCAGAATACGCTTCTTTTTGAGAACTGTGTTAAACATTGTATCGTATCCTATGAAGTCCGTGAGAACTAGCCTATTATCGGTTCACGAACCCTTGCCGGGAACGTTAAAGGCGCATGGAATTTGTTCGGATGGGTCTCGTAGTTGAAAGCATTAAGAACTGTATTAGAGCATTTAAGTTACAACCGCGCCCCACCTCAAACGAGAGAGTATCGGCGAGAGACGCAGAGTATTTTCTGGCGCGAAACAGATTTTCACTATTTTTGACCTATTTTCACAAGTTTTTATAATCTTTTTTGCCAACTTCCGAGAGAAAATTATGAAAAATAGATCAAAAATGTTGAAAATCAGTTTCGCGCCACAACAAAACTCTGCGTCTCTCCTCGATACTCTCTCGTTTGCGGTGGAGCGCAGTTGTAAGAAAGGTTGGGCTGCTAATAGTAAAATACAGTTCTTAATGCTTTCAACTACGAGACCCATCCGAACAAATTCCATGCGCCTTTAACACCCCCCGGCAAAGCTTCGTGAACGGATAATAGCTTCCCCAAACTTCCAACAAATCAAAACCTCACCTCTTGCACTTCTCATTCAACGCAGCCGTCGACATTCCAGGTCGATTACATTCACAATACTTTCCAACATTTCCTCCCTTGCATCGACACACTCCACAAACCATATCTCCTCCGTGACACTCTGCAGCATTCGTCACTATTCTGTCTTGTCGTTCACAGTCACAATCACAAAGTACTTTCACGTTGACAATCAGTGTCTCATCTAATCCAGATGGTCCGATACGGAGGACAAAGTCACGTTTATCGATACAATGCGTGTTTTCGAGAGTGACTTCGAATTGAACCTCGTCTCCAACTCGGATTCCCTCACAGACATTGGTATCTTTCAGTGTGGTTCCGCTAGAAAATGTTAAATTTTAATTCGTCTGAAATTTTTAAAGAAAAACTCACTCAAGGCACATGGATCTGTAGGTCAATTTGAGTCCCTCCGAAGCATTTGCATTATCAACCATAATAATTTTCTCACTAATCTTCAAGTACTCCTTTTCAATCAAATCCACAATATTTCTGGAGTCATTAGCCAAGACTCCAACAGAAGACGAAACATCTGGAAGAGCATTCGACAATTGAGTATATAGATCTTGGTTGTTTTTGGTGACGGCAAAGATGACATTCGCCTTTCTGTCCTTGATCATTTGATGGAGAAGAGCAATTGAGGGGTAGTCCTGGTTGAGGGTCTCAGTGTAGTATCCTTCTCTATCCAAGTGACATGAACCGTCATTTGGCTCAACGACTCCTGCAAGACGACCGTCTCCGGCGAAATGGAATCCGGCGTCAGTGGAGAAGACGATCATTTTACGAGCACGTTCACGCCATCCGATGGTTTTCTGGAAAAGAATGAACTCAGTAACGTTTTTCACAAATTTTCTACTAGCACGTCAATACTTGAAAGCATCGCTTTATAAGCATACAGTACCGTGCAGTAAGATATACAATTTGGACTTTTTCAGTTGGAAATGATCAACTTTGAGAGGGTGTTACGGTAACACTGATTGCCCCACAAGGTCAAATATGTGTAAACCATACAGAAAAAAGGTAGAGCTTCATTTTTGTAGTTGACAACTTTTTTCTACGGGCACATCCTAAGAAGTTACAGGCAGTCAAAGTAAAAAGTTCAAAAATCACACCTTTTAGCACCGAAAAACAACAAACTGCGAGAAATTTCTTTGACGATTGATAACTTCTTAGGATGTGCTCGTACAAAAAAGTTGTCAACTACAAAAATGAAGCTCTACTTGTGATCTATACACTCCATAAACAATAGATATTGTGAGACTACCTGTGAGGCCGTCTCAGACTCTCGAAGTTGACCATTTTCAACTAAAGACTGCAAGTGACGCATTCCTTATGGCCATTACTGTACTTCAAAGCTTTAAAAACTCACATTACAAGCCAATGCCTGGACAACAGCATCAAATCCTCCTTCCGGTGCATCCAAGTTTCCAGAAATCTCAGCCTTATCAACCTCTGCCTTGAACTTCGCCGTATTCGTTGTCAACGACATTTGATGCTTGAATCCATATGGTTCAGCACATGGAGTTGGGCATGGAGACAGTTGTTTCTCGATTCTTGGGTCGATGAATGGCATCAACTTCTTGTCAATGAAGGAACCGAATCCAAGACGGAAGTTTTTGGTGACAGTTCTCATGCGTTCAGCCAATAAATCTCCCAACTCGGAGAGCTTCTGTTTGTCGTCTTTCATGGAATAGGACAAATCCATCAAGTAGTAAAGATCGACTGGATAGTCGACGGCTTGGCGGTAGGTCACGTTGAAACGCACACGGGATTCTAGAAAAGAATATAAAGCTATTTTACCAGCTCAGAGTGCTCTTTGTCACCGTATTTTTGTCGGTTTCGGCAGAGCGCAGTTACAGCAAAAAAATTTAAATACTCACTTGGTCTAATCTCGACATACATCTGTTGTGGCTTGATTTGAACAGCTTCTTCCTCGGACTCAACTTCTCCTTGATCGGATAATTTACTGTCTTCCGTAATATCCAATTTGGTAGTTGGATCCTCGATATAACTATCTGGACATCCATGTTCCATTAATTTCGATCGGCTGTCACATCGGGCGTATGGCTTCTTCTCATCAAACATCTAGAAACTTTTTTTGTTGATTACTTCAGCATCCTATACAAAAACTCACCGGTGCACCACACCACGCGCACGACTCATGGAACTGAATACAGGCGGAGCATGTGTAATTGTCACGTGACAGACTGTAGCATGGGAATTCGGACTTTTCGACAACTTTTCCGGTGACTTCGCCAGTTTTCCAATCGCCAGCTGCCAGGGCGAGAGGGATTAGGAGAGCTGCAAAGAGCAGCAGAGATGTTGAAGGTGGCATCGAATGCCGGATGGTTGGTGTAGGTATTACTGGAAAAAAAGTGACATAAGGTATACATATTATATGAAAATAAAAGATGAGGAGGAAGAGAGAATCTTAAAAAACTGAAAATTTGGGTCTTGTTAGAAATTAGAATAGAATACGGTACCTAACGGAACTGGAGCAAATGTTTTTTGTTTAGGAGGCGGGGCTTCAAACTCGGATTAAAAATTTTAAGTTTGCTAAGCCTCACTTCTTCTTAATTCGTCAAATCCACTAAAAAATTTACAAAAATTTGAAAAATTCAGAGTTTCACAAGCAAGCTGCCAAAAATTGTCACAACTAAAAAAATAGTTTCGAAGGGGTTTACGGTTTTTGGGTTTACGGTACTAATTAATAACTCAAGGTACCGTAAAACGTGAAAAAGAGGCACTCGTTGAGTTTGGAGCATCATATCTCGACGGGGCTCAAACGTATTAGCTCGGCACAGTTGTTACAACCGCGCTCTACCGAAACCGAAAAAATTGTGAGCGAAATTGAGAGACTCAGAGAAAAAGAGACATTTTTAAAGGCCATTTCGGTGGAGCGCGGTTGTAAGAACTGGGCCGAGTTATTATAAACTTTTTTTCAACTAATGCAATATTTAATGAATATCGATTAATATTTTGATAGTAGGAACTCATATACACCGCTTTGAGCTGGCTCAACAGGATTCAGGATAGCAGCACAACCGCGCTCTACCGAAATGTTTTTCTTACAATTAGAGCGCAGTTGCTAAAAAAGAGTTAAACTATAAACTATTAGAAGGAGGTGATACAAAACAAGTTATTTGAGAATTCAAGTTTCTTACACATTAAAGTTATTTTTTCAGCAGGAGCAACCTAAGTCAGACGAGTGTAATGTTCTAATTGTGCACCCGTCTTCAATATTTGCTCAGAAAGTGAGCAAGGTGTCAATGAACGTGTGAGAAAACGAGGGGGACTAATAGTAGGGTTAGTCATTCAGAAACGAGACGAGAAAAAAAAGAAAAAAGTTCCAAAAACGGTGATTTTTTATTCATGAGCTTTGGGACCACTGCTACTGGATGTCTGTCTGTGAGCTGGTGAATCCGGATTTCTTGGAACAAAAATTCCAGAAGCTTCTACTACTGTAAAACCTGTAATAGAGGCGCACCTGTTAGCAAGAGTTTGAAGCATCATCACCCTATCTTGATTTTCTTTAAAAGTATGGAAATGTTTTCAACTGAAGAAATATTCTATGAATATTAAGCTATATTTTGTCAGTTTAAAGTTCTTTGATATTTCCTTTGGGAACCGAGATATACCGCCTCAAACAGGCACCGCTAATTGCGTCTCTATTACAGCTTTTTCGGTATAATGAAAGCCACGCACACACACACACCCATCCCAAATAAAAAAAATCATATGCAAATCAAGAAAAAATCGATAAAAGTAACAAGGGTACCCCTGGGCCTGGAGGGATGGGTTCGGAACGTGGGCGGATCTGCCAAGTGCTCTCCCGCGGGCTCTTCTGCTCCAACACAACTGCCAATAGTCTTCTCCTCTTCTAACTGAGAAAAGAGAGAAAAGAGATAGTGTAGGCGATTGGAAAACGAGTGAAGAAGTGTAAAAGAGAGAGAGAGGGTTACACCTGCTGGGAGCATCTTCAAGAAACAGAAAGAGTAAAAAGATGGGCTCTCCAGCCAGCAGACATCAGAGACCGATGTGGAGAGAGGGGATGGATTACGAAATGGGGACGGGATCGAGAAGTGTCGAAATTCTGGAGATCATGGAACGTGGATGGGCAAGTTTTCAGATTGAATATGAATTGAGGTACAGTACTCATTGTTTTAATTTCAGAGATTACGGTTGCAGAGAAATATAGTCTTGGTGGAATCAGCAGCATCTCACTGACACAAGGGGAACTTCAGAAATTACGGATTCAGAAAACAAACTTCACCTATTTTCATCGAGAAACATAAAAAAGGGTTCTGAAATAATAAGAGTATGATATTTCTATGTTATCAGTCGGAATCTTTTGTAATTCAAATTGAAAAATAAGAATCTCCTGAAAAATTAGAGTAATAGTGCAGAAAATTAGAAAATTAGGATTTCTTACAACTGCGCTCCACCGAAATCTCCTTGAAAAAATGTCTCTTTTTCTCTGAGACTCTCAGATTCGTACACAATTTTCTCCGGTTTCGGTAGAGCGCGGGTGTAAGAATCGTGTCGTGTTAATAAGTTATCCATGATGAAAATTTTCGAGTAACGTACTCATATTTAGTATAATCTTTCATAATAACAGCTCAGTTTGATTCAGATTAATTCAGATTTAAAAGTTTTAAAAATTAAAAATTCCTAAATTCCTTGAATCAAGTGAAAATGTGAATCTTTAATTGAAAAACTGTTAAACTAGGCCATTTTCCAAATTTAAACTTATGATGTTATTCCTACAACACGGTTCTTACAACCACGCTCTACTGAACGTTTTGAAAATTGCGTGGGAAATTGAAATACGCACAGGTTTCGGTACACAGGTGAGTCGCGAACGACCCGTTACGGATGCACCGCAAGTCGCGCGCGGTCCGCATAGGAATCATATGTGGGTCCGTTTGCGATCAGTAACGGATCGGTTCGCGAACGGATTGAATGTAACGGCGAGCGCTTCCTCCCTTCTATTTTTGTTCTCATTTACTACAAAACCCCCGTTTTTCCAGTCAAACCATACAAAATGGATATTTTATTTTGTTTATTCTGAAAAACGATTACATTTGATACATAAATACATAATTACTACATAAATAAATACATAAAAATCACAAAAAATGGGATAGTTAGGTTCACAAAATTAAGTTCGAATCTGGGACGGAGACGGCGGATGACTTCTGATTTGACCGTTCTTGTACCCCTGAAATCGGAATATTGAGAGTACGGTACAATTTTGTAGCTCCTTTTACCGCATTATTCCATTTGAACTCTGCACCATTTCCCTCGTTAACTGCCGAAATTCTGAAAAAATTGATTAAAATATTATTTTGTATTGGCGATACTTACTTCCATTGTTAGTCGTTTATCCATTTTATGCAGCTGGCGGAGGCCCGAACGTCCATCTTTTCCTTCTGTCGCCGTTAATCATTTTCTGAAAAGTAATAAATTTAGTTCCATGGAAAGTCAAATGTATCGACGGCTTCCGATGCAATCCTCATGCGAGTAAAATTTTTTTAAGCAAGATTTTGAACGATCGCGAATGAAAAAAGCTCAAAATTAGAAAACAAACAAGAAAAATAAATAATTCAGCAAGAAAAAAATAGATGGAAGAGGGTGCAGTCTTTAGTCCCTCAGACCTCAGCCATCGGTAACGGATCCGTACGCGAATCCGTATACCATCCGCGCGCGAGTCAATTGCTTTTCCACGCTAAAGTGCAGAGCCGTATTCTATCCGTTCGCGATTTTTGGAAACGGACCGTACGCGACTGGCCAGTCGTGAAAATAGCCGTAACGGATCAGTTACGGACCAGAAACCTGGTCCATCCGCATACGGTTGAAGCGCACTTTACCTGTGGTAAAACGCGCAATTGTAGAAAACTTGCTGCACTGATAAATTAGATGGCCATTAATTTTCTACCGAAGAAACAATGAAAAACAGAAATTCAAAGTTCAAAAAACACGAAAATGTGATTTTCCATATAAATATCCAAAAATTAAAAAAAGGAATCCCAAAAATTCACAGTTCCCTAAAATCCCCACAGTAAAAACACAATCAGAACGATGACAGAAAAGAATTCCAATTTCAAAACCTTTCTTCAAAAAATAAAACAAAATGACTCATAGACATACTACATTCACCGCCCCCACCCTTCTCCTGGCCTCTATCCATCAAATCGATAACAATCTGATAAACCAAATTGGCCTGGCATAGAATTGAGAAGCCAAAACCAAAAAGAACACCAATTGAAGAAAAGAAAATAGGGGGGATCGGAGTGAGATGACAAGAAGAGACATCTGGTGCATACATATACTAGTACCCTCTCTCTTTCTCTCTCCTTCCAACTGCCCTTGTGTGTTTAATAGCGGAATGGGAAAAGAGAGAGTGTGCAATCGGATGAGAATCAGACACAATGAGAAAAGAAGGGGTCGACTGTGTTGGGGGATGGATGGATGGACGGAAGGGGGCCTGGTACTTTTGTTAGGGAGAGAGAAGCAGTTGGGTGGGAGAGAGAGAGGGGGATATAGAGATCTCTTGGCTACCGGTAACTTTCGATTTAGCCAGTAGGCAGGTTCCAGAATTGATATAATCTAGGATCTTCAGTTCCCGACCACACCCTTCTAGATCCTTGGAAAAGATAAGAACCTTTTTGAAAATTTACTTTTTGGGTAGTACTGGACCATTCTAATATGAGCCATACAAAATACTTAATTTTTGTAGTCGATAACTTAACCTTCCCTTAAAATTATGATAATCACAGTTTTCAGCTAGAAAAATGAAGTTTTACTTCAACTGATCGTAACTTTCCTATAATGCGCTGGATTGAGCTGTAACTTGGCATTTTGGTAGTTTCGGGTCTGGATAATGAGAATTTCAAGTTGTTACCTCCTAGATCCTAGCCGTTTTCGAGATCGAGATCAAAAACTTTCGTTTTTGTGCATTTATCCATTGCCATGGTAAACAAAACTTTTTTTCTTGGAAAAAACCCAACTCATTCCGAAATAGTATATGAAATTAATTAAGGAGGAATTTCTATTTTAGGCTTATCAATTTAAGGCTGTAAACTTTTTTAAACTGGTGAAAATGCGCTCCATCGAAACTTTTCTCAATTAACTGCTTTGCTATCTGACCGGACCACACACTCACCTCTTGAAACACATAGTAAAGCCATGGAACTATTAGAAAGCGCGCCGAAGGTGCGCCAGAAATCTCAATTTTTACGGTGTTAGAGCTATTTGACTCAGATTTATTGAACAAACTCTTAAAAAGCGTTTTTGAGGTTTCTGAGTAAAATTTAAATACTAGGAAATGCGCCCAAGGCGTGTCAGATCTACCTCAAAACTTTCAAAAACCGCGTCAGAGGAACGCCAGCCATCTTGCTATCTCACCGGACCACACACACCCCTTCAAACATCTACTAAACAACTATACATCAGAATCTAAAAAATATTTGAAAATGACAGAGAAGGAGAGAAAAGTCTCTGGAGAGTTATCATCACTCAACATACATACTTTGATGGGGGTTTGTTGAATAAAAGGGAAAAATGCCGACTTTCTTTTGGTAGTTTTTTATGGGTGGGAAGGAAGGGAGAGATGGGAGGAGAATGATGAAATGTTTCTTAAAATCTGAGGAAGATGGAAGTTAATTAGAAAAAGGATTAGAGAAATGGAGAGATCGGAAATCAAGTTCTAGTTTTCCAAAGTTGGGATTCTAGTCCTCGATTTGAAATATTATCGAAAATTTAAGTTCTTACAACCGCGCTCTACCGAAACCGAAGAAAATCGTGTGCGAAATTGAGAGACTCAGAGAAAAAGAGACATTTTCAAGGGTATTTCGGTGGAGCGCAGTTGCAAGAACTGTGCAGAGCTAATAGACACTATTTAAATTAGAACCAATCATTTTAACGAAATTTCTAGAAATAAAAAGCTATAGAATTCCACAAACAATCAATTCGTGTCGATGTCACCTCCAAAACCTGGCGTTATTAGCTAATATATCATAACTTTCACCTCATTTTCACTTTTCTCCGTTGATTTCCACCCTAATCGGTGGATTTCTGGTTTTTTCGAATGATATGCGATGGGAATTACTGTTTCCTCGATGATTACACATAAATTTTCGGGAAAAGTCTCGAAATACTGGTAAGAACCCTATTATTAGATGGTAATTTATTCATGTTCAATAAATATGAAAACCCGGAAACTATGCGGCTCTTTTGCAAAAACCACGCGCGCGCGTTGCAAAAAGGGGCGTGGCCACGGAAAACCGATTATTTTTGCAGTTCTTTTACCACATTTTAACTCAATTCTGGTCTTTTTGCACGACTTTTTTTTGATTTTTTGATTTCTCACGCTCCAATTATTCATTTTCTCTAAAATTACAGATAAATCACTCAATATCGGGTAATTTTAACCGCTTTCATCATGAAAATCACCTGGATTTTCGTATTACTGGCCATTTTGTGCTGCGGGTTTGCGACAGCGGCGACCGATGACAACGAGTTTGCCGAGTTTGAAGATGAATTCATTGAGAATTCTGTGACGGATGCTCCACCAACACAACAGGAGGATAGACGGCCGGTGCCACCAATTGTTGAACAGGTAAATTTTTTGAAATATTTTTTCGCGAAAATAAAAAATACAGGAATAAAAGATAGGTAACACCCTGTTTCAATAGTTTTCCAAGTGTTTTATGCAATTTTTCTGGGAAAATTCAATTTTATAGCTTTTTATACACCATTTTTGCACAATTCCTCGCTCAAAGCCATCTAAAATCTTTTTCTCAGAGAGATGACTTTGATGACGATGATTTCGGAGTTGTCGACGAAGAAGACCACGAAGAAGTGGAGAAAGTGAAGGAGACTGATCCTGATGAGCCAACTCCAGTTCAATCTCTGAAATTCACTGACGTCCCAGCTCATTTCCGTTCAAACTGGGCATCATATCAAGTCGAAGGACTCGTTGTACTCGTTATTCTCATCTATCTTGTCAATTATATCATCGGAAAGACTACAAACTCTTCTATCGCTCACGTCGTTTTTGAAATGTGTCGGCCGACTCTCGAGGAGCAATTTTCTGTGGTAAGTTGGAATTCTAGAATTCTGCTCTCGTTTTGATAATCTAGCTTTTGAATTTAACAAGAAAAACCTCATGTACTTGTTGTTTCTTAGGTCGGAGACGATGGAATCACCGAATTGGACAAACACGAGACCCAATTGAGAAGAGACACCGACTCCACGTTCTCCGCATGGTGCAGTGGACGTATCAATGTGAACTCGATGTTTTTACAGGTAATTTGATGGTATTAGTAACAGTTTCGGCATGAAATAACCATACTTGTAGACCGGGCGGAAACGGGCCGGCGCGTAGCTCGCTACAACCTGGGTTTTATGGGCTGAAAATTATACGAAAATGTAGATCTTAGCGAGCTCTATGACTGTGACCTAATGCGGGACGGATAGCGGATAGGCCGGAAAAAGTGCAAAAAACGCGAAAGTGGCTTAAAAAATCATTCTAGCCCGGCCCGTAATAGGTTTCAGACATAGAGCTCGCCGAGATCTACATTTTGGTATATTTTTCAGTTTATAGAATTGCGTTTTAAGCGAGCTACACGCCGGCCCGATTTGCAAGTATGGAAATAACGAGAAAAATTGCAAAATTTCGAATTTTTCTTTAACTAGCCACATTTTCTCCGTTCCAGATGAAAATGCTGAAGCGCCAAGATCTCGTCTCTCGTGTCATGGACATTTTCGATCCATCCTATGACAAAATGACGATTAAAATCCAGTTGGAGGGTGGAAACGACGTCGATCCACTGATTTTCGCTGTCGGAGAGAAGAAAATCGCCTCGAAAAATTTTAAAGAGATGTTCGACCTGAACAGTTACGTATCCGAGAGAAAGCAGGCGGCTCAACAATTGAATCTTCCTGCCACGTGGCAACTCTACGCCGATCAGAATGAGGTTCTCTTCTCGATTCTGGAGCCAGGAGTGGTGTCGTTGTTGAAGAAACACGAGGAGGCCATCGAGTTCATTCACATCTCCGATCAATACACAGGACCAAAACCAGCGGAGGGAGAGAGTTACACGAGACTTCCAGACCCACAACGATTCATGTTTGTCTCGTTGAATTTGAAGAATTTGGGACAGGATGAAGAGTCGGCAACGGAGATTTTGAATTTGGTATTCTATTTGATTGATAAGGTGAAGAAGATGAAGTTGAGTAAAGATGCCAAACAGAAGGCGGAGAAGAGAAGAAAGGATTTCGAGGAGGCATTCTTGAAGCAGACTCATCAATTCAGACAAGAAGCTGCTCAGGCTAGAAGAGAGGAGAAGACGAGAGAGAGAAAACAAAAATTGATGGATGAGAACGATCCGGATAGACAGAAACGTCTGGAAGCGAAGGAAATCAAGAGAGAGGCGAAGGCCAAGCAGCCAAAGATGAAGCAGCTCAAAGTGAAGTAAATTATGGATTATGTGAAGGAATTGTGCTGGAAATTTGTTTTTCAATTCGAAAATCTAGTTACTTTTCTTGCAAATTACCTGCCTCTATAGTCTATAGTCAGTTCCTCCGTCTCCAACTTTCTTTAATTTATATAGCTTGAATTTATGTAACTTGATAATCATCTCAATGGTTTTAGTTTCTTAATTTTCCACATTCCCTTCCATTATTCTTCTCAATACTGTCAGCCAATCAGCTCAATTAGGTCCTTTTTTGTCTTTATTATTATCTTCTCAAGTCATCATCATTGTTA